>NC_134037.1:223918679-224590762 GCF_965140245.1 Athene noctua | reverse complement strand
AGTAAGAGATATGAGAACTCTGCAAAGCATCCTGATAGACACCAAGTACCCCCACAGTGTACTGTAGTATGTGGGATCCATAGTTGGTCGATGCAGTGGTTCACAGAGGCTTCATGTCTATCATTTTCCAAACTCACAAGCCCAGCAATTATAAATGAACCAGAGAAAAGGAATGTCTTCCATGTTAAATAGATCTACTCCAACTCACCTAAAAGAACGACATACATTTATCAATTTTGCCATATAAAAAAAAAAAAAAAATTTCCTCACCTGAAACTGGAAGTCTGCCTTGGTCTTGTCACTGCAAGAGATCTAACAAAGAGCTTGGAGAGTGGAGAGCACTAAAAAGAGAACACAGAATGGCAGAGAAAAGAAGGAGAGGATGCCTGGAAGAGTGCCTCATGTACTCGCAAATGACTGATGGTCTTATAAGTTCAGACAGGTTATGATGACGTGGTAGAGAGAATCTTGTCACTCAAAAAGGACTTGAAAGCACTGGGGTGGCTAATTGAAGGCTCAGGATCTCAGGTTGTGTTTTTGTCAATCCCTCAAGTGGAAGGGAAAACCAATGAAGGAGGGTGGAAAACATATCTGATTAACACATGGCTCAGAGACTGGTGCCACCGTCAGAATTTTGGGTTCTTTGACCATGATGAGGTTTATAAGGCACCTGGTCTGCTGGTGACAAATGAGACAGGTGGGATGCAGCTGTCCTAGAGCCGGAAAAGTATTCTGGGGCAGGAGTTAGCAGGGCTTATTGACAGGGCTTTAAACTAGATATGAGAGGGGACAGGGAGATAACTGGGCATGTTAGGAACAAGCTCAAGGAAAGCATGGCAAAGCTTGAAGGATGGTAGACTGGTGAGGGCTCTGCTTCTGCCACTTCATTTGAGAGAAGGGAAAGATGTTTAGGAACCGTGGAAGCACCTGAGAAGGGTCTGGTAGGGAATAGGGTGTGAGTCCACACTCACAAAAGGTGTTGGATTTGCTAGCTCATCTCAAGTGCATCTATACCAATGCACGCCGTATGAGCAACAAACAGGGGGAGCTTGAGGCCACAATGCAGCGTGACAACTATGACATAGTAGCTATAACAGAAATGTGGTGGGATGCTTCACATGACTGGAGTGTTGCAATTGATGGCTCCAAGCTCTTCAGGAGGGATAGACAGGGAAGGAGAGGCGGTGGAGTGGCCCTGTATGTAAGAGAATGCTATGACAGCTCAGAAATCAAGGGTAGTGATAACGGGGCTGAGAGTGTGTGGATTAGGTTAAGGGCCAACAAAGCAGATCTTGCTGTGGGAGTCTGCTACAGACCCCCCAACCAAAGCAGTGAGGTGGATGAAGCCTTCTGCAAAGAGTTGGGAGAAATCTCATTGTCACTTGCCATTGTTCTTGTGGGGGACTTTAACCTCCTGGGTATCTGCTGGGAACACAACACAGCAGAGAGGGAACAATCCAGGAGGCTCCTGTAATGTGTGGAGGAGAACTTCCTCACACAGCTGGTGAGTGAGCCGACCAGGGAAGGTGCCCCCATGGACCTGCTGCTTGTGAACAGGGAAGAGCTTGTGGAGGAAGGAAAGGCTGGAGGCCATCTAGGGTGCAGTGATCATGAGATGATCGAATTCTCGAGAGAATTAAAGAAACAAAGAGAGGAGTTAGTAAAACGGCCACCTTAGACTTCTGCAGGGCAAACTTTGACCTGTTCAAAAGACTGATTAACAAAATCCCTTGGGAGGCAGCCTTGAAGGAAATGGGAGTCCAGGAAGGCTGGACATACTTCAAGAGCGAAGTCTTAAAGGCACAGGAGCAGGCTGTTCCCGTGTGCTGAAAAGCAAGCAGGCGGGGAAGGAGACCGGCCTGGCTAAACAGGGACCTTTGGCTGGATCTCAAGAACAAAAGGAGAATCTATGACCCTTGGAAGAGGGGCCAGGTCTCTCATGAAGACTATAAAGATGTAGTGAAGTTATGCAGGGAGAACATTAGGAGAGCCAAAGCACAGCTAGAGCTCAGTTTGGCTGCAACTGTTAAGGATAACAAAAAATATTTCTATAAATTCATTAACAGTAAAAGGAGGATTAGGGAAAATCTCCTTCCTTGACTGGATGCAAAGGAAAACATGGTAACTAAGGATGAGGAAAAGGTTGAGGTGCTCAACACCTACTTTGCCTCAGTCTTTAGCAGTGGGACTGGCTGTTCCCTGGACACCCAGCCTCAGGAGCTGGGAGATGGGGAGGGGAAGCAGAATGAGGTCAGCACAGTTGAAGAGGAGGTGGTCAGAGACCTGCTGCACCACTTGGATGCACACAAGTCTGTGGGACCGGATGGGTTACACCCAAGGGTGCTGAGGGAGCTGGCAGATGTGCTTTCTAAGCCTCTGTCCATGATTTACCTGAAATCATGGCTAACTGGGGAGGTCCCATTGGACTGGAGGGTGGCAAATGTGACACCCATCTACAAGAGAGGCAGCAAGGAGGATCCAGGAAACTATAGACCTGTTAGTCTGACCTCAGTGCCAGGGAAGGTCATGGAGCAGGTCATCTCAGGTGTCATTAAAAGTCATATAATGGACAACCAGGGGATCAGGCCCAGTCAGCATGAATTCATGAAAGGCAGGTCCTGCCTGACAGACATGATCTTCTACAACAGGGCGACCTGCTTATTGGATGAGGGAAAGGCTGTGGATGTTGTTTACCTTGACTTCAGTAAGGCTTTTGACACCATTTCCCACAGCATTCTCCTGGTGAAACTGGCTGCTCGTGGCTTGGATGGGCACACACTTTGCTGGGTAAAAAATTGGTTGGATGGCCGGGCCCAGAGAACTGTGGTGAACGAAGTTAAATCCAGGTGGCGGCCGGTCACGAGTGGTGTCCCCCAGGGCTCGGTTTTGGGGCCACTCCTGTTTAACATCTTTATTGATGATCTAGACGAGGGGATCGAGTGCACCCTCAGTCAGTTTGCAGATGACCCCAAGTTGGGTGGGAGTGTTGATCTGCTCGAGGGTAGGGAGGCTCTGCAGAGAGACCTGGACAGGCTGGAGCCATGGGCTGAGCCCAACTGGAGGAGTTTCCATAAGGCCAAATGCCGGGGGCTGCCCTTGGGCCACAACAACCCCCAGCAGCGCTACAGGCTTGGGGAGGAGTGGCTGGAGAGCTGCCAGTCACAGAGGGACCTGGGGGTGTTGATTGACAGCCGGCTGAACAGGAGCCAGCAGTGTGCCCAGGTGGCCAAGAAGGCCAATGGCATCCTGGCTTGTGTCAGCAATCGCGTGGCCAGCAGGGACAGGGAAGGGATCTTACCCCTGTCCTCGGCACTGGTGAGGCCGCCCCTCGATTCCTGTGTTCAGTTTTGGGCCCCTCACTACAAAAAGGACATTGAATGACTCGAGCGTGTCCAGAGAAGGGCAACGGAGCTGGTGCAGGGTCTGGAGCACAGGTCGTACAAGGAGCGGCTGAGGGAACTGGGGGTGTTTAGTCTGGAGAAGAGGAGGCTGAGGGGAGACCTCATCGCCCTCTACAGCTCCCTGAAAGGAGGTTGCAGAGAGCTGGGGATGAGTCTCTTTAACCAAGTATCAAGCGATAGGACAAAAGGGAATGGCTTTAAGTTGTACCACGGAAGGTTTAGACTGGATATTAGGAAGCATTTCTTTACAGAAGGGGTTGTTAGGCGTTGGAATGGGCTGCCCAGGGCAGTGGTGGAGTCCCCATCCCTGGAGGTGTTTAAGAGTTGGGTCAACACAGCACTGATGGATGTGGTGTAGTTGAGAACTGTCAGTGTTAGGTCAGTGGTTGGACTGGATGATCTTCAAGGTCTTTTCCAACGTAGATGATTCTGTGATATTTTCTTCTTGCTCAGGATGATTCAAAGTATGCCTAGTCTGCTAAGTCTGAGAGAAAGATGGCTCTAGAGTATTATTAGTAAATACATAAGATCCGAAATAATGTTATTTGTGATTTACATCCAAGGCCACAGGACAAAAATTATTCTGAGGGAAACAAATAAGCTCCATCCCAGAAAGCCTGACACTGCGTTTGGTGACCACTATACTGACATATTCAGTTTCTGATTTCCAGATGAGAAAAAGGCCTCAAGTAATTCTTATACAAAACATAACCCACGTCTTTGTGATTCAACAGGAATCTGCAATGGCACTTCGTAATGCCAGGGGTTATTTATGTTTTATCCTAATTCAGTATTCAGCTAAAAGTATGATAAGAGACAAATTCTCTCTCTTTTTACCAGACTATAGTGTCCAATATTTTATCTGAAAGTTTTTACAGGTTTTAAGATTATGTGTAATAGTAGATTTTACAGAAAGTAATTTTCAACAATGTTTTAAGGTTTTTTTAAAAAACCCCACATAATTATTTTCTCTATAAATATTTATGAAAGTTATACAGTACAAGGAGCCAAAAATAATTTTAGAATTTTTTTTCTGTCCTCCAGTACAATACATAGCTGAAATATGAAATTAAGTTTCTTGAGTTTAAGGATATTATTCTTAACCAGGATATAAGATGATAGCTTTTTTAGCAAGAAATATTGTGAAAATGTGTAGAAAAAAACAATATAATAATATTTTTTAAAGTTTGGTGATTCTTAGTAGAATTTAATTTTTTTTATGGTAAAAACTATTCTTCAGTCAATGTATAAAAACTTTACTGTTATTTCACAGAAGTGTTTTCCTAATATAAAACCGATAGATGAAAACTACTAGACTGTAAGATTCTAAACTTTAATTTTTGTCTACTTAGCTAAATACAGCTAAATAGTGGAAACATTGTGACTTCTTTTCAAACAGCAAAGCAGCACAACATGAAAATGATACTATAATGACCAAAAGGAATCAATTTGGTCTTTTATTTCTTAGTGACCACAATAATAAAAAAACCCAGATCCACTGCACATATTCATGAACAGAGTCTTATATTTTATAATCTGCAAATGTGAGTATCTTATGAGAACAGCATTTGAAGAAATTCACAATAATCTTGCATACTGAAACATCATTTAAAACTATGCTTGATAATCTGAATAAAGGATATGCATGTAAATTGTGTTTGAATATAGAAAAAAGTAAAAGAAGACTTTACATACACTGACATAATCTGACAATTCAGTGCTATATTTTGACTCCCTCAAAATAATTTTTTTTTATATCATATGCCTCCCTTGCAAAATCAAGCTGCTCTAGAAATGTGTCTCTACAGGTGTATGGCTATTCAACATTTCTTTCTAAGAATATATGTTGTATAGGTGTCTTCTGTATTGCTTGTCTGGCATGGGTGATTTATGTTGGCTATATGCAATGAAAGTCAGTGAAAGGCTTTACATTTTTGTTCAGTACATACCATATGGTTGTACAGGTTAGCACCAAGGTTAAATGTTGCTAACCTTTTCCCCTTGTAATAGAAAGAAACTCTAGAGCCTGCAGTGGCGAGAGATGTCAACTAGAATTACATGTGAGATCAGCTTCAAAACCTCGCAATGTTACAATAATTTTTTTTTTTTTTTTGTAAAAACTAAAAACATCAGCACTAGTCAAAATGAGTATTTGACAAAAGTTTAAAGTTAAATATACTGGAGAAGAGTAGTCCTTAAGTCAGTCTTCTGCCAGCATTGTTATTTCCATCAGAGCTATGAAGACAGAGTAGTTCATACTAAAAAAGATTTAACTAACTGCATTGACTTTGCTGGTTTTCCTCATTATTTGAACCGATACTGCAATTTAAATATACGTACATGCTTACACTTATATAAGTCCACAATAGTTTTGCCATTAGAGTTAATTATATTCAGGGAACATTCATTGATATAGTATGCTAAGAAGTCAGTATAAAATAGCCACCTCTAATACTGTTCCACCTACAATAGACCATTAATGGCATCATTATTTCCATAATATTTTAGGTTCATATACTACTATTTGGATTGACAGGTCTTTAATTTGGGTGGCTGTTTTGTTTTGTTTAACCAGAACTTTTGTTGTTGTTGTTATAACATTAAAAGCTAAATATTTAGCAGTAAGAAGTATGGAATGCATCTTCAAATCTTAGTGGCATATTGGTTACTCTAAATTACAGTGTTGCTAATCATAAATGGATGAAGTTCAATAGTTTCCCCAAGATACATCCATGCTATCTTTAATAGCATTTCTTTTCAGTTCAGAGACTAACTCCTAAAATAAGCTGTATTTGCACACTGTAGACTTCCTTTTTGCCAGTGCATTTGATATATAAGTTGGAAACTAGAGTACTTTTCTAAACAGACACAAAGCACTCCAAAGTAGACACTTTATTTTTGTTTTTCACATAAAGACAAGTCACTTGGAAGGAAATAAAGGCAGTATAAATTGGGAATTTCTGTCTTGCACTGAAATGACAGTAGCTTTGTTCAAAATTTGTTTGGAGACTCAGAGTGCCATGGAAAAATGTTTCATGTGCATAACAAGAAAATGGAATGAGAATGAACAGAGCTTAATTAGCCCCGTTTTTAAACAGTGGTATAGCTGGCTAACAAAAAATAAAAATAATTAAAAAATCTTAATTGTGATATATGATTATATCAATGTTCTATCTGTGTTCCTAACCATAAATTAAAATAAGTATGAATCTTGATTATTGTGAAACACGAAAAATATCTTTGAGCTAAAATTAACCTTTTTTTTTTTTTTTTATAGTTTTCATTTTAAAATCTCATTTTTAGAGAATTCATCTTCAGTTTGATTCAGTGAGATTAACACAGAGATTTGTCTTCCAAAGACTTTCTCGTATATAACAGTAAGATTAGAAGGGAAAGTTAAGTGAAGTGGACCAAAAATCCCCAACAATTCATAAATTGAAGCTGCCATTTTCTTTTCATGTCGTTGATCCTTCTGGTTTCCCAGTGGTATTTCACTGAGTCCTCTTGAGGTTAATGAAGGGCTGAATGCTGCCAACAACTGTTCTTAGCCACAGCATCCCCATTCTCCTTCCCTTTTTGCATAATGCCAACAAATTCAGAAAAAGGTAAATAAGATAGAAAATCATGGACACCCTTTACCCATTTTTTTTTTTTTTTCTGCCATAGACCACTGACTTCTTTGCTTATTTTTAAGGTCCATCTTGTCTATGACTTGGTGTCAAAATAATTCAGCCTCAACATGTTTTCATAAAAGTGGCCATGTTCTTAAGGTTTTACCAGATCAGCTATTACAAAAATATTTTTATATTATTTTTAATATTTTAAAGTTCTGAATTTTGATTTCAGACTTCAAAGACTATTTGTCTCAACCCTTATAGCCTTAAGATGAAGTAAACTGGAAATCTAAGCTTAAAAGCACATCCTTATAAATGACCTGTTTCAGGAATTACCATCTGCGATCCCAAGTGATCCTGCCTTGTAGTTATGTCTCTCAGTTATTTGTACACAATATGCAACCGCCCAACATCTGACAGTTGTGCCAGCTCAGATGACACTTCCAAGCAAAAGTTCATGTGTCATTCTTCTCAACATAAACTGAACTTTGTAGAGATCAGCAGCCTTCCATAAGATCTCTTGCTCTTTCCTCAGGCTCTGCTGTGACGGTAGCATCCCTTAAAATGTCCCATGGAAATAAACTGCCTGATGTTTTCTGCAGTATGTCAGAAATGTAATACCTAAATCACTGAGATAGAGAATTTAGCACAGACAATTCCATATGTAACACCAAATGAAATGAGTGCAAAGTTGTAATAAAATCTTAAAAAAATGTATCAACAGCAATGACAGAACCTTCCCAAGCGTAAAAGGTTATAATATTTTCTATATATGTACTGCAGCAATGTCCCTTACCCAAGAAAATTAGGTTTATCTATATTTTTTTTCTGTTTTGTTCTCTGCTCCATAAAAGTACCACCTGCCAAGTTGCAGAGTATTTACAGATCTACAATAAATTCAGTATCTTCTTTAAATTTGTTAGCAGATGTTGAATTATTCTGGAATTAACTTATTCTTTGTGGTTCCTTGTAGCAATTAAATGTGTAGCAGTTCTCTGAAGTGTTGAAGGATCTAATTTTTCATTTGCATAATTGTTTGTTCTAGTTAGACAGTAGTTTAAAATCAAATCTTACAAAAAGTATTGCAACAGAAATGAAAGAGTAATAAATAAGTAAGTAGCTGTACAGCTGAAGAGAGACTGGTTAAGGCTATTTATGTACTACCTAAAGCTCACATAAAGATCACAGAGATTTCAGAAGATGAAGTTTTTATGAGTTTAAATTAGACTTATCTCCAAGTTACGCATGCAGTCTCTAATTGAAGAAGCAAAGGCAAGGAAGCAGAGAGATCTGCATGTCTGATTCAAAAATAAGAAAAAAAGGGAAATCTAAAGATTTTTTTAGAAGATCAAAATATATCTCCTTTTTCGTCAAGACCTATTTCACCCACTGGCTCCATTGTACCATGAATTCCTCCAGTGTCCCCACTGGCTAGAGAGACAGATGTTATTGCCTTTTTATAATGGTGCCTATTTCTTCTGAAAAAAATAGTTTAATTTGAATGTTATGTAATTCCTTTTACTACCATCCAGACTTCAAGGTCTATACGAAAGGAAGAGTTCCTGAAAATTCAAGAAATGCATTGATGAAAAATAGAAACGGAGCTTATAAATTCACCCACTTTCTCTCAGGTTTAGCCAGACATAATATTACTTTTGATAAAGTGAGTAAACACTATTAGTCCCGGGTTACCAGAACATTGTGTTGGTTTCTACTGTTCCAAAATAGCCTGAAACTGAATTGAACTGGGCATTTGCAGTTTGGCCTCAGAACAGAGGTAACTTTCCTTAGCAAAGTCATCATAACAGATATAATAGACTGCTGGAAAATTTGAACTGGAGGAAAAAGCACACTGCCAGTTTATCCTCCTGCTGTGGTGATCCTCAGTCCTTTCACATGTTCAGTTTGTTGTCACATCAACTAAATAGACTTCATGCTTTCTTAATATGCAAAAGTTGACATAGGAGCCAACCAGAAATAAGATGAATGTACCATGTGAGTCACTTAGAGCTATTGTTTTGATCCTTTTTCACACTTCTCTTAATGCTAACTAAATAACCAAGTGACCTTCCTGAGAGAAGCACATGATAATAGTACTGCCTTGTGCACAAACGTATCACTGTCATACATTTCCAAAATACTGTTTAAATACCAGTAAAGATTTACTACTTGTGTAAATGCAATTATTTAGTTTCAATTTCAAAGTAAACACTGAAAATATAGATCTTTTGTCCATCTTCCCCTGATATTCTGTCTCTAGCAAACCACTTAACATCTCAACACAAAAAGTTTGGAATGTGCTGGAGAGTACTTTTTTATGGAGCATCGAGTGAAAAATCCCACGGACCCCAGATTTAATTTCATTTCATTTGTTGAAGGGTAGTGCCTTGGAAAGTCTTCCCAGATATTATTTTACTGTACTTCCTAAAATAGCCATCATCCTAATGCAATGCAGCTAAGACAGTCAAAACTATATCATGTCCTCTATAGTAATTAAAATGATCTAACGCTGTTGATAAATTGTACTTCCCACTGGTATCATGCTCTAGTATCCTCCTGTGCTCTTTAATTTGCATCCACAATGTCTAGTCCAGTCAAATTATCCCAGCTCTTGGAAGCCCTTTGACTAGCTAATATGATGTCTATAACTACAATTGGTATGGAAGTTTAAAATTCATGCAAACTTATTATAATATCTTCTTTCTTTTTTTTCTTTTAAACGTCCACCAGCTCTTATGCTGCAACAAAAATCATAACTTGTTACTGTATTATATCTAGTTTGATATTAGAAACTGCTTGGGGCAGGTGTCATGTCTCTTATGCATTGTGCAAACTGGATAGCAAACATTGTGTAACCTGAACAACAACATGGGTCTAGAGCATACCTGTGTTGGTTTAAACCCTGCTGGGACCGGAGACCACGTTGTCGTTGTCCCTCCCCCACCCTCGGACACAAGTAGGGCACAAACCCCGGGTTAAAATAAGAAGAAATTTAATACAACAGTGTAATAAGCAATCTGAACAACAACAGTAGCAATGATAACAATAAACAGCAATAAACGTAAGCAAGACAAAAGATATACAGAGAAATACTGCAATGGTTACAGACAGCCCTGTGCTCCCCGTCACCAAAGACACAAAGGAAAGCTTCCCGTGCTGCCGTGCCGGACCTGACGTCAGCATGGTATGAATAACCCGGCTGGAGATCCCTTCCCCCTGCTAGGGAAATTTAACCCTATCCTATCTGAACCAGGACAATACCCTTAAATCCTATGCACAGCCAGCCTTCCTTACTGAGATGGCCTTGTAGCCCAGTCTGAGAGAAAGGGGTATGTCAGCTGGTTCCTCAGTGTTGCCCTAAAACAGTGAAACCCTACATGAGATCACAAAGGAATTAGATGTAGGACTGAACGAAAAGTGGTCAGATGAATGAAAGGAGTTTAAAAAGGCATATAATCTATTATAATAGCTAAATGCAGATTATCAATAAATTCTACTCCAAAGGGAGGTCATGAGCAAAATTCATTAGGACAAATATTTTAACTGAAAACAATTATTATTACTTATTTTGTAATGATAAAAATTAAAGGAAGAAAATATGTTTTATTTGTTTGGGATTAGCTATCTATTTCAGTGGAGTCACTCCAGATTTATGTTGGTGTAAATGAGCGCAAAAATTGCCCTAATTCATTCTCCTGAGTTTCTATCAAAGTCCCTTGGAATAGTTTCTGTCTCACCCTCCAGCTATTTTAAAGGCATCAGAATATAAAGATTCCTTTCCTGCCAGTCTGCCAAAACCCTGACATTTTAAACTAGCTCCTTCTATTTAATAACAAGAGCATACATTTTAACACTTATCTAGAGGCAACTACAAACATTACCACTGACAACAAACCCTCCAGTCAAATTACCAGAACATATTCAGTCACTCAGGAGGTAAGTATCATCAGAGGCTTTCAGCTCTACAGCCACAGGTTATTTGATCTGCCCAAACCTGCCTTAACACTATTTCTTGCATAATCCAAGTAAAACAGATACTTGACCATTTAATCTAAAACACAGAGGTAACAGAAAGAAAGAGAGCTGTAGTCACTGTACAAAGTGATAAAAATTTTCCTGCAGTTCTCTCTTAGTCAAAATCATCCCAGAAACAAAAAGAGCTTTAAAATGGGACATACGTGCTTTGTTTTATTTCTCATGCCTGTGAGCCTTGCAAAAAATGTCCTTCAGTGCAAAAATAGAGACAAAAAAAACATTTAAAACAATTTTTAAATGATAGACTGTTTTTAATTACATCTTGAAATCTTGAGTAGGAAACAGAAGATTTAAATGTGTTTCTTCTTGTTCTTCTTGATTTCTAAAAAATTATTCAACTGTCAAATGTCACATTGTATTTCAAACTTCAAAAGGCAGGACTCAAGCCTGCCACTTTTATTAATCTTCATTATATAGCTTCTTGACAGAATTGTGTCTCACAATCTTAGTAATCAAGCTGCATTTCAGCATCATAAAGTTAATTTATATTAATTTCATTCTGTTTTATCTTTAATTCAGTGACCTTTCAATCCACTATCTACAATTTAGAGTAGATCATTTTTAGTTTTTTGATGTTTTATCAATTATTTAGAGTTTCTGATTTAGTTTTGGATACCCACAAGCCCTCAAAGTGCTAAAAAGCATTTATAATATTAGCACAACTTGACATAAACAAAGAACATTTATTTCATGTATCTTGTAAGAATTGACCTGTAAAAACATAAATAGCAAAGCTCAAATCATCTTTGAAAATATGCACTTTTGCATATACAGCTTTTTAAGCTTTTCTGAGATTATGTACAAGTGCAATGTTGAATTGCAGTGTCTGAAGTTTCTAAATTATAACTTCCAAATTCTCAGATACTCATGAGAACAATAAAGAAAAAACAGAATTGTAGAGAAGCATTGAACAACATTTGATAATATTATATTATAAACCTTTTATAATACTGTATTTTTACATTCAAAATACAGAGGCATAATTTTAACAAGTGTCATAAATTATAAAAGTACTATAGGTAAAAAATTAGGTTTTTTTTCATTATTTGATTATTGATTATTTCAATGAAATTGAAATTTGATTATTGATTATTTTCAATGTTATGTTTCAAAATTGTTCTCTCATTTTTCAAGATAATGGTTATGTTAACCAAAATTTTTCTAAAAAAAGCTTTACTCTTATCTAGGGAGTGTGTTTATAATCTTTTGTTATGAAAACGGGCAGTAGCTTTCATCCTTGGTGAGTTAGAATGAAAGATTATAGGTCTTCTCATGAATTATCCTTTAAACACAATGGTTCTAATAAGTATTGTATAACATTAATTACATTTTTTATGCATGTTATGATAAAAAATATGTATTTATTTTGTATGGACATTTTACCATGTTACAGTAGATATCCTGAATATCAACCTGCATTTATATAAATGTTTTTAGTCAGAAACTATACAAAATGTGATGGCCATGAATGATTGAAAGATACATGATGAGAAAGAACAGAAGCTTAAGATCAGTTACTCTTTTTCAACAATCATGTATTGTGACTCCTAAACATTTGTCAGCTATGAATGAAAAGAGTCCATTTTAGTATGATTTCTCTTCTCTGGTAAGGATCAGACAAATTCAATCTGTTCTCTTACATCACAGTATGTTTGTCCTTCTAGAAAAAAATGACATCACTACCATTCTGTGCTCCTGAAAGTGAGGTTGTAATGCTTTTTTACAGTGATTTACATTCACACCTAGTTGAAGGTCCATTTTTATGGACATAGTAAAGGGACCTTAGCAAACATAAGAGGAAGGCTACGACACGTTCTTCAAAGATGAAATAGGGTAATACAACACTGAAGTAATTATGGCAACCAAAACAAATTAGGGATCAATAAACATCCTCCTGCACTGCATTTTTACAGGACCATGCCTTCCAGATATGCCACCCACTTATGTTTTATGAATTGCACTAAGTTGTTCTCGAGACCTTGACTCTAGGACATTATACATAGTCACAGTTGTGATGTGCATTGTTGAATATCCATTAGACCCTTAAATCAGCTGTTTTACTTTTTGTGCCAAAGCCTATTAGTGATGAAAGGATGCTTACTTCTTCTGTTTTAAGTGGCACAGTTAGAAGCCGGAGTCCTCACTGTTAAGCCACTACAGATTTCCTCTCTGTCTTTGAAACTGTTAACATAGCATGTGTAAGAGACTGTGTGTTGGCCTGTCTTTGTCTCGGCATTGCTGCTGCACCACTACCACTTCCTGGCCTCAACATCCTGTCACCATGGAGGACTACACTCTGAAGGAGACGAATTGTTCCCAAAGAAACCACCATATCCACCTGAAGCAGGAACAATAACATCCTTGGCAGTGCCTACCAAGCTGAGCTTGTGCGTGGGCCAGGTGGAGAGGAAATCAGGGTGAGGAAGACATGCGGAGGCTGAAGATGCCACAGGTTGATCCCCCTCCAGTACAACCACTGTGAACACCTGGGCATGCACACATGGAGGAACATGGGGTGCCAAATATGACAATGAGCTCTGTGGAAAAAGGTGAACTCTTCAGAGAAATTGTGGGGACTGGGACAGTAAAAGGACTGCAAGACTCCTCTCTTGGGGATTTTTTGAAATTGGCGCTCAGAGCTGGGATATTGACTCACCTCTCTGCGGAGCTTGGAGTAAAGATCACATCACCTGCACTGAGGCTGAGCCAACAGGACATTGTTGGATTCATGATGGTGATAACTAATCTTGCTGCATCTCTTTCGTTTGCTTGTGTAGGTATTCTGACTTTTTCTTTCTTCTTCTCTCTGTCCTATTGCTGTTATCAGTTGCCATGGGAAATAAAGCTTACAATGTTGTATGGCATCTGACCTTGTTTGTGTCTTAATCTCTTTCTTGGGATCATTTAAGAACCCTCCCCAATATTGGAAACGGGACAGCATGTCATTCCCCTTTTGAATCTGAGATAACACTAATTGTTCTTTTAGAAAGTCTTCATTCTGCTCATTTGTGAACAGTTGCTTTCTCTACCCATACGGCTTTTTAATATTTGTCTGAGTTTGTTAATATACTTTATTTAAAATGCATGATTGAAAAAGGAGAGATGTTCTTAATGGATATACAAAACTATGTTGTACATCATTTTAGCACTATTGAAACCCTTGAAGTAATAAAAGTTGGATGCAAAATGTAGCTGTCAATTCAGCTAAATGTTTCTACTTTTCCGTGAGGGAACACTTTCTTTTCTTTGGTTACTGTATTATCAGATAGTTTCTTATTCACAGATACTGCCCTACATGACTTTCAGCAATGATAACTGTCAGCATGGTGATAAGAGTAGGGAACATGCATCAGAAAAGTGCAGTGGGAATAGTCATACTGCATAGCCCCATGATCAAGAAATCTCAAAGGTAATGCAAGAAAGGACTTATGCCATTTGTTGTGACTAAATTTGTCATCTAAATTTTACCGTACCAACAAATCACAATCCCTCCAACTCTCAAAGTTTTCCCATTAAGAGGGTGATTTTAAAGATTTTAATTGTTCAGAGAGAACAGTGTTCTCTGTAGAGGAAACAAAAAATCCACACAGCTCTTTATGCTAGACTTCCTTCAGGAGCAATAGTCACTGCAAAGTAGAAGGCCCATGTGTCAAGAGAAACTTCCTCATGTAGAAGTCCAGTCATCTTTTTGCCAGTAGATAGGGCTGGGCAACTTGTATCCCATAAGCTAAATGTAGTCTTAAAATTTACTCAATCACATTAGTAACTTAAATGTTAAACTCATATCTTTAAAGTTTTAGATTATATTATTATTATAGTTGCTGTTGTTTCACTTAGTGATATTTTTAGTGTAATTTATTATTATGTAGACCAACAAATGTGTTTTGAAGCCATATTTGATCCTCAGAATAAAACCAGTTTCCCATATATATACTCCACCTTACTCCCTTTCTCATTAGGAAACTGCATTTTCTGGTTTTGTTTTCTTTCTTTTGTTGGCATGACAAGAGATATTACAATCAGTTCAGTATGCCTCTAGGAAGTAGCCATGAAATGTGATTTTCTTAGCCCTAGCTGGTTTTTGACCTTCTGAAAAGGAAAACAAATTCATTCTTAAGCAAAATATTATAATAAATATTTATTTGAATCTTGATAAAGATGAGATTATACTTGGTTCAGGTATGATGCAAATAAAATTCAAAGAAGAAACACTGGTCTGAAGTCTTCCATAACCAGAGCTTATTCCTGTAAAGATAATTTCTGAAGAATGAGTCTTGTTTCATTTACAGAATTCAGGGATATGGGAAGCAATGGAAGAAAATAGTGGCATTTAGGGAATGATGTAATAATAAAATAAATATGAGTTAGGATACTAATGGAAGACTAAAAATCAGTCTCCTCTGCAAACAAGTATTATTCTTAGCCTCTATGAAATATAGTAACCTATTGAATTTGTAGAGTGTTGTAGTTGTATGTCACCCAAATGGTTCAAGCTCTGCGATGCTTGAAGTACAGATGCAGTAAAAGCACATTGCTGCTAACGCAGCATTTACAGCTAGTGAAATATTTATTGATAGGCATGAAGATGAGTTAGAACCTTTGTAATGTATTAAAATGCACATGAAGAGGAAGCAATTAATTACTTGCATATAATTTTTAAAACATTACTGCTAGAGAAGCTGCCAAATTGCAGCAGTGCAAATGAGAACAAATATTTTTAAATCATCCTCAGTCCAGAACTCCAATACACATATTTTTCTGAAATGACATCAAATGTGTTTGAAGCAGTGCTTCGTGTGTGACTAGTCTATATGTAGCATATGCACATAATCAGTAAGTAAAGCTTTTAGACTTTTAAGACTCCCATAAATGACTTCTAGCAACAAACTACTTCTATGAAAGTTCTACTTTACTTTCTGTGGGTTGGACTAGAGAATTTAATAACTTTGTTTTTCACAGAATAAAAGAATGGTTTAGGTTAGAAGGGACCTTAAAGATCATCTAGTTCCAATTACCCTGCCATGGTCAGGGACACCTTCCACTAGCCCAGGTTGCTCAAAGCCTCGTCCAACCTGGCCTTGAACACTGTCAGGGAGGGGGCAGCCACAGCTTCCCTGAGCAAACAGTTCTAGTGTCTCACCATTCTCACAGTAAATAATTTCTTCCTTCTACCTAATCTATATATACCCTCTTTCAGTTTAAAGCCATTGCCCCTTGTCTTATCACTACATGCCCCTGTAAAAAGTCCCTCTGCATCTTTCTTGTAGTCCCCCTTTAGGTACTGGAAGACTTCTGTAAAGTCTCCACAGAGCCTTCTCTTTTCCAGGATAAACAACACAAACTCTCTCAGCTTGTTTTATAGCAGAGGCACTCCAGCATTCTTATCATTTTTGTGTCCATTCTCTGGACTCCAACAGGCCCATGTCCTACTATGTTGGGGGCCCCAGAGCTGCATGCAATACTCCAGGTGGGTTCTCATAAAAGCAGATTGGAATGGGAGAGCCACCTCCCTCAACCACTGGTCACACTTCTCTTCATGCAGCCCAGGACACATTTGGCTTTCTGGGCTGCCAGCACACATTCCTGGCTCATATTCAGTTTTCCATTCATCAGTACACTCAAGTATTTCTCTTCAGGGCTGCTCTCAATCCACTCTTCACCCAGCCTGTATTTGTGCTTGGGATTGCCTTAACCCATGTGCAGGACCTTGCACTTGGATTTCTTGAACTTCATGATGTTTGCACAGGCCCACCTCTCAAGCCTGGCAAGGTTGCTCTGGATGGCATCCCTTCGCTTCATCATGTAAACCCCACCAAACAGCTTGGTATTGTTGACAAAGTAACTGACAGTACACTCAATCCCACTGTCTGTATCACCAACAAAGGTATTAAACAGCACTGGTCTCAATACTGACTCCTGAGGGAAGCCACACATCACTGCTTTCCACTTGGACATCAAGCTGTTGACCATAACTCTTTGAGTGTGACCATCCAGATAATTCCTTATTCAGACAGCCAGCTCCATCCATCAAAACCATATCTCTCCAATTTAGAGACAAGAATGTTGTGCAGGACAGTCTCAAAAGCTTTGCATGAGTCCAGGTAGATAAAGTCAGTTCCTCTTCCCTTTTCCACCAACACTGTAACCCCATCCTAGAAAGCCTCCAAGTGCGTCAGGCATGATTTTCCTTTAGTGAAACCATGTTGACTGTCACCAATCACTCCTTATTTTCCATGTGCCCTAACATAGTCTCCAGGATTATAATTTCCATGATCTTTCTGGACTCAGAGGTGAGACTGTCTGGCCTGTAGTTCCCTGGTCTTCCTTTTTCCCTTTTTTAAAAATGGGGGTTATGCTTCCCCTTTTGCAGTCAGCAGGAACTTCACCAGGCTGCCACAACTTCTGGAATATGATGGACAGTAACTTAGCCACCTCATCTGGCAGTTCCCTCGTGACCCGTGGATGCATCTTATCAGTTCCCATGAACTTGTGCACCTTCAGATGGCCTTGAACCTGACCTACTCTTACAGTGGGTGATTCTTCATTCAGCCAGTCTCTGCCTTTGCCTTCCGCATCTAGGCCAGCGTGTCTGGAACACTTGCTGGTGAAGACTTGAGGTAAAATAGTCACTGAGTACCTCGGCATTCTCCATATCCCAGGTAACCAGGTCTCCCGTTCTCTTCTGGAGAAAGCCCACATTTTCCCTAGTCTTCTTTGAATGACCAGCATACCTAGAGAAGCTTTTCTTGTTGCCTGTGATGTCCGCAAATGGATTTAATTCTACCAGGACTTTGGCTTTCCTAACGTGATCCCTGGTTGCTCAGACAGTTTCTCTCTATCCCTCCCAGGCTACCTGCCCTTGCTTCCACCCTCTGTGGGCTTCCTTTTTGTATCTGAGCTCATCCAGGAGCTCCTTGTTCATCATGCAGGCCTCCTGGTGGTTTTGCCTGACTTCCTCTTAGTTGGGATGCATTGCTCCTGAGCTTGGAGGGGGTGTTCCTTGTAGATTACCCAGCTTCCCTATGCCCCTCTTCCCTCCAGGGCTTTGTCCCATGCTACTCTGCCAAGCAGATCCTGAAGATACCAAAGTCGGATCTGAAGTCCAGGGAAGTGAGCTTGCTGTGTGCCCTCCTCACTGCCCTAAGGATTTTGACCTCTACTATTTCATGGTCACTAAAGTCAAGGCTGCCCTTGACCTTCACATTTCCCTCCAATCCTTCCTTATTGGTGAGAGCAAGATCCAGCATAGAACCTCTCCTCATTGGCTTCTGTATCACTTGGAGAAGGAAGTTGTCATCAACGCATTCCAAGAACCTCCTGGATTTTGTGGACCATGCTGTATTGTCCCTCCAACAGTTATAAGGGTGGTTGAAGTCCCTCATGAGGACCATGTTTGTGAGGCTGCTCCTATCAGTCTATAAAGGTTCTAATCCCCTTGGTTTTCCTGGTTGGATGGCCTGTAATGGCCTGTAACAGATCCCCGGTATAGTGTCAGCTGTCTCTGCCCTCCCATTAATTCTGATCCATAAGTTCTCAGTCAGCTCCTCATCTACCTCCAAGCAGAGCTGCTTCTCATTTGCTACCTGAAAGACATGCCCAGTAGATCCATTCAGCATTCATGTTGCAACCATTGCACAGAGATGGCTGCTTGTTGATGCTCTTTCTATAGGTTTGGACTGGAGAGGACCACAGTGTAGCCCCTTTCTGGGAAGGGGTCACGCAATCCCAGATAACATAGCTAGACTTGGCATTATAGACTTCTCTCTCACAATATCACATACATAGAATTAAAACATCTAGATCTGCATGCACATAAATGAGTATTTTCTCTCTCTGCTTACAAATGCAGGACCCTTTCCTGTCTGTCCATCACAGGCCATTAGCTGTCAAAGACTGTGATCTTTCATGTTGTGGGCTCAGACAGAGCTGACAAAACTGACAGAGGGAATATTTTTTTTTTTTTTCATGAAGCTACATACCCAGTGCTGGTACCTTTCCACAGTTACAGCCATTTTAGAATTGCTGCTCTAATTCTGTTTATTTCACCTACAGCTTGTTCATTTAGATCCCTCTTTCAATGATGACAGGAAAAATACATGTAGTATACTTCTACAGGGCTCTACCTGACTTCACACATAGATGTTGAACACATAGAAAAGGTGCTATAGAAGCAATATTTGGCAAGGCAAGAAAGAACATTTCGGTTTCACCATAAAATCAAGTTTTTTAAACTAAAGCAAAACATCCAGGAACTACATCTAAGTTACAGATAAATTACTGATACTTATTCTGGTTTTGGTAACCTAAGTAGTAGGGTACACAGACAGACAGGTCCTGTTTGTCTTTAGGGGTACTGTTGAGGCAGGCAATTCAAAGTCTTCAGGTGCAAGAGGATCGAGGTAGTAATGGCCCCCAGTCCTGCCTCCTTCCTCTTTTTCTGTAATCCTGATGCATCTGTTTCCAAAACTGTCCTGTCCTCCACATGAAATTTTCACCAGTCTTATCAGTCCAGCAAGGTCTGAAGCCTTCAGCTGATGGCAGCCTTGGAACAGATGGTGCTGAGTCCCACCCCCACTTAGAAGGGCAAGTGTATCAGCAACTAGTGAAGTCTGGAAACAGCATATGTTGCATCATCATCCCTGGGAACCAGGTCTGGATCAGAACATTGTATGCAGGCAAAGAGGTCCAAGAGGCTCTATCCACCAGACTGTGTTAAAGCTTTGTTATCAGTATGACTCCTCCATTTCACACAGATGGGAACTGCATGAATTAATCTATATGCCACACAGACAAAATAGAAAACCTGGGACCCTAGTAATATTTAGAGTTCACTCTAAAGTAATAACATATATATATGTCCTTGTCATTTATGCTTAATTGACTGAATACTTTTCCTCACTCAGTGGACCATGGACTGAAAAATCAATGAGACAATATCTCAACTACAATTGAGTTTTTCATCCCAAAACTTTTCCTTATGAGAAGAAATTTATTTACAAATTTAGCCAGCAATCAGATCAGCAAAAGAAAAACATTCTGTAATACTTTTTGTCATTCAGTTGGTTTATGGTATATTCCTTTTCTTCTTTTAAATTATACAAATAAATATTAGGGTTTAGGAACATGTTCTGCATATTGTTGTCAGTTTTACCACGTATCTTTCAAGCAGATGATACTCCAAAATAAGATGGAGGGTTGCTTTCTGTCTTGGATGATGAATAAGGTAAACCCTTAAGATGTTCCGTGACCTATATTGTTCTCTGAGAAGTAAATATTGACCCTGGACTAAGATTTATGAATGAACAGAAAGAATTAATTTAGTGGTGTTTGATCCATGGGATAGTGGCACATTTATGTGTGTCCGTGGTATGTGCAAGCACAGGCACCATATGCATATAAAGAAACTGTACTTAGATATTTTAAAAAGCAGCTATCAGTCTGCTTCTGTTAACATAATACACACTTCTTTATTTATCTATGTGTTTACATATGCAAACCAATGTCCATATCCATATAAAGTTATATAAATCTGAGTAATTACTAGTATGTTCTAAACAAAAGATTATTTTTTTTTCTATGTATACAGAGATGAGGGCTTAAAATTGTCTTTGAACTGATTAAAATACTATTCTTTTAACAAGATCTTAGTATTATTTATCTGAAGAATGTGCTATTCGTTGAAGGACAGGAAGAGTAAAGCTACAGGAATGCACAAAACAACGGCAGAACCCCCAATACAGCCATGCAACATTAGGTTGAGGTAATTTGATCTCATATATTGTTTGGTTATGAGACAGGAAGAGACATATGAGACAAAAAGAGATCCAAAGAGACTACAGGAAATGGAGATCGTATATATTAATATATTTCTGCTTCACAGCTGCATACAAAATTCTGTTCTGGCACGATTCAGATGAGTGATCATATCATCTTCTGGAGAAGCCATAACATGCAAGACCTGTGAACTGTCAATACATGGCTGCCATGGGACTTTTTGCAGTTACAGTTAGGTTAAAATGCTGATTTTTTTTCCTACACATTTACGGGAGTATTTCTGATTTCTATTCCCAAATAAAAATGCCTTTAATTTTCATCTGGATTTGATTATCATTTGATTCAAGTTTTTGCCTCTTGCAATCAATGCCTTTATTCTTTGAAATGTCATTTGAATATGGAATTGGATTTTCATCCTGTAGAAATTTTAGAATTTGGGGCATTTTTTCATTATGACTCAGAATGAAGAATACAAAAGATTAATATATAGAAAAAATGTTTTCAGAAAAACTTGTTTCAGAACAAGGCAGAGTCCATTTTTTCTGTCATTTAAAGGCCAGCAATCTAGACCTGTCCAAGTAGCTTGGGGAACTGGGACCATGCCTGTTTTCTGGGCAGAGATACAGAAAAACAGATAGCCAAGAAATGGTCTGACCGGGAAACCATACCGCCTACGTTGTGCATGGAGCTGTGGCATTCCTGTATCCTACCAGTTGTACTGTAAGTTAGCCAGAGCTCCCAGGCACTTGGGCAGCCCACACCCTAACAGGTGGGATTTCAGGAAGCCAGGGAAGCCACGTGTCAGTCATTTGACTGGTATATGAGTTGACAGGAAAACAGGCATTCATGTGAGCCTTCCAACCTACCCATCTGCTTTGGTTTTGATACGTTTCTGTTAAGTCAACAAAGTTGCAAGGAAAGACTTTAATTGAGCCAGATTAACTATTTTCAGAGAATTATTAGTTGTAAAGTTTTGCTCAGTTCTGATTTTGGACAATTCAGAAAGGTAGAGGAAGAAATTTTGTATCATTTCAATGGCATTCCATTTAAGTCCTACAGCATAGATGATAAATTGGAGCATGCTGGGCTGCAGCCAGAATAAACTACACTCCAGAAATTCCCACCCAGAATAATAACTCTTAGGGATTTTTCCATATTGACATAAAATATAGTAGTCCTAAAATTATAAATTACCTATAAGTCTTTGATAGCTCCACAAATAGGAGCATAAAGGGAGTTAAAACACAGACCTACTGTTGCAGTGACTGGACCTGTGGCTCAAAAAAGTACCTAGACCTCAGCATGTGCTTATCTTTACAAGAAATACAAGGCAATCATTAAAATACTCTAAAGCAGAATACAAAGTACAAAAAAAATTTCCTAAATGCGCCTTAAAATACCTTTTAGTGATACACTGGTAAAATATATTTCAGGTACTTTTTTTTTCCTCCCCCCCATCCCCCGAGTTTACAAGAGAATCAAGGGACAAACAGTTCCTATAGTGTTATTACTTTGGATTGCAAATTCCTCCTCATTTTGACACATGTGGGTCATGCAATTATTCACAAAGGTCATTTTCCACACAAGAAAAGGACAGTGACCAGAAGGCAGCATTTAGGCTGTGAATACACCATGACAATTTAATCAATGAGAAAACCACAATGTCAAGAACTAGATTATTTCTGGGTTGACAAAGACTGATGTCTCATCTGTTGCTTGTAAAACTGACTAAAGACACAGAGAGGTCAGAGTCCTAGTGCAGCACAAAACAACTATAAACATTCAAATATAGTAGCTGTAAATGTTGAGACAATCTCATCTTTACGTATTCATTTTATAGTTAGCTTGAAGAGCAAAGTGTCATTCACAGAGTAGCAGTTGACACACATTTGTGGTTTATGCCCAACAAAACTTGTCTCTGCCCTCAATTTGCAACTTTTAAAAATGACAGTCTTTTTTCTTTCTCAGTAAATTTCAACAGCCAGGTCAATAGAAAGGATTTAGCTGAAGTTTAGTAGTCTAAATGACATACTACAAGCACAGAAATCACAAACTGAAATCCTAAAAACTCCACAAAGTTGCCACCTAGTTATGTATTTGCATTGAATGGCATCAGGTCATGCATGAAGTGTTTGTAAGGTACTAAATAGCTTAAGTTTCAAACTCCGTTATGATCCACAAACTCCATCATGATCCACAAATTAGATGCTTGTTCACCTCTCTTGTCAGTTGGGCTCAGCCTGATAATGATGTTTTGTGCTGCAAGTAATATATAAAGTAAACTGAGCTCAATACTTACTGGAGGGTATAAGGATACAATTCCATTATTATCTTGAGCTAATCATTACTAGGCCACATGTGCCCTTATTGGTATCTGTGTCATGGAGTTGCAGAGGTGTAAGAGTATGGAGGAAGACAACACCAGCTTCACTGCAAGTAGTGTAGTTTTACATGTTTGTGACAAATGCAAAACACATGTTGGTTCTGCTAAGAGAATTGTGCCCATATCTCCAATGCGTGACCTAATGACACTGTATGACGGTATATTCTGAGTCTGTTATAACAAAGATATATTAAAATTCAAAGCCTAACTAGACATCAGTGGATGGAGACATTTAGAAGAGAAAGGGTTCCAAGTCATTTTCCACCTAGTGTTAATTGACTTTTTGAATAAAACTTCCAAAACTAAATAAATTAATCTAAAATGATTCTCATATAATATGAATCAGATAGCTTTGTTGACACAAATGGACTGTGCTGATATGCTCTGATTTCTGTGTACTTTTGAAGTGCCATGAGTTTTAATTAATGAAAACACAGACCAGATCCTCTTTTTTATTTACATTGATATTATTGCAAATCTCTTCACATATTTTTAAATTATTTTCGTTCTGGGAAAACAGATCATAGATTTTATCTCCACCCTGGCTGTATTTAACTTTTAGCATTTGAATAACAAAGCTTTCAGTGAGCAGCAATGCTCAAGTAGGGGTTTAGTTTTGTTTGACTCTTAGAAGTCATACCTGCTCTTTCATGAAGACAGCAGGGTAAGGTATTTCTTAATTCAGGTTATGCAAGTGCTCAAACTGATCTATTGCTATATTTAGATGAACTATAGATATAGGAAATAAATGCATAGAGCTCTGTGTTTTCTCCTCTCTGCAAACACCCCACAGCAGATGTATTATTTGCATTATCTGTTGATACTTCTAAATGGTTTTAATTCCAGGGAAAGTTACTACAGCAAGACTAGAACTGTAGTGCACAAACTCTCTGGAACTGTAAAACTGAGCTGTTTCTTGCATTGTGAAAAACATGCCCAGAATCTGATAAGTTCACGTTCACTTATCCCAGTTCTATGCAACTCAATGAAAAAGTAGCAACATCGTTTAAGAAAAGAAGCAAAATGTGTAATATATATATATATTAAAAAAAAAAAAAAAAAGTGTTCTGTGGTATGTTATTTACTAACAACATCTATCTGTGTGTGGAAAGACTTTGGCTCCTCAAGCCTGACCATTGCAGATGCTGAAAGAAGCATATGTGCAGTCTGAGATTCTGAGGCAGCTCTTTGATCAAAGCTCTTAGATCTTTGTACAAACCTCTATCTAGCATCCTGATCATTGCATTAGATACACCCCTCCATATTTCCCTGAGAAATTATCTCCCCTCAGTTCCTTGTGTCATCTATACTGCATAGAATCATAGAATCACAGAATAGTTTGGATTGGAAAGGGCATTTAAATGTCGTCTTGTCCAACCCTCCCTGCAATGAGCAGGGGCATCTTCAACTAGATCAGGTTGGTCAATTTCCAGTCCAACCTGACCTTGAATGTTTCCAGGGATGAGGCATCTACCATCTCTCTGGGCAACCTCTTCTGCTGTTTCACCACCTACACTGTAAAAAAATTTCTTACTTACATACAGTCTGAAGCTACCCTCTTTTAGTTTAAAACCATTACCCCTTGTCCTATCAGAACAGGCCTACTAAAAAGTCTGTCCTCGTTTTTCTTATAAGCTCTCTTTAAGTATTGAAAGGCTGCAATAAGGTATCCCCAGAGCTTTCTCTTCTCTAGGCAAAACCACCCCAAACCTCTCAGCTTTTATTCATAGAGGAGGTGTTCTCACCCTCTGATCATTTTTGTGGCCCTCCTCTGGATCCACTCCAACAGGTCCATGTCTTTCTTGTGCTGAGGACTCCAGAACTGGACACAGTATTCCAGGTAGGCTCTCACCAGAGTGGAGTAGAGGGTGAGAATCACCTTCCTTGACTTGCTGGCCATGCTTCTTTTGATGCAGCACAGGATATGGTTCGCTTTCTGGTCTCTGAACACCAACTCATGTCCAGCTTTTCATCCTTCAGTACCCTCAAGTCCTTCTTCACAGGGCTTCTCTCAATCCCTTCATCCCACAGTCTGTACGGATAAGAAGGATTGCTCTGACCCATGTGCAGGACCTGCAGTTGGTTTTGTTGAACCTCGTGATGTTCACATGGGCCCACTTCTCAAGCTTGTCCAGGTCCCTCTGGACAGCATCCCATCCCACAGGAGTGTCAAGTGCACCACTCAGCTTAGTGTTGTCTGCAAACTTGCTGAGGGTGCACTTGATCTCACTGTCTATGTCATTGATGAAGATATTAAATAGTACTGGTCCCAGTACAGACCCCTGTTCTTCATCTGGACATTGAGCTGTTGACCACTACCCTCTGGATGTGAACATCTAACCAATTCCTCATCCACCGAACAGTCCACCCATCAAATCCATACCTCTCTAATTTAGAGAGAAGGATGTTATGGGGGACTGTGTCAAAGGCCTTATCAAGGTCCACACAGACAACGACCGTAGCTCTTTCCTTGTCCACTGATATACTCACTCCATTATACTAGGTTGGTTCAGGCAGGACTTGTTGCTATACAACAATACAAGTGTCTCTTCAGTCCTTTTTTCTCCTTCTCCTTCAACCATGACTCCAGTAGAAAAGCTCTTCTGCTTAAAGGTCATTACAAGAACTGAACTGCTTCAGAAAATAAATCCATCATATATTGAACGATGTCTGTTTAGGAAGAGGTGCCTAGCTTCATTTTTCTATGTGCATTTTCAATCAGATGAGCTGAACCCTCTGTACAATGGTGGGGAGGGGGGGGACAGGGGGAGCGCTCTTTGTAGCTGCTTTTCAAGATCAAAATCCTAAATATCTATAGATATTTGGATTTTCTCAGATGGTGCTAACTTGCAGTGTATCTACTAAAATTAGGAGTTGTAATCTTATAGCTGTGTGAGAGATCTAGTCAGTTTATTTATACCAGAAGTAAAGAAAAAAGGAAAAAACTCCTACCCAATTCAATCCTGAGAGTCTGTCTAAAAACATAATTGTAGTATCACACCATCAAAAATTAATCTCAGAATAATTATGTGATTTTTGTTATGAACTAGAACCTTAAAGTAATTCCAGTATGTCTCTATTCACTTTTCTAACAAAACTATCAGAATACATTACAAGGTTAGTAGCCTTTAATCCACAGTATCTGAAACTGGTATTCCAATAATGTCCATGAAAATAAAAATCTGCCCATCTTCTCTTAAAAAAAAAGCTTGAATTGTAATCTGGTTCCCCATGTTGAAAGGACTTGATCACAAAAGTAATATCTACAATGATTCTAACATTATCTTTGTACAGGTCGTAAATTAATGATTTAAATAATTGCAAATGTATAGCTGTATGAACAAAATAAATGTGCAATCCAATCAATTTTGCTGGAATAATGATGGTTTATGTTAATGAATTTCTTAGATTTCAAATGAACAAATAAATCATATTTATGTTAACAGAGTTAGAATATGTTTTTGTACACATAGGTGTCTGTGTAAATTGGCATGACTGAATGGAAAAGGACTGTAAATAAATAGCAAGTCTGAGAAAATAAATTTTAATATCGGTTGTTTTACCTGGGTATTTAAACAGTTGCTTAACTTCAGAATTACTTTTTGGTTACCCTGTCATTGACATCTCATGACTTTTGATTGACTTATAAAAGTTTACTGGCAAATTAATTAGAACCTATGCTTAATATCCTAACTCTCACTATTCACACAAATAGAATAAGTTTAGCACTCTGTAATAAGATTTTGACCATGATCATCTTGACAACTTTTGATATACTGTTAATTAATTTACACTTCTGAAATACCATATCCACTTTTTATTTGTATTATTTTGTTTCGCAAAATTAAAATTGCCATGAGCAGAAAAAAACCAATCATAGAGCATTAAAGAATTAACAAAACCACTAATCAGGCTAAATACTTAAGGCATACTCTGGGTGCCAGCAAAATCAGTTTCAGTACAGTTACCTGTCAGGGCTGGGGATTAGATTCAAAAGGTGGTTTTATGCTGCATCTTGTATGATGTAACTAACAGGATGCCTGATACTTGTTCGAATTTACACTACCTGTGAAGAATTAGGTTGCTGAGAATGTGACCTACAAAAGCCAGTATGACCAGGTGTGTTCCTTACTAATGTTGGCAAGGGTATTGTGTATTACTTTCTTCATCACAGTTTAGGAAACTTCATATTTAGAATTCCCTGGCATGGAGTTATGCATCCAGGTTAGACCCAAAAAAAGCCCAGAAGTGGACTGAGCTGAATGAGGCATAATGGTGAGTAATGTGAGCCATCCCAGTCTTTAACTGACATTGAAAATCCTCTATCAGCTGTCAGTTACTTTACCTAAATTCCATGGGTACTTCATTGCTTAACTTCAAAAGTTTACAGGGCACATATTTATACATCTGTATACTAAAGCATGACATCTCAGTCTTGATCTGGTAAATGGCTCACCACCCAAGCCTGACTTGGATATAGATATTAGGTCATGAGAGTACTCTGGAAGTCTTGATGTCAGTGCAAGGAACAAGCACAACAATCAGATGGCTTGTGATGCACAGGTGAAGAAATCACCTGCTTTTCCTGAATTAACTTAAATTAGTTTGGGTAAGAGAGCCTCATACATATTCACAAATATCCTGTTTTCCAGTTAGAGCACTTCCAAAGTGACAAAAAAGGGCTTAAATGCTTGAATATTTAAGAAGATTAAGAATATTTAAGAAGAAAAAAGAACATTTAAGATGAAGTCTTCATCCTATTGTGTCTGTATTATAGGTAGTCAGCTGTGGAGTAATAGCAGGTAGCACCAGCAGTAAAAAAAAGTCCTTGCCCAGCTAGTTTTGCTTTTCAAATGGGAAGAGAGAGGGGTTTCAAGCGAGCTTCAAGCATAACTACTGGCTAGGAAAAAATGTGGGAGATGACTAAAGAAGTGATGGTAAGCTGCTATAAGCATGCTCAGCAGCAGGTGAAAAAAACCATCCACTGGATTTCATCGATATAAAGTTTTAGTTGGGAAGCATATATCAATTAACAGAAATCAGAAGCAGGGGTAAAATGTTATAAATATAAATGACACCTGGGTGTTGAGCCTCAGTGCCTAAAATACATTTAAGCATCTGTATCTGTATCTGTCTAATGACTTTGTCTTCTAGATTTAAGCTTGCCTTTTCATTATTCCAGTTTTGCAAAAAACAGTCTTATTAGGGAGAAAAAAAAAAAAAAAAAAAGAAAAAGAAAAAAAAAGATAAAGCTCAGAGACAATATAGAAGATAAAATATGAGCAAGAACATTATGTTCACAGCCAGGTTTGGGGGGTAATTTCAATCAAACTGAAAGAGGTGAAAAAGTTGCCATGTTTCCTTTTTCTTGCTTGGTCTGCCCAGGATAACCATAAGGAAAAAAAGTCTCCGTGCTTTGTTGATACGTTTTTTAGTATAAAGAAATTATCTGGCCTTCACCTGGGATGGTTACATCTGCTTTCTCAGTCCATACACATACATAAGTTGCCAAGAAACTTTCAGTAAAGACACTTCAGAAAGGAACTTTACCCTCATCCCACCAAAGCCACCAAAATCAGATCACTAGCGATTTTATTAAGTAGTGTTCCCTCAACAGCCAGGACCCCTCACAACCTCATTGGTCTGTTTTTGTGACTTTAGCAAGAACCTTGAAAATTCTTTACCACTGTAAACTTTTATTTTTAAATTTAAACAGCACCAAATTAATTTCAGTATTATTTCCAGCTGCTGATGGTTTTATACACAGAGCAAGGCTCTCCACGTTGTCCTGCAGTGTGCTCTAGGTGAGTCTGCTTTAGCAGACTGGTTGGACATGGTGACCTCCAGATGTTCCTTTCAACCTCAACCATTCTGTCATCTCTAGGGCTTTCCCTTTGGTGACAAAGGTCATATCCTTCTCCCTTGACAGCCAGTGGAGAAACCAAGTTGGGGTGTTCTGTTGGCACTGAGGAGGTCACCAGGGCTTCCTCACCTGCACTGTTGGGCTGCCCCTTGTGCACAGGGCACCAGTTTCTCATCACAGGACCTGATAAACCCGAGGTTAAAACCTGCTTGCAAGGCCATGAGAAGATACCAATCACCTTGCACAGCAGGCTTTCCCCCTTTGGGGCATCTGTCTTCCTGACTGGGTGACCAATGGTGGGTGGCTCCCAGGACCCCTGTGATATCAGAGAATGACTGTGACATCCCCCTGACCTTCTTGCTGCTTTTCAGCAGCCACATGCACTGTTCCTGTGCATTTTGTTCAGGACACTTGTGAGCACACACAAGGCGTGCAGACTCCAGCAGGATCGTGGTCTTGATCTTCATGCTTTGGCTTGGTTGAGAGCAGCAGCTCCAAGTGCTGAGCAAATACAGACTCTTCCAATGCTTTGTTTCCCATCTGCCCAGCTGCAGGATGCTGTAGGTCCCACAGAGGGTCTGTTGTGGGGTGTTGGCATGAGGAAGATGCTGGGGCCACCCACCGCTGAAGACTCCCAGTGAGTTCCTCTGCCTTTCCTGACTGTGTCCTTCAGGTACCCTGTGCTAAACTGTCTGGGAGACAGTGCAGGGCCTTGAGGGTCTTGTGCACACCAGCTCTTCCCCGAGGGCCTTCTGACAGCTTGCCAGAGCCTGCCCCTCCTGCTCTCCCTCCCTCCCACCCTGAAGAAGACCTCCAAAGGGGCACAGAGAAGCACATCGTGTCCTGGCCCCACCTCCTTCCAAGCCCCAGCTGGAGACTTTCCCATCCAGAGACACATGGGCTCTCCCTGCCCAGGACCCTTTGCCCAAACCTCCCTTTTCCTGGCACGTGGGCAGGACATTTCCCCAGCATCTCAGCACCAGTAGGGGCTGCCTGCCTAGGGGAGGTAAGGGAATAAGGCAGGGTGCAGGGCTGCTCTAGGGGCTAGTTGACCCACAGATCTGCTGCTGCTGCTGCTTTGAGCCCATAAGATGACCCTTTGGGAGACCCTTACACCCTCTCTCCCACAGCTGTCTTGGGCAGTCCTTGCTCTTCCACTCCTAGCACCAGAAAATTTTCAGGCACTTTGCATGTCTCTCTTGTCAGAGCAAGTTCTGGGGCACTGAAGAACCCATGGAGGAGAGAGGGTCTTCTGCAAAGGCCAGCATGAGCCAGCTGCCCCTGACAAGGCCAATGGAGACAAGAGCAAACTGCTAATGTCCCACCTGGCTGGGTGACACTGAAAATACAGACTACATGGCCTGTCTACATCGTTTTTGCTTTACTTGCATCCAGCAGTGGGCCAGAGGGAGAGATGCCTGCCCAGTCTGCAGGCAGCCCTTTGAGTGGGTGCTGCACACCGTGAGAGCGGATGAGGACTACAAGGAATATATGGTCAGCTCCTCTACCCATCGCAAAAGAAGGGCACCCACAATCTGGAGCAGATCCCCACAGTCGTACTACAACCTGTGCAGAAGGCCCACTGACTACCACCCCTCAGTGAAGAGAATGGGACCTGTGAAAGAGACCAAGAGCAGAGGTATAATGTAGCTCTGGGACCCTCAAATGCCACTTCCCAAGAGGCTTCCACAGCCAGTGCTTCTTGGGAGCAAACACTACCAGGCTCCGAGGAGCACCTGGCCAGCCCTGATGCTGCTCTCTAAGTCTGCTTCAGCACTGAGCTGCTGCAGCCCCTGGGCATTGACCTCTTTTGCCTGCAATAAACAGACAGATGCTTTTAATTTCTAGGAGCGCATGATGACTTCATTTAATGTTAACTGCTGCAACAGAAAATGTTTTCCTCCTGCTTTCCCTGCTTCCTACTACCAAGCAACAGGGCAGGGGTGTCCAAGGCCTTTGACCAGCAAGTCTTCCTGCTGATGTTTCTGCACCCAAATGTTCCTGGTCATTCTCTAGTCACTAGTCTCAGCCTTTCTCCGACACTCCTCTACAACAGCAGCCAAAACTCCTTCAGCCCAAGTCCCTGTGGCTGTGGCTTGCAGGCAGGAGGGAGCTTGCTGTGGTCTTCTGGTTACATGCTTTCTGGGTCGCAAAACCCATTCCTGAGGAATGAGGTACTTCTGTTGATCCACACACCTTGGCTTGATGTCTCTCAGAAGAGGCTAAGGAAAGTCTCCTGCCAACCACTTCAATTTATCATGGATGTCGACAAACTTCGAGATAGAAGGAATTTAAGATTTATTAACATGGTAAACTACAAGATTAGGTTGAATGACTTCTAACAGTACTTAATCATCAGCCAATTATCAGAGTGATTTAATAAAATTTGTTATTATCAACACAGTAACTTAATTAAAGATTTTAAAATGGCAAGGTTCACCCGAGACTTAAGGCAAAGTTTCCTAAATTAAAACACACACACACACAGACGTGGAGGCTAACCTATATCCAAGATTTTTCTCTCTTTGACAGTTGTAGTAAATTACTGGTACAAAATGATCTTTGAAACCTTGCAAAATCTAACTATAGTGAATTACTCACTATTCTCCTTCATCAGCATTTGTCAGCAGATGATCTTTGACCTTTTATTCTTCAGTAGTATCTATCAGCAGATGATCTTGGAAAGCCTCTCAAAATCCATTCTTCAAAATTCTTGCAAAACCTAATCTTCTAAATCCTTGCAAAATCTACCCTGACATCCCAATTCAGGGGAAGATACTGGGTCACAGCCTGCTGAGATTCCAGAGATCTCAAAGGCTCTCAGATTGCTATTTATAGGATTGTGAGAAGATGGACAGTATTTTATTTTCATTTTGGCCACAATTCTTGTGAGGTAGTTCTGGTATCTTCCAGAGCAGACTACAATCTAGGCAGCAGGGGTTTTAAATATGGTTCCCAGGCAACAGTGCTGAGTATGAACATGGAGCACCTACTTGTCCTAACTCACTATTAAGCAGTAGGAATTTTAGATACGGTAGGGAGTGCCTAAACATCCCAGCCCACTGCACTTATAACCGAAACAAGAACCCAATGCTGTCTGGTCCTGATATGGCAACGTAACCCCCAGGGGGCAGTCTGTACCACCACAGGGCACCTTCAGGCTATCTTGTCCTGCACCCCCCAATGACTTCTCCAGCAATGGAGGCTCTGTCCCCCTTCGGCTTCCAAGGCCCCTGCTCAGCGTTTCTATGGGTGACCCATCTCATTTCTTCAGAGAAGGATGTGGCTGGAATGGTCAACAGTGAACTGAACATGAGCCAGCACTATGCCCTTTTGTCAAAGAAATCCAGTGGTATGGTGAGCTGCATAAGGAAGCATCTTGCCAGTAAGACTTGAAAGCCTACTTGGAACTGAATCTGCCAAGGGATGTCACAGGCAACAAGAAGGATTTCTCTAAATATATAAGGGGCAAAAAGAACACTAGGGAAAATAGGGGCCCATTGCTGAATGAGGCAGAAGACCTGGTGACACAGGACATGGGGATTGCTGGGGTACTGACTGTTTTCTTTGCTTCGGTCTTTAAAAGCAAGACCAGCCTTGAGAAATCCCAGGTTCCAGAGACCAAGAGGAAAGTCTGGAGCACAGAAGATGCATCCTTGTTGGAAAAGGATTGAGTCAAAGAATTCTTGAGCAAACCAGACATACATAACTCCATGGGCCCTGATTGGAGGCACTCAGAGTACTGAGGGGTCTGACTGATGTAATTCTGAGGCCACTCTTGACAACTCTTAAACAGTTGTGGTCACTCTTGATAACCTTTAAACAATCATGGCAATTGGGAGAGTTGCCTGAAGACTGAAGGCAATCAAATGTCACTCCTGTCTTCACAAAGGATAAGGAGGAGGACCTACAGAACTACAGGTTGGTCAGCCTTTCCTGGATTCCTGAGAAGGTGCTCAAACAACTAATATGAGAAACTATGGACAAGGGTTTGATCAAGAGTAGTCAGCATGGTTTCACCAAGGGAAAGTCATGCCTGACAAACCTAATAACTTTCTATAATTAAATGACTGGCTTGGTAGATGAGGGTAGAGAAGTGGATATTTATCTCCCTTAACTTCCATAAGGCTTTTGACATTGTTTGCCATAAGATCCTCAGACAAGCTGTTGAAGTATGGGCTAGATGAGCAGACAGTGAAGTTGATTTAAAACTCTCTGCACAGCAGAGGTCAGAGGATGGTTATCAGTGATACGAAGTCTAGTTGGAGGCTAGTAACTAGTGGTCTGACACAGAGGTCCGTATTAGATGCTATCCTTTTCAACACGTTCATTAATGGTCTCCACAATGGGGCAGAGCGTATCCTTGGCAAGTTTGGTGATGACACAAAACTGGGAGGAGTGGTTGACACACCAAACTGTTGTTCTGCCATCCACAGAAGACACACCTCAGCAGACTGGAGAAATGTGCCATAAGAAACATAGTGAATTTCAGCAAAGGAAAAATGCAAAGTCTTGCCCCTGGGAAGGAATAACCCAATGCATTAGTACATGCTCGGAGCAGATTTGCAAAATGGAATCTGGCAGGGGCAAACAACAGAGAACAAGTTGAACATGAGCCAGCACTGTGCCCTTGTGGCAAAAAAAAAGGTCATCAGTATTCTGGATTGCATAAGAAGTCCTGAGAACAGATCAAGGAAGGTGATCCTTATCCTCTCCTCATCATTGCTAAGTCCACTGCTGGAGTACTACATCTAGTTCTGGACTACAAGAGTACAAGAAATGGAACTACTAGTGTCCAGAAAAAGCCACATAAATGATGAAGGGGATGAAGCATCTCCCATAGGAAGAAAAGCTGAGAGAGCTGGGACTGTTTAGAAGAGAAGTCTCAGGGCAGAGCTCATCAATGTGTACAAATATCTGAAGGGAGGCTGTAATGAAGGCAGAGAGACTCTTTCAAGAGGCATTTAGTAACAGGACCTGAGGCAGTGAGCACAAACCAAAACATGTGAAGTTCATGATGAACAGAAGGAAACATTTTTCAGTGGTAGTGAACAAGCACTGGCACGGGTTGCCTAGAGAGGTTGTGGAGTCACCATTCCTGGGGACATTCAGATGCTGTCTGGACATGGTCCTGGGCAACCAGCCTTAGGTGACCCTGTTTGAGCAAAGGGCCACATCCAGAGGACATGTCTGAGCAAAGGGCTAACCTCAACAATTCTGTGATTCTGTGAACAGTTTTATTTTAGAGACCACGATAACTTCAGTAGTGGAAATCTCTGACTTCTTATTTTTCCTTTTTTCTACTTTACTTGACAATTATTAATGAACCATAAACTGTTTACCTTATTATTTTTGCTTCACTTCCATTAAGATGACTACACACATGCATGAACATACACACTTCCCTGCAGATATGCCTCTAAAACTCTTCTCCAATATTGTCCTTTAGCAATATAATTTATACATTTTTTAGAAACTTCATAAGAACACAAACAGAAATAGAAATGTTTTATATTTTATTACAGATTTGTTTCTACTTTTTCAGTAGATCTTTTCTCATGTGGCAAGCCATTAAATCTACTATCACAAATACTACCCAGCATCCTACTTACATTATAGAAATTAATGCATCAGCTGGCAACTAAATATACAGAGCACATATCCAGACTTCACACCTTCAGCATTTCCCAGAAGTATCATCAGACCAATGTGTTTTAGAGAATACACAGAAGATCAACAGATAGCAGGTGTTTTCCTTTCCCCTTCTGTTGATTTACAAATCCAACTTTAAACACTATGTTTAGCATGTAAATAAGACATTGAGTATAGAGCATATTTTAACTTGCATTTATACTTTCCATTTAAATGCAAACCTTTGCTTATGAGATTATGCTTACTATTTATACTGGGAAAAGGGAAAATTGGTTGATTTTATTTTTCTTGACAAAATTAAGGGAGAGAAACAGAGTTTACCAGTTCTAGTTCTATTACAAATCTTTTTTGCCGTGTAGCTCATGAACATTTGCATATATTGTTTATCAGTTCTATGCAATCCCAAACTTAAAGTTGCTCCAGCACTTTGTGAATTCACAGTACGATTTAATTGCATGTCAATTCATACAGATCTCAGTATGCACAGTGATTATAACAAAAGGAGATGATATGAAAGATAGTGATAGGAAGGTAAATAAGAGGATATATAAAGAATGTGAATGTGAATATTAGCTATAGGCTCTCCATGATAACTTCTGCGCTATATTATAGATATTACTCTTTTCTGAGTACTGTAGAGAAGCAAAGAGAAGGCTGAAGATAACAGGAGGCTGAAGTGAGAAGTAAGGAAGGTTCATAAAGGTTTAGTTTTGAACAACTTCAGAATCAACACTGATATGGGTGTAAATATGCAATGTTTTCACCTATGTAGGAAACTAAATGGTGTACTAGAAAGAAGTAAAAATATGTCACAACAAAACAGGAGAAAGAAAAGTAAAATGCCTAAAATACAACAAAGGGAGAATAAGAATATAACCCAAATTTACACATTCTTAATGCTATCCTTAATTATTGTCAGGTGTTCCTAAAAAATAATAAAAAGCATCACAGAAATATCAAAGATTGAAAAGACTGAAATATGCAGAGAAGAATGAATAAAGTGTTTTCATTTTAAGTCAATTCAAATTTTGGAAGACCAATCCATTCTTGACAGACATTTTTCTCATCTGCTTACAAGTACTTTTGATAACAGAAGGTCAACAGGTTTCTTCAGCAAACTTTCCAGTTCTTCATTACCTTTTCCTTACAAAAGTGTTTTCTAGTGTTTCTTATACTAGACAGTGAATATTTTTTCCTTGCAATTTAGGCTTATTGCTTCTTTTCTGATACAAAGAGCATATTATACCTTTTTTTTGAAATAGTATTTTATTTCCTTGAAGCCTTTTATCACATCTTTCCTAAATCTTGTCTTTATTCTATCTTTCCTTGCAGGTTATAATCTCAAGATCTTCAATCAGTATTTCTGCTTTTGTTGACACTCTCACCAGTTGGTGTCTACTCATTATAAAGCTGAGTAGAAAAAAAAATTGACATAGTATGCAACTCTATTCATGAATACTGAATTGAATAAAAGAATAACTGCATGCATCTTACAGGCCACAAGAAATGTTTTAGCATATTAACCATTTTTTAATAATTTTTTAATTTTAACAATACTATGACATTGTTGACTCATGCTTACCTTGGGATCTTCTCTAACATGGAGACCTGCAGAACTTTTACTTAGACAGTTGTTCGCTAATTTGTATGTGTGCAATTTATTATTTCTGCCTAAGTGACTATATTGGGTTGTCCCTATTGAATTGCATCCTATTATTTCAAACCTACCTTCAATATGTCAAAAATTATTTTAAATTCTATTCCTGTCCTCCAACACACTTGCATTCTCTCCTGAGCTTGATATCTTATGTAAATATTCTCTATTACAGCATCCAAGCTATTTATACTTAAGCTCCAGCATGGCATCTTCAGACTACTGAAGCAGTCCTCTCAAGAGCAGTGCACAGAACAGCAAAAGAAAACTAAATAAATGTGGTATATAAAGCAAGTGTATTAATGGGGAAAAAAAATAGTGGAATTATAATCAAAGCAAGCCTATATATGGACCGTGTTGCAGGAAGTGTGTCTGAATAGTTCTATCATTAAATCAATAGTGATCCTTTTCTGTTAGTTTGTTTTTATAGCTACTACATCTGTAAAGTCACCTTCAGGCATCTTCAAGCTTTCTCCTTGTCCTGGAGCTTTTAGATTATCCACAAGAGAAAACTGTGTTCCAAAATTCTGTATAAATAAAAGGGAGAGTTCAGTCACTGACATAGTAATCTCTGTTTCTCTTTACCTAGTGTGATAGATCATCTGATTCTGCTTGTCTTTTGCTAGTTTTAACCTCCACAGTGAGTAGACATCAAGATGTTGCCTCCTGTAGCTATAACCATAGCAACAAGAGGAAGTATGGCAGTGTCATTTCTGTTTTCATTTTCATCCCAATCTTCTTCCTTTCTCAATTTCAAGATATTAGTATAGTTGAAGTAGAGGATGACTTCAATGTCAGTGAATTAAACACAGAATAAATACAAATATGCTCTTGTACAGTCAAGAAACAGTACTCAAACCCTTCTCTTCCACCTCCACAGCACAGGATGTAGATCCATGTCTCCCAACAGCTGAAGAATCAGTAATCACAGCCTTTAGTTACACTTCCTCTTCCTCTCCAAACAGCTATTGCAGATGACTTAGTTCATATTAACATTATATTGTGATAGTATCAGTAACAGGTATAGCCACAAGGTGTGTGTAAAAATGTGAACGGGTGCTTTTAACTGTATGCTACATGCTTAGTGCAGCCATTTCACACTGGCTACTGCTTCCTTTATACAGTCCATTTTTACAGAAGAATGTTGGAATAACAACCATCAGCCAGATTCATGACTCATGAATCGCCACATTTTCTTTCTCTATACATTTGACTGTCATGTGTCAGCTCTGCTCTAAATCCTCTACCTTCTATTACCTATTAGCTAATTTAATCTCTGGCCTTAGTAGCATGAAGTTTAAGATAACTTTAGTTTATTGTGCTTCTTTCAATGGTGTATTGTATTTTTCTGCATTATAATCATACACAAAAATCATACACCACCACTCCTCCCCCAAAACAAAACAAAACAAAACAAAAAAATAAGAAGATAACCAAACCAGCAAAATAACAGAGGATTTTGTTGGGCACAATGCAGTCATTGTTATGTGCAAAGATAGATGTAACTTTGTAGTGGTGAAAACTAAGAAAGTGCACTCTATGTGGCAGACTGGGATTACATTATCCTGTTAATACAGCTGGAGTAACATTGTCTATACTGTACCCGTGTACATTATGAAAGACTCTGCCTAGAAAAGATTATTTTATTTATTGTAATTTATGTCAGATAGTATACAATAATCAGGCTAAAATTTTCACTCTCAGTTGTAAACCATGGATAGGCAACTGTTTGAGATGAACTTTTCACATTAGTTTATGATCTTCTCTCCCTTTGTCTCCTAAATATTCTAAAAGTAATCTGTCTATTGTATACATTCTACCTACTCCACAGTCTCTTTAATATATAAAAATCCAATTAATAGAATTTTAATTCTGGTAGAAGAATACTTACACACTAGTAATTATAATTAATGCACATGGGATACAAATTCTAGTCATACTGAGGGCAGTAAAAACTGCTATATATCTAGCAGATGTAATCACTTTGTTAAGGGTACTTTAAAAATGCCAGCATTTTTACTTGAAAGGATAACATATAACTATCTGTTATTCTTGTTCAGAACTTTCTCCAATGCATGTCTGTATGTGCAGTTGTGTATGTGCCAACATGCCTGTGTACAATGATGTGTGTACATGCACTGATGTCAGCTTGGCTGAAGCAAAGTAATACCTGTTCCTCTTTATAGAAAGAAAAATGAAAATAATCCAGATCACAATTTTGCTGCCTTTCCATTAATACAGGTTTGCTATTTGCATGTGTATTCCTGTTTACTTTTTGAGTTGAAGCTTTGTATTTAATTGTATAAAAGAGGATCTCTAGAATGTAGTAAAGTTTAAAAGTGAACAAAATATTAATTCATTGTGTTTATAGACCACCTCTTTTGTGTATTTGAGCCTCCAACCCCACAAAAAGAGATTCACTTTTCAGGAAAGATTTTTTAGGAACTGTGGGTATGAAATCTATTTTTCATCCCTAAAAATGGTGATGTGCACAAATAGTAAAGCTGTCAGATTAGTACATATTATACAAAATAAATGTAATTTGTAACTATATTTGACTCATAATTTAAGAGCTAGCTATCTAATTTTGCTTGGTCATTCTGTGCTGAGTTACAGCGAGTCTTTTTCTAGAATGCATGTGTAAGATTTAACTTGCTTTATATTTCCTGAATGACTTTGAGAACCAATGCACCTTTGGCAGCCTGTTGCATATGCTTGAATAATTTTTTATCAACATTTTGTTACTCAAGAGATGAAAAAATAAAGGGATTAATTGCACCTAGGGTTTGTATTTATTGTATAATTTTTTGGTTTACATGTAATTGTTTTAATCTGAATTCTCACTGAGATCAACAGAAGTCATTAAACGTGAATAACATGAGTTAAGGAAGCAATAAGATTTTAGATTTTTCTTGCCACAGTTTCATAGCAAAGAATGAACTTCTGAAACTTCAAATAAGTTGCAACAGAAACAATAAACCAGAAGGAAGCATGTAACGTTTCAAGTAGTTTCATTCTTGTTCAACTTCTCTTCATATTAATAATTCCTTTCACTTTAAATTGCTGGCTTTAGTCTTGATTTTTCCTAGATTTTAGCACAATAAAAACTTCAATGCATCCTAAAATTTTCCTCATTCATTAAATCAATTTTTGTTTTCAGTATCAATTTTCTAAACAAAAGTAAATTTTGCTACATGTAGCTGTAATCCTAATCTCTGTTTTTCTTAGTAGAAACAAATGCTCCATTCATTTTCCTCTGTTCTGTTGTCTTTCTTTGCTATGAAAACTTTTGCAGGGGAAATACATGAGTAATTTCTGATTTGACTGTGTAGTTTCAGAAGACAATTTAGATATGTTAAGAAGGTACAATGCTTTCCATTTCTCTTCTGACATATCTTACTCTCCTATAATATCTTCTGATTTCACATTTTGTTGGTATTTTAATTCTTCTGATTGGCTTCTTTTTCTCACAGTAATTTATTACTTCAGTTTTGATGTCCTATCTATTTTCCTTCATATGTCCATTTTATCTTGAATAATTAATGAAAATATTCATCGCTCTCTAGACGCTGATTTTGGCATGTAATCTTACTGTTAGCTGTCAGTTTACAAAATGTAATGCTCCTATGAGGTTAGTTTCAAAAATTCACACAATTAAATTATTCACTTCCATAGAGCAAGAATCACAATGTGTTAATACTTTCCTATGGTGGATTTTATATTTGGCAATAGATCACAGTAAGGCTCCAGCTTTTCAAAATCTGGCAACGTGAAGAAGAGTCACCAGATGGAGTCCTCAGGTAACATACTGAAATCAATGTAGTTTATTAATACAGAAGTGTTTGGGTAGGCTGTGCATTAATGTCAACCTTCAAAAGCAGAATGACAGTGACTTGCCAGATTTTGGAGTTCACAGAAAGAGATACCCTGGTAACTGATGAAGTTATTTCACATATTTGCCTAGATTTATTTTAAAGAATCTGTGGAAGGTTTATCTACCATGTGCCACTCTATTCCTCTGCTTCCCAGCCAAATAGATAGAGTTCAGCCTACCCATTTAAAAGGAGCCCAGGCCGAATAATTATATACTCCAATTGTTCTCCATCTGCTGCTTGCTTGATCTACAAATGTCTTTTCTTGTACCAGGAAGCAAACAGCAGAAACTCAGCTGTTCAGAATTTCCATCTGGGAGATTGCAAGTTGCTATGTTCCAGTACCTAGAAGAAGAACCTATTCCTGCATATAGTTAAGTATAGATTAAAATGCATAGGAAGAGGAAATAATTTTTAAAATGTGAAATATCTTGTTTCCACTGGTCTAATACTAAAGGATAAGCAGAAAAAAAATCAAGTAGCAGATAAGCTGCCTATGACACCTCTTTATAAGCTAGAGCTCTGCAAGTTGAAACACGTATTACATCCTTGGAAATGCCTATAATACCTATCTCTATAGGGTACAGGGCAATTCCAGGAAACATTTCTTAATGTCAGGTTCATATTTCTTCCGGGTTCATGTTCTTCCAAGCGTTTTAACATAAGGGACATTTATTCAAACCACAGGGTAGTGCCTACATTTTAAGAGCTAGACTTACAAGGAAGAAAAGTTTGTTGAGTATAAAATTTGGAACAAAGTGTTACAAATCTGATTTATTTTAAATGAATATTGGATATAAAACAAATATGTACCAGCAGAAGTACAAATATGTGGGGGGTTTTCTTTATATTGCAAAAATATACCGTGACAAATTATTCAAAATTAAATATTTAGACTTTTTGCTTTTTAAAATTTATTCTAATTTTCTTTTTTTATTATAGAAACAGAATTTTCTTATCCAAACTAAATGTTTTGCTGAATTAAAGGAAAAAGGGTGGGTTTTTTTAGTATTAACATTGATTTTTTTCTTGATAGACAACAACTTTCAAAAATACATTATTTTCACAACTAAAATTTAATCTTGTTCAAAAGAGACATTTTGTTTAAAATCTACAAATCAACATGTTATAATTTGAAAGATTTATACAACTATTGTATTGGGATATAGTAGCAAAATCTTCTAGTAACAACATTTTCTGGAGGACAGCAAAACCACAGATGTATCATAGAATCATGGAATAGTTTTGGTTGGAAGGGACCTTAAAGATAATCTGTTTCTAATCCTCCTGCCACGGGCAGGCACACCTTCCACTAGACCAGGTTGCTCAAAGACTCATCCAACCTGGCCTTGAACACTGCCAGGGAGGGAGTTTCCACAGCTTCTCTGGGTATACCTGGAAGGAGAGAAATAAAACCCACCTGATACTCATTATATATAAGAAAAACAAACAAACAAAGAAGTAGTTAATGTGGAAAAAGCAGAGAAATAATATATATGACAGATATTAGCATCTTTAGTAGAATATATGTTTAATGACTGATATTTTTTTTTTATCACACTCATGTAGACTATGCTAGATTTAAACAATCAGGAATATCATGGTATTTGGTGTCTGTGTCTGGGTGCAGCTCCTGGGTCCTGGTCTGTGAGGAGAGGCCAGGGCTGCCCTGTGCTGGACACAGCCAGTTCCAGATGTCTCCAATAGACCCACAACAGAGTGTGGCTGAGCCCCACAGCAAAGATGATGGGGCCTCTGAGAAAGCATATTTAAGAAAAGACAGAAAACACTGAAAAAAAGTGTGAGGAGGAAAAAATAAGAAAAAAAAATGTGTGTGAAATAATCAGGTGAACACAAAGAAGGAGCAGAGATTCTGCTGGAAGCTATGTCAAGTTATATGGATGCCAGAAGTGATTAGAGACAGCTAACATGGCTTCACAAAGGGCAAATTTTGTCTGACTACTCTGGTGGTCACCCACAATGGAGTGACTGCATTGGTGGGTAAGGGAAAAGCAATTGATATAATCGAAATGGACTTCTATAAGGCATTTAATAAGTTCCCACACAATTTCTTTGTCACTAAATTGGAGAGATATGGGTTTTATGGATTGCCTGAATGGCCACATCCAAAGAGTTGCAGTCAACAGCTATATGTCTAAATAAAGATCAGCAACAAGTAGTGTCTCTGATGGATCTGTAGTGGGATGATATGTTCAATATCTGTATTACTGACATAGGTAGGTGACACTGTAGTGAGGGTTGTCTACAGGCCATCCAACCAGGAAAACCAAGGGGTTTAGACTCTTTATAGACAGACAGGAGCAGCCTCATGTTCCTCATGTTCCTAACAGGGAACTTCAACACAGCATGGAATGACAACACAGCATGGCACAAGCAATCCAGGAGATTCCTGGAATGCATTGATGGCAACATCTTACTCCAAGTGATACAGAAGTCAATGAGGAGAGGTGCTATGCTGGATCTTGCTCTCACCAATAAGGAAGGATTGGAGGGAAATGTGAAGGTCAAGGGCAGCCTTGACTTTAGTGACCATGAAATAGTAGAGGTCAAAATCCTTAGGGCAGTGAGGAGGGCACACAGCAAGCTCACTTCCCTGGACTTCAGATCCGACTTTGGTATCTTCAGGATCTGCTTGGCAGAGTAGCATGGGACAAAGCCCTGGAGGGAAGAGGGGCATAGGGAAGCTGGGTAATCTACAAGGAACACCCCCTCCAAGCTCAGGAGCAATGCATCCCAACTAAGAGGAAGTCAGGCAAAACCACCAGGAGGCCTGCATGATGAACAAGGAGCTCCTGGATGAGCTCAGATACAAAAAGGAAGCCCACAGAGGGTGGAAGCAAGGGCAGGTAGCCTGGGAGGGATAGAGAGAAACTGTCTGAGCAACCAGGGATCACGTTAGGAAAGCCAAAGTCCTGGTAGAATTAAATCCATTTGCGGACATCACAGGCAACAAGAAAAGCTTCTATAGGTATGCTGGTCATTAAAAGAAGACTAGGGAAAATGCGGGCTTTCTCCAGAAGAGAACGGGAGACCTGGTTACCTGGGATATGGAGAATGCCGAGGTACTCAGTGACTATTTTACCTCAAGTCTTCACCAGCAAGTGTTCCAGACACGCTGGCCTAGATGCGGAAGGCAAAGGCAGAGACTGGCTGAATGAAGAATCACCCACTGTAAGAGTAGGTCAGGTTCAAGGCCATCTGAAGGTGCACAAGTTCATGGGAACTGATAAGATGCATCCACGGGTCACGAGGGAACTGACAGATGAGGTGGCTAAGTTACTGTCCATCATATTCCAGAAGTTGTGGCAGCCTGGTGAAGTTCCTGCTGACTGCAAAAGGGGAAGCATAACCCCCATTTTTAAAAAAGGGCAAAAGGAAGACCAGGGAACTACAGGCCAGACAGTCTCACCTCTGAGTCCAGAAAGATCATGGAAATGATAATCCTGAAGACTATGTTAGGGCACATGGAAAATAAGGAGGTGATTGGTGACAGTCAACATGGCTTCACTAAGGGAAAATCATGCCTGACGCACTTGGAGGCTTTCTAGGATGGGGTTACAGTGTTGGTGGAAAAGGGAAGAGGAACTGACTTTATCTACCTGGACTCATGCAAAGCTTTTGAGACTGTCCTGCACAATATCCTTGTCTCTAAATTGTAGAGACAGGGATTTGAGAGATGGAACACTCAGTGGATAAGGAATTGTCTGGATGACCTCACTCAAAGAGTTACGGTCAATGACTCAACGTCCAAGTAGAGAGAAGTAACGACTGGCGTTCCTCAGGGGTCGGTATTGGGACTGGTGCTCTTTAACACCTTTGTTGGTGACACAGACAGTGGGATTGAGTGTACCTTCAGCAAGTTCACTGATGACACCAAACTATGTGGTGCAGTCAACATACTGGAGGGAAGGGATGCCATCCACAGGGACCTTGCCAGGCTTGAGAAGTGGGACTGTTCAATCATCATGAAGTTCAACAAGACCAAGTGTAAAGTCATGCACATGGGTTGGGGCAACTCTAAGCACAAATACACGCTGGTTGATGAGTGGATGGAGAGCAGACCTGCAGAGAAGGACTTGGGGGTATTACTGGATGGAAAAAAGGATATGAGCCAGCCTTGTGCGTTTGCAGCCCAGAAAGCCAACTACGTCCTGGGCTGCATGAAGAGGAGTGTGACCAGCAGGTCAATGGAGGTGATTCTCCACCTCTGCTCCACTCTTGTGAGACCCCACCTGGAGTACTCTATTCAGGTCTGGGACCCTCAACATAAGAAAGACATAGACCTGCTTGATCAGGTCCAGAAGAGGGCCACAAATATGGTCAGAAGGTTGGAGTGCCCTCCCTTATGAGGACACGCTGAGAGAGTTGAGGATGTTCAGCCTAGAGAACAGAAGGCTCCTGAGAGACCTTATAGTGGCCTTCCAATACTTAAAGGGCACCTACAGGAAAGTTGGGGAGGGATTCTATCAGGTAGTGTAGTGATAGGACAATGGATGACTATTTTAAACTGAAAAAGGGTAGATTTATATTAGAAGGAAGAAATTATTTACCGTGAGTGCAGTGAGACACTGGAATAGGTTGTGCAGAGAAGTTGTGGATGCACGATCCCTGGAAGGAGTCAAGGTCAAATTGGAGGATTTCTCAACAACCTGGTCTAGTGGAAGATGTCCCTGACCACAAGGGTGTTGGAACTAGATGATCTTCAAAGTTGTCTCCAACTTAAACCCTTCCCCTGCAGCCCATGAAGAAACTATGGTGAAGAAGATATCCACATTGCATCCTATAGGAAAGAGCTACGCTGATGTGGGAAAATAGTGTGAGGAGGAAGGTGTGTCAGAGAGAATCTTTTATGGATTGGCCACATTCCCCACCCCCCTGAACCACTCGAGAGGGGGTATTAGAGGATTCAGGAATAAAAGAAGGAAGTTGAGCATGGGAAGAAGGGTGAGGTTGGGGGGCAAATATTTTAGAGTTTGGGGCTGATGTTTTTGCCTTTGCCATAATCCTACTCTTTTTAACTGGCAATAAATGAAATTATTTTTCCCCAAGTCAAGCCTGTTTTGTCTGTGATGGTAACTGGCAAACAATCTTCCTATCTCTATCCTTACCTTTCCATCTTATTTTATCCCCTTGCTCTATTGAGAAGGGAAGTGAGACAGCAGCTGGGCGGGCATCTGGCAGCTGGACAAGGTCAACCCACCACAATACTGCATTTGGGAAATGCCAGGCAATATGGAGAATTTTAAACTGCTTCCTGCATCAGCCTCAGCAGCTCATGCAACAGGATGCCTGCATTGTCACGATTAAGAGTGTGCCAACATTCCCTTTGTAAAACCTCTACATTCAGGGGATTAGAATAACATGGCATTAAAAATCCTTTCTGAGCTGAAACTAAGCATACGGTACTTAGTCTGTAATGGCAAAGCTGATATTCTGTGAGGCTTTTGTAGTGTAACTTAGTAATATTAATTTCTCAAGCATTCAGTTCTAACAATCTCAGTGCTAGTCCTGCAAAATGACATGGGTACTGTAACACTGAGCTTTGCAATGCCTCGTTCCCAGAGAGGAATCCACCCGTTGGAGCAATGTGCCTGTGCTCCCTCTATAATATAGTGGAAATTTAAAACACTCTGAAGGATCCCAGCTGGCAGCATGCTGAGCAGAAAACTGCCAAGTTAATCACTAGGAGACACTGCAAAATGGGCAACTTCGTTCTTTCAAGGTACACAGAAGGTGATATTTTTAAAATACTTAGTATGTAAGTAACACTATTAAAGATGTTATTTATTTATCTGTATTTTTATGAGAAATTATTTTTAATGTGGCAATGAAATAATAAGTATTTTTTAAAATCTGTTTGGTTTTGGTTTTGTTTTTTGTTTTTGTTTTTTTAATTAGGAAGGATTTTGCCTACATGGAATTTCTATAGTAGACTGTCTCAGAAGGAATAGCCGGATAAAGCCACTTTACTGCAGAAAAACTTGCTTTCAGAAGTTTCTGTAGAAGTTTCTTCTGCTCTTAAATATTTTTAAATTCAAGTACACAACATGAAAAGTTGATAAGGGTTTTTGTTACAGCTATTTTGTCTGTGGTTCTCTCAGAGACATTCTTTCCTGGTCCTTGAAGGTGTATGTAGAGTTCTCCATAAAATTTAAATTTGCTTCAAGTGAAAACTAGAAAAACCAAGTTTGATTAAGATGTTCATAAGAGGTGTTGATACATGGTGAAAGTATACTAAAGATGGTGATTAAAGTGTTTTATTAAACTTGTTCTCTGTTCAATGCCTTTCAGCTTGTCAGGATAAATTATTGCTACAGGTGTTTTCATTTTAAGAATGAAGCAAAATGATGAGGGATTAGAGAACAAAATCCTTGAGGGAATGTACCTTTTAGTTACTGTATTGATGTTACTGCTGTCTTCTGTGTGATGCAACAGATGTAAATTTGCTGGCTGTGTCTTTTTTAGCAATGGAACTAATCACTATGACAGACAATCTTAAAATATATAATACCTTCCTTTCTGTCTTTTTAGGGTAATGTATAGATAGCAAAATCCCTGCTGAACATTCCTAAATACAAATATGTAATAAGCACTTCAATCACAGTAGTATCTGTAACAGTACTTCACACATGATAAGTGTTAGGGAACAAAGTATGGTATAAATAGATTTTATGCTACTTATGTCCTGATGTACAAGAAACATCAACAGTAACTACTAAATATAACATAATGTATAATATTGGTAGACATCCATTCTCACCCATTTGGTAGCATAAATCACTGCTTCAATAGGTATAATGAAAGAGTTACAAAATCTACCTACTGAGAAATTATTTTGGATGAAATTCAGTAATCTTTCAAGGTTTCAAAAATAAAAAAATCCACTACCAGCAAAATAGACATGCTGAGAAATATGAAGAACAAAGCATACAAAGTTCAGGTTCAGTGAGGTTCAGATCTCACAGTGGGTCATGTCCAGTAGCTGTGCAAAGTCATGGGTAGCCATGATCACTGATTCTACTGCGGCTCTCAAAGAGACATTAAGTTCCCTTTATATTCAGAACCATATTGACAATTAACAGAAAGCCTAGCTCCTTCTGTGAAAGAAATAAGTTGGCACAAACAAATTTTGTTTCTCAGTTTGTGGTCAAGCAAGTACTACACAATTATTTGGATCCTACGTTGTTTATTGAAACTGTCACTTTCTTTTAATGTTCACCAGATCTAGTTGTACGAACACTCGGTTCACCCTTTGCAAAAGTGTTACTAAGCAAAATTTGTCTCTTGGCATGTTTTATACTCTGAATGTTGGTCAAGCTGTGGATTTCAAAAAAGGTAGATTTGAAATTAATTAATGTGGGCTTAATAATTAAAACAGCAGTATCAGCACCCAGTAATTTCTGCTACATTAGTCAGTTCACCGAGTTTATTTAGTTTATCGGAATTAATTAATTCTCCTTTCGGCACAGTCATTTATTTTCAAGGTAACTGCTGTTTTGAACTATTCAGACATCCTAGTGAAAAGAATTCAGTATGGTATTAGGGAATTATATTGTCCCTCTCTTTTTATCTTAAAAGCCTCTAAGTGTGTGTGGTGGTTGTAATGGGATAAATGTGTTTTCCTAATAGAATGACATTTCCTAGGGTACATTTGTGTGGTTATGAGCCATACATTGCATCTTGTATGGCAGAAGCTGTTAAAACTGGCACTTTAAAAGATTTGCCTGTTTTACTTAGCAAAAAAGAAAAGTGTTATTCTCTGTATAAATCCAGATTTCTAAAGCCAGATCCTGGATTACAACAGATCTTCACTTATTATAACTGAAAAGAATGCAAGCAGAGCGAGATCTTGGCCATCCTTCAGATCCCAGTGCTGTAGGACAGCCAGTGCTATATAACACTGAGCACAACCTAAGACAATATTTCAATCATTTCCACCAGACACCTCTACAGATCTCCCACCATTACAAACATAACAAAACCAACCAACAAACTCAGAAAAATAGGGAATATAATTCCACTGTTGTTATGATAAGCAGTAAAAGGATATATAAGGGTTATATAAGGTGATAAGATGTAGGATTTTTATCAGGTCTTAATGGTCTATAGATGGAAAGTGAGTTAAAGTCTCTGCAGAATGTTTTCACTGAAATCTCCATGAACAGTTTTTGAAAAGTTCAATTTCAGCAGTCTGAAACAAAAAACTTGTCATACTAATTCACCAAACCCCATCCCATTAACCAATAATTTCTGGCTGATGTTAGGAAAGAAGAGAAATTTGAAATGAAGCTTTTATTTTCTTTATAGTTTTTTGAAATAGATTGTTTTGTTCACCAAAACACATTTTAAAATGGCCATCCAAATATAAAATCTCTGGGAAAAAAAAAAAAAAAAAAAAAAGAAGGCGGAGAATAAAAAGGAAGATGACATAGAAAGATAATATGAACAGTCACACTGCTCATTGCAAATCTAGAAAGAAAATATTGGTCTTCTAAATTCTTATTTAGACATCTATTTACAAGTTCAATTTACATTCAGATTTCCTAACATAATGATGTATTTTTCAAAGAAACTGTGAAAAAACTGACCAAAATTTTGACAGCCTACACTATAGTATCTTCACATGTTTACTATACTAATATTTCTGGTAGTAAATAATGTATTTTTATTACTTAAGTATTTAAAAAAAAAAAACAACAAAACGATCCCAAAATTTAAATATTTTGAATATAATGTCCCAAATACACTCTAGGTTGCAGAAAAATAAATATATATTCCTTCCACATAACTTGACATTTTGATGTGAATATAGTTCTCCTTACAAAAAACTTTCTAAGTGTTTTATTATAAGGAATGCTAATTATATTCCTTTTAACTGATTTTTTTATATAAAACGTATAAATAAATAACAGGTAAAATTAATTTGTGAGCTTGTCCTTGATGAAGCACAGAAGTGTTTCCAGCTGGAACTGATTATGTTTAATCTTCTGTGTTACAGAAGGAAAGTAATCCAAAAGACAACAGTGAATAATTGTGTTTCTACCTTGGTTTAAGTCTGTATTATCAGTGTTACTAAATAATATAGATAAATAACAGAAGATAGCTCACATTGTTCAGATAAATATTTCTTGATAAAAATACTTTCCTTTGTGAGTCAGGATCATTTTTAGTAGATGGAAGCTTAGTTTTAAAACACTCTGAATGTCATTGTTTCTTTGTCTTCTAAAATGTTTTCCTTAAGTGGTATTTAGAACAAATTGCATATTCTAACCTTAAAGAAAGGACAGAGCATTCTAATTAATTCTAGAGAGTGCGTGGTTTTTTTGTTCCAATTTATTTTTGTTTTAAGGATCTATATCAGTAACAGATTTTTATAATTGGCCTTGTACTGTAGTGAGGAAAAATATCCTAGTTCCACAGTGCTGAAGGAAAAGACCAGTTAGGACATCAAGGCTACAGCCCCTCAAACCATCTTCAATTTGTGTGTTATTGCTTTCTCCTGACAAGCTTATCCACGAAGCTCCATTTACCGTGAAACATCCCACCAGTATGCGTGGGACATCTGAATGTAATTCCTAGTATAGCCAAAAGTTGTTGAGCTGCTAAGCAGCATTTGAGTAATCAGGGAAAAAAAAAAAAAAAGCCTCAGGATAAGCATAGAAACAGGGCAATGAAGAACTCATTTCCACAGAAGAAGTATAGGATTATTATATAGAAAAAACATGACATGAGATGTTCTCATACTCATATTCGCTCAACTTTGTCCCTCAGCAACTGCTTTTGCTAGACTAGGATCTATCAAAAACACTGCATTCTGAGCTTCTCTTTGTTCAGTTGACACCCAGAAGGATCCAAGCTGAGAGATACTGGTACTTTGGTATAGAAGAGATCATTTCAACTTTAGATGGGTTAATTATTGCCACATGAAATTGTCCTCAGCAGAGGTCATGATCTAACACAGGGCACACTGAATTCTGTGCATCCAAGCTGAAATTCAGTGATGTAGTGTAGTTAGCATTTCCACACTTCAGGCCTTGAACGATCCCAAGTGATCATAGACACATTTAACTGTTCCTACAGAGATACACAGCTCTGGTAATTCAGCAACTACAAAATACTGTGCTGTGGTATGGATCATTTTTGCCCCAAAGAATAAAGGCTTTCCATCAGAGATTGTATTTACACAGTGTTAAGGTAGGAAAAGAGTTTCAAGTCAGTACCTACCTACACCAATTAATAGGATAGTTAATGTAAACACAGTTAATGTTAGACAGCAAAGCTCCTCGCAGACACTCATGTCACCACAGAATTCCCTAGAAGAAGACATACCTGTTTGGGTCAGACACAATGTGCCTAACTCATTTCAGACTAAAGATAACTAACTCAGTGAGGATCTGTACTAAATAATACATCAGAATTGCGTTTCCTATAAGGGTATTCCGAGAGCCACATACCTGGCTGTAGGTTTAGTCATTAAAACACAGCCAAGAGATATATTTGAATTTGAGCGCACACCCATGGTCAAGATTTGTGTTGCATAGCCTGAGTGCTACCCCAACACATCTTATGACACATTCCTAACCTGTTCTGACAACTGATGTTTAATAGCTTCACTACAGTGTTACAAGAGGACATTATGGTTGACAGGGACTTGAACATCATGACCAGCCACCTAATTCCTAAATACCTGGTATGTTGGCTATCCTAATTCAGAAAAGGCAGCATTACACTTCAATGTTCAACACTTCTTTATGGATTCAGTTGTCTTAAACCTCATTAAGAGCTATCAAAACCTCATACAAGTTTTACAGCAAGTTCTTTAAATTCTTATATCAGTAGTACAGAACAGGGTAAAGTGTTGACATTAACATATATCTTCATATTTCTTAAAATTTCCTCCATGTAGATATCACCAGATTTCTGGATAACAACTGTTTTAATACCTGCACATTAAAGATATTAAGTCATACATGCAAAATATACATACGAATTATTTCTGCAGGGTCAATAAATTCTTCCCCATTCCTGCAGAATGTGTGTCTATTTTTTATAAAATATTTTATATTTAACCACTAAATAAGGTATATTCTCTGTGACACTGTGCAAAATTCTAAGCCATCATGTTGTTTTGTTTGTTTGTTTTTTTTTTTTAACCTAGTGCCATAAACCCCTGAAAAAGAGAAAATAAATTATTAATGGAAATGCTACAACTACAGCAACTCTATGACATTGTTATGTAAGTATTAAATAAATGTGCCATTTCTCTGCACCGTAAAATGTAGAATTCCCAGAGAGGAGTTTCAACTAGATCACTATCAGGTGTTAGAGAATGTTCATTGATGATGTGAGAATTGTTATTCACAGGCTCTTTCAGCAGATCTTCTCATCACTTCAGAATTTTAAAATCCTCATTTATGTCAGCAGGTCATTGAAATAGAACTACATTTCTTAGGGAAGAGGTGATATATACAATAAAATGGATGAATATATTCCACTGAAGACTAATGCAACTTTTACAGTGTCATCTTTTTTCACATTAAGGCATTTCTGTGGATTATGAAGGCTAAAGTCATTGCTCTTAAGTTATGATAAATGGAGACAGTTTACAATATCTGCACCAAGATCTCCTACAAAATTTTTCAGGAAAGGACATAAGGCAAGCCAGTAAAAGCAAGTTTTACAGTTTCACTTCTAAATGTTATAATTGCTTGTCTACCATAATAGAACTCAGAATCCTATTTGACTACTGGAATTCCTTATGCAAGGCAATTATATAAATAATGTAGAACGAGACAGTAAAAAACTAACAGTTACCCCACCATTGCTATATGGACAAGAAGAAATTATAGAGGACCATATACAATCCTAACTAAATTCTTTAAAGGATTACTTTTCATCATCTGAGATGAAATTTGTGCGTGGGCTTTTACACTATTGCTATCTAAATCAGTACAGATAAAACCATGGAAAAGGTTCAAGTGAATCTATGTCATTTAAATTTAAACAGAACAGACGTACTCGTATGCTCACACACAGTGCTTCGGCCAAGGGAGTAGCTAACAATCAGGTCATAACTACAATACAGAAGGGGGAAAAAAAGAAACAAAAGAAACAGTGTGCACAGATAGGGAAGTACAAGCTTCTTGATCTTTCAGCATTCTGTGGAAAATTGAATTGTGCTTCCTTATGGACAGAGATTTACTTAATCTTCATTCTGGAGGTGAAAAATTCAATATTGTGTCATTTGCCATATTGATTACAGAGAGAAGAGTAAGGTTCGGAAACCTAAGTAGAGAGTTTTCAAACCGTCAGTAAGGAATGAGCAGGGTGGAAAGGTTCAGGGGAGGTTTGTAGGCTTAGAAGGAGATAAAAGAAGTGGGGTTCAGTGGGGTAAAGATAAGGGAACAGAAGTCAGTCCAATCTTTTTAAGGATGATGGTGGCCAAAGGAATGCCGGGTATCAACAGGAATTTGTAGAGCTGTGGATCTGGGATGGAATGACACTATATCCTTATATCCTTGATTGAGGAACAAGCATTCTGCTTGCTAGCTACAGCTTCCTCCACAAGGATTCCTTATCATGCCACTGTGTCTATGCTTCCCAACCACTGCAGCAGCTCCTTCTCAAGCTGCTACTATTTCAGAGGTGGGAGCTTGCCTGATGTCTGCTGCTGTTGCAATGATGGAATGAACTCGGAGAAAAACAAGCATGAGTGTCAGGTCAAAGAGACCCAGGAGTGGCTGATCCTCCCACTGCTGTCAGAGTGTGAGATGATACAGGTGGCTGCAGAGCATATACTGCTGCTTCTGAAGCAGTAGTCTTTGCTCCCCAGACCTCAGTGTCTCTCTCAGTGATGGTAGAAGATTAAGCAGACAGCAGAGAGAAAAAAGGCTTTCAGGAAGTGTGTGCTGATCACAAAGATGATATTTAAGCCTCATTGAAATGGACAAAGCCAGAAGTCTGCCTTGGTTAGGACTATCCATGAAACTTGCAGAAGATGTCCTCTTCATCAATATTAAACAGGAAGGTAGGCAGCAATTTTGGAACTCCAGTACCATAGTGACCAACAAGATGTGAGAAGGTATTAAGAAAAAGAAAATTATAGCTGGAAAATCATATATTAAAAAAAAAAAAAAAAAAAAAAAAGTTAATATAGACTTAGCTAGATCAAAGCCCTATGTAAATTAATGGTGTCAACTAGATAAATATTTAACAGCAGGCTAAGTAAAAGAATAATACTTTTGTCTGTATAAACTTCTGACTCTGCAGCTTGCTGCTGGGTTTTTTTAAGGTTTAGATCACATCCATATTTAATTGCCCTTTGTTATGAATTTGTCCATTTTTTGTCTGAATATGTTTGTTTTGCACATGACAACATGCTGTAGGAAAGAGTTCTCTAATATGCTTTGTGTGACAGTTTTTTCTTTAGTTTACCTGAAAATATTAGCTGCTTGTTCTCATTGGGTGTAATCCAAATCTTCCATTCCCTTATCTATCTTCTGTATATCAAACATTATATCATAGATCCCTATTGTTTTTTCCCCTTTCTCTTCCACCTTTTCCTCAGGAATGTCTTTTGAAGCCTCATTAGTCCAGTGTATTTCATGTTTCTTTGTTTCAGACCATTCCACATCTCTGCGTTGTGTACTTCTATTTAATATACTTCTATTATGTAATATTCTATGTATATTTTACATTTTACATTATATTTTAATTAGAGAGAGGAATAGAAAGACATGAGGCACCAGATCTGCATACAATAGTCAAGCTGTAAGCATGTGATAACTTTATATAATCGCATATTATGCTTTTGGTTAATTCCTTGTTTAAATGTTCTTCATAATCTGTTTTACATAGGGGTAAAAGGAAAAACAAAAGGCAAAAAATTGTGCCACAATTGCTAAGTTGACTGCACTTATTCCACATAGATGCCAGGATTCTGAAAAAAATGCACATAAGTTTATTCCTCTTTAAATGGGCAGCCAAGGTCTTCTCCTTCTGGAGTAGAAATTCACTCTCTGAAATTTAGTTGTCCTGTACCTGTACTCTTGACTTTTCTAAGGGGTTAATAGGGGATTATTTAGTGAATTAGGTAACTCTCATAAAACAAAGTTGATGTTGAACAAAAGTAAACCTATAAAGTCTACCATAAAATAAAGAGACAAAACTTAACTTTCTTAAACAGAAAATGTCTCAAAAATTTAGTCAATCTTAACCAATCAGTGTAGGTAGGACTAAAACATTTTGTTGTCTTGGTCAGAGCCCTATATTATTTCCTGAATTAAGTGTGATCTGTCTGTAAGTCAGCACTGCCTCTTAATGAAGTTTCAGGTTCTTTGTGTTACCAATCTTGAACATTATAACGGATGAAATGTCATTCCCATTGGTTGTAAAACTTTGAAGAAATTGACTTCATTGATCCAGACTTGGGAACTTGTATTAATTGCTACTTCAGTGACTGTCTTCCCAAAAATATCCTTTGTCTAAACCATTTAGAAAGAAATACTATTGGAAGGAAATAAATAAAAATACATCTTCATAAATTAGAATTATGCAATAATTTCTGGATATTCTATGCTTCCAAAATATCTGCAACTAAAAATTATAAAAGGAGCAACTTGAAGTTGAGAGCCATGAAAGCAGACAAAAAATCACAGATGTGAGGCTCCTGGGCACCAAACGTGGCACTCAGAAGTAATATAAGTACCAAAATTCAAGTCTACAATCCTCAGAACATCCTGAGAAGAGATTACAGACACATAAAATTGCTTTAGGAAAATCTCAAGATGCGTAATGTGCTGCTGCCGTGAAAGGCCAGGATTGTTACCATCTTGGTATGCCTGAGCTACTGTATACTTGTCTGATGCTTAGCCCTATTAGTAATCCATATAGTCATGCTTTGCTCAAGGCCTCAGTTGGAATGGGAGATATTCTTTAGTACAGCTAAAACACACTAAAAAGTCAGGCCAACACAACATTCAGCAGCCATTGTTACTTTAATTGAAAAATGTGGAAATGAAGATTGAAAAAAAGGAAGATATAATTTTCCTTATTAAATATAATATCATATTTGTACTCATTCGGAAACTGGGAGATACAGTCTCAATAACCTTCTTAACAGGCAGATCTTCAAACTCAGGTTTCCCATTCCAAGCTTGAAAGCAGTGATAAGGAACAACAGGTTAATTCATTACATGCTTCTGAGGAACCAGTGCTAATGAAACTTAAAGAATTCTATGCTGTTAATCCATTTTATAAAGCTTTCAAATCAAAAACAATCTGTTTTCTTTTCTGGTCATACAAGATGACTGGAATACCAGAGAGAAATATGGTCAATTCCCACAGAAATAAAAACACAGTTGTCAGTATCATAAGTTGGACATATCACAATTTCCTCTTCTTTTTTTCCTTAAACTTTTCTAGTTTTATAGTCTTATTCTAATTGCTTCAGCTACCAAAGAAACATTTACTTTTCTAATTCTGAACAAGAATCTTGAACAACCTGTATCTGGACTATTTGTAGCCGTATCAGCATCATGTAGAAAAATAAACTATTCCAAGAACTTATATAGAATGCTGTATTCTTATTCTGTTTCCTAGGCATCCACTACTAAGCAGTTAGTACCATGATACTAGGCTATAGATCTGGTACAACCTTTCTTACAGTTACACGGGAAATACTGTTCCTATCTCTGAAATAATTTATTTATTAATGCACTACTCCAAGTAACCAAAGGATAGCATTAATAGAAGCAAGAATGTTTGTTTTTTGTTTTTTGAATATCTAACTTAACAGCTTTGCTAAGATGTTTATGATTAACTTATATGGAAATTACAGGTATATTCCATTCAGTTGGTATTAACTTATTTTATAACTATACATCTACCATAACTGTTCTATTTAATGTATCTTTCACCATCAGAGAGAACTGGATCTGAAATTCTATCTGAATGGATTCTGACAGAATTTCTTCCACCTTTTACAGAATCAGAGAATCATTCAGGTTGGAAAAGACACTTGAGATCATCGAGTCCAACCATCAACCCTCCTCTACAAAGTTCTCCCTTACACCATATCCCCCAACATCTCATCTACACAACCCTTAAACTTCATCACCTCCCTGGGCAGCCTATTCCACTGTCTCACCACTCTCTCTGTGAAAAATTTTTCCCAGTCTGAACCTCCCCTGTTGCAGTTTAAAGCCATTCACTCTTTCTGTCACTAATTACCCATGAGAAGTAACCATCACCAACCTCTCTACAATGTCCTTTCAGGTAGTTGTAGAGTGATAAGGTCTCCCCTCAGCCTTCTCCTCCCCAAACTAAACAGTCCCAGCTCCTTCAAATGCTCCTCACAGGATTTGTTCTCCAGGCCCTTCACCAGCTTCGTTGCCCTCCTCTGCACTCGCTCCAGCACCTCGAGATCTCTCTCGTATTGAGGTGCCCAGAACTGGACACAATACTCCAGGTGAGGCCTCACCAGTGCAGAGTACAGGGGGACTATCACCTCCCTACTCCTGCTGGTCACACTATTTCTAATACAAGCCAGGATGCCGTTGGCTTTCTTGGCCTCCTGGGCACACTGCTGGCTCATGTTCAGCTGCTTGTCAATAAGAACCCCCAGATCTTTTTCTTCTAGACATCTCTCTGGCCACACCTCCCCAAGCCTGTAGCCATGCAGGGGGTTGTTGTGGCCCAAGTGCAGGACCTGGCACTTGGCCTTGTTGAAGCTCATCCCGTTAGCGTTGGCCCACTGATCCAATCTATCCAAGTCTCTCTGTAGAGCCTCCCTATCCTCATGCAGATCAACACTCCCACTTAACTTAGTGTCATCTGCGAACTTACTGATGATAGTAAATGTCCTCATCAAGATCATCAATAAAGATGTTGAGCAGAAATGGTCCCAACACCGAGCCCTGAGGAACACCACTTGTGACCTGCCGCCAGCTGGATTTAACTCCACTGACCACCACTCTCTGGGACCGTCCATCCAGCCAGTGTTTGATCCAGCAGACCGTTCGCTCATCCAGGCCATGAGCAGCCAGTGTTTCTGTGAGAATCCTATGGGGAACTGTGTTGAATGCTTTTCAGAAATCCAGGTAGACAATATCCACAGCTTTTCCCTTGTCCGGTAGTCGGGTCATCTTGTCATAGAAGAAGATCAGGTTTGTCAGGCAGGACCTGCTTTTCATAAACCCATGCTGACTGTGTCTGATCCCCTGGTTGTCCATTATATGACTTTTAATGGCACCCAAGATGACCTGCTCCATGACGTTCCCTGGCACCAAGGTCAGACTGCAGGTTTATAGTTTCCTGGATCGTCCTTTCTGCCTCTCTTGTAGATGGATGTCACATTTGCCACCCTCCAGTCCAATGGGACCTCCCCAGTTAGCCATGACTTCAGGTAAATCATGGACAGCGACTTGGCGAGAACATCTGCGAACTCCCTCAGCACCCTTGGGTGTAACCCATCCGGTCCCACAGACTTGTGTGCATCCACACAAGTTTAATCTTTACCCGGCCCTATCACTGTAATCCCATTTCTCCAGAAACTTCAATAAAGATTTTGGCTTTGATGAGGCCACATCATAGTTTAACAAACAGTTTTCTCTTTTGCCTTTGAACTATTGATGTGATGCACTTTGAATTGGCAGTCAGTGTTTTTATATTTCTAAATTTGCAGTTAGAAATTAGTTCTTGGCTATGAGGAGCATCTGTTCTGCCTATATTTGGCATAGCTGTAATTGGGATAATGTTTGCTAACCAAGGAAGACAGGGTAGATTACAGCAGAGCAATTCTGAGACCATACTAGCTGTCAAACTCAGTTATAAACCAGTTTTCAGTGTCATTGATTTTTATATGAAACTTCCATCACTCAGTAAAATCACTAGGGAATGCAACTAACCTAAGAAAAATTACAGTCTTCTCCCCCTACCTTTTTATTTCTTCTTTTTTTTCTTCATCTGTCATGTTAGAAAAGTCACCAGTTGCTGTATTTGTAGAAGCATGCACAAAACAAGCCAAGTTCACCTAGTATTAAGGTTCAGAATTTAGCATATTGGTAGGTGATAAGCTTGTGTTAGCTACAGACTCATTGTAGTTCATGTATACCTTGCTGATCTTTTGTTTACTGATCATTTCTATGAGAAAACTTCTTTAGAGTCAGCATAGGATCCTTGAAAGTTGAATTAGAAGCTAAAACAATTTTTTGGAAATATATATATATATATTTGTTCATTAATTAACATATTCATACATTTTCACAAGTGTCTGCTTATTTACACAGTTTTGTAACTCCTGCTGTTTATTTAGCTTAACAAAATATGCAGACATCAATGATGGTAACCATAGACAAGCAGTAGTAATAAAGAAAAGAAAAGAAGTCTTGGGGCAATCATTCATTTGAAACAAAACCAAAAGAAGCTAAATCAAAGGAAAGTTGAAAATCATCCTGAGTAACATTCACTTCATCTAAATTTAGGAATTCTATTTATCTCTCTACACATTTACAGTACCTGAAGATGTCTGCAACATCTTTATGAAGCTGGTAGAGACTAAACACCAAATGAAAACCTGTTTTCTATGTCTGAAGAACAGCAGAGCTACACTAATAGCATCTTGAATTGCAATAGATGCCTAGTTTGATCAGCTGAACTCAGCACTAGCTGTCTGAAATGTCTAAATATGAGCAAGGTGTCTAATTTCTCATTACAGAAGGTCCCTTATCTATTCCACAAACTCCTTCACAAGACATGCCACAATGACTTTTCAATTAAGGCTAATCAATTTTGTCTGATTAGGTGATTGATGCCACCAAGTACGAAGTAAAGGATGGAAAGCAAGTAATAGGGCCATATGTCATGCAGATAGACTAGGAAGAAATGAAGCACTATTTACATCAGCACTGACAAAAGAAATTATGAACTTAAGAAAAGGTCCAAGCGAGAAATTTATATCCCTGTTACCTTTACAGTGTATCTGCAGCTAAGCAGTGGGTATTTACAATTTCACATTGATAGCCCAGATTGAGACTGCCTAAAATGCTGTCTGTTACGTAGACACATAATAATTATGCCTTATGGGAATAATCCCCCAGACAGCCACCTAGTCAACCTGAGACTGGTCACATCAGACCCATCAAAATATGTGGTGACTGATTAGCTAATCTTAGGTGCTCACAGTGTAGACAAGACTGTAACAGGGCCTATGATAAAGAAGATCATGCACATAGAGTTTTTGTACTGGATTGTCCCATAGTCCCACAAGGGCTAAATCTGAGTACTATAGTGAACAAAAATACAGTAGATAGGATGATAAATTTAAATTTAAAAGGCATTTCAGACATAGCCATTTGACTCTGCCACTTTAACCATATTCCTGAAACTTAGCACAACTCTAAGTACAAACACCATCAGTTTTTTTTATTACATTCATCTGCATGTGAGGTGAAAAAGATGCAGATGGAATAGACATAAATGAGGCTTCACTTTCTGTAGCTGAACCAACAAAGAAAAAGTTGTGAACAGCACTATATCTACAGATATAGGATGCCATTTCTTGCGGCGGACGGAGGAAGCAAGCAGCCGATTCAATGTGAATGATAGAGCAAGCTTCGACTTTATTGAAAGAAATCACACCTTATATAAGCACTCTGCAATAATCATGCATACTACTCACAAATCTATTGGATACATGTAAAAGACTACATTATAATATCCCAGCCCCTTGTGGCATTTCAGATATGTCACAACATCTTCCCTCTTCTGAACCTGTTTTTTCTCCCAGGGCCGTTCCTTTATCATATACAAGGTCATAATGTACCTCAGTTTCTCTCTTTGTTAACATAACAGTCCGTTGTTAGCATAACTGTACCCTGGGTTTTTTCCTTTGTTTACCTCAGATGGCTGCAATCAGCTTCTGCAGAGACCCATGGCCTTGCTCTCTGCAAGCCGTTCTCCAACAATTTCTAATCCTGAGATATTTATAATAGTTCTATATTCACATCTTTAGGTCTAAATAAAATAAAAGAGAGATCTTTTTTAACCAAGTGACATGGTCCAGATCACACAATCAAAATTATCTCTCGTTCCATCTGTCCCTTATAGTGAGTAGCCACATTCTTACTATTAACAGTACCTGAAAGGCACTCTGCTAGGAAGTGTCGCAAGGTATTTTCTGGAAAATGCTAAGTGAAATGGGCCATTTCTTCCCAGAAGTTTGATAATGATTGAGCTAACGTTTCAGCCTGCTTTATGTAGCCACCTTGATTACTTGTCCCAATCACACAGTAGTAAAACCTGAGATAGTTGGTAACTGAGCCATAGAAATGTAAAGAAAGCTTTCTTTCAGATAAAGAAAATACTTTTGAAACTAGTGGTCATAATCAATATCCTTAATACCGTAGAAACATTAATGCTTTCTGACACTCAAGAATCCACAGTAGGCAAAAGTCTGTGGTCAAGCGAAGTTACATGAAATCTACTCAAGAATATGATATATTCTTGAGCAAGAATAAATGAAATGAGACCATCACTGAGTATTTCTATGTTTATCTGTAAGTGCATGGGTGGAAGTACCAGCAGAGAGACAAAGCAGAGAAATAATGGTGGATAAGTGCAGAAACAGAATTTGGGAAGTGGGGGGAGGCTTTTGGGGAACTGTATGTTGAGCTGTAGAAACGATATAGGAAATAAGAGTGAAGTCCCTTGTTGTATAAGTTATCTTGTGTTTAGGGATTAAAAAGCCTTTATATCTCTTTTGTAAACAACCAAAATTACATCAGAAACTCCTGACTGAATTTAATCTATTTCTTCTCCTACTGGAAACAATGTAGTGAATCCTGAACTTTGACTAGCTGCTCAGGTCAAATGGGATTATATTATATACTGCTTCCAAAGCATTTGTTAAAAATCCCTAATAGTTAAAAACAAGACAACAGATGAATAATAAATGCTTAAAGTGTTCTTCCATGAAAGCTAGCTGATTATTAATTTGTACTTCATTTAAAATTAAATACTTACTGTAGCATATTTGCTGTATTTGGTTAATTTCAATTGGAAAAAAAAAAATGGTGTAAAGAAGCTTTATATTTCAAGTGAAAGATCTTGAAAAGATCATATTGTCTCTCTCACTGAGCATGCCAGCAACAAAATTATTCTGCCCAAGGCACAGGAAACAAATATTCTTAAATACAACACTATTCCCATTATGATCTCTCTACTGTCCTCAAGGACTGTCATGTTTCTGATAGCAATTTCTTTATATGTTGTTTTTTGTAACAAGTCTTTGTGCCCTTGTACACACTCAAGTGTTCCCAGCTACAGACTTTCAAGACTGGAGGGACAACTAAGGACAATAGCTCTTCCTGAAGCTGTAGTGATGTATTAAGAATAAAAATAAACTACCTTATTTCCCAAGAACACTGAACCTACTTGCATGCTAGGATTAGACAATGAAAATAAATATTATATTTACCCTATAAAAGTATACTTTTATTCTCAAATTCAAAATATCTGAATTATCTATTAATAACCTCTCATATTTATGTATACTGTCATCTTACAGTGTTTTATTAAAAGCCTATCACTCAGTATCTCTAAGGAATAGGGAATGAATTTCACCCTGGTAAATATTAGCACTAGTAGAAAATATAGCTATATAGTTGATACTATAATCATTTATTGTTAGTAGGATGTGCTATGCTTTACAAAGAAAGAAATAATCTGAGCTGCCAAAGTTACTTAATCTCAACAAAAGACAAAGCAAACTACTGCAGACCAAGGCACAGAACAGCTCTCATAAAAGCTGCAGAGTGTTAATTTTCACAAAACAAAAAAGAAATAACTTATAATATGTATTTTAAAGGCAGTCTTTAAAAAAACCCCAAACATATAGATAAAGGCAAGGTTCATTCTGGTTGTACAGATGCAATGGTGTAAAGCTGGTGATTCATACCTTCAGTTTTATTTGTTGACCTCAGTTGATCTCATCTAATTATAGGTAACAAATATGTATAATTGAAATCACCCTATCTAGTATATTAAAACAGATAGACCTCTCCAAAAGGTGTATCAGGTCTCAAAAAATTCCAGAAGCACGTGCATTTATTTAAATTCTTGGCTAATCATAAAAATATTTTTTTTTAATATGTTTTCAGTTTTCTTTTAATGTTTATATACTTACACACATATGTTGGTAAACACGTCACACATGTTGGTCAGTATGGCAAAATAAGCTACTAACTTGTCCTGTCTTGCTACCTAAAAGATGTCTAGAGAGCAATCTAGACTGCAAGTTACTATAGAAATTGTCTGTCTATTAGTACTTTGTCAAGAGCTCTGAATTTGTGACCTCATTTAGCCAGAGCCTTCTAGACATTGCACTTGTATTGTAGTATAATTGCTACATAACCAAAGATTCTTCCTGGTTTTCTCCTCTAACAACAATGTTACTATTTGTAAATTAATTGATTCAATAAAATATTGATGAAAGATTCAGTCTGTTCTTGGTAGTGGAGTAGAAATTTATCCACACCCTAAAAATAATTTATTTGTGATCCTTTTTTCCTGAAGATATGTGACTAATATTCTGTTACAGCCTGTGTATACCAGGCCAACATGTTGTCACCTATGATAGAAGTAAATTTACAGAATTTCTAGGTATCTTTCACATTCACCATAAAGTACATGATGCTACTTTTACCAATCAATAAAAATGTAATAATTTTTTAAAGACGTTGTAAACTCTAAGCCCATAATTGTTTATGTATAAAAAATACTTTAAGCCAACTATTAGATTTATTATAGCTAATAGTGCTGAAAGCACTTAATCATGGTTGACTCTCCCATAGGGGTCTTTATGGACATACAGTTAATATCATGTAAGAAGACTAGTTCTGGACTTTATTATATATTATTTTAATATACTAAAAAGCTAGAACACACAAAACTATTAGTGAGAAAATTTCAAAATATATATGCATCTCTGAGGAGTACCAAGATATTATATCCAGCAGTCAGCTTGGTCACCAGAAAATGCATTATGTTGTTACTTTTCACAAAGTAGAGTGTTTAAAGGTTGTTTCTATTCCTTTCCTCTAGTCCTCTCTCACATACAACCACAGACTACACATGCTCCTATGCAGACAGCTTTTCAAGGATAGTAAAAAATTATCATATTGAAACTATTGAGGGAACATATACATAAAAGTAAAAAAAAATCCAATTTTGTCCCATGCAAGTTTCTGAACAAGACAACATCAATAGGTTTAAATACTTTTATAGGACTTTAATGTTTTATTGAGAAGATTTTTTTAGTATTTGGTATCATGAAGACACCCTGAAGCAGCAGAGACAAATTATTTTTTATTATGCAGCCATCAAAAAGTTTAAGTAAAACTAACAACTCTTAGTATAGGAGTTGTATACTTCATCTCAAAGGTTTCAAGGGCATCTACATCAATCGAACCACATTTTTAAAGGGCCTCAGCCTTATCTCTTTGATAGACTCATTCTCCATTTATACTAAAGCTTAGGGTTTTTTCCTCAGAAGGTCTTCTATTAGTTCATACTTTGTTTTCAAAGCTCACTTTTTCATAAACTCTGCCATAATCAGAATTCTCCTCTTTATGAAAGTGAAGAGGGTGTTAAGTACACACATGTATATGCAGAAAGATGAAGACTTACTCTACATATGCTCCAAACCAGTTGCCTATGAACCATCTTCACTTCAGAGGGTCTACAGCCACATCAGCCCAGCATATAGACACATCAGAGTGTAGAGAAACTTGCATCTGTCTACACATGTCCATATGACAGTTCTTTCAGATATTCTCAGAATGTAATTCACACAACAGGGAAGAGTGAGAATCATGTACCTGACATTACGTTCATCAATATTTTACCACTGGGTAAGTAGAGATAGCCAGATTTCACCAGCCTTAATCTCCTCCAGGAATCAGGCATGATAGGTCTCTTTTTGAAAGACTGGCAGTTCAATCCTTTTTCAGGAATTCACATAATCCAGCCAACTTCAGCCTTCTTTTTCCAATAGGCCAGTGGGGGGATTCTTCTACCCAAGGTATGGTTTCCAGTTAAAGTCCTGATTCAGCTGTCCATTTTCAGTACCATTAAAAATGCAGTTTGCTATCCTGTCTGTGTTCCAGCTGCTATTCCAGGACACAGGTCTCCCAGTTCCCATGAGGGGTGACCTCATCTCCCTCTACAACCACCTGAAAGGAGGTTGCAGAGAGCTGGGGATGAGTCTCTTTAACCAAGTAACAAGCAATAGGACAAGAGGGAATGGCCTCAAGTTGCACCAGGGAAGGTTTAGACAGGATATTAGGAAGCATTTCTTTACAGAAGGGGTTGTTAGGCATTGGAATGGGCTGCCCAGGAAGGTGGTGGAGTCTCCATCCCTGGAGGTGTTTAAGAGTAGGGTTGACATGGTGCTGAGGGATATGGTGTAGTTGAGAATGGTCAGTGTTAGGTTAATGGTTGGACTGGATGATCTTCAAGGTCTTTTCCAACCTAGATGATTCTGTGATTCTGGTATGCCTGGCAGACAGCTGAAGGGCATCACAAATTGCACTTGGTGTATATGTGTGAACTGGTCTGTAGAAGAACCCTCTCATACAGATTACTGGCTTTTAGAAGCCAAGGACAGAGTTTAGACAACATAGGACCCTGGTGCCACTACGACATCCAAGACATCCACAGAGGCTGAGATATCATGCAGCTAGAGGTGAAGTAGGTAATTTAAAATGACATGGGACTCCTGCATGGGAATAAAATAAATTAACAGATCTCTAAAGTGAAGTTTAATGGCTCCAATTTCCATCGTATATTTTGACTTTGGGATCTATTCAGTTACCTAAATTTCCTTTTCTGATACTGTTTGCAATACTTAGGACATCCAAACAGGCTGGCAAATAATACAGGGGGCTTACAGGAGGTATTTCTCTAGAGCATTTAAAGGAGAATAGATGCTAACAGACAAATAAAGTGTGTCCTGCGAAAAGCACCTGAGATGGTAATCCAGAGAAATGCTGATGGCATCTACTAGATTCATAGTGCTCTATCTGGATCTGTCTTAATTGATGAGTCTGTGATTCATTTGATCTTGATACTTTTTTAAAAACAGCTACTTTAAACTTTTGGCCTGATTTGCCTGTAAGTAATGAACCTTTTGAACGAGGCTGTAGTCTATGAATTATCCATAATCATTTCACAAACTGCATGGCAGAAAATTCCTTGGCAACTGTCCTCTGAGTCCATAATGTTATTCCATGCTCTTCTAACAAAGGCCCACCAGAAGTCTTCATAACACAGAGATGCTAATTACCATCAATTACAATCCAAGTTTGCAGAAATTTTACTGCGTGAACCAGCATAATATATGCCAACACACTTAAAACTCTGAACATATACCAGTATAATTCTCCATGTCAACATTTTTATACCATACTAAGGGTGTTTTGTTTTGTTTTGTTTTGTTTTTTTACCTAAAGCTGTTTCCCAGGTGACACAGGAAATTCCTCTTCTGTGGCTTAGAAGGTATGTCAGAAAGTAATTATGTGGAGTCCTCTTTGCAAAGCAAAAGATAGACAAAACTAAACAATTCATAGTTTTGTGAAATGAGATATTTTGCCACAACGCTTGGTGATAATGGTGTTTAAAAAACCTACTTTTGTATCTGATAGAAAGAATAAACTAATAGGGAGAAAGAACATAGCAGATGCTTTATGTTCCAGAGGTCATAAATTGCACTTTTCTTTTGGCATTGGGAACTCATTTTAATAATTAAAGTCTTCCTGAATGCTCAGGCACCATGGAAATTGCTACTGTTATTTAAATATGAAATCATTCCTGTTTACATAACTTTCAAATGCTAAATAATAATTTTGGTTTAAATTAATGACTTTCTAAATTTACATGTAGATATCAAAAGTCGTTTCGAAGCATATCTTATCATGACTATAAGATTGCATAATTACTAGTAGAATTACTAGTTGTAATTAAAAAATAAATTAATCAAAATATGTTATAACCATCCTCTTACTTACTGTAACTTTCCATCATAGTAACACTTTCAGAATGACATGTCACTTATGAGGTTTATGGGAAAGATTTACCTGATCTAGCTGCCTGTGGTACTGAATAATTCTATTCCAGGCATGTTATCCTTGGTCAAAAAGATATAAGCATACAGAACCCAAGCCAGTAGCCTAAACTGAAGCTTGAAGTGTCATTTGAGTTGCTCTGAGATATCCAGGGTATAAGAAGCTGGCAGATATAATACAGAAACCATGGGAGACCTGTGCAGTAGCAGCTAGTGACTATTGGGTGTACTGTTGGCCATTCCAAATGGTAGCATGTTTGGGCAAAGGAAATGAGTTCGCTTTTTCTCTCCTACTTGCCCCATTTGTATAATTTTCCTTCATTTGGGGAACTGGAGGATGGAATACAACTGTCAGATGAACTGTAGGATTTAAGCCTTAGATATGTGTAGAAAGCATCTGATATTTCATGTGCTTATGTCAAGTACTCTTCTATTTCTATTTTTCCATTGTACTGTAAGAATGTTGTGAATATCACTTTTTATCTGGATTCAAAGAAAAGGAGTCTTTGTGAATATTTACATCAGAAAAGAACTAGGGACTGCACTAGATTTCAAACACAGACAATATTATTTGAATTGTTGTAAGGTAAAGATGAACAAGTAAGCTTCTGAGCTGTCAAAATGCAGGAAATCACCGTTGGATGGGTCTGTGGAAAGTAAATAAGGAGATTTTATCAGAAATATTAAAAATGTTTTGTAAACAAGAATTCCATTTCACATATATAATGTCAAGAGGTTGAAATTTATTTTCATTTTTCACCAGCATAAAACTGAAATATATTGTAAAGCAAACAATTGCTTCAAAGACACAGAGGCATGTAGGGTACTTGCTTGACTTTATGAAGAGACAAACTTATTTTTTCCTTTAAATAACTTAGTGTAGATATTAGAATTTTGCTCACTCTTGAGATGATTAACTGAACCACTAAGCCTGTGGCTATTCTGTGGAGTGGCCTTCTATAATTAATAATTTCACCCTGAAGCCTAAAAAGTTTTATCATAACTAGCATTTTCCATGAAAACTTTTGACTTCCATCAAGAAGCGTATCTTGGAAAAAAAAGAAAAAAGTAAAAAAATCTTAACAAGCTCAAATGGAAAAAGGTTAGAAGCAAGGTGAAAGAAATCTCTGGCAACAGTTATTAGCAAGCAAGAAGAAATGAGCAGATGAGTAAAACATCAAAAACTTCCTGAGTGATACTTCTGTACGTTTTGGTACAATTTGACTTTTGGTGCAATATAGCTGTATTATTCCCACTGGCTAACAAACTGCAGAAGAATGACACCAACTGTGACCAGGCTGAGAGACCTCAGTTATCACAGTTCTACATGACCAGGCTAAAGATACTAAACACTCCCACCAGAGGAACAGACGATGTTCCATTCTTATCAGATGTTGTCTGATGAGACTGCTTCCTCTGTGTAATGAGTAGGATTCTACACACAATGGATCCTTTATGGAACTTAGATGTTGTTTTATGGAAGAGCTGGCTGTTGCTGAGCATGGAGAGCACAGCACCCTGCTAAGAAAATTTAATAAGTATCACAAGAGAAAATCTCAAAACTGAGCTGGGTGGCAATGTTGCTGGGAGATAGAAACAATATTTCTGCTGGACATAAAAAAAGATCTCTTCCAAGCTCTGAGATTTCCTATGTTTACATATACAATGAACAAACAACAGGAGGAGAAAGCCAAAACTGACTATGAAAAGAAACTTCCATTACTGCATTCTCTCTCTGTACAGAACCTGACTATACCAGGACAGTGCTAAAGATACATCTCACTTGAAAATATATACAAACATGCACACACATATTGGTTTGGTTTATTAACTTTAGATTTTCAAAATTCGGTCCATTATTCCCTGCTCCTTTTCCTGTTCTGCAGTTTAGGTTTGGTTTTTTGCCTTGTTTTATATGGGCATTATGCTTACGCATGAAAACATATTTATGCACATGACATACTTACGTATCAGTGTGCATATTTATACTTTAGGGAGACAACGATTTTCCCCAGTTTCTTGTTGAAGACTAGACTTGGTAGTGTCTTTTAAGTGTTACAGGAATACTAATATTTTAACCAAGCTTCTCATTGCTGAAGCAGATTCCCTTGTCTTTAATTCAACCAATCCTTTTACCCAGGAAAGATCCTTAATTTATTATAACTATCAACATTAACTAGATCACCTGAAATCCTTCTAGTGTTAACTGTACAGGATTTCCAGCCTACTACAAAACATCTCTAAATCAGATAAATATAGAAAACTTTTGCAAAGCTAGAGAAAAAAATGACCATATGTAAGCATCAGTAAGATATACCTTCAGTTTTGTCAAATTACAAAACATGTACAGCTCATAATAATTTTTTAACTTATTAGAGTATTTCATAAGAATCTTTTTATTAATAAATGTACTAAATCAAATTGAAATTTTAATTTGTAGATAAAGAAGAAAAGGAAGAGTAATCAATCTGAGATTATTTTAGAAGTAATAAAATTATTAATGAAGTAGTTTTATAATATTAAAATCTTTTTGCTATGTGTTGTATAACTTTTATTAAGATTTTTGATATGAAAATGAGTAGCATGAGTATGACAGATGATAAGAGTTTTGGAAAGACCTAAAGAGGTTGTACCTCCAGTCAAAACCAGGAATGACATGAGGTACCCTTATTGCTTCTGGAAAGTTATTTCGCAGTTTCTTGCGACAGAGAGTTACTCTACAGAGCTGAAGAGAGGGAACCTAATAAGGATTACTATCAGATTGAAGAAATGAGTGATTTTAAACAAGGGAATATGGCCATTGATTCCCCCAGATAAGAGCGCTAATGTTTTTAATTACAGTACTCTGAAAACTCATTAAAAAATGCTTGTGTCTTCCATTGCATTAGCTGAACCAAGAAACCAATTAGTCAGGTGAACTGGTCTACCAAAATACTAAAGAGTTTCAGCTTTACTACGCCTACGTTCTTTTTTGTCAAGTTCCTTATCTTAGAATTCTTTAGCAGTTAAGAATAACAAATGGATCATAAGAATGATAACTATATTCTTATCACTTCTATTCTACTCAGCTAACCTTGAAGCTTTTGTCAGAGGAAAGCTGAATTGAGCTCACAGATTGACATTACTAGTTTTGTTGCTCTATAAAACATAATCAGCTTTCTTTGAACTGCTGACTGGAGTAGAGTTTTCTCATTTTCAACTACTTATGCAAAAGAAGGAAGAACATGAAATTCTGGAACCTTTGAAATCAACAGGATAAAGGTTCTAGCCTTCCAGGTCCTGTATAATGAGCATCTAAGGGAATTAAAAGAAAATTTGAGGGTATATAACACTTGCTTTTCTGCTTTAAGTACAGAAAATTATGTACTAAGCAGAGTCCTCTCTCCTTAATATTTATTAAAAAAAAAGTAGAATTGGGAAGGGTATCTGAAAGAGGGAAAGAGAGTGAGAAGTACCTCAAACAGTAACACCTTTGAAACAAATAAAATTAGGCGTACACATCTCCTCAAAAACAGTACTGTTCTTGTGTCCAAAAATGAAATTAAGTGACATTTTGAGTAAAAGTAGTCAGTCTTTCAAGTCACTGAAACTAAATTCTCATTTATATGCAATACTAGGAAAAAAAGAAAAAGAAAAAATATTCCTAAAATGGGCATTTAGAAAATAGGTAATGCCTGCGTACCAACGTTCAGTGAGATTTTACCAAGCAGCAGGTCTCAAGAACTATTTTATTATTTAAAAGATTTGTGACAGATTCTGATAGAAAGCGCTAAATTTTTAAGAACTATTTTCAAATTAACTCATATACTAAGAAACAGATTTACTTGCAAATTCTAAGTAAATTTCATCCATACTCAGAATCACAAACTGTGAATGCTGGTTGCAAACAGTGTAATTTTGGGAAGTATGTGGGGTACTTCAAACATAACAAGCACATTCCTGCTTTAAGTGTAGAACTGGCCTTCATCATGAAGCCACTGTTAATGCCTCTCTGTTCTTTTTCCTTCTTATGTTTCATTGATTGGGAATGGGCACAGAGGAGAAGTGGAAGAGAACAAAAACCAGACATAGTTGATTTACATTTTAATATAAATACAATATTATATCTAGATTTCACAGAAAGTCTTTCACAGAACCAGATGTTTTCTTTTTTGGGGGACATCCACATAAGAAAATAAGAGCATCCATATTGTATCTGTAAACTGAAGTCCAATCCAAATTTTTCTTCTGATAGTGTCCAGTAAAATATCCTTAGAAAACAAGAAAAAGACAATTTATATAATTTTGTTTATGTGGAATATTTCCCTTTTCTGTTAAGAAAGAAGAAAAAAAAAATCCTTTTAAGTTGTTTATTTATGGATACCATTACAATATTTAATTCTTTCATCTTTCTTGCGATCTCCATTCGCTCTTCTTTTACAGTTAAAAAGTATATGGGTAGTAAACTGACCCAATATAGGCATAATTTTATTCAGAGTGAAGTTCTTTCCAGTCACATTTAAACAGCCCACGCCCACTCCCGCAAGCCTTCACCCTTTCTTTTCACCAGTTAGCTGTTATCTAAGATAATTACAATTAACAGAATGTTACGAATACAGCACAGATCACAGAGAGTAAAATGCTCAAGCATAAACAGGAATTGTGCCATATCTCATGTTTAGCCCACGTATATAGAGATTGTCTTACTGCGTTTACTAAACTATAGAATGATAAACTTATTTTATTTCATAACTTGAGGGGGAGATAAGAAAAATCATTGCTATAGTCCTCTAGGGATGCCTCAGGCTAGATAAATTGTTTTAAGACTGACAAAGACATTCAGGACTACAGTGATCAAAATAGAAATATTTCCATTAATGCCTCCTTTCTGACCTTAAATAATAAAAATAATGAAATTGTAGTGTGTATTGTGGTTCAGAATAGGTATCATGAACAAATAATGCACTCAGAGATACAAAAGCTGTTATCTTAGATAATGCATTTTATAGTGAGAAAGGAAAAACGAATAGTTGATAATATTTGCAGAATTACTTGAAAAAAGAACTTTCAAAGTTTTCCAAGAGTCATCACCAGTGTCTTTAAAGAAAGTTTCCATAATATGCAGAAGACAAAATCTGAGTGGTGTGATTTGTTTATTATGAAGGCACTTTGTGTGCAAAGTAGGGGTGTTTGATGTTTAACTGATGTAGAAAGCCAGATTTCTTAAAGGAACCACTTGAACTGTGATTGTACTCTGAATATAGATTAACTTAGTCACTGGAAAGGTGTTTTTGATGTGCATAATCTGTACTTTAATTTTCTGTTATCAAGACTCTGACGAATACATACTGTAATGCTCCTGTACGGCTGTATAGAATAGAAATATGCCACAACTCACTTTTTTTAGTAAGTTGAAGAAACAATGATTTCTGAGGAGTTCGATTAGTTTTAAAAGCCACACAAGATTTTGATTTGGACCAAATAACAGAGGAAGACTGGCCAGTGAAAGAATGAAAACTGTTGCTCCTCTGTGCTATGTGGCTGTTAAAGTATTTTGTGCATCTCTGTTATCTAACTGAAGCAGTTATACGCCATTTTAGGTGTTCCTACCATAACATTATGTTCTAATATATAAATTTGGTTTGCCCACTTCCACATAATACTGACATTAATTAAGAACTAACAAATACAAATTCTTCTCACTTCTCTACTTCTTATTCATAACAGTCTTCAACGATATTGATATTACATGAAGTAACTAATAAATGGATTATAAAACCAGCATAATAAGCAGAATCTTTTACCTCAGCATTTAGAAAAATCACAACAAAAAAACACATTCTGGAATAAATACATAAGGTATTTCAGCATCTATTTAAACTGTGTAATTCTATTCATTCAAGTTCAGATGCTAATTCTCCACACATTTGATCAGTGCTTGCAGTGATTGTCTGTAAATGTAAATGTACTTAAATAACATACCAGGATATTCTGGGAACTTTTGTTTAAAAAAAAAAAATCATTAAATTATGACCTTTTTTAGTTTTTCTTTTAGAATGCTTTTAGCTTTAAAATAGATATAAGATCCTCCGCAATCCTGAAAAAGCTCCAATCTCTTTACTCCTTCAGAATAGCAAGCTCTTGTTTCATGTATGCACAGTGAAGTTTCAAGTATCTGTTTATCCATCTGTCCAGAAAAAAAGCTGTACATCAATAGGATCTATCTTGTGTACTGACAACTTCTGCTTGCATATCCCATTTTCTTTTTTTTTTTTTTCCTTTTTCTTGTATGTGGTTATTTTTTTCTTTTCTTGTTTTGTATGCAGAGCTTTAAAAAAAAAAATCTAATTTTATACTTTTTGCCCCTGTGGGGAGGAAGGTTATTTTTCTCTCTTTCTAATTTTTCCTTTCTTCTGGATCAATAATCCTTCACCCAGGACTTCAGGTGAAATCCTCCTTTTAACCTCTAAAGTTACAGAGGAACTATCACATCTGAACAAATACAGCCTCTTGGGAATGTAAATAGATGCTTAGATTCTCATTATCTCTTTATATTCCTAGCGTGACTGATTTTGCCCATGCATGCACAGTAGTGGGAAATGAGAAAGATCTTTCAGAGTGTTCAATTCTTCATTCAATGTACAACAACCTTAAGCACAAACTTACTTAAACAGGGTTAAAAATTATTTACCCCGTAGTACATATGATTCTTTAAAACATTTTCTTAAAGAGTCTGTATTGTTTCTTCATCTATCCAAGACTGGCTTGCTCATGAACAATAATTTCCATGACACAGCAAGGCTTTCACACCTCTTAGTACATTACAAATAAAAATGGAAGGCAGAAGACAGCTCAAGGAAGTAATTATTCTAAGAAAATAATTCTTTTTTTCTTAAGGTCCAGATAAATTCCATCTCTGGTAACCAGTATCTAATTCCTTCAGCAGTTGTTAGATTATATTCATTTGTAGATAAAGTTCAGGACATTCCTAATAAACCAATCTAAATCTACAGCCCTAGACGAAAGGCATAGGGAACCTGGGAGAGGAACCTGGCATGGGGACCTGGAGGGGGTAGTGTAAACCCACAGTTTGATAATATCAAAGACAGAAATGTTTCTAGAGAGTCCAGAGATGGTAATGTTCCCTCTCTGAATGTGCTTTTAAATTACATGTGCTGACACACCTTTAATACAAAGCAACAAGCTTTGACAGAACTTGTAACCAATTTATAGGAATATCTTGGGACAATAAGGCCATGAAAGCAGAAAACATTCTAATGACTACCACAACTTTTTGAAATTTATATTGTTTACAAAACAGCGTTTTTTATGTTTGCAAAATCTCCTCTGAAAGTTATCTTTAAAAAGAAAGGAGGAATTTAGAAGAAATATGCCGTAAGTCACTCTAATATTTCCTTACTTGGCTCTTGAAGAAGATATTGGATATCTGGACCCACATTCCTTCTGTGCAGCTGAAGAAATACTATAAATTAGAACCTAAGTACTTAGAAACTAAGTACAGAGAGAGAGGAGGGAAAAATATTTCACGGATGATGATCAGAGGTGGACTAAATCACTTGTATGAATATGCTATAGTCATTCAATGATAGTAGAAATAGCTTAGCATGACTACAGTCCCCAAATACTGTCTTTTTGGAATTGGGTATCTAAAATCAGAATAAGCATCCCAGGGGAAAACACCATTTCCCCCCTTTCTGTGTAGCATGATGGGAGGCCCTGGCTATATGTGGTCAAGTGACCTGATAAGCTCATTTGAAGACTGAGACACTCAAACTTTGTCATCAAGAGGTGATCTGTTAGTTCATACACCTGGAAAAACAGAAGCTAATTCAATGTTCCTGAGAAACAAAAACTGTGTGTAAGAACAACCAAAGCCCTTTTCTTCTGTTGTCAAGGAGAAAGATATGAATGAGGTCCTGACTGGTTTCAAGGTTTTGAACATCACTATCACAAAGAACAAAATTCAATTGCTTCTCATAAATTATATTGGATGGGATTTTAATCCACAAGTAAAATTTTCTCTGCTTTTTTTTATTGTTGTTGGCCAGTAGATAGATTTTAAAGTCTTTTTAATATTAAAAGAAAGTCAGTGCTAACAGTCAACAGTTTAAACCTGGTCTCAGCTTGATTCCAGTGAGGAAAAATTGAGTGGCAGAGTCTATAATATTCTCCAGTATCAGAGAGCCAGAATAAAGGCATACTCGCTGCATCTACTGAAGAAAAATTCATTCACTCCTTATGGATCAACAGTAAAAGTGGAGGCTATGCAGGCAATCCACGCAAAGAAATAAATTTCCCAAACCCGGTACTGACATCCCAATACATGTCTGAAAACCCCTTAACTGGCACAATTGTTTCTTTTGCATTGAACACATTACAACCAGTTTCAAACTTGTTTTGCTCTTTTTAGACATCATAATGAAAAATAAATAGAATCTCAATATAGCAAACACAACTGAATAAAGTCAGCAAATAACTATGTGTCTCAAGTAGCTCTTTTCTTCCATCCAAACTTTGCATTTTGCCTTTCTGTCTCTCAGGGTTAAGCTCAGCTCCAACTTGCACCCACAGGTTCTCTCAAGTCCTCTTAGAGGTGCTTAGGTTTTCCAGAAAAATAGTCTTGTTGCCTCTTGAAAATACTATTGTCCTTCACATGTGCATATTTCAGGATCTGTTTCCCACTTGTACTGAAGACCCCTCACACAGCCCTCAACTTGACACTTCTTTATTTCCTTTAATTTTTATGTTTTCACTCTTGTAGATTTTTCAAGACACACTCATAATGTGGAATAATTCTTACAGATCTCTGTGTAATTCTCCTCCCATTTTGCTACAACATTCTCAAACTCTTACCTTCACTGAGGCAACAATTGTACAGGAGTTCATAAAGATGTAGAAAAGTAAATGCAGTAATAGAATACAGGATGGTTTCCTGAGAAGGAAAATAACTACTTGGTATGTAAAAATTATAGCAATGTGTACATTTGCAGATTTGTAGATTTCAGTAATGATTCTGTCTGTAATGTTGTCTGTCACAATTTACATTTCGGAGGTAGAACAAGGCATATATATCAAATGACACGGTGTATAGATAAGCAAAAAAGTACTTTTGAACTATAGAAATTCTATGTAAGTCTTGGAATGGGAAGAAATAAAAAAGTATTGCTATGATGATAATTGAATAGGATTTATGATAGTTCAAGGTGGAAGGACTTCAGGAAGTCTCCGTCTGAAAAGAGCGTCAGCTATGATACTGGATTAGTTACTCAGGGCTTTATCCAATCCAGATACTCAGTTATAGTCCAGTATTATTTTAATAACTCCTTTGATAAAACAAAAAATAATTTACATTTGAATCTAGTTAAATGACATTTTTTCACTGAATTAAGTTACAGAAAATTATAATTTGGAAAGTTTAATACTAGAATTACAAAATAGCCATAAAATAGGCTTGGACATAGCTTGGTCACTGTGTACCTGAGCTGTACAACCATAAGAAACAGTCTCTGAACTGTACTTTTTTCTTTAGTTATGCAGAGATTCATGTATAAGCACAATCTTCTATCTAGAACAGCCACAGATGAGTGGTTTGTACTATGTGGCTGGGTTGTCCCAGTCCCCTTGTATTCTTAAGTGTGATGCTTTATTGCTTAAGTACTCCTGCGTGTTATCCTCTTTTCCTCCAAGTTTTCAGTGAAGTTGAGAAATAAATCCATTCAACCCAAAACTATATACTGCATTAATAACAGGCATATTTTCATCTGAAAACAGGCAAAATATGTAATCTATTATATTCCTGGTTTGGAAATGTCTTTTATTTTTCTGACATTTTAATAAATTTTTCTGATCAAAAATCCTAGTCTACAAAAATGTTATGAAAGGATCAGATCAGAAACTAGATCAGGCTGCTTTCTCTTAAAGTGTTGAATGTCCAAGCTGTATTAATGAGTAAGGTAGTTAATGATCTACTCTAAAAATACAACAAATCAAAACTCATCCTATGGATTTCAACATAATGCAAATAAAGCAAGAATAATGTAGCATAAAGAAGTCTAGAAGGCAATCACAGTATTTCTCTGACTCCCTATTGGAGCTCCATATGCAAGATTTTGCTGACGTCTGGATTGAAACCAAGTGTAGCATCTCTTCTCAAACATATGCATAGGATGGGATTAACCTTAATAACTTTAGACTTCTACTATGTAGATACCCATATGAACTAATCATCTAGATTCCCTTAAGAATTCAAGAAGTGAAATAGGAATTTTCAGGATGTGCTTGACTTGACCTATCTTAAACTTCTACCTCAAGAGTGGAAAAAATGCTACCTGGAAAAATCCAGATTCATGACAAAGCCAGAACGGTGCCCAAAGTGGCTACATTTCAGATCCAGTCACAAACATGCACAAAGAAAAACATACAAACCAACAAAAAAACAACAAAAAGTGGCACAAAACAGTTAGAGGGTATTTTTGTGAAATTTTTAAGGTGTTTACTGCTTTGTATGTCACTACCATTTAATCACTGTTTTTTAATATTTTTAATGTGTTTATTCTATTCTCATTAATGTTAGAGAATTCTCCTGGCAGAGTTACAAATACAAAGCTTCACACATTAAAAAAATTCTCATGCTTGTCACTTTGTAGTACAGATACATAAAAATCAACTCCAAAGTAAATGTGAATATTTGGAAAGTGATTCAAACTTTGAATCTGGTGATTGCCATATCAGATTTTCAGTTACTCTATTCATTCTCAGGTTCAGAAAGTTAGGCATTAGGTGTTTTGAAGGTGCAGTAATTCAATGACTTTAGTTTCTAGTTCATATAGAAGCCTGATGAATAAACAGGAACAGGCTTGGAAATCTATAGAAGCTCATTCATATGTCTCAAGTCTTTAGAATCCCATTTCTTACAGCTCGAGCTCCAACGTGATTGTAATAACGCTATTAGTACTTTGGGATTTTTCCAAAGGGGTCTAACTGTTTTTTATTTGTCAGGCATAAAAAAAAAAAAAAAAAGCGTGCAAGTTGTTCAGTTTCATTACATTTATTTTTGAAGAAATGTCTGTGTACACCTGAGTAATGTTTTACTTCAGCTAAACAGAATACTTTCCATCACACTTCATAAAAGGGGATGTATAACATGGGTTACATGGCTGAGTAGCACCCTGGAGGTTCATAAATTTATTCAGCATCTACTGCTTCAGTGTTATATCCATATTAATATCAACCTGTTATTTTGTGATTTAGAAATCAAATACCAGTTGTCTAATTAAAAATAATTGTTAGACATAGCCCAATAAAAAGTCAGATACATTGGAAATCATGTATTCTAGTAAAGAAATGTACCATATCTGCTCCAGCTCTTTACACCCACTATGATATAAATTTATATTATAAACATATGTATATAAATACATACATATTTATAAGTAAAATATTAAAGATTTTATATTGTTCATTTATACTTCATCAGTAGTTGTTGCAATTACAATGTAATGTAAAATGAAATAATCTCTAGAAAAATTATCTAAAATACAAGTAAATGTAAAAGACAAGTATCACATTAAACATTCTGAACCAGTAAGTATACTGTTAGAGTCAGATGTCATGCAGTATCTTTCTTTCTTCTATGTGAATAACCTATAGGCAGAGAAACATAAAAGACAATTATTTGTTAGAAAGACTAAAATAAATTGAGTGAAAGATTTATCATTTTTCTAGGTTAAGATTAAGCTAATAAAACTACATTGCATTTGTTTATCATGTATGCATCATTATGTAGTAAAATTAATCCCCTGTTCATATAAATCAACGTGTCAAAGATCAATATTTTTTTATCTTCTTAGATCCACAAAAAGCATTATTGTTCAAATCAATCTGAATCACACTCCATAAAAAAGATATTCCTTCAAATAGATAAAATCTAAATACAAAATTTCTGTCACACGTGAGATCCAATGATTATACACTAGAAGGTGGAAAAACTTATTTCAGCTTTTCTTTTTCTTGTTCTCAGTAACGTTTTCTTCACCATGACTCTAATTTCCAAACATTTTCTGATATGTTACAGTCTTAAGGCTCATTAAAGTAGCTTTTTTAAATTACAATTTTTTATAAAACTTGATTCTCTTCATAAATTGACTAGAACATCATTCAATTAGGCTTCCATTTCATGTTCTCCAACCTTAAAGCTCATGAAAATAAGGGGCTTAGGCTGAAAATCAAAATGTCTTTCAGTAGAGAAAAAGATGCTCTTCCAAGGCACAAGTGTTCCCATTCAAAGTTTTAGTATGGGTTGTGTCTGTCTTCCTAGAGAGACCTCTTTACATCTGTTTTATAGGCAGAGTAGACACCTAGCTTATGATAACTGCTTATCTTTCATGTACCTGAGGTTAGGATAAATAAAGCCAAGGATAAGTGACTTGTCTTGGACAACACATTAGATTTAGGCCGTTATATCTTCAACTCGTGTCACTGTCTACTTACTTGTGACTGCTTACAACACAAGTTACTCCCTCATCAAGAAGAATGACCATATTGTTTCATAAGAACAGCAGTCTACATTAAACTGGATGAAAGTTTAGGTGGCTTCCCACCAGATTGTCCATGCAAGATTATACTTACGTTTTTTTAACGAATCCTCATTCATAAATCACAGTCCAGCTGTTATTCACAGTAGCATGCCATATCACTGAAGTGATATTACCAGGCTGGAACCTACCCTCGTCACTTTACATCTTACAAAGCCATTTTGATTACAGTTACTTTCATTTATTTTCAAGTTTTTACATGCAGAAATAATATGCAGATGACCAGAAAGGTCTTCAGAATATTCAACTTATTTCTAGTCATATCATGTAGGTCAAAGAACAATACATACGTGAAACTTTACAAATACTCAAAAATCCTTTCTATACCCCAATAAATAAGCAGTAAAACAGAACAGGAAAGTTTAACAGATAAATCAGTCAAAGAGTTCATTAATATAAACTTTCATGTATTACCAATAACTGATAAACTGATCATGATTTTTTATATCAACTTGAGCAGCTTGCAATTTTAACTTTTAAATTGCATATTTACAACCAAATAAAGATTTTTTTTTTCCTAATCTCATTTCACCTTTATAGTTGACATGAAGACAGAAGCATCTAGGGAGTTTATGAACCATAACAATTATCTTCATAGTTCATCACATTATTGTTTTTTAGTACACGATGAAGGACCAAAGTTATCCCACCTGATATTAGAAAACTAAGCTTTCATTTCTTGTGTAGGCAGCAGAGAGAGACACGCAGCATCTGTAATTGATCCAGAGCTTGGGAACACCAAAGAGCCCTTTGGTTTTATAGCTGCTAGGAAAGAACTGTAGAATTCTTGCTTGGTGCTCAACATTAGACAAAAAGAGCCTGAGCCTAATTGTTTGTAAACCTGCATCTAGGCAGCAGGACATGTGAGATTCATTCTCCTAACCCAGGCAGATCAGGTCAGACATTATTTGGATCCCTTCGTGAATGAGCACCAAGGTTTCCCTACAAGAAAGATCACAGAGAAGGAAGAAGCTGCACACTTGGTGTTGACATACAGTCAGGTTACAGTATCCTGACAGTATAGGGCACCCACATTAAAGGAATGTGTAAGTAGAGTGGCTGTAAAGCTTTGTATGGTCTGACAATAACCCATATATTCATTTTTCCACACAGACGTGAACTGATACCATGTTATTTTTCTATAAATCCTTGAAAATAAACAAGATTTGGGGAAATTATGTGCACAACATCATATGAATTCCAAATGAAAGAATCTTAAACTTATTAAAACCCATTTTCATAAATATGTAAGCACTTTAAATTGCTTAGTTTTTACAGTGGAATCATCTCAATCAGTAGAGTTTTGTTTAACTTCACAGTGAACAGGAAATTGCAGGAGGAGTTTTTTTACTATTATTTTGTGTAATTTAGACAAGAATTGCACTAACTCATTTATCACTGTTATTTTCTTTCAGTTTAGAAGGAAAATAGTTTGACCTACAATACAGATTCTCTTGGTATTTTGTCAAATTTATTTTATGCCAGCAGCAGTCACTGATTTTAATTGAATGGAAACAACAGCTCTCATCCTCTGTGTCACATTGCTGGATTTTGTATCATTGAATTTCAATCTGGTTTCACTGGGACCTGCCGAGTGTGGCTTATGCCAACCTCTGAGTCTCCTTGCTATACTCCTTTCCAGGGCAGCATTGTTTGCCTTTTGTCTGCTCTCTGATTAAATTGACACCATTTTACCTTTTGTGACTCCTGTGTCATTTTCTGTTGACAGCATCTAGTAATGGTAACAGACCATTGTCCTTGTGGAAGGGGCAGAAACCATTGATTGGTTGGGTGTATTAATGCAGACCCTTTAAAAGTCATGCAGACAGGGCTTTTTCCTAACTGGCAGCTGAATGGGGGCCAGTGAGAGATGCTATTAACCACAGATAACAGTCAGCACCTTCTATTCACTAGCAATGTCACTTTGTACCATTTGAGGAACAGTTGGTAGTGAAAATTGTTAAAGCTATTCTTCTCCTCCCTATACACATCCTGGACTGAAGCTATTTAAGGCAGAAAAGTGGAAATAGTGTTCTGATTAGACTGTTGGTAGGTTGCTCATATAATTTCCAGGGAGCTGAAACACTTAATCCATCTGCACTTCACAGCTAAAATCTCTTTAGGACAACAAAACAGGCCCTGCTGACATGAGAGGTTAAATGTTTACCCTGGATAGGGAATTTATCATTTTTTTTTTTTAATGAATTATTAAAAGTGGTTACAAGAAACACCTGGCTATATAAGTCCTACCTATAAAACACAAGGGAGATATAAAAATTATGTCAAATATTTCCACTATGATCCTCTTAAGTGGGATAGAAAAATAAAATACCAAAGCCTTAAAATTATTAATTTTACAAAACATCTGCATTTAAAAATAGTGTCCGAGAAGTGCAGAATGCAGAATGCAGAAGTGCAGAATGCAGCCCCACTTCCATTCAGCAACAAAATCAGACTTGTTTTTGTCATACTGTGTACAAATGTCAGTGTTTTTTCTTGGTTAAAGAATTTGCCAAGAGTTAAAGTAGAAACTACAGTGGGCACTTTGTCTTCCTTCTGCTCAGTTTACATTACCATGAACAGCATAAACTCAGTGATGTAATTTTAATTTTCAGCAGCATCTGAAAACATAACTGTTTGCATATTTTCCTCAGAAACTGATTATTTCATCCTGATTCTAAGTCATCCTGTGAATAAATCAAAATGATGATGGCAGGTCAACATTTGTGATTAAAAATTATACTGTATACTAGGGCATACTAGCTCATGTACAATACCACATGAAAGTAACTGGCTTCTACACTATCTCACATGTCTCACATCCAGACACCTCTAAGCACTACTGGAATAAATTCAGCCTGTCTGCATCCACCCATTTAAACATTTCCTAATTATTCCAAGATATTGTAGAAGCTGAAGGGAAGTGCAAATCCCCACTGATTCTTGTAATACAAGTAGGACCCACATGTATATAAGCAGGACCTAGAAATAAGTACTGTCATATGATTAAGCCAAAAACTGGTATGTGTTGTATATTATTTTGAGGATAATTAAAATGCCACCTGCTGTGACATTACACATGTACTATTCCATAAATTCACTAGAATGATATTTACTTTATTGAGTGCTTTTCTTCACAACAGTTATTGTTTTGCTCCACTGTGGCACAGTGCTGTCTACTTACATTACTATTCACTACCTATGATCTTCAGAAAGATATTTCCCATTATAAACAATGCCATTAATTTTTTTTTTTTTTTTTTTTAATAGCAAACATAGAGAGGTTTTTGGTGTGGTAGGGAAAAAATATCAAACCAAAATGAGTATTATGTCATTTGTATTCATATTTAACATAATAAGATTCATTCCAGTTTTGACAGGCATTTTACCCTTTACCAGAAAAATATGTGGCAATATACTACAATTCTGTAAACATGACCATAGGCTATTATTATAACACTATTGCAAAAGAGCTCTTCAGTTGAGATGTATCATCTCAACAGTGGGGATTCTCAAATGAGAATTCAATGGTGTGTATGCTGTCTTCACATATGTGCCAAAAACCAAGTACTCAGAGCACCATTTTATGTAAACTACATTATTAATTAGACCTTTGCCTGTTGACATTTTTTGCTGCTGTATTTGAAATACTCCATCAGATATCTAAAAATAGATATCCTTACAGTAATAAAAATATTTCAATATTTTGGGATTTTGGGGTGACATAGATGAAATACCACCTGGTTGCAATCATAACTTATATAGATCTAACTAGCTCCTGATGGATATTTTTGTTGCTGTGTCTACAACTCAGAGAGCAGTGATGTCTGTAACACTCAGAGGTTGCTGTAATTAAACTCTCAGTCCATCTGTGCACAAGATTTTTAAGAATATAATGTTTCTAAGAATACTTTTAAGAATATAATGTTTTTAGTATTTGTACATCTTTATTTTGGCTCCTTAACAGACATATTATCCTGTATAACTTTCCAGAACAGTTTGTAAGGAAGTTTCCTTCAGAATGTTTCACTGAAGCAGAAGGCAGCAACTACCTACAGTATTTAAAGGTTAACTCATTTTTTTTTCCATTACAAGACCTATGTGCAGACTGCAAGATGCTTCTTTTGTAAGAGTCACTGACTAGAACATAAAGTAGGGCAGAAAGCTTTTTTTTTTTTTTCTTTTCTTCCCTGGCATTAAATATTCTATAGCTATCAAATGTGCAGGCAATGAAACTACACTAGGGCTAGAGGCCAAAGAATTGTAAAGATAGAAGAAGAAATCGGAAAAAAGTTTACTGATTCAGTAGATAGCTGCATTTCACTTTTTGTATGAAATCATGTCAAGAAAGCTGTATTACTGGTTTCAACATCTGTAGCAAAAAGATATTTTGCAGTCATGAGCTCATGAGTTGGCAGGTATATATAAAGTCATCAGAATGATGGAAAACACTTTTAGACCTCAAATAGGAGTGTTTGTATTTAAAACAATTTTCAATGAGCCTTTAAAGGAAAAAATATAAATCAAGACTTGGAAATTACTGTAAAAATAGGACCAGAAAATAGTGCTGACTAGAGAATGACAATTCCATTTCCCTAGTAACTTTTAAAGTCTTGGTATCTGTTTAATCCCATGTTGGGAAAAACAACCAAACAATACCATCAACAGCCCCCCCAAAAAACGCAGCAAAAATAATTTTCTGTCATAAAATGAAGGCATATAATTGTAGCATCAAAATTCAATACTGCCAAAATAAGATGCTATGTTAGAAAATATCTGCCTGAACTTCCTGTCTACATAGTTGCATTCAACTCTTTGTACTATCCTTCAGCTGCGCTTTCACCATCCCAGGTCAATTTGAGTCATGCAGAGTACAGATGTAATGCTAATTTTCATCAGTATTACCTAGTGTCTTATGAAGAAAGTGAGAAGTTCTTGGTTTTGGTTGAAACCACCAGCTTTTGCTAAGTATTTCTGCTTCAAAAATATATTTCACCAAATATATTCTAAATTACTCTATTTATGAGGGAATAATCAAATGTCATGTAGTCTGTTGTTTTTCTTGTAGTAAAATAGATTCAGAAGAATAAAAAATATTCTTATGTTAGACGAAAAAACCTTTTTTTTCATGAGAAAATTAGAAACAGTTGAAAAACGTGAGAGTTGTTTTGAAGAGCAGAGAAATGATGGGCAGGGATCTTTCTGAAAACTCACAAAGAAATCTATCAGTTCTAAGTACTTTGTCAATAAGGTAATGTATTCATGAATATAGGTGTTTGTAATTCATTGTTTGATAGTCATCAAAGCTGTGAATTGTTTGAAAGCCTATGAAGATTTTTGCCTACCTCACTAACCCATCTGTCCTCACTTCTGTGTGCTCAGAGATGCTCCAAACTTCGGCTGCTGCTTAATATTGCACCTCCTTTTGAGTTCCTTACAAGCAGCAGTTCTGCACAGCTGCTAGTGTCATCATTTGTCTGCCACCAGCTCTTGCAACTTTGTATAGTTGACCACTTCCACCATAAGATTCAATAAAGGGAAGGAAGAAGTAATAGGAAAGAATTATTATCTGAAGACAGGGAGCTACAGCCATCACTGATTTGTCATTCTGCATTTTCCTACTTAACAAAAGGCCACACAGCTAATGAGAAACCAAAATTTATAATACAATATACACAATCAATTACCATCTGGAAATTACGTCCCTAATATTTAAATATATAATTAAAAATAAGTGGGTTTTGGGGAAAAAAAATATAAGTAGTCCACAGGAAGAATTATCTACATCAGTTCCCAACAGCTAATTTAAACTGTTCTATTCCATCACTTTTTGTTTTCATATTTTAGGAAATTATATTCCACTGAGATCTCACTAATTATTCTGCACTACATTTGACTGGGGTTTTAATACTGTCTGTAAAGTTAAGATACTTACAACAGGTTTTTAGGTATGTTATATTGCAGTACATCAGTAGAACCTGAAAGGAAGCTAAAAACCCAGCAAATTAAAATGAGTTTCAGTTTGGTCTTCAGTTTACTTTGGATTTATTAAACCACATCACAACATGTCAAAAGGGGAGAGGCTAAGTTAAAAAAAAAAAAAAAAAAACAAAACCAAACAAAAAACAGCACAGACAAAAAAGGAACTGGGGAATGCAAAATCAAGTTTAAGCTTCATATGGGTATTCACAGAAATATAAGCTGACACTTTACAAAAGGCCACTGTACTTCATAAAGTTGTAAGTTTTCAAGGGGCTCTAAAAGATAAAGTATTGTATCAAGTAGATGTAGTCACTACTGACAAGTGTTTGTCTGCCCTTCAGATAAAGATTTCTAATGATTAAAGCTCTTAAATCCCTGGAATAAGCCATTCCAGGGCTTATCATTTAACTTATGGAATTTTTCCTCCTGCCCAGTTTTCCTTCTTGCAATTAAATAACACTACTTCTTGGCCTATGCTTCTTGGAAGAAAGAATGGAAAATTATTGTATTCACTCTTACAGATGCCTTTTTATGCATATGCATCTGCTTACTGCATTCACTCCTCAGCTTTTTTTCTTTTTGAACTGCACATACTAATTTATTCAGGGTTTCCTCATTTGATCCACTAGACCAAAAATTTGATGTTTAATTCTTCTTTTAATTATGTCTTGGCTGTTCCCAATTGCCTAAATATTTCTAGAAACATAGTCCCCAAAACTGGAAGCAGTATTCCTACTGAGACTGTACCGTGCTAAGCAAAGTAGAGAGGTTGTCTCATATCTTCCAGGTTATCATTCCCGGTTAAGTCTGGCTATTATGCTTGTATTTTTTGATGGCCTTGACCAAGTTGATTAAGACTTTACTAAAATTAGGGTATGGTACCGTTGTTGCTCCTCTGTTTACAATTCTTCCATCATTTTATAAATAAAATTGGTTGATTCCTAATAAATCCATACTGGCTGTAATCCATCTCCTTGGTTTTGTATAGGTGACTCTAAATATTTCTTTCAGTATTTGTCTTGTATGTCAAAGTTAAGGTGACAGGTATATAATTCCTTGCCTTCCCCTTTTTGAAGATGAGACCACAGCTGCTTTCCTCCAGACTTTTGATAGAAGATCATGTATTTACAAAAACACTTCATGAGTTCTCCAAATTAATTGCTAATAGCTTGCAGATTCCATCAGCTAAATAATTTAAACAGTGTGAGCTGAAACTCATCAGTTCCAGATAATCTGAAAACCTGTAACTTGTTAAAGACCTTCTAACCTCTTATTTCTCATTCAAGGATGAAATCTGATCTTGTGCTGACATTATTGACAAAACTGCACTAGCCACTTGATAATAGGTTGTTAAAACAAACAGAAGTCCCCACAGCTTTCCAGCCACCTCTCTGATAGTAAACAAAATAGGGCATAGGACACCTATTGTTCATACTGATATTTGCTTGCACATCTTTTGGCACTGGTTTGCCTTGCTAAACCTCCTATTGTGTGAGGCAATACAAAGGCATAGTTCAGTGCTTGAACAACACTATATTGGATTTGTTTCCCTCAGCTTTCTATGGTTCCCCAAAACTATTGCAGAAATCTTTACACTGTGCATCTCACTATATACCTTCCTGTCACACACTGCAGCCAACTGTGCATATCTTTAGTCTATGTCTATAAATTCAGATACACGTAGGACCAGTCTCAGGCATGAGAAGACAATTCTCCGTGCTCACAAACTGCCAGAGAATCCCCTGTCCGTGTTTTGCTACATTCCAGCTAGCACGGGCTGTTGCTGAGCACTGTTTGGGTGTTATAACTTTGCCGGGGCCATCTCCAATAAAGAATTTGCCTGCATCCACAGTTTTGGAAGTTCAGTTTGTACGCTACGCATAAGCTATATGGTGCCAGTTGGCATCAGTGCCAACTTTTATTAATAACAATTTATTAATAAAAATTAATAAAGTGTTATTAATGCCTTCCAAGGATTGGTGGATCAGTGTGGCCGGGGATTCATCCAGCTGTTCATGCAGACTAAGAAACCTGACTGTCATTCAAAGATTCTGTTATAGTCAGTGGAGAAAAAGAAGCACTTGGATAGCATCATTCACCAGTTGCATACCAAGTTATTAACCAATCATGCCAATAGATTGAGGAAATAGTTTTAGCTGAGGGAATAGCTTTGGTGCACTCACCACCTGGATCTTAAAAGAACTACAGCTGCTCTCATTACAGAATGTGTGAAATGACTTTTGAATAAATAAATAACTGTAGATTGCTCATTGCAAATCAGTGAAACAATAGGGGTTTTTTAGGGATTTCAACCTACCAAATCATGTAACAATTTTAACTTACCTGATTTCCTTGTAGGTGTCATTGTAGAGAGACTCTGATCATAATCAACTTAATTCAAATTTATACATTCACCTAAAATTTTAAAACTGATGGTGGCTGTTATTGTTCTTCTGGTTCTCTCTTATGTTACACTTGAAAGTTAAAAACATTCTAGTTGCAAAATTTCTGGAAATGGTTTACTAGTTTTGTAAACCTCTGAACACTTCTGTTGTCCTAAAAGTCTACACTGCAAAAGAGTACTTCATTTTCGTTCGAGAAAATGCCAACTGTGAAAGCAGGAAACATGAACAATTAACCAAGGGGATTTTGACTTTTGTTTTTAACTGTCAATGAATTTACCACCTACAGTTTTCTCTAGGGGTGTATGCGCATGCACAGGGTATTTTTCAGGGCTCCTCAAGTTTTCCTACTAAGATAGCATAGGAATAATGTTATTCATTTGCTTATTCTTTTATTCTCCTGATCTATCCATTAAAATTTCTTTACGTAATCAAGAAATACACTATATGCTAGGATTAGGAATTCTAGAACGCTAGAACAATGTGCTTCTGCTTTTATTAAATGAAGACTTATGCAGCCTGCAGCTGCAGAGAGCTTATTTTAATAGGATCAGAAATGTTGTGTATTCAGTAACTTTGGCAGATTTTCTCTCAATGGCAGTGGATCTTTTGCACTCCTCAGCCTTTCTAGATTTACCGTATATATTTGGTCTATTAAAAAATGTTACTCACTCTTACCATGCTCTACTATATGAGATACTCTTCTAAAATAATTAGTTTTAGTAGCTAAATATCACTTCAGTATTTCAAGTTCCACATTAATATAATAAAGATTGTCATTTTTATAGGCTGGAACTTTTAATTGTAGGTTAAATCAGGCACAGGATGGGTGGAAATGAAATAGCAACATTGCTATTTTTTGCTTGTCACATTACCAAGAGACTACAAGAAAGAGTAGGTCACTAGTAACATATAGGCAGATATCTCCACGACATCAAGGAACTAATCATCCAAGAATAACAAAAACGGACCATGATAAGTGAGTCTTAAAGGAACAGTTTCTAAAAGTTTTAAACCTCACCAGCTAATATTTTTTTCTAAGTAAAATAAAAGCTACCCTATAAACACAAAAGGTCAATAGTAGGCCCGAATCAGAAAAAAAATCAAGATACGATTCCTTGGCTGAAGACTAATTGAAGAAATCACTGACAGAGATCCTATGGCCCATGTTATATGAGAGGTCAGACTAAATGACCATAATGTGTTCTGAATCTACCAAAATAGAGGTTGCCTTTTACAGAATACAACTTTAGCTTCCTAAAAGTATTTTTTTTTATTCCACAGTTTATCTTTGAGTTCACACTGAAAGTTTTTTCGTTTCAGACCTTAAGAAAGTGGTTGACAGCTTTTTTTAAATATATCTATATACCTTCTATCTTTGGGTATACCACTGCTTTTAAGTAAGAGGAGGGAAGTGTGAGAATTCATGTACTGGACAACTGATTGGACACCCTGCTTCATCATTGCGGTGGGGTGACCTTGGCCAGCTGCCAAACGCTCACCCAGCTGTTCTCTCACTCCCCACCTCCTCAGCACAAGGAGGGGATAAGGTGAAAGGATAAGATGAAAACATTCATAGGTCAAGATATAAAAAGGGACCTCACTTGCCAGTTACTGTAACACGCAAAAAACTTGATTCAGAGAATATTAATTTATTGCTAATTTGAAACAGAGTAGGATGGGGAGAAACAAAGACAAAAACTGAAACACCTTCTCCCACACACACTTTCTTCCCAGGTTCACCTTCACTCCTTTATTCCTGAATCCTATACCTCTCCCTCCCAGTGGCACACGGGAGATGGGAATGAGGGGTTGTCCATAACAGTTTATCTAAGCTGCTCCTTCCTCCTCTCACCTTTCCCCTGCTCCAGTGTGGCTCTTTCACATAGTTTGCAGCTTTCTTCAGGGCATATTCATCTGCTGCAGTGTGGAGTCCTCCACAGGTTACAGTGTGGATATCAGATCCACCATGGTCCTTCATGAGCTGCAAGGAAAACTTTGTTCCACTGCCTGGAGCACCTACTCCCTCCCTTCCCCTGTCTTCTCTCACCTTGGTGTCTGCAGGATAGTTTCTCAAGTTTTTTTTCTCACTCCTCACTGCCTATGCAGTTTTTCTAATCTTTCTTATATATTTTATCACTGAGATGCCACCACCCTGTCTGAGGGGCTCAGCCATGCCCTGTGGTGGGTCACTTGGAGTCAACTGGAACTGTCTGCATCCAGCACAGGGCAGCCTCGGCCTCTCCTCACAGAGGTTGCTTCTTCAGCCCCCACTGCCAAAACCTTGCCATCTACACCAATAAAGTAATTAACATCTTCCCTGACTGTTTTTTACTGTTCTAAATATTTTTTTCCATAGAATGACCTGACTGTAATAAGAGATGAGACTGGGGATGACACTCACAAAGGAAAAAACATTCCTTGCTGTTTCAATAAACAAGTTTCTATCATTTTATATTTTAGATACCAAGTTTTAGATGCAAGTTTTGCAGTTTTGCAGTTTGAAGGTGGCTGGACTTGTAGAAAAATTAACTGCAATCTGCTTCTCTGTATAGGGGAAAAAAAGTCCAAAGCCAGATAAATTTATCTAAATTAATCTAGAGACTGGATCTGCCGAGCAAAATAACAGGTTTGTTTCCACTTATCAAATGAGTCTGAAAGTTTTCACGGAGATTTATTTGGGGTTTTATTATTTTTTTCTTTTTTTTTTTTTTTTCTTTGTAAGTTAAGTGGTGTAAACAGCATTACCATAATTTTGTAGCAAGTATTTCATCTGTTCAAGTACTAATTTTGAGGTGAATGTGTCCCTGTGGGACACAACTCAATTATGCATCAGTTTTATTTGTAATTCCAACAAACTGTTTTATAGTTTACTTGAAGTTATTAAGTTTCTGTTTCAATATACCTGCAAGCTAGAAATATGCTTTTATTCTTTTGCTAAGTAAGTACATAATTTATTCCCATGTGTTTTGGGTTTTTCAAACTGCACATTTTTATTGTATACCAGGATTTGGAGCATGCTAGACTCCAGCATGTGCCAATGGATGTAATAATTCCATTAGGAGATTCCACACTGGCAGTCAGTGGAAACACAGTTGGACTCCAAGTTTCGGGTATGGCTAAAGCACTACGGTAATACTGCAGAGGAAGAGAAGTTTTCACCACACCATAAAAAGCTACAAGATGCTAGCTGGCCCACTGTCCTAGAGTATACACTGTTTCTCAACATATTCTTCTGGGTCAAAGAATCTGAAATCCTTTGGGCAAGAAAGGCTACCATTAGTACTGCCATCACCATCATCATGGGGTCACCGCTCTTGAACAGTAACATATTTCTGCCAACCTTCTAGCACATGCACACTCCCTTGGAATCCACAAGATTTTGTATTTTAACTATGAAAATCAATAAAATAAAACTGGTTTTACAGAATCATAAAACCATACATTCAGACTTTTTTTTGCCTTTCCTTCTTGAAATTAAGGATTCAAAATAATCCTTCAAACTGAAATTCTCATCTGACTCCAGCTCTGTAAATCTGAATAGCCTAGTCCATAATAATAACTTTAAAAATAGATGGTCAGCATTATAGGACAGTTCTACCCATCACATCTGCAAATGGCTGTTTTCCTACTGACAAAGCAATGTACCAATGCAACTATTGTAAACTAAATATTTTAACTTTAAACTGTTAAATTGCTATGTGAAAAATAAAATTTGTTGTCTTAGAACGGCCAAAGTAGAAAAGGAGAAGCTTCTTCATCACTGACTCAAAAACATTCTGTAGTTTCATTGTTACAACAATCATCTGCCAAGTTTTTTTTTCCTGGGTTTTCTGAAGTTCATACCTATGCTTTTGCAGATTCAGAGATATCTATACCAAATGGTCCCATCTTGCAGGTAAGTGTTCTAGCCAATAATTTATGTTGCCACATGACCTGGCCTCTCCAATACCACTATTACTGTTTTATAAAATATATGGAACAAGGTATTCTTTATTTTGTAAAATATTTTTTCCCCATGTGAATGAAAACTACTACTGGAGAGTTATAGTGTGGCTTTGTTGTTTGCTTTTTTTCATTATATCAATGGGCTTTGCCACCATGCTATAACCTTAAGCAATTTGTCCCATGTCTGTCTTCTTTGCCTTTCCCTTCCTTTTCTTTTCATGCCTCTGGAAGTCAGATTTTAGCTCATAGTGCTTTGAACAGTACTGTAGTTCTTTGATCTGGTGCTTAGACAGTGAATTTACACTACATGGTGAACTGAATCAAACTGCCACAGTATCCTTAAGGCAGTAAAATCCCAGGAGTAAAAATGAACTCCATTCTCCATTAGGCTGAGCTTGTCGTCTAATGGGAAAACAGCATCTATTTTATAACTATTTTAGGAAGCCTAATAAGATGCTCACTATAAAAGAAATAGTTCTGAAAGTATGAACATATCTAAACTGCAAGTAATTACCACAAACTGATTCCTATTTTCTGTGTGAAACTGATATTTCTTTCAGTGCTTCTCTCTTTGTTATTTTCCCCTCATGGAATTTCTGCCTTTTTTTGGATCATAAATCCATATGATTGCACAGATCATCTGGGTGCCTTGGCAAGTCTGATACTGCAAAAATTGGGTTAGCCTGTTTCACTTAGGCTGTTATGAAATGTATGTGAAGCCTACAGAAGTCTTTTAGGAGATAGCTGTGAGAAGTTCCAATATCATAAGCTTACAATCAGTAAGTTTAAGGTTACTTTTAAAGGTCCTTTGGATTCACTTTTTGTTGATAGACTTTTTCACATTTTTCATATTTCAACTTGTCGGTAGCTCACGCTATAATATGATGGTTTGAAAATGCAGTCCCTGAACTCAGATATCAGATTATTACTCTGAGTTTGAAAGCAAAACATGACATTTTCCTAGATAACAAAGGAAGAGTCCTACATTATTGGACAAATCTGTCACCATGTCCTGTGTTAAACAGGAGTTTGGAAACACATTGTCAATGATGCAGGGCATCACTGACATGTTGAAATTGTAGATAGGGAAGCACCTATTTTTCAATTACAATCATATCCAGTTCTATTTGCTATTTATAAATATTAATAGAATTATCCACTGAAATTAAGATAAAATAAATCATGACTCATGCAAATCTGTATATGCTTCTGTACAAAGCAGAGAGAACCCACTTATCTAAATGAGAGGATTGTGAAACCATCTCATTATTTTTCCAGCATACTAAAGAACATCCTATTGACTCCAGTTAATATATGCTTCAATGAATATTCAGTACTCCTAAGAAGCTATTCATTCCTCTTTCAGACAGGTTGCCCTATAGATGAGCAGCATAAAGGCACAGTATTAATATTTCTTCATGACAATAAACTATTTACGAGATATTAACAGGAGAAACATGCAAAGGCTCAAAAGTAAACAATTTGTGAAAATCTCCGAAAAGCAGAAGATTTATAAAGTTTACAATGTTATCTTCCAGACTAGCTGTCATATTACTATGCTTTGAAATGTTAACTGCTAATTGATCCAGTATTCTAGGGAGATAGACTGAATTGTCCTCCCATATGAATTTCTGCTCAGAATTTCAGATTAATCTATATAGAGAAAGAACTCTGACATCATCAATAGATCATCAGTATATTTTACTTTCTTTGAACTGTAGATTTATTTCTCATGGATATCTGTAATGCACTTTATGCTAGAATTACATGTGGTATTTATTCAGGCATGGTTTTTTATGTGTCAACTAGACATTATGTGTAGTAGCTGGTATTCAGTTGATTAGACTCCTCAGACTTTAAATCATCAAAAGAGCAGTGAAATTCTTAAGCTTGATTCCTAAACTGCACTCACGCTTACAGGTTACTGAGACTTTATACACCAAGTTATGGTATAATGTTCTACAGGGAAGATGATTGGATTAGCATAGGACAAACAGCTCATAGATAGAAACACAAATTCCCTTCAGTTTAATAGGCAGCTAAAAGATCTAACCAAAATAAAGTAAAATCAGATGTTACCTTGTAAAATGCATTTGAACCCTGATTCAATTTAGAATAAAATTGATTTATGCTTGAGAAAAAGAAAACGGGGGGGGGGGGGGGGGGAGGATATGCATGCTATAAGAAACATCCTTCAAACCAAGATATACATGTTAAAATACTGGGCTAGAAACAAGAAGTACATCAAATGCTAAGGAGACCATGCCAGCTCCCTGAACTACATACTTATGTAATATAAGAAATCTGAGATACAAAAGATGTCCAAATCCCTCAAAAATTACTAATGCAAGCTTATACAATGATGATTTTCAGTACAAGCTATATTTCGCAGACCATAATATTTACTAGAAAACATAGGAATAATGATCTGAAAAGTTGTCTGTAATAATTTTTTCTCAGAATTCCATTCAGTCTTAACTTTGACCATCACCCAATTCTCCGAACAGTCAATTAAAATGAAACCTACTCCTACATACATGTTTAAAGTGTACCTCCTTCAAACAGCCTCAGGAACACAATGTCAGATATACACACACACATACACACATATATATGTGCAAAGCAACAATCTAAGTTGTACTTCCTCCTGCTGTTCAACTCTATCTAAACACACCTGTTTCAGAATGTAAAACTTACATTTAAAATCACCTTTTCTTTCAGAATTATTGAACATCTTGTCATCAGAATTATTGAACATCTTGTCATTCCTTCATTGTGTGATACACCTTCAAGTTTAATGTACCGTCATGGTTCCTTTTTATGTCACCCATCATCTCCACTGTATTTTTGATGTATTATTTAAAAATTATATTTGAAAACTGATCTTTTTTTAATAGATAAAATTCTTATTGTCACTTTTTCTATTAAAAAATGCATTTTCAAGTCAAAGCTATTTCATCTTCATTCCTAACCAGGGAAATAAGACACTATTTTACTGCTAGTAAACTAGAAGGCAACAAGTATAAGAAAGCAATGAACTTGATGAACATGGATTATGAAAATTCAAAAATAAGTATGTATGCATTGGATGGGAGAAATGATGGTAAGAAATCCAAACTGGCCAGAGGGTAAATTAATGTTCTAATTTATGTATGTTGTTTGAATATCACATTATTGTATTGCGACCTCCAGTTGCAATCAAGATTTTTCCTAACTCTGAGATGGCACTGAATCTGAAGATACAATTTCAGGATGGAAATACATAAAACACAAAAGGATTTATTTTTTTTTTTTAAAAGTCAATAATACAAATTCTTTGATCCATGTACATGAGAAAATTGAAGTGGGGAAAAGTTCTAGAATTAGCAAATGTACAATTGAAATCGGTAGGCACTAACATAGAAAAATAGACAAATGGCAACAAACCTTGAATTAAGTGATAGGAATGGAGCAAGTTCTCTGCAATGTTGCTTATAGGTGACTAAATTTCATTTCAGCTCGACTAATTACCCAAATTCTTCTATGGTTCTGGATGTACGTATAAATATTTTAAAATATAATATTTAATATTATTGAAACATTTTTGCAAACTTAATCACAGGTGAGTTATGAGTGATAGCCTTACAATACTCATTAATATAATGTATAAATTCAGAACCAGATATTTTATACCTCCTTTTAATATGTTCCCTGATTTCCAGCAGCGACCCCCTGAAGGCACACGCTTTCAAGTTATGAACTTTCAATGGCATTTATCCGTAAAGAGAATATTTTTTTTTCTCCTCCCAACCCATCATTTTAGCTGTTCTCATAAAAGAGTTTGGGATCATCTTTAGTGGAAATGCGAAGGCAGAGACACTTGTATACGTAGCAGATGGAAGATTTATGCTCTTGTAAACTACACCTGGTATCTCTGTCAGGGGTGTCATTTGAGAAAACTCTTGGAGGTTTTACCATTTTTGTGCATAGTAAACCAGGTGAAAAAAATATTTGTTTCTTATTGCTCTGAAGTTTTATGTGAAAAACAAAAAAAGTGGTTTCTTAAATACTGCTATACTATAGACTTTTAAATGGATCCGTTGATAAGCATTATTTTCTCTTTCTATTTTTCTTGCCTTATACTGCTAAACATAAAGCACAATTTATTCTGTGTTACATAAGGCTCACAGTGCATAATTGCATATTTATCAGTAAAAAACACATCAATATTGTGTTCACTTGGGTCATTCTCTTTCTAATTAGTCTTTTTTTTTTTTTCCTGTATACTTTATCATTTTAGATGGAGGTGGACTTCAAATTCGTACACATTGGGCAGCATTTAGATCAGCTGCCTACACACAGAATATTAGTACCATTTTCAGTGTTGGGCATTTTTTTTGTCTGTCCTTCAGTTTCTGTTTCAGAGCTATATGGGTCTCCTGAAAGCATTGTGGTCTAAGTACCATACCTGTGAGATGGCTTGTACACTCTAGGGCAAACCAAATTTCAGTAGGTGCCTACATCAAGTCAACTGATTAAATTTATGGTCAGTACAGACACTGAGACTCAAACAAGTTTCTTAAATGTGTTCATCTCATGCTATCTGCAAATCCTTCAGCTGCCACTCCAGGAAGATATAGGTCTGCTTTACATCCCATCTTTCACTTCTTTGTGTATGTCTTAGATATCCTACCATATCTCAGATGGCACCAGGAGCCTATATTTAAGCAATTGAATTAAGGCTATACAGTCTAGAAAGTTGTTCAGCTGACTACATTTATATGTCTCCTAAAAGCTGAATTGAATAATGCCTTAGATTTATCAATTCCACTTTAATATCGACTTGATTAATTTTCCCAAAATAGGCACACAATCCATTTGAAGTGCTTTGTCATGTCCTGTTAGACCTCAAGTGCCACTACAGGACTACACAGCTCTCCCATGCATGTCTTTGTTATACCTGCTAGCTCCACACAGACACTTTGGTCATCATTAAAGCTCTCATCTGACACTAAACACCTGTATGAGGCAAGTGAACAAATTTCCAGATCCCTACACACTATAATGACAACATAGACAGCTCACATGTCAAAACATGCACATGGACTTCTTTATTATAGTTTATCTCTTCAGGTGCTTACACGTAAGTGTCTGGGTGGCATAGGGAACTCACTCTGGTCCACTTCTATTGGTGCCAAAGGGTGCATACATTTCTGAAGGTCTTGTGTCATAAGTATTAGCTCAATGGGATATGTTCACTACTCCAAGATGTCCCAGTGCCAAAAAACCCGAGTCCCATACGATTACACAGATGATACAAAACTGAGAAGATCTGTTGATATCCTAGAGACTAAGGCTGCTAATCAAAGGGACCTCAACAGGTTGAAAATATTGTGAACAGAAACCTTATGAACTTCAAGACAAATGTAAATTCATGGGATCTGGGATGGAATAATTCAATGGAACAACACAAGCTGGGTACCATCTTGCTCAAAACCAACTTTACATATTTTGGTGGACAGTAAGTTGAACATGAGGAAAATGTGTTGTTGTAGCAAAGAAAACCACCGACAAACTGGCAGGTATTAGTAAAAGTCTAGCTAGCAAGTCAACAGAAATTATTATTTTTCTCTATTTGGCATTTGTAAGAATGCATATAGAGTAGTGAATCTAATGGAGAGACACTACAACAATTAGGGGTTTTACACAATGTGTAAGGATAGAAAAGGCGGCTAGGGGGGATCCAAGTGGTATCTTCATTTACTTGAAAAGCATTTATGGGGAAAACAGAATCACAGTCTTCAGAGTTGTACAGTAAAATGACAAGAATCAGTGGACAAAGTTGCAGTAAATTAGATATTAGGAAAAGTTTTTCATAATGAAAGCAGTCAAAGTCTGGAACAGATTGCCCAGAACCTCTGAGTAATCTCCATTCTTGGAGATATCCAAAACTCAACTGGACAAGATTCTGATGCACCTGCTCTAACTTCAAAATCTAGTTAAGAATGACCTTAACAGCCCCTCACTACTGAAATTATAAAATTATTCTATAATTTCGAATCATATGGTGTAAACACAATCCTGTAAAGGAACATTCAAAGTGTGAACCACCATTCCTTTACGTGATGCTGGTGGAATAAAATTGATCAAATACACCTTTCTCTTCTTTTCACAGGTGACTTAGGCACTCAGCACAGCTTTTTTGTTATTCACTTACAGACAGGACATCAACCTTGAAACCAGCGTATTGTTCATGAGAGAACATGAAAGAAGGATGGTAGGACTGAGTTTTGTCCTTTTTTTTTTTTTTTTCTCCCTTTTTTTTTTTATAGCTCAGTAACCCTGTACTTGTGATTAGGTGCATTAGGAAAGCTTCCCTCTCATATGTTTCCTGTAAGGTGTAAGGCATATTTTTATTGCAATATAAGAAGATTCCTCTGAATTTTGGTGACTATCACTAAAAGACACAAACTTCTGTGACTCCATTAAATAATTTAGTTATTGGCTTTCTACTTTTTTTTTGTGTGTGTGTAAAATTCATACATCTCTGTAAGTTGGGCTTAACTCCAAAAAGTACCATTGACAGATGGGAGTACATTCTAGCAGTATTTCACTCAGTTGTGCCTGAACGACTTTATAGTCCTCTTACTTCCCAGTCACAGCAGGGGTACTTGCCTATTATTATGGTAGCTAGGTTTCCTAAAGATAAACCTTTTGTAAGTGCAATGTGTTACCATCCTCACAAAGTTCAAGATGTTTGCTACAAGAAGGAATACCAGTAAACTGGCTTTGAGTTTGCTACTCAAAGCAGGAATAAGTCATCTAGGAGAAGGAATGTTAAATTCACATGTACTGTACAAATTTTATAGTAAAGGACCCTAAGAGGAAAAACAGTTTTACTTTTTTTGGCTGAGTTACTGGAGACAAATGCTGGAGGGCATCTAAGATGACTCAGTCTAAGATTTTCCTCTGTAAGATGTGAGAGCAATAGTCTGTTTAAAAACAAAATTATGGAAATTCTTGATATTGTGGAGATGCAGCCCAATATTCTTCAGATACACAGGGTAGTGCCACATCATCAAGACGGGTGCATATAGTAATGCTTTATGAGCTATGCCTCAGAGTTTTTATCAGGACTAAAGCAGTTAACATCAGCCCATACAGTTAAAACTAATATTTGATGGGGTTTTTGAACTGGTTCCATTTTGAGTTATGGTAGAGAGTGTCCATTTGAGTTCTTAAAGTTCTCATCTTTTAAATTAGAAGAAAACACTGGTCAGGTATTAGCCCTGCTGAAATTTACTTTTCCATTTGAAATACTAGAGCCTCAATATCTTAACATTCACATTTGCTGTAACCATGTCATTAGAATTTGATGTTTGATCTGTGAAGCAAGTAATTATTAGGGCAGGAAGAGTAGTGAAGTAAGTGATATTGAGTATTTTATTATGAATAGTAACATTAGCTAACATTGCTCAAAATATGAACATAGCTTAGGAGAATAAGAAATAGCTTTAAGTACAATTGCTCACATTTATGAGTTCACACTTCACTGTCTAGGCATATTCTATAATACTTGCTCAGAATATGATATTTTAACACAAGTTCCAGACAGTAAATTCATCAATGGAATATTTATATACAACAAATAAAGAAGCATGCATTTTTCAAAACCAAACCATTTCTTTATTTAGGATTATCTGAAATATTTGTTCGATTTTTGTGTATTTTCCCTAGCAGCAAAAATACCATGTGTCTAGTCAATTATTTCTTTATATTCAGTACATTTTTTCTGAAATTTGTTGTCAATCATGGCCCACCTTTAGTACTACAAAAACCTTTTGACACCCGATATTATTTAGAAATTGTTGAACATAGTATTTACAGCAGTTCTTCAATTAACTTTCCTTCATAATTACCCAAGAAAGAGTCCTTATTTTCTGAATGGATTCGGAGTTTAACTGGAGCCTACATGCTGCATATTGCCCTATTATAACTAAAACCATCTTCTGTTCCATGCAGAATTAAATAATTTTCTATGAACTGTAAATATGAACGGTATGATTCAGAATGAATGATTCAGTTTCCCAGATCTTTTGGGGATGCACAGAAGATATACAAAGGAAATACCATGTGCCCAGGGAGGCTGACTTAAGGACATGAGATGAGTCATAGGAGTGATGAAATTCACTTCTGAATTTCAGATATTTGAACATAGACATCTATAGCTATCTGAGATGACCTATCATATCTTTTCCTATCACAGCTTTCTCTCCTGTCCTGTTATGCTACACCATTCAGTGTGTGCCAGTTTTTACCATTAAACTGCTGTGCAGCTTTCCCAGGTTCCAACCTATCTAAAATTTAGGTTCCCAGTCATTCTAAAATAAATGTGAAGGTTTTTAGAAATTAGTGCGAAAAGGTAGTATGCCTTTGGTGGTTCCCAGAAAAAGGTACTGTCCTTCTAAGTTTAGTTTGAGTGAATGGATTTTCCATCTCTAAGTCTACAAAGAAACCTCATTTTTCTTCATTGTATTCACATTCATTGCATGATACATTCACACTGACTAAGCTTCTAAAATTCTGAAAAACAGCCCCCAGGGGGCTGACATGGGGTCCTGGACCAGAATGGGGGAGCCCCAGAGGAGGTGGGAAGGGACAGTGAAACCTGTGAGTGCCCTCAGGGCCTTGCAAGTGGAGTGCAATCTATGTTAATCTTCAGCAAACTGAATGCAAAAATTATAAAACACCAGGGTTGCGCCCATTTCAAATCTATTATGTCTGTTTGGAAAGAAGTCATAAAGGGTTCTTCTTGGGAAAACCAAAAATTTTTAAAATACTTAAATGAAGGGAGGTGTTTTGCATACGAGAAAGCTATTCTTAATAAGAGGTAATTCACAGAAAGTTATTAAATAGCTAGACGCTACTTTCTTCAAGATTGTTTTCCCACATCTTCACTCAGGGAATGAAACCCGTGACTCATGCATATGAAGGATTCCCAAAATCCATCTACCAGCTAATCTGATTGTTACACATGTACTGAATTTGTATCTTTACTTCCGTTCTTTGGAGTACTTCATTTACCATGTCATTTCTCAAGAAATGTCCCAAATAATACAATGAATGTCAATGTCACAGCGAATGTCTGGCACAATGAAACCAATGTACCTGGCTGTATCCAGAAGTATAAAGCCTTTATTTGTTCTTTTCCTACAATCAATGTTTCTGTCTTCTATGCCCAACACAGAGTTTTAATCATTGTTTAGTACAACCAGGTTACTTGTAAAGTGAAGTTCTATAGAGCAGCATGAAGCATAATCCCAACACGTTATAAATGTATACTATTACATCTGAAGAACAAAAAGAAACGTTAAAAAAATGTAACTGTCAGTACCATAATATAATTATGTTTCTCAGTTTTCTTAAACTTGTGAAAGAATGATCTTAGACATACGTTAAATTTGGAATATGCAACTGCATACAAAGAGATGTTTTCAGCAACTGTAATTTTTCTGTTTTAAAAATAGTAATTTCCTTTTTTATTAAAATATCTCAGAAATATTAAAGAAATACTGAAAATTTTAAACAGCTACCGGTTTCAGAAGTATTTAGGGGCAGACATTTAAAAACTATTTTTTTTCTATTTTTGTACTATATTTAGGTATATGAAGCTAAATAACTGAAACTAAACGAGACATGCATTTGACACTTAGCTGAGGAAGGAATCAGGGTTCTAATGTTGAAAACCTGCCAGGAATAAAGGAGGCCCTATGTTTATTAATCATACTTCTGACAACCAAAGAATGAAAATGTTTCTTGAAAATACCAGAGCTATTTTAGATAGCACTAATCGTCCATGATCTGGTAAAGCAGAAAACCAATGATCCTGCCTCACATCTTCCCAACACTGTTGTCCTGGAACACGTAAGAGAACAAATGTGGAATTTATCTGGTGTGATGTCTACCAGCAAATCAATATCACTTCTTGCTTAATAAAAGGATTTTCATAGAACTTCACAAAAGAACACTAACAGCTATAATTGTTCTCTTCCCAAAGTCACAAAGATCAATTAAGCTTTTTAAAAGAGAGGAAAAGAAAACATAAATGTTAAGATTAGGACATAAATCTTTTGAAAACATAATATTTCATTGAACAAATATATAAACTGAAACTAACCTGTTTAGCTGTTGACCATACTGATCCGAGAAACAGGCATATTCGGGAAAAGAAGCGGAGTTTGGTTTCTTTTTTTTGGGGGGGGGGATGGGCTGGTGTTTGAGATTTTGTTTGTTTGTTGTTTTTGTTGGATGTTTTGTTTATTTTAATATCAAAGAGAATTATGTATGTTAGTGTGGGTGTTGTTATATACGTCCTGCCTCTTTCTTTCACGGTGTGTACAGTGTATGTGTGTATGGACTAGCAACCAGTCAGCTATGCCTTTCCTTACTATGATGAGCTGTCCAGGGAAGAAGTCCAAACTATTCAACAGTTAGCATAGCTTTAGTTCAGGTAAAGCAGCTGCCTTCTTGTAAAGAATTTGGTTATTCCTGAGACTTAGCACAAGAAAACACTATAGCTGTTTGTTCCTATCTATTTTAACAGAGCCTACCTATTTTGCAGAGGAAGAGATTATAGCTGTATGGATGAAATTATTTCGATGTTATTAGGCCTCAGAGTCAAAGAATCATGTCATTGTTATTTTGCTAGGATGGAGGTAGGTCTCATCCCTCCAAAGCCATAAGACACCCAATTAGTTTTTAGCCTGTCTCAAATATAATGCTTAATATTTTGCAGAAAGATCTATGTCAGCACATCAGTAGGATGTGTTTTGCCTTCACTAGCCAGTTAGCAGAGAACTGATTCTGCTGGATAACTAATTATAGTAAAGAGAAACTTAAGAGCTGTAATTTTACCTTGTTTCATACATTGTACTATTGCGTGCACATATACTATGTGACTTGCAATTATGATTACAGTGTTGCAGCTGCTTTCACAAATAAAATTCTGTCTCAGGAAAAGAATAATAAAAAAATTGGCATCTGAATAATATAGCAAGTAATGATATATGGAGAATTTTCAGTTTAGATGAGTGCTGAAAAATACAGATGTGTAATAAGAGACTTATCCAAAATATCTGTCTCCTGGTCCAAATTTTCCAGCTCTGTATGATGTAGCTCTGTAGTCAATTGCAGACAAGATGTATATTTAATAAGATTTTGATGTATATTCAATGTGACACCAAATTGCTCATTTTGGAGTCAATATGTACTGTTATTAACTGTGCCTTAAAATAAACTATAGGCCTAAAATCAAATGGCAAGTTGTCCCCTCCACTGCATCTAGATTAGAGAACTCAAAACCACTTCTTTCTCTTTCCCTTCTTCCACTCCTCAATGGAAGGAGATGTCCAACACAATAGATTCCTCTGCACCGCATATATGTATGGTTTTCTCAAGGCTGCTAGATATACTGAAGCTAAACAGAGCTATGGCACCCAAAGATTGCCAGTCTGGATGACTACTGTCCTGATGCATGCTGTGGCACAGCTCAGAAACTATGGACATGACCTATGAATGCCTATGATTAGAACATCAGCTCTCTTATGAGCTTTGCAGTTGTTTTTTTCTGCTAGATTACCAGTACCACAAGAATATTTCCTTAAGTAGCTTCTGGGAAGTTCTGATTCTTACCAAATTTATAGCTATAAGGAGTGTTTTACGTAAGTGGAATAAATTCTATAAATATGTATTTGAGCTTTCAAAAAAGAGTTTGCATGAGATTTGTTTGCAAAGCATTCCTTTTTTGACAAAAAATTTATTTAATTTTAATCACTGTATGATTAAATTTGAATTTATTTCAACTACATTAATTCTTTTATTTGAACTATCTGAAGTTTGCAAAAATAAGATCTCTGAAGTCTATGGTGAACAAGTATCATGAAAAGTCTGCTGTTATGCTCAGATGGTATTTTCTAGGTATTTAAAAATACCCTTTCCTTTTCTCAGCTTTTTTTTTTTTATTTAATTCATTAGCATACGGAGACACACAAACTGTGCAGGTTACATTTTAGAATTTCATAGATGTGATAGCTCATCTTAGCACCTATGGAATACTAGCAAGTTAAGTATCATGTAAAGGAGGAAAATTTAAAGACACAATAGTATCTGCATTTTCATGAAGGAAGCATTGTTTGATGACTGGCTAATAAAAGTCACTTTGTAATATAATCCAAACATATTTGTGTATCTTTAAATATTCATACAAAGCAAACCATAGCTGAAATACTCAGCATCTTACCAGGTCCTTAAACAGTCTCATTACTATAGTATGCATTTCCTAGTTTATTTTATTAAACTAAATTTATTTCAGAACTATTTTGTAATGATGCATTCCTTTTATACTAATTTCTTATTCATACCCTTCATCGATATCAGTACCTTCTAAACAATTAGAAGGAATCACCTTCTGTGATAAACTTCACTTTGCACTTTTTCTGATATGAGGGCCTCCTCTATTCCGCCTAAATAAGAAAGTTTTATTTTTATTCTACAGAGCTTTTATAGCCTTCACAAGAAAGTAATTTCAGTTCCCTCCCTCCCAGATCAAATTAATTTAATCAGACATAATTTAATTACCATTATTTATTGTACATTGCATGTACAATAAATGAGTACATCAATAAATAAGTACATCAAACATTTAATCATGTGTTATGAACTGCACTAACAAAAAATTTGTGTTATACGTCTGAGCTTAATCAGGGATATACTGTTTTGACTTTAAATGGCTCCTTTCCTTTGTCCTTTATTTAACAGTCATTAGACATAGCTCTAATGCCAGTCCTTTTCTTTTGTATCCCTCCATTTCCATCATACGTACACACTCCAGTTTTGCAGTGTACGTTTTTTACCTTACAGCTGAAGCTTATGTCTAACAAGCTTAATTGAAAACCTGAAGTCTGACCTCCTTTAAATAAAAATAATAGATTCGCATCTGAAAAAAAACAGACTTTGAATTTCCAAACAGTTTATAGAAAAAAAGAAGTATGTTCTTAAAATTTCCCCCATCAGAGGCAGGAGAAAGGCAACCTGGAAGACTGAATTATATTGACACAGACTAATAATGGATATTTTCACTTCAGAGCTGAAGTTGTTGAAAAGGTATTTTCTCTTCAGTGTTGAAGTTCAGCTATGAATTGTTAATATAAGCACAGAAACTTTTATTAGTTTACCCTGAAATTTCATTGCTTACATCAATGAGGCAAATGAACAATCTGTTTGGAACAGCTGAGTACAAGTAGGTATCTGGTAATACTTCCACTTCTAGTGAATATTCTCCTTTTATTTTTGTCTCTAGTATGTATATAAGTGTGTGTGTGTGTGTGTGTGTGCCATCACAAACACACAGAAATGTATGTGTGTCTGTGTGTACACTATGTATTTGTATACATGCACATCGGTGTCTGGGACACAGGCAAATTATTCTAGCTATTGAATTGTTCCCAGATAATCTGTTTTTTAGATGTTACTCCACTTTTCTTTTTTTTTTTTTTAATCTATTATGAGTAGATTTACAGGTGAAATCACACGTGTACCCTTCTATTTTGCATAATTAATTCTGCATTAGGTGTTCATGGCACACTGTTAATGGAGGCTCTAAAATAAACAACTAACCACCAAAAATTAAAAATTTATTGTTAACACAATAAACTAACCCTCCGCAAATTACAGGTTCGAATGTCCATGAGAGGAGAACAGAACAACTTCCTAGGGTTTAACAACAACCCAAAACACATCACAAAGAACAACTCTTTAGATGACAACCCAAAATGCAGAACAAAGCCCCACTCCCTAGGGTTTAATGACAACCCAAAATGCTCTATCACTCACCTGACAAGTGAGGGCTCTCAACCTTGACTTGCTCAGGGCAGTGCCCCAACCCAGATCACCTGGAGGAGTTTCCTTGGTGATGTCCTGACCCAAGGGGAAAGTCTTCAGCCACAGCTCGCTGCTCCATGGGACGAGCTCCAAATGGCTCCCCCAGGGGACTCCATCATACCCAGGCCCAACCTGACCTGCAGTCAATAGCGGCTCCCGTTGGCCAAAGGCCCCAACTGATGTGAAGCCCTGAGAGCAAAGGCAATCAGGAGCTGCTACACTTCAGCAGCCAAGAAGCTCTGCTTTCATTGGGCAGGTGTGCCTGTCACACACACATAAAAGAGAAATCAAACAGTATTTTTCGCAGCATTTCTCTGTGTGCAATCCTGTCATATGAGAGAACTCGAATGTCTAAGAAACTGTATAAAGCACAGTCATATTCTGTGTTTTTCATCTCACCTCACATTCTGGATATATCCATGAGTATTTTTTGTTTGCATCTTTTCCAGTTTTTAAATAATGTCATTATTATTTTTATCTTCACTACCGCTTATTTTTTGTTTCTATACTAATATTATTGAAACAAGATGGCTACCATATATCTTGCATTTAATTACTTTAATTCTATGTTATTCATATATTAGAGAACCACAATATAAAAAATATTATTTAATATATATTAAATGTCTTAACGACCTCTATAAAAAGAAAAGAAAAAATAAATTCTTTCACTTTATTTCATTATGTCTTGTCCTTCAAGAAAACCCTTTTTTGAAAATGTCTATCTGAAATTCAGTGGTTTTTTAATTTTCAAATTATTTTTACATCACAAGATACATAAAAACTCCCTCTAAATCCAGAAAACAAGAAACAGGAATTCAAGTTACAAAAAAACTCCAGTGGTGTGTGTGATTTAAATTATTATGCCCAAACCATTATTATGCCCGTCATCTTTTAAAAACATACATCCAGGAGAAAAATCATTGTGGTGGTATTTCATACATCACTGTAAGGGATCTTATTTTTGACAGGCAATCTGAAACAAAATCCTTTTTTTCATGAAAGAGAAATTCTTCTTAAATCAAAAGCCTACATTGATCAGCTCACTGAAGGTCATTCATTCTCAGGGGCAAATAATTTTACTTTTTTTTTTAATCTCCAGAAATATTCTCCATATTGAATTTTTTTTTTTCTTTTTAAATGCTATCCCTGAAAATGGATTGGATTTGTCTGTTAGAATGTAGCCTTTTTAAGTATGCACAATTTAGCTTATAAAATGGTTTAACATTGTAGAGGTCTGAAAACCAAACTTCAATTATACCTTTGAATGTTTCTGTCAGGCAGAATGGATTGGGTCACACAAAAATGCAGACTGTGGAAAGGGGCAAGAGCTGTACTAAGAGAAGAGCTGTTTCAGCTACTGATTTTTACAGTAATTTATACTGCTTCCTGCCTGTAGGCAACCTAATAACCCAATAAGAGATGAAACATTTAAAGTAAAAGGCCAATGGACAAAACCCAGGCTACTCTATGTAATTCCCAGCAGCCTTTCTTAAACCTAATAGTGCAATGATACATCAAATAATCAGCTCTACTGCCCTTAGAAAACAGTATCGACTCACAAAATTTGAGAGGCGTGGCAACTAAGTTTCCTTATGCATTTCTAGTGAACCCAAAATCCTATAGTGAACTGAAAATAAAGGTCTAAATATTTACAAAAATATGGGCTATATTTTTTAGTTCAATCTTTCAATGCAGGACAGGAGACATAGTAATAGCTTTAGGAGGCAATACATTAAATCTAATTCCTGTTGATCTGCAGAAATCCAATGCTTTGGATATTTCGTTTTTTAAAAAAAAAGTTCTGAATTTTCAAATTAGTTGTTTAGTGCTCTAGCAGAAGATTATGTAATAAATCAGATCCTACTCTCCTGTTGTACTTTTAGGAATCTGAAATACAGAAAATAAAAGTAAAATTTGAATATTTTATTGAATTTTATTACCATTTTCAAAATAAATCAAATTAATATATTTATGTAATATGAAATTTTATTTTAGGATCTTGGTTAGCTCAGACTCTAAAAGTTAGAAGTTCTCTAACACAGATAATTTTGATTGAACTGAGTTAGGGAGTGATTACACAAGCAGATCACAGGGCAAATCTGAGGGTGGGGTAATGTCTGGTGGGTGGCAAGTAGGCGATGAGCAGCTGCTCTTGAAACATGAGACAGCCTTAGTTGACTATCCCCACTGTTTCGGCTGAACAAAACTGATTTTTTTTTCACTTAATATTGCATAGATGTAAGGACAGAAGAAAGCAGGAAAGGATAGGATCAGGGGAGAGCAGGAGAACATTCTCAAGTACACATATAAGCAGTTTATCTGAGACAAAGAGGAGCAACATACAGTGGGGTGTATTTTAAATTCACGTCATTGAAAGGGACCAGAGAAAAGAGGTAGCTTGCAGAACACTGACAAACATTTCACTCAGTAATTATTCAGTATAATAAGCAGACTTTTATAACTAACATGTCTGGAGAGCACATTGGTCACCTGAAGTTTCCTTAATACTTATCAAATACCAATCAACACTGAAATGTCAGAGCAGGAAGACAGAGGTCAGGGGAAGAATGAGGGCAGTCAATCCAAAATCAAGATACTAGTGCTTGTGTTCCAATAAAATACCCTTTTGTCTTTCTTTTCAGCATGGCAAGGATGATGTTTTCAGGTCAAACTGTCTTCATATCAAGACTTCATTTTTCACATGTATTTTTCACTCACTTCTTCACCAATGGAAACAGAGGTTGCTATGACTGACTTGCCTTAAGTTAGAAATTAAAATGTAAACCTCTAAAATATCAGTAAAGCTGACATAAAACCTTTTTGGTTTTCTAGGGTAGAAGGTAGAATGATTGTGGCCTCAGGGCACTATACTGTGCCTCAAGGCTCATGAAGTCTCCTGTCACACATTGCATTCATATATTATTCCACTGTGTCTATTGACATTTATGCCCTTGAGATTTTCATAGACCTTTGAACATGATCTCTATGCTCACATTTTAGCTAGTGCATGTTAATATAATATACTGTTGCATGTTAATATACTACTGCTGTAATACTCACGGATAGGCCAAAAATGCAAGTCTTTTCTTGTGTTGGCTAGTAAGAGTGTTAAATTACCAGTCTAAACCAAGTGAAAGGGAATGCTAATTAAAAGGACAGGATGTGTTCCAGTTGTTCTAATCAAAGAGAGCTTAATCCCTTCATAAGCTGGTGGGCTTTGTTAGAGAAAATTCTGAACAACCTTGTTACTTTTGATAACTGAGAGCCACTGACTCATGGCCCCTCGACAGCTAGCTGAGCATGTAATAACATTTCTCTGTATTTGGGGACTGGCTTAGCTGGCTTTATAATAGATTATTGTGGATGTTAAAGTGAAATGTTAGTCTTTCCTTAAAGCTTTGTATTCCCTGGTAATTAAGGTTATAAAAAGGGCACTGAACACAACACAGCTTCAAGGTCACCAATAGATACAAAAGTCTTCAGTTTGTGTAAATAACATATTAACCATTAGTTTATTCTGCATGTGCTAATAACTGAAAGCTGGTTCTTCTATTACCAGTACCTGACAAATACACTGAAAGGTATTTTGAAGTGCAAAGAAATGCCTTTCACTTCAATTAGATGACCCAGAAAATTGGAAGTACTTTTATAAGAAGACAGAAAAGGTGGAAATACATTGAAAGAAAAAAAAAAAAAAAAAAAAAAGGCAAAACTCTCAGGTAAGCAGAACACTACAGTACAGAGCACAATCAGATGACATTGCACAACTACACTTGTAGAAGTGGAGGTTACTTGGTATAACATGAACCTTATTAAAATCTCAGTTTTCGACATAGCAAGTCTAGAGGGACTGTGGAATCTAGGATTTCATTTTAACTTTCAGGGCAGCGATCCATATTTGTAGTTTATGCTTTTTAATCTCTGTATTCCACTGTGAATGTGAAAGCTTAAATAAAGGATTCTCCTATACCTTAAGAATTAAATTCCTAACAGATAAGAGAGTAGGATAACAGGAACTACATAACTTAAGAATGCAAAATCCTTTATAAAAATAGTTTTTTTTTTAAAAAAAAAAATTAGTATCTGACATTTTGATGAAAGCTGATGGGGGGTTTGGGGATGTGTGTGAAAAAGGTAAAATGATACCTAAAGGCAGCCATTAGGAACAACCAGTGTGAAGGCACTCTGAAAAGTCTGTGTGCACCTGCATTTATTAGAAGACTACAGCTTTGTTTTTGACAAAGCCAGCGCAAGAAAATCCTTACTGCTTCATGCCCTGGTCAGGAAACTGGTGCAACCTTTCAGGTCTGCCAATTTTATTGTCTGCTTGACAGTACTCTAAGAGAAATGTGTGAAATAATTACTTAAAACCACTCCAAACATACACACACCCATACGTCACATAAGCACAATATGAAATGCAATGAGCACAAGATAAACCAAGAAAGGATCAAATTTGCCAGAAAGAAAAACTTTTCAAGGTAAGGAAAGAAGTCAACCAATGGAGTAGTTTGTCCAAAGAGATTGTGAGATTTTTCAAGACCAAACTCTATAAAATCCTGAGGAACTTAATCTGCCCTGTAGCTGGCCCTGCTTTGCTAGGTTGGCCCAGAATCCTACTGAAGTACCACCCAACACTTAAATATTTACTCATAGTGTAACTGTTTTTGTAGGAATGTAAGCAATTTTTAAACCTTTGAACATTGCTACAAACATTGCCTAAGTATAAAGTTTTTAACAAAGCAAGTTAACTCAAGCAAAATACAGACAGACCACTTGACTCCTGTTTCTTTCCTATGAGTTTAAAGAGACAGAAGGAAAGCAAAATGATCTATGAAAAAGAAATATGTAAACCTTTAACCTACATATGAAGGAGTACTGTGTCAGAAAACTACCAAAATCTTAACTATTTAACAAATGAAGACAAAAATTACATGTCTGGCAGATATATAAATTTCTACCTGTAGATCTAAAATTTATTTTAAATGTTCATAAAGAAGAGAAATAATCATGAGTGTAACTTAAAAACCACAGTCTCGCAACATCATGTAATCATGTAATCATGTATTGTCATCATGAAAGCATATACACACATAGCAATAACATAAATTGTGTATTTATGCTTAGTTATTAAGAATTATTACCTTCTTCAAACAGAAAAAATTGCTGTCTCATTCCTTAAGTATCTATGCAAGACCTGATTCCACTTTAAATTACTTCAGTGAAATAAATTAAGTTGTACAAAGACAAAATATTGTTATGCAGTATAGTATAGAAGTAGTTGCTCTGAGAATTGCTGTGAGGACTCAAGGTAGTAAGCACATAAAAACCGAGCAACTCTTTTTGGAACATACTAAAAGGAAAAATCACAGCTGCATGTTGTGAAGGGCTTGGTCTTCCTGGTAGGCTTGTTCTTAAAAGGCCTGTTAGACTGAATCCTTCAGGGGACCTGGAATCCACCCGATTTCAAAATCCTGTCTGAGACTAGAAACCAGGCAAACAAGCTGCTCTGTCAGGAGTAAAGTTTTGCCAAATTATAGGAGTAGGAGTAGAAGATTAAAACACCTAAATTTTGGTGTCTTTATATGTGCTGACAAATGCACATATGCATATGTCATATTTCTCAATCACTGCTTGCCCTATCTTGCGCTCCAGGACACTCTTCTTTCCTGTGGAGCATTTCAGCTGGTTCAGAGTCCTGCCACCAGGTAAAGACAGTTTGCTGCTTTCTCCACTGTTCATCATCATAATTATTCTAATAAAATATTGAGCATATAGATACTTATATGGTAACCTATGAAAATTTATAATATATATACAGTACGGTATAAAGTAAGATAGGCCATCTGTTTTCACACATCAAGAATTTTCCATTGTTTAGAATAAAATGTCACTTTCTGAAGGGAGAACAAGTCAACAGCATGTGTTTTTCTAAATCAGCTGAAGTTACTATACATTCCCAATCGGGAATTAATCCATTCTATAGCTCTAATTATAGTTGTGCATTTCTAGGCTCTCTCAGTTTAGACTACATTTCCCATTCTGCACTGAAAAAAAAAAAATCCCAGTCTGAATTGTTCACAGCAGGATACCAATGCACCAGGCTTGTAGCAATCTGCAAATGCAATGTCAGATAGGATCCCAAAACAGATACAGCCTCTATGATACCAAGAGCCAAGCCCTCAACTGCTATAAAACAGGCATTTCATCACTGACTTCATTAGTGGAAAACCAGTTTACAGTAACAGAATTTGGCTGGAATTCTGTAAAAACTATTTGCATAAGCTTTTATTTATGTATCTGGTTTTATATGTTTTTATATTGTATTAGAAGTATAAGCATTATATTAAATTTACTAATAAAACCAACACTTGGCAAGATAATAGAATATTCACTCTAAGGAGTTAATGAAGAATTAAGTGATTCACTTTGTGCCTAATAGTTGCCTACAGAATCCTCATAATTTATATTTATGACCCAGGTATTCATTAGTCAGTTAATAATGATTTTTTTTCCCCGTGGGAAATTCTTCAAGAAATAAAGAGACAAGGAGGGAAATATTAATGAAATGTTTTAACAGATTTAAGTTTTCCTAAAGGCTAGGGCAGGATAATTATTAATTATTTCTACCACTTTAACCTCTGTCAGTTTGCACAAAGAATATCAGAAAATCAGAAAAAGAGACCAGGAAGCAAAAAAAAAAAAAAAAAAAGACATTTTGGGGAGTTTTGCTTAGTTACTCTCTGTGTAGGTTCAAGCCCTGCCAGGACCGGAGACCATGTTGCCGTTGTCCCTCCCCCACCCTCAGCCGGTCGGGCTGGCAGTGAGGCACAAACCCCGGGTTAAAATAAGGAGAAATTTAATACAACAGTGTGATAAATAACAATCTGAACAACAACAGTATCAATGATAGCAACAATAAACAGCAATAACGGTAAGCAAGACAAAAGATATACAGAGAAATACCGCAATGGTTACAGACAGCCCCGTGCTCCCCGCGACCAAAGCCACAAAGGAAAGCTTCCAGCGCTGCCGCACCAGACCTGACATCAGCATGGTATGAATAAGCCTGCTGGAGATCCCTTCCCCCTCTCTGGTGGGGAAACTTAACCCTATCCTAGCTGAACCAGGACACTCTCTTACAGTCTTATGAAAGCTTTTAGACCTATATCTTTATCATTCCCTTTCCTCTTCCATCTAGACTGGGAGCCAAATGCCCACCTTCTGTTCTAATCACTATTACCAAAGTTCACAATCTTATTCTCCTCAGATTGCTGCTTGTACTTTTCTCTAGAGTTATGGTTGCAATTTCTTGGATTTTTGTCAAAAAGCATAAAAATACAAAACATTTAGAATTTCTTTACAGTGGGATTTTACAGATGACTCCAACACTTTTTCCTTTAATTACATAACTGAAGAAAGTTTTGCAATATTTTTGTTCTGCATCAAGATGTGACACAGATGGGAATATAAGGATTATACAAACCTGCTGTGTCAGGTGATATTAATGCAATCATATTTTATACCTTTGTGAACCAGCTATTTTCATATTGTCAGATCCCGAGACAAAAATAGTGTGACATCAAGCGTAAGCATGAAGAGTGCTATATTTCTTTTACATATTAAATTTGAACTCTGGGCTTTGACAGAGCAACTTGCTGATTACACACCATTGTGTGAGTCATGACAACCTCTTAGTTCAGCTGAACTAATTAAACAACTTTTAATATTATTACACGAGCATATATGTATAAACATACATGTACATATTTATATGAGACTCATATTTTATATGACTCAAATTGAAATAGTTCTGACTCCTGAGAAATTAATAAATGAAGGATGCATCACAGGAAACACCATTCCTGTAAAGTAAAAGAACAAGCAGCTTCTGACTTGAGCTCAACACCCAAAAAGCTCACTTCCTCCTCTCTGAGGGAGGCAGCCTTGGTCTTTCTCAAGAAGTGGCAGTTAACACTGAATCTCAGCTGGCACTTCTCAGGTAAGCACGGAGTCAAGCTGTAGGAACAAACCTCTTCCCCACCATTCCTGCAGGGTAATAGAAAATAACTTGCCTTCACAGCCCAGAGAAGTGCTTTCTGCTTTCTAGGAAAGAAGGAACTCCACATTCATATCCATATCCATATCTACATTCATATTCATCTGCAGCTTCATATTAATTCAGTAAATAACAATTGATAGCAGTCAGGCATCCCAATTATTTTCTCAGATATGCTTGTTTTCCTGTTAGCATAATACCCCTCAGTACATTATGATGGTTCCTCTTTGCCCCTGTATGCGCCAGTGTTTCAAGGAACCATCTAGGATATATCTAGGGTCTAGCAGTTTTACAGTCAGTGAGTGGCACAACATATGTTCATTGTGCAATTTTAAAAAAGTTAATAACTTATCAATGGAAAGGAGAAATATTTTTCCATATTTGTACATCTTTGTTTCAAATAACCACTTTTTTTTTTTTTTTCCTTTTCTGAAGAGCATTTTGTTTAAAGTTTATACTTACATTATTTGTATATTATGGCTATGCCGAGAAGCCAGTGAGGCTGATTTTCCATAACATTAGAAAATTCATCCATTTTCTGAGAGGATTATGTCTTTCTGTTATTCTGCCATCCAGCCACCAAAGCCCCTTTCTTTTCCTTCTCGCCTTCCCTATTCTTTTCTTTCCCTTACCTATATCTTTCACATTCTCCTACTTTAATTCTTTCAAATGATAACCAGTTCCAAGGAATAGTTCTCATCCTCATATTTCCTTCTGTCTTTTCACTGTATGTGGTACCCAGTGTAATAGCTTAAAACAAACCTCTTTCCCCTTCTCTCTCCAAATGCTCTTTGATTGCTCAGATATTATAGAAAATTATTGCCAGTTGCTCTGTTGTGAGGTAACAAAGCCTAGAGTAACATCATTTTGTATGACAACCTAATCCAATAGGTGCATGCTAAATGTACCATTTTCAGCATACTTCACAGATGAACCCTTTAGGGAGCATAGACTTTTCTCCAGTTAATTTCTGGAAACCAACAGGATTTAGACATATGGCTTCTCAGAACGGTGCAGGTTTTGGCATGTGCAGAGCTATAATTCTAAGAATTCGTATTTGTGGAACTTAGCCATGCCCTGAAATTTAGGTAGCAGTCATATTGCACATATATTTTGGGGGAAGAAAGGAGAAAATTTTGGACAGTCTTTCTAAACTGAACGTTTAACTCTTGTATCCCTCATTAAAAATAGCATAACAATGAAAAATTCAGTATAATCCCTCCAAAAATCTGCATTGTGTAGCATTCAAAATTTATTTTTAAAGTAGAGCCAGTCCTGCTGGAATCAGAAAACATTAGAAATATCATGTTATTAGAGTGTATGATTTACAGAAAGATTTCTCAAGCAAAATGTCTATATAGATACAGCACAAGAATAAAAACTCTGTGAGCCTTTCTGGCACAACCTATAACTAAAACAGCCTGCTACCTGAAATCTCATTATAGTGAAGAAAGTGGGAAGTCTTACTTCCTTACAAACTAGTATAAATGGAAGTGTAGTTATTAACATAAAACAGGAATGATACCCTTGAGTGAAGAAGGGGCAATCAGTAACAAAGGATAGTAATAATATAACAATCATGTTATCATCAAATGATGACTGCTTGATTGTGATGGATTAAACAACTGCAACATTTTATTACTTCACATCCCTGCTGCAGTAACATTACAGCAGCAATCATGTCATTTTTTTTCCTGTAAATTTGGCACCTGCTGACTTAAAGTCATTTATAGGATGTTGTTAAGTTGGTTTCTTAATGCAGGTGCTAAGTTACCATTAACACACTTAATGACCACAAGGAATATGAAATTGGATCAATTAAAAGAGGGGGTTAGCCCTCCCACAGTTTCTAATCACATGTGGACAACCACTAATGAATTTGAGCTCTCTTGGGTATCTATTCTGAAAATCAAATCTTCTAGACAGTTAATCAATTGAGATAGATATCAATAGAGCTTGTGCTCCACTGGATTTCACTGCATCACTGTTACTTAGAGAAAAAGAGGCCAACTGAAAAATCAGTGGTGGCGGAAACTAAGTTTAAGGGTGTTTATCTGCAACAGTGTATGTAAATAATTACACTTAGTGTTATTCCTGAAATGCCATGAATGTTCGAGTAGAAAGATATTTTAGACTTTCTTTCTGTTGATATTTTCCATGCAAAAATAACAACAAAAGTTCACGAGCAAGCAAGATCTATTCCATTCCTCTCAGATCTTGAATACTAATACTGCTATTAAATAGCTGTGGGCTAAACATCTTTTCTGGCACAAACACAGTAAACATTCTTTTTTGCTTTCAAAATATCTACTACTCCATATTGCCAAATCTATGCAACTTTACTAATGCCAGGACTACTGCAATGATTTTTTTATTTCTCAACTTTATCATATGTCACAAAAAAGAGGATGTCCTGATTTAAGGAAAATAAGATAAAAACCACATAGACCCTATAAAACCCCAAAGCCCTCTGAGATTAAAAATATTCTAGTGCTTTATCTTGGACTGCACTTTAATAGTGAATGCTAATTAGAGCTGCCAAGTTGTGCTTTTATGATTAGATATTCATATACTACTTTATCCACTGGTCTGAAAATAAGTTGCCTCTGCAAAACCATATAATTTTTTAATGTATTTCAGCAATGTCACATGCACAGACAACTGGAAAGCAGTGACTGCTTGTGCTTCATGTGCGGTCTATCTCAAATCTCACTGTATTATACCAGTTTCCACAAGGGACTATGGCTTCAGTCTCATTCAGTTTATTTTTCCTATCAGTATATATGAAATACCAACCAAAAACTCTCAAAAAGAAAAGATGGTGGATTAACTGGCTATGCAGAGGTGATATACCCAGACCATTCCACACAAAATCCTTCCAAACTGTGGAGATTTGTCTCTGTAAATCCCCATTCTTGGAAGACTGACTAGCACTGAACGTTACTTGGTGAAGGGAAGCTCAAGAGTACATAAATAAGCTACCCCAAAAAGAACAAACGACTTTGCTTTTTGGCCAAGAGAGTGCTACTTAGCAAAAAGTGGGAACACAGCTCCAGATGGCAGCTTTTCAAATTTGAAAGATAAAGATATTTCTCAAACATCTTCTAGGAGCTGCCTACTATTTAACAGAATGGATCTTCAGACTTTCAGCACTACTGCTTCTGCCTGATCAAGGATATAATGAATCTTTAATCATTTAAGTTATTAAATAACAGAATTGATACCCTTCTGACTCATCCCAAATTCCATAAATAACTGAAGTTTTTGAAAAACTTTCAATCAATAAATGCAATGGATTCTTTCTTCATTACTGAAGAATAATGAAAATGCAGCCATTGTTTTTTTGAGCTGTCTTTCTGGGTGCAAGACAAAACTTAGACCTAGAACGGGTGTTACTGTTACCAGTCATTGTATTTCTTAACTTTCAAAAATCCAGAATTGAGGAATTAATTACTCTTATTTCCTCAATATCTGATGTCAAATAATATATAAGAATTGTTGGAATTAGTAATTCATACCTGAATTGCCAAAGCTTGCATACTGATACAGTTTTTTTAAATTATAATTTAAAGTGTAATTTTTTTTTTTTTTTTTTAAGGCATAAATTTTACTCCCTGAACAGACCAGCAAAAGTAATCTCTTACCACAATGTTTGTGGTCCTCTCCTTGAATACATGGTTCATGCCATTTTTGTTTAATAAATTACAAAGATAGCATCAGCAGGGTACTCTATTGAGCTTTGTTACATGTATAGATATTTGACTGAAAAAAGGTATTGTATTCTCATGGATAAGACAGTTGATATTCTCGGACTCTTGGCCAGTGTGGGCTGTGAAGGAACATAGATCACAGTGAGTTCAATATTTTTTTCAACATATCAAGACTACCTTCCATCTTTGATGTGAGTGAATTTACCAAATACCAGCTATTAGGCACCTTATGTCTCTAAGATCAATGGTAAAGTGTGTTCATTATACTGACATGGTGCAATGTATATGCATTCATGCTCATACCTTTACTAGAAAAAAAAAAAAAAAAGTGAATATCACTATATTTCCAGAATAATTTTCCTTCTGTTTCCTGATATGTGGTTTCCTAACTAAAAAGTAACATTTGTTTGCTTTAAAAGTTTTTCATCTAGCTTTTTTATGGGAAGTTATCCACAGTCATTCCAGTCACGTTTTTCTTGTACTCTCTCTACTATTTGCTTAACCTAATTAGTGTTCACAGCTAAAGCAATAGCCATTGGTGAGCGTGAGCTGAAATATCCTGCAGGACTTCCTGAAGCACAGTCTTGTCAATGTCTGGTTAAATCCTGCTCTGTGTGGCAATCACTACTGAAAGGTCATTGTTGTTCATCATTTCAGCTTGTCCATTATTTCTAATCTCCTTCTTTGACAAGATCCTCATGAAATCATACCCAGATGCAGGATATGAGACACAGAGAGAAATTAGAAAAATCACCCTTTAGAAACAGTTGGGGAAGGGGGCAGGGAAGGTGTCTGATACGAGCAGCAAATACTTTACTGACACCAATTCCTTCTTGCCCTCCTTACCTCTATTTAGAGAAATGAGCAATGTGCATAAACCAGACATGCTAAAAGTAGAAATTATACAATCTTAACATCTCCTTCCAGAGTATTTGAATGTCACAGATGAGATATGCTTAAAAGGGTCAACCTGAAAAACTCATTAGAAGCTACACTCAGAATTACAATACTGAGGTCTAAGGGTTTTCCCCTTATGTATTTATACACCATGAAAAAAATATGTTATCTTAAAATATTTTAAATTCCAAATCATGGTTACAGAGAGCAAAGGGAGTTCAAGAAGGAGTCTAAACTTTGATTATACAGAGAGCAAAATGGCAAACCAATTAACTGTGGTTAGTGATATCCTAATGAGATGCAATTAGTTTCTAATGTATTTAGTAATTTAGAATATATTTTTATTATCCTTATTTATTATTTTTATTGAAGACCAATAGTTGTTGGGGTTTTTTTTCAAAACTAATCTCCAATTCTCAGAAACAAAGTGACAATGATAACCATAACAGGTGAAAGAATAACATTCATTGCAGGCAACAAGCAAGCCCAGTCCCTGAAGAGGGAATTCAGCAGAATTCAGACACAGGCTAAGCTTTTTTGCTCCTGAGCATCTATCACCTCAACTCAAAGTCACTTAACCAACATTAGTACTTTTAGCACCACTGTGTACATTTCAGATTTAAGAGTCTGAATAGATTGAAGCCTCATTCAGAACCTACAAATTAGACAGCAAGATTGGACCCAAAGGAGATTATTTCAATGCTTGTTATAGGCACGAGTCAGGGCATCTTCCCACGGAGCAGAATTTAATACATGTTACAGTCTTTCTCAGATAAAAAAATTACCTTTTGGTCTACTTTCACTAAAACAATTCCAGATTGTCAATTCCAAGTGGCAGTCTTGTTGGCAGCAATTTAGGAATAGATATGGTTCTCACCTATATTTTCTTTCATGAAGGTTGTTTTCTGTATTCCATTTTGAGGTACATGTCTGTCCTGGTATTCTGCATAGGTGTTTAGGCACCTACATCAAAGATGTGTGTCTTACTCCAGAATGAAGTTAGATACTTCAGAAAACAATTTGCAGAATCCTCACATCTCCTATTAGATAAAATCATTGATATTTACTAGAAGACATACTCATTAGCTCTATTTATTAGTGAATAGTATAAATAATAGATAATAAATTTAATGAAAAATATCTATCTAACTACTAAGACCATTTCCATGTAATAAATGCTGTAGTTTGCAATATAAATAATGCTAAATTTCTTTTAAATATCTTTAAATAACCACCATTTATATTCTATGACAGGGGAATGAGAAAATATGTGGATTTCTTTGAAATTACACACAAATATTATCCTCCAGTTAAGTGGAAGTTTTGTAGCATGTAAAATACAATAACATAATTTATACTGGGCCAAAATATTAAAAAGATCAGGGAAAACTGATAGATATAGGATGGATGATATAGGAAGAAAATATTTTAAAAATTTTAAATGCACCTGTGATTCTTTGCTCTTGATCTGGATATTGACCAGCAGAAATGTTGCTCTTACAAAATAACTGCCAGATCTAACTTTGCATTTTACCAACAACATTCATAAAGCAGCCCTTAACTGCAAGAAATTATAGACTACAAGATATTCACTTGTATATATGAAACATAACTTCTGGAATTCCAATTTCATGCAGTGTGAGAAATTCTGTACTATATTCTTAGACAGGGCACTTCTACCTATATAAAAGTAATCACATTAGTTGAAACATCTGTCTGACACAGCAATCGATTAAAATTACAAATAAGAGACCTACAGAATTCTCTATTGCACACCACTAGATGGAAATTTTTCCAAGAGATATCTAACTGCCCATCAAGGAACTAGTAATTTGTAAAGGTTAAGAAAGGTACAATAGGTAGGTGGGTATGGAAGATGGAAGGGAGGATTTATTTTCAAATGGTCTAAGCATAAAGAATTGCAATAGGCATAGGCAATGCTATTAAATTTTGTTCTTTCAGGGTTATCATATGCATTCATCATTGTACCAAGCTAAAGAAAACATCCCAATCAAATTTGTGGCAAATAGATAGGTACAATGAACTGGAAACAAAAATTCTAAATACATTTTAGGTTTTTTTCATGTTTTACAGAAATCTACAATCAAGAGCAAAACAAATAAAATTTTCTGTTTCACTTGTCACTGCACTCCAGGAAATCTAGAAAGCTCTAGCTGGTTTGCTTTTTGTCTCCATTTTTTTTAATCCTGTTTTCTTTTCATATGATTCACTCCCTGTCATGACATGTCAGAGAGTGCTTGCCAAGGCATCAGTAAAATAGAAAGTTAAGACCATTTTCCTTTCCCAAGGAGAGGTTCAGGAAAAAAAAAAAAAAAAAAAAAAAAAGCTGCAAATCAAGCACTGTTAGATTATAGAAGTTTGTACTCATTTATAGATTTTTTTAACCAGAAGGGATCACTGTCTTAATCTATTATGACTGCTTTATGACTTCTTGTTCAACCAAGTCCTTTAGAATTTCACCTGAAAATTCCTCTCTCGAGTTCGTAGCTTCACAATGAGACACAGAATTTTCAGTGAAAAAAAATGGCTTTCTTGGGTTAAAGACTTCAAGTGAGAGAGAATCCTGCACTCCAAGGGTACATCGTTTTCATGATTAAAACTCGTAACTATTAAACTATTGCCTTTAGCTCTAGTCTAAATATATCTATGTTTACCTCTTACTAATGGATCTTAGAAACCTTTTCCTTATTACACAGCAAAATGTCTATCTTAGAAATATTTTTTATGTTAGGTCCTGATGGAGTGTAATCAGTTTATCTTTTCAGGCTTAAATTGCTCATCTTCAGTCTTTTGCTCCAAATCAGTTTTCAAAATTTCAGTAATTTTTCATCTGTTGCCTCTAATATTTATTTCTTTTTTTTTTTTTAGAATCAATTTATTATTTAGATCATAGAATGGTGCAATGTATTAAAAAAGTACTGTGACACAGTCACCTCTTTTTAGTCATTCATAACTGTGGGGTTAAGTAAATCAACAATTTTGCTATGAATTTCTGTAAGCTTGTGGTCTGTCAAATTTTTATAAATACAGGCATATGCTACTTCCATTTCCATGTCTACACCATAAAAAACCTGACCTTCAACAGCTAACAAACATACTAAAATAAATCTGAAAAAGTATGTAAAAGATAACTCCAGTATCAACAGAAAAAGAAAACCACTAATGAAATAACTTTTTTAAAAAGGAACAAACAAAAAAACCTTTATAAGAACATTTTGTTCAACCTGTTTAAAATAATAATTTTATTATAAGGAATGCACATAACTTTAATGCTTACACAGTGCTATGTCTCCACCTACACAGATATATATATATATATATATATATATATACACACACACACGTACATACTTATATAGATATAACATGTACCTGGAAAAGTTTTAATGTTATGAAACCTTATACTATCATTTAACATGCATTATGTTAATAAATTTTGAAAGTTACAGAGGAAGGCATATTCCAGAAGTTCAATGAATCATTCAGTTTCCAGATGTACTTCCTCTATGTATCAGTAGATTCCTACTGTCATGCTGTCAAACTCTGGAAGGTTGTGTTAGAATTAAATGCTCCAACTCAGGCTTTAACACAGGATCGAAAGCTTATCTAACCTGACAGTACTCTAGAAATAATCATTCTGACTTGTCAAAGATGGTACATGCCAGGATCTTTACATTATTTAGAAATGAAGGAAGTTTTAAAAAAAAAAAAAAAAAGAAAGAAAGAAAGAAAAATAATAATAATAAGAAAATATATAAATCTTATGAAGCCCTATAGCCAAATCTGAACTGTGGCTAGAGGGAGAAACATAAACCAAACCAGAAACAAAACATGCATAGGATCTCATAATATATATCCTTTATGACTCAGAGTTTAGCTGTAATCCTTAGCAACATGTAGAATCCTATTCAAACTGAGGGAGTAAATGATAAAGAAAGGTGATATATCTCAGCAACATTTGTCCATGAGAAGCAGTTTATCATCTGTTAACTGGTTGTAGCTGTCTTTGCAGAAGCAGCCCACAGTTAACTATGGACATTTAAAATATTTTTCAAAGATAAAAATATTTGGTCTATTTTATTGTTTATAATGCATCTAGTGAAAAAAGATGTGTTAATTTTAAGACAAATGACCCTTTTTCATGACAGCGGCAACCCTTATTCTAACATTCTTATAAAATTAAAATAAAAATAAAACAAACTTCAAATAGAAATTTGCTAATCGTATTATTTTGTTCCAAATACCTTTTTTTTCTGACCAGTCCTTTTCTGTCTCTAAATATATGGTTGTTTTGGTATAAACAGTCACAGCTGTGACAGAGACAGACTGATTCTCAGTCTTAGATGGGAGGCAACTTACTTGAAAGCAATTAGTTCTCTTGCAAGGTTCTGTTTGCTCTTCAAACAGTAAAATGCTTAAGCATATGTTAGCTGTGTATGTAATTATATTGACTATAGGACACTGTTCTTTATCAAGTACTTCAGTCTGTTGGAGTATTTTTTTTCTATGTACTCAACTAAGTAATCTAGATGATAAACCCCTTTTGAATGTAGCTAATCTTAGCTAACCAAAAGGATCCCTGGTCGGACTAGTCAATCTCTGTACCAATTTTACTTAAGTAATGATAGCTGCACAGAACCCTGTCTTGTGCTCCTGAAATTTAAGTACATTACAGTTAAACTACATAAAATATTTAGACATATAGATTGATTCAGATGCCTAAACATGGGCATGGAGTGCCTTCAAGATGTACTAGGGTAGCCAAATAGCTATACAGGGCTATTTGACACAGGACATGCAAGAGAGCTGCACCCTTCTGAACCAACAACTAAAGACATTCCAAGATAAACTAGGACTTCTGAAATGATGGGAGACAACCTAATTAAAGCAACTGAATGGAACCTCTGGTGCCTGCATTCAGATGAAATTGCTCTTTAAGCTTTGCTGGCTGTATTGGCTGACTATAATGGGAGCTTAGACACACACTTTGTTTAAGGGCACCTACACTCTAGATGCCTACATTTGTGAATCTGAAGCAGTATCCCAATCTAGGTGAGAAACTGTTGGAATATATACTTCAGTATTTTAGCTTCTTTCAGTTTCACTGATCACTTCACAACAGAACGTTTTTTCATGGGCCACCTTCCTGCCCAGCAATCCCATCACTTTTTTCTTAGAATGTCTAAATAACACGCAAACACTCTCTTATAACTCCTATAATCTCATTCTCACTATTCTCCACACTGGGAGACAGACTGGTTTCCACTGAGGCTTCTAGTTTGTCTTTGTGAGGACCCTAAAATAACCTGTTGGAAAGAGGCCAAAGAATGGTCTGGGAAGAATAGCTGTCTCTGGAAAAATCAGTGTGCTTTGCATTCAGTCTAACACAGTGTTAATATAGACCAAAATAAACCCATTCAAAGATCACAAAAAAGTAGGAAGAAAGAGCAGGTGAGGCGACAGATGTCAAAACCATAAGACAGGAGAAACAAGGATCAATACAGAGGCAAGCATGACAAGACCCCTGACTGGACAAATTAAATTGGGGTTTTTTTGTGATAACTAGCAACCTATTAAGGATAAAGATCAAAGAAAAAAGAATGGAGAAGAAAGCAGAAGAAAGAAGGCCTTGACCTGACAACAAAAAGAAGCAAGGCAATAAAAAATAAACTTTTCTTATAATAGATGATAAGTATAGCTAGTGTGGTTCCATATTAGCTGAGTGGTTGTAGGGTGTGTTATTCTGCATCTGCTTGAGACTCTCATGATAAACTGCAGTAGCTATCCACCCTCAGTGTGAAGGTGGCCTTTTTTGGTTCCTCGTAAGCACTGGCTGGTGAGCCCACTGGGTGTTCATTGGTGAGATAGTCCCTTTAGTAGATGGTGAGTGTGACAGATTCAATCCTCTCATGTTGAGTAGGGGAGACCTGCAACTATCATATAGCATGTGTACCACCAAAACCAAGATTGCTTTGGGTGGAAATGAAGGCAAGGTGAGCACTGGTTCACTCCAGTGTTCATTCTGGATATGCACAGGTGTAGTTGTAATGCATGCTGGTAGTTGGAGTTTTTTTATATGCTTCCCATAAAACAGTTTAAATGTAGTTTATGAAAATCATGAACAAGTGAATTACAATCTGAAAATCAGCTTCAGATGCAAATATGCTGTTTAAGGTGCCTAGCATATGACAGGCAGACTTAGAGATGAGGATTGTCTTTAAAAAGCTCATCCTAAATTTATTTTAAGGAAGGCTATTAACCCTCAGAAATGTTAGCCTTGGCAGTTCTGAGATCTGGAACAGCTGACCCAGTCTTAGTGGTTTTTAACCCCACTAAGTAAAATCAAAACTGGTACATCAGTACAGTCAAACTAATGCTTGCAAATTTAACTCGTTTCTGTTTCTAACTTGTTTATAAAGGGTTCCTGATTTTACAAGTTTATTTGTATAATGCCATTGTGTATATATAAACTGCCTAGTTTCTGTGAATGTCTGTTATATATTTGAGAGAAATTTTGGTGTTAAGTTCACAGCAAACATGATAATAAATTCAGAATAGTTTTTTAAGACTAAATCTGTTCAATAAGTATTCTTTTCATAAGATGAACCATGGCAAACTCCAGTAATTCTATAAGGTCTGAGAAAGTCTGTCTCCAGACTGCGGTCAGATCTTGCATACTTTGGGGCTTCCTTTTAAAGCTGCCTTTTGAAATTGTAGTAAAAAATATCCATTAATTATCTGGCCTGACAAGTATGGATGCAATATCACACACTTGAGGAAAACAAAAAGAGGCATAGGTCAAAACGAGCATTACAGAGTAGGCAAGGCTGAGAAATGCCTGAAATTTAAATGAGTATAGAATAGACATAAATATACTTTCCATCCACTGTCAGAAAAAAAAAAAGACATTTTGGAATTCACAATTCTCAGAAATAAAATGTTATTGCTACTATATCACTGTAGGGACTGGGTGGTGGTGTTCTTTATCATTCTACTCCATTCCAAAGGAGCCTTGTTTTGGGAGTCTTAAATCTTCTACAGTTACCAAAGATGTATCATTAAAATGGAAGAAGATTAGTTAAATTGTTCCTCACTTACTCTTAACATAGTCTGAGTAACACCATCCCTAATCAGGGAAAGCCCTCATTGATCCTCTTTATATTTTAGTACTTCAGTACAGAGATACCATGTAGCACACATACAGCTGTTTCTTGCATGTTCATAGTGATCCAGCAATATGTGTTTAATGCCATTTTCAATTTCATAAGGTTGGTCTGGTCCATAGCTGCTTATTCAGAATGATTTTCATAGTCTCATGTCTGGTTTCCAGTTCTGTGTTGAGGTTTTAGATACCTTAAGGCATTTAAATTGTCACCTGAATCACTGCTTTTGCACTAACTTGCAAGTTCTTTGGGTTATAAAGTTATACCTTTTTCCCTTCTGTGTTATTCAGCACTGACACAGCTGGGTTATTACCATATAAAATATTTCTAGGCTTTTGGTAAAACTATAACAAATTATTATGATTAATAACAAATAAAATTATAAAGAATAATTATATTAACTATAATAATAGCAAACATTATAAGTAGATTAGGAAGAAAAGAGAATGCATTGGTACAAACAATATGATTGCATATATAGGAACAAGATTGCACTATAGTAAAAGTAAAATGCACATGACTAATCTCTGAAATATCAGAAATTATACTAAAGTTTTGTGGACTGAAGTGTGATCAGAATCAAAGTATTTGCTATTGATCTATTATCTAAATGAAATTAATTACATTAAACAGACAATTCACAGAATCACAGAATCATCTAGGTTGGAAAAGACCTTGACGATCATCCAGTCCAACCATTAACCTAACACTGACAGTTCCCAACTACACCATATCCCTCAGCACTATGTTGACCTGACTCTTAAACACCTCCAAAGATGGGGACTCCACCACCATTTCCTATGCTTCAGACCATTGTGAATGAAGACATCACTACAGGGTAGAAACTGGTATTCCAGTTTGGCCTTTGTTATCACCTGCTGTCTTTGTTGTATGCTGGAGAAGCATTGGATAAAAGAGGAAAAACTTAGGAAAAATATCTTAATGAGATAGGATTTTTTTTTTTTCCCCCCTTTGCAGCTGAATGGAAGGGAGAAGGTTCCAGGGTCACATTTTCAATCATAATTTTAACCAGGCCTGTAGTGATATCACAAGTGGCAATGGTTTTAAAATGAAAGACAGTAGATTTATACTGGACATAAGGAAGACATTCTTTACAATAAGGGTGGTGAGACATTGGAACAAGTTGTGGGTGTCTCATCCATGGAATGGTTCAAGGTCAGACTGGATGGGGTTTTGAGCAACCAAAGGTGCTCAAAGTTTGGCATCCAAGCTTCTTGTAGGAGAAGAAAACCTAGAACTCTGGGCTCCTTCCTGAAAGACTGACTAACCACTAAGTGGATGTGCAAAGATCACTGGTTATGCAGAGAGAGACTGAAATTAGTTCAATAAAGTAAAATTCATCTCAGCTGTCCGAATAAAGGGAGTTTTGGAAGGTTTGTTGTTTTTTTTTTTTTTTCAATTAAACAGTCTTTGGTTGAAGTAATTAAACCAGTAAAGTTGAAGACTACACTAAGAATCCACAGTAAGTTCAAATTTCTGCCTGCAGGTAAGGTTTTGACAAATCTTAGTCACCTAGGTCATATCAGCTGCCTGCAAGGTCTAGGTAGCATTTATAAATTGCAATTCTGAATTTAGGCTTATAAGCAACTTTTCAGGCTCTGTAAATTATTCTGAAGTGCTGTCCTAGTGGTATGCATTCACCTAAGTCCTAGCATGTACAAGTTTAAGCATGTTACAACTCCTCATGAAGAAGATTTGATTCTAGAGCACAAAGCTGCTTTGAATGCCCAGAAGCATGTGTCCCAAACAGTACTCAATTTGCAATTAAAAAATCTGATTATGTAATTATGTTATCCTGTAACAGGGAGGCATGAGAAGTACAAAACTCAGAGTTGTCCCTTTCAAAAATGCTGCAGGAATAAGAAGTGATGGTGTCCAGATTTTCTAAAACAGCCTTCCAAATAGTTCTCTTCTACAAACAAGCACCTAATATTTAACCATTGCAATAGTTATGTCAAGTCTTTTTTTCTCTTGTTTCCAAATGCTTCAGGAATCTGGGCCATTTGGGTCAGCTGGAGTGTATTGGGATCCAGAACCAAAATGCAATAAGCAGAAAAATATGTAATGATTGAGAGGGGGGAAAAAAAAAATCTGCAAAGGGAATTCCAAAGAAATCTTGAGTGCCAACTGCTTGTTCATTATCTGACATGGAAAAGCAACTTTGGTGTTACTTTCCAATGATTCATGTATGTATCAATTTTTCACTGAGGTAATGTCTCATCTGACTTTTATTTCTTCCTCTTTTCTTTTGCCTTCCCTCAGGACCTTCAAAGACATTTGTTTATTATGAATTCACACCATATCCCCACCAATTACCTGAGTGTCTGAGGGGTCCTCAGATATCAGTTTGAAAGGATTAAGGTGAAGCAAGGCCATTCCTTCCACCTCACAGAAAAAAAGGGTCAGCTTGGAGTTAAATTAGAAAAATAAGTGCAGTGTACACTGTTTGACTACTAAATCAATCTCTGTCTAACAGAAAAGGCCAGAATTTTATCATGTGACTTTGAGTACTGACCAGAAATTGTTTGGCAATGGTTGTCTATAGCTGACAATGTCTCATATAAGTAGTATTGTTATCTTGGTCTGTGTCTTTGACTGCATGTTATCTAACTCAAGGTCATTAGAACTTAGATCTAGTTTCTATTAGATTAATAAAATGAAATAAAATAAAATATACACCCTTGTAGGAAATTATCTAGGAAATTAGTTCTTTCAAACTCTAGTCTCAGGAGAAATATTTCACTCCAAGGCATAACTAAACAAACAACTGTTAACAGACTGCAGTTAACGCTAGTATCTTAACATTCACTGATAGCAGCCCTAAACAGTGCTCAGAGAATTGAGAGGAAACTGATTGAAAAAAGAAGAAAGGAATGGACTGGAACTCTTGTAGCACAACTGAATTTATTAATTGCACCCTTAGAGTTCTCTATTTTATATATATATATATATATATATAAGACACTATATGTGATCAAATGTGCCACCATATGAGGATATTAAATCTGAGTAGGTTTATCACTGTATCAGACCTTGATACAAAACCTAAAATGAAATGATTCACTGCATTAGCAGCTATTATATCATTGCCATCTGCCTACACAATACAAGATCCACTAACACTTTTTTTTTTCCTGTGTTATTTTAACAAGAATTTGTACTTTGCACCTTGATTCCATTTTTTTCCATTTTTTTGTATTGCAAAAGTATTTTCACTATTTGAATTAGTTTTCTCACCCCAGTGTATTTTAAAATTCTAATTACTCACAGATTTCCCCCCCCCCCCCCCCAAGGACAGTCAATACTTTTTATAATACTTATTGTGATGGCCTTTTAGTAAATGGTTTATTCTTCCATACCATTTTAAAGAATCTAATTCTCCAACTGATCGAAGCCTTTGTTCACTATTTTTGTCTTATGGTGATAAGCATTTCAGTAACCTAAGGACTTTGGCAATGAGAGTTTCCATTTCTGGGCTTTTTTTTTTTTTTTATTGCTTTGGATCACTCTATCATTTCCTGCTTTAACAGAAGCTATGGTGTACTATTTCTATATTCCATTATTATCTGTAACTGCCACCCTTTGGTATTTAAAATTATATATTTTCATCCCCATCAGTAGATTTAAAGTGCAATGAAATTTAATTTTAGCTAAACTGTTTTTCTGAAAGATAATGTATAGATTATTGTTGTTACTTGTACAAATACATACAACACATTTGGGAAGTTCAATGGTGGTGAAAGATGAAATAATATTTCTTAAAGTTAGAACTAATTAAATAAAATAATGCCATTATAATGTACACAGCTCTTCAGAGGAAATCTCTCTGATATGTATAATCTACATGTGGCCTTAATATATTAAAAATTTTCATTTAAAAATATATATAGTACAAAGGGTAAAAAATACATAAGTTGTAATTTATTCAATACTGATAGGAATGTGAATGTGTGTTAGTGTGTGGGCACCAATTCCTTTTAAAATCTATATAGGTGCTGTCCAGCCGGTTGTGCTTAATTTCAAAATATAACATTTTCATAATGTAAATTGTTTGTTCACTTCTGCTTTACATTACATGAATTCATATAAAACATAAAAAATAATTCAGATGGAATCATACTCACAGGACTGTAGCAATTCAGAGCATTGGCTTTAGCTGCACTTTCATAATTTTCTTTAATTTTCTATCATTAAAAAGGACACTTTCAGAACCTTTTTGAGGTTATGACAAGAAAAAGACGACACTTCATGATATCCATAAAGAAGAATACAATCCCAGTGTGTAAAGGGGAAAAAAAATCACATACCCACAATCAGAGTAAGAAATTCAGGAAAATTAACTTCAGGAAAATTAACTAAGCCATAAACCAAGAATCAGAGTACTAAAGAAAATACTATATTTCATATATTACATAAAGTTGCATGAGAAGACATATATTTCATAAAGATCTGGTAACAAGAATAACAGAATAAAAGGTTATTTTATAATATGATTCAGTATCTGAAATGCCATTTCACAGAATCACAGAATCATCTAGGTTGGAAAAGACCTTGAAGATCATCCAGTCCAACCATTAACCTAACACTGACAGTTCCCAACTACACCATATCCCTCAGCGCTATGTCAACCCGACTCTTAAACACCTCCAGGGATGGGGACTCCACCACCTCCCTGGGCAGCCCATTCCAACGCCTAACAACCCCTTCTGGAAAGAAATGCTTCCTAATATCCAGTCTAAACCTTCCCTGGTGCAACTTAAAGCCATTACCTCTTGTCCTATCGCTCATTACTTGGTTAAAGAGACTCATCCCCAGCTCTCTGCAACCTCCTTTCAGGGAGCTGTAGAGGGCGATGAGGTCTCCCCTCAGCCTCCTCTTCTCCAGACTAAACACCCCCAGTTCCCTCAGCCGCTCCTCATACAACCTGTGCTCCAGACCCTGCACCAGCTTCGTTGCCCTTCTCTGGACACGCTCGAGTCATTCAATGTCCTTTTTGTAGTGAGGGGCCCAAAACTGAACACAGGAATCGAGGGGCGGCCTCACCAGTGCCGAGGACAGGGGTAAGATCCCTTCCCTGTCCCTGCTGGCCACGCGATTGCTGACACAAGCCAGGATGCCATTGGCCTTCTTGGCCCCCTGGGCACACTGCTGGCACCTGTTCAGCTGGCTGTCAATCAGCACCCCCAGGTCCCTCTCTGACTGGCAGCTCTCCAGCCACTCCTCCCCAAGCCTGTAGCGCTGCTGGGGGTTGTTGTGGCCCAAGGGCAGCCCCCGGCATTTGGCCTTATGGAAACTCCTCCAGTTGGGCTCAGCCCATGGCTCCAGCCTGTCCAGGTCTCTCTGCAGAGCCTCCCTACCCTCGAGCAGATCAACACTCCCACCCAACTTGGGGTCATCTGCTAACTGACTGAGGGTGCCCTCGATCCCCTCGTCTAGATCATCAATAAAGATGTTAAACAGGAGTGGCCCCAAAACCGAGCCCTGGGGGACACCACTCGTGACCGGCCGCCAACTGGATTTAACTCCATTCACCACAATTCTCTGGGCCCGGCCATCCAGACAGTTTTTTACTCAGCAAAGCGTGTGCCCATCCAAGCCGTGAGCAGCCAGTTTCTCTAGGAGAATTCTGTGGGAAATGGTGTCAAAGGTCTTACTGAAGTCAAGGTAAACAACATCCACAGCCTTTCCCTCATCTAATAAGCAGGTCGCCCTTGGTCATAAAAGGAGATCAGGCTTGTCAGGCAGGACCTGCCTTTCATAAACCCATGCTGACTGGGACTGATCCCCTTGTTGTCCATTATATGACTTTTAATGGCACTTGAGATGACCTGCTTCATGACCTTCCCTGGCACTGAGGTCAGATGTTTCCCTCAGCATCCAATAAAGGAAGGAGATTTTCCCTAATCCTCCTTTTGCTGTTAATGAATTTATAGAAACATATTTTGTTATTCTTAACAGCTGTATCTAAGTTGAGCCCTACCTGTGCCTTGGCTCTCCTAATGTTCTCCATGCATAATTTCACTACATCTTTATAGTCTTCATGAGAGACCTTAATGAAAACTAGTCTAAGAATGAGAGAAATCTGTCTGAAACCCAGCTCAGAGCACACTGACATGATACTGGTCAGCTAGGGGAAACACCTGGAAATTATTGCAGAATTTATATCAGTATCTTTTAAATGAGTGAATATGTCCATTCATATCACTTGTGCTCTCATTTAAGAGCCACTTCTGACCACAAGCTGATGGTGGATGGCCAAAATTCCACAATAGTCAGGACTTCTTGGCCTCACATCTAAGAGGCTGTATTTTCTCCAATTAAATTATTGTTATGTCTGATAGAAGAGCCATACCTGCCTATATTTAGGAAAATGAAACAAGCCACATGTAACAGCTTACTTGTTGAATGGAAATTCTGCTTAAGGACGTATGAGAGGAGTGCTTTAAGAACTGTAAAATCTAGATTCATTACATCTATGTAAGCTCTAACTAAGAATTATACTTACTGAAAGCTCCTTTTCAAGTTAAGACTGCATTTCTTTCAAGAGACAATGTAGATCTTAGTAATTTTTACTCTCTGGACATTTTTAACTGCATGTCTTTAGGCTGAGCATTACCATGACACTCACTTCTATGTCACATGAGACACTAGAGTCCCAACATAAATTAGGGCTAGACTCAAAACTGTGGATCAGTTAATCTCTGACGTAAGGCACTAACTGAATAAAATTAGGTGGAGTGAGTCTGGGACCTGACTAAGTCTGCCCATACAGTTTAGCATCTAGTTTGCTTACCCTTTATGAGGAGCAGTTTTTTGCCTAAATAGTGATTTTTGAATACTTTAAAGGATCTGATTACAAACTCTTCATTACAAAAAAGAAACTAGGAAAACAGGAACAAACCTCTCAATGCTGTGAAAACTGATCCCATATTTGATCTGAAACAGAACACTGGGCAATGAATTTCACTCTCACCCAAAAAAAAAAAAAAAAAAAAGTCCCAAGCAAGAAGACAATCAGGTATCTTGGACTTAAAGAATTTAGTGGCATTTGAAATGCCACAGAGTATTCCCTTTAGCATCCAGTTGCTATTTTAGAAGCCTTTGGGTATCCCACAAGGGTCTGTGCTGTAAACTGTAAATCCTGTACAGGTGTCCCAGACACTTTCAGGCATATAAAATTACTCTGGATGGCTATGCTTAGACAATTAAATGGAACCTCTCTCTGGATGGCTATGCTTAGACAATTAAATGGAACCTCTCATTTCTGGATGAGTGTTATCTTTGTTTAGCATAAACATCCAGTCAACTTTTATTCCCACGACATTTTAATTTTATTAAAAATGATTAAGCCAACATGGAAACTTGGTACTTTTTGTCACTGTTTTCTTTAAAATTGATTTTAAAGATTAGATATAGTGCTGCCAAGTTCAGTGAAATAAAGATTTAGCCAAGAGCACGGGGTCTTTAATGCCCGAGTTTTTGCCAAGAACAGATTAATTCTTTCTTGTTTCTGCAATGAATAAAAAAAAAAAAAAAATTGCACAAATCTAAATGAACATGGAGTAATCAGTTCCTGAATGTCACCTGGTGTAATAAATGCATTTCTTCATTAATCCACTTCTTCAGAAAATTTTCATTTCCAGAGGAATGGAAAACTGAAACTTTAAAATGAGATAATTCCACCAGGCCCAAGATTTCCCTCAAAATCTAATTTTTCTTAAAAATGAATGCAATAGTTAAATAAAGGAAATTATTGGGGAAAAGTCTGTTTGACCACTATGATATTAGAGGAAAGAATTTTGTGAGGTCAGTTTAATACATATAAGCTAGTACATCCAGTTCCATGATTGATGTGTGCCTATCCTGTAGTATTTTAGCTGTCTTCAGAACAGCTCATCTTATGAAAGATGACATTCAGCTTCCTGTCCTGGTTCAGCTAGGATAGGGTTAAGTTTCCCCAGCAGAGAGGGGGAAGGAATCTCCAGCCGGGTTATTCATACCATGCTGATGTCAGCACGGGAACTTTTCCTTTTGTGGCTTTTGTCGCAGGAAGCCCGGGGCTGTCTGTGTCCATTGCATTATTTCTCTGTATATCTTTTGTCTTGTTCACTGTTATTGCTGTTTATTGTTGTTATCATTGCCACTGTTGTTGTTCAGATTGTTATTTATCACACTGTTGTATTAAATTTCTTCTTATTTTAACCCAGGGTTTGTGCCTCACTTCCAGCCTGACCAGATGAGGGGAGGGGAGGGGCAATGGGAACGTGGTCTCTGGTCCCGGCAGGGCTTAAAACTATCACACTCCCTCATCAGGAGTCATAACACTGAGGGATACAGTGTAATTGAGAATGGTCAGTGTTGGGTTAATGGTCGGACTAGATGATCTTCAAGGTCTTTTCTATGAGTCTGTGAGTCTTCAGAGCCAGTTTAATGAAAGTATGTGTGTTGCAGTTGGGCAAGCTTTTTAGCATTGCTGCCAAGAAGACAGAAAAAACTGAAAATTCTGTGTCAGTCTTTCAAAACAATAGTCACAGCAACAAGAAAATCAACATCTGTTGTGTGTTTTTCCTTTGTTTCTTCGAATCGATCCAGCAAATCTTTGCCAAACATTTGCACAGTGTGCCATAGAAATGTCACTTGAGGGTGAAAAAGAGTGTCACTTTATAAGTAAATGTCATTTTACAAGTAAATACCATTGAGTAGGGAAAGAAAAATGACACTAAGAAGAGAAGCTAAATGGCTAAATGGCTGATGATACGAACAAGAAACAGAGCATGTAATGAAGATTCCAGTTAATTTGCACCCCATCTGTCTGATGTCTTGATAATAATAGATGGTAAAGGAAGTGATAGTCATGGGCTTCCAAATCATCTCAACACTAGAACTCTACCATTCAACAAGCATCTGCAGCAACCCATAGTGTTGCCACCTTAGCCAGTCATAGCAATTGAAATGCCTTTTCTTTTCTTTTCTTTTCTTTTCTTTTCTTTTCTTTTCTTTTCTTTTCTTTTCTTTTCTTTTCTTTTCTTTTCTTTTCTTTTCTTTTCTTTTCTTTTCTTTTCTTTTCTTTTCTTTTCTTTTCTTTTCTTTTCTTTTCTTTTTTCTTTTCCTTTCTTTTCCTTTTCTTGCCTTTTCCCTTTCCTTTCCTTTCCTTTCCTTTCCTTTCCCCTTTCCTTTCCCCTTTCCTTTCCCCTTTCCTTTCCCCTTTCCTTTCCCCTTTCCTTTCCCCTTTCCTTTCCCCTTTCCTTTCCCCTTTCCTTTCCCCTCCCCTTTCCCCTTTCCTTTCCCCTCCTTTCCTTTCCTTTCCTTTCCTTTCCTTTCCTTTCCTTTCCTTTCCTTTCCTTTCCTTTCCTTTCCTTTCCTTTCCTTTCCTTTCCTTTCCTTTCCTTTCCTTTCCTTTCCTTTCCTTTCCTTTCCTTTCCTTTCCTTTCCTTTCCTTTCCTTTCCTTTCCTTTCCTTTCCTTTCCTTTCCTTTCCTTTCCTTTCCTTTCCTTTCCTTTCCTTTCCTTTCCTTTCCTTTCCTTTCCTTTCCTTTCCTTTCCTTTCCTTTCCTTTCCTTTCCTTTCCTTTCCTTTCCTTTCCTTTCCTTTCCTTTCCTTTCCTTTCCTTTCCTTTCCTTTCCTTTCCTCTCATGTTTTGTAGAGTTCTCTGCCTCTGTTGGCATAGTCTTGACTCACCTTTTGCTCCCTTCACCTCTGGATCTTCCTTGCACTCACTTAACTATGCTAAGCACTGAGGTCCAACCTGATACTTTTTTCCAGCTACAATTCTGAACACTTCAACATCTCTACTGTGCCATCATGCCTATCTCCACCTCAGAGTCCTGATTACTTCTCCACCTTCTTTCTGTATGCACTCTCAAAGAAGTGGAGATAGAAATTTATTTACCCTTACCAGAAAGTTAACCGCAAAGCTTGTTAAGGCTTGACAAACATTCACGTCATATGCATTTATCTGACATGGAAGATCTTTGAAGCTTTGCAACTCATACTTTATTAAGAACATCTACACAAAAGCTACTTAGCAAGCATCTACAGAAGCTACGTTCAATGAAATTATTGACAATAAGAATGAGTGTTTATATTTGATTTAGCTTTTAGGACAAAAATAACAAATTAATAACATGATCTTAAATAGTTTGCATAAATTTGTAAAGAGGAATGTAAATGAGAAGTTTTTATTTATTGCTATATATTTTCTTAATCTCCCTCTCCCCTGTCCCCTTCTGTTTCCTTTAAGTAGCATTTCACTTCTATTCTTTCAAACCTTCTATCTACATTAATTGTTGTAGATTTTAGGAACAAGTACTTTTAAGTTTTCAAAGTAGAATTGGTGTCAGTATTATCCAGAAGAAAGGAGTAAGTCTGGAAAGGTGCTAGCAACACACACACAAACAGAAAAACAGTTAGGATCACATTTAAGGCAAATTTAATTTGCAACTATACTAAGGAAATGATATGTATCTGCAGTTCTTGAAGACATGAAAAATTGTTGAAGTTCTACCTTCACACCAACTTCTCACTAAGAATCTCAGTCTTTATCTTGTAATTTCCACAGATTTACAAAATCAGTACAACTGTCCTGTGATTTTGTTTTCTCACATTCAGCCTTCCAGTCAGTTCTACACATTTATCTGTTCTTTGTATCTATCTACCACTTCAACATTTTCTTCCATAATTTCACCTCTGCTCTGTAATATTTACAGTCCTGGAGGGAAATTTTCTTATACCTTGTAAGTGTTGTAATTCAAACTCCTCCTCTTCCAAAAATCTGGTGTGTTTAGGGCAGAGAAAAATTCTCATTTCTCACAGAAAGTGATGATTTCTTTAAAAAGTCTTTTTGTTCCAAGCTAATTTTTCTGATTCTTGGGTAAAAGTCAACAGCAGAAGATGGAAGCAGTGTCTCTGCTTCCTGCAGCAGTTCCCAACGGCTCTTCTTGCCCTGATAGTCAAGCAGAGAAGGAACCTTATAGGGTCTGGCTTTCCTTCTCTATGTCCTCTCAGGTTATACTAATTAAATACTTAGCCAGGAAATTTTGCTTTCTATACATTTGATTTCCAGAATCTACCATTTGGCTCACTTTAAACAGCATGCATATGATAAAATGTCTGTACAAGGAGAAACCATATAATTGGCAAATGACAAGCAGAGGCCAGGAAAACTGTAGGTTTTTAAATAAACTGTGCCAAAACAAAGCTTACCTAATATTTAGTGCTGCTAGTGACATTCCCAAATTACACATCTGCTCTTTTGATTTACATTCTAGAGGACCAGGCAGCAGATGGAAAAGACAGTGAGACATTCAGAAAGGATCTGTTCTCTCTTATAAGTCTGTGTAGGACCTGTAAAAATTCCTGATTGCTGACAATCACACAGGCATTGTTTATAAATTAAAAAAAAAAAAAAAAAAAAAACAAACAACAACAAAACCCAAACCAACCCCAAACCCACACATTGTGGTTTAGACACTTAGAAATGCCAATATATTTCTGGTATGGATGATAGGTAATTTGAAGACCTAATCAGTGCAGCTGTAAAATCTCTTACTTCTCTGTTACAAGAGGATTTTTACTTTATTTTGACAATTCTGTGAACTTATATGATAAGCCATCTAAGCCAACAGAAAGAGGGAGCTAAGATAGGACATATTTTTTAAAAGTATAATTTATTAAACACATTTAGAAAATACATTTTGGAAATTTACTGAATGTCATTCATATTTTTTTAATTTAGATTAATCCAGATCCTAAATTTGCCCATTATTTCAGTCTTTGTCCATAATACACAAAGGTGCGATACTCCACTACTGATGATGATAATTATATTCCTGCTTATTTATCTTCAGTATGACTTGAATATTTCTGCTAGTGCTGCAGGCAAATGACTTGGCCCCTAGGGGATAATGTATTTCCTCTTCATTTCCTATAGAGGCTTCTGAAAAAGAAAGAAAGTCATCCTGGTTTCAGGAATGGTTTCAGGAATGGTTTCATGACAAGATCCAAAGTGTTGATTTTATTCTGAATAGCTATTAACTTTAGTTAGTAGTTTTCAGACATATAACTTTTAACTCCACTGTCCCCCTCTATTTAAGGAATGTTTTATTTAAGAGTTTAATTTTTTTAATTACTTTTGAATGCATAATATGCAAAGAGTATCCTTGTTTAAATCCATAATATGGAATTAAGCACCTTAATTCCATAATATGGAAACTTCAAATATAGAGTAGAGGATAACTTATGTAAAGCTTACTCTAGTTTGAAATGTAAAACTGGAAATTACAGTGTAAATATTTTAATAGTTTGGCATTGTTTGCCTTAAAGCTTCCTTTTCTGTTAGCACCTAATGTTAAACCTAAAGAGGTATCAGGGAAATTGAATATACCTTTAGAAAATAGTTACCATATGTACTGAGAATATGCAAGGGAGAAGTGTAGAGTGTACCAGGAAAGCCTAGGGAGAAAACTTGACCCTAACTCTTTTATGTTATAGTTTAAGTCCTCAAATCAGAATAAGAAATCAGTTTTACTGTTACACTATGTAACCTTTCTTTACTGCCAAATTGGGAACATCACCTGATATCAATTCAAATTACAGTATACTAGCATGCAACACAGAAAACTATTCTTGTTCACAATTTCAGCCCTAAATTCACATAGCATTTAAAGTATGTGCCACTATGTCAGTTTAAGATTGAGACCTACCGATATGTCTTCATCTGCCTGCACAGGAATAAATATTTATTGAAGATTAGTAGCATATAAAATGAAAAGGATGAAAAAGCACCATGGTCTAAAAGACAACATTGGTGTCTTCTTCTGACTGCAACATAACAGTAAACGGTCAGCAAACAAATTTAATATCAATATTTATAACCAGGAACTTCTTAAGACAATCAGAAAAACAGAATTTAATATACAAAATTTACCTGAACTACTATTTGTTAATAGAATTTAAAAAGCTATAAATTTGGCTCTTTGATCTACAGAATTAATGTCATGAAAGACTCTTCACTGAGATTTTCAGTTGTTCTACTTTCTGCTCAGGCCAGGAATAACACTTCTAAAAAAAAAAAAAAAAATCCTTCATTTTCTATTTTTTTCATAGCTTTAAGAGGACTTGCAGACATTTCCTTCTTTCTGTGGATAACATTTTATACCCTTTATAGGTAAAGTTATCAACGTTCAGTATTTGTCAGCCAAGTTTTCTTTTTGCTGCTGTTTAGTGTAAAATTTGCATTTGGTAAATAGTGCTACCACACTAAATAAACTCTATTTATTATTTAAACTTTGTCTTTCAGTCACACAATACTTCTGGAAAGCTGATTTGACACACTATCCTCATAAAGAAAGCTCAAATTGTTCATATAGTTGGGGTTTTTTAGTTAGTGTGTTGAATATCTGAGGCTCTCTGGATAAAAATCTCAAGCGAATAATAATGCAGCAGTGCAAAACCACTGCTGAAAATAAGTCAAGCCAGCACCTAAAGAGAAGATAATTGGCTCAGATGGAGTGTTTTAGATGAAATTGATCAAACTGTGTCAAAGTCTTAGAATATTGTTTAGAGCTCACATTGACCTTTGAACATATTTGATCACAATGATCATTCATTTGTACCGAATTTCAAGTGACTAAGCACTACATTTTTCCCTCAGTGAATGCTCTTATGTTGTTAATGGAATTGATACTTTAGTACCAAATCTGAAACTACCTGTGGAAATTTTCCTTGGTAAGCAAATAGTTCTGCTGTTCCAATAAAACTTCCAACTTTTTCAAAAATTCATTTTATAGAGCTATAATTTTTGTGTGTGTGTGCGTGCATGTGCATGCATGTGTGCTTTGGTGCACATCTGAAGGACTGGAATAAATTCCTGTAGTGAATATATAGCTTTTTTATAGAGGGAAGCAAAGTTAGAGATGGAGTTTAATCAGACTGTTTTTTTTCTGACAAGGAGTTCTCTAGGAGTAATTCTGTAAAAAAGGCTGAATATTTTCACAGAATACTTAAGTCACCTTATCCCTATGGTTTATGCAGATAATAATAAAGCCATACTAAATATGTAGGTGAAAACACATTTGCAGCAGGTAAACCAGCCTTTGAAAGGATCTCAACCGCAGAAATGAAAAATAGGTTACACATTTTAGGTATGGTTGTGGCTTAACTCTGTGCAGCTAAGACCCACACAGCCACTCACTCAGTTCCCTGCAGTGGGATCAGAAAAAGAATTGGAAGAGCAAAAGCAAAAAAAACCCACTGGTCAAGATAAGGATGGTTTAATAAGTGAAGCAAAGCCATGTGTGCATGCACAGAAAACCAAGGAATTCCTTCACTACTTCCCATCATCAGGCAGACATTCAACCATCTCCAGGAAAGCAGGGCTCCATCATGCATAACAGTTAATTGTGAATACGGACGTCATAAAACTGAATGTCCTCCCACCTCCTTCCCACAGATCTCATTGCTGAGCATGACATCAAATAGTATGGGATATCACTTGGGGTGAGCTGTCCCACTTGTGTCCCCTCCTAACTTTTTGCCCATTCCCAGCCTGTTCATTGGCAGGGCAATGCAAAAAGTAGAATCATAGAATCACAGAATGGTTTGGGTTCAAAGGTACCTTAAAGATCATGTAGTTCCAACCCTCCTGCCACAGCCCGGGACACCTTCCACTAGAGCAGGTTGCTGAAAGCCTCATTCAACCTGGCCTTGAACACTCCAGGGAGGAGGCAGCCAGAATTTCTCTGGTCAACCTGTTCTAACCACCCTCATAGTGTAGAACTTCCTTGTATCTAATCTAATCTTCCATCTTTCAGTTTAAAACCGTTACCCCTCATATTGTCACTACACTCTCTGAAAAAGAGTTCTTCACTATCTTTTCTGTAATCACCCGTTAAATACTGTAAAGCTGCTGTAAGGTTTCCCCAGACTTTTCCCTTCTCCACATAAACAAGCCCAACTCTCTCAGCCTGTCCTCATAAGGAAGGTGCTCTAGACCCTGATTCTCTTCATGGCCCTCCTCTGGTCCTGCTCAAGTAAGTCCACATGTTTCTTACACTGGGGGCCCCAGAGCTGAACACAGTACTCCAGGGGAGGTCTTACAAGAGTGGAGTGGTGGAGGAGAATCACCTCGCTCAACCTGCTGGTCACACTTCGCTTGATGCAGATCAGGATACAGTTGGCTTTCTGGGCTGCAAGCACACATTGCTGGCTCATAGTTTTCCATCCAGTAATACCCCCAAGTCCTTCTCTGCTAGGCTGCTCTCAATCCACTCCTTGTCCAGCCTCTATTTGTGCCTGGGATTTCCCTGAGCCATGTGCAGGGCCTTGCACTTTGCCTTGTTGAACTTCAGGAGGTTTGCGTGGGCCCACCTCTCAAGCCTGCCAAGGTCCCTCTGGATGGCACAACCCTTCCCTCCTCCAGCGTGTCAACTGCACCACACAATTTTTCATCAGACTTGCTGATGGTGCACTCAATCCCCGTGTGAAGAAACATCCATAAAACAATACAATAAAACCTTACAATAAGTACTTGAGAGAGCTGAGGTAACTTATGCTCTGATAGCTATTATATCTTGGCATTGTTTATAACTGCAGCAAAAACAATGAGCTAAGACTTACATATCTGTGAGATATGTTGAAGCAACAAATACCACCCTAATTGCTTTTATTACTAAGAACAGCATACACTCGTATACAATATTAACAAATAAAATACAATTCTCCATAATGTCTATTTCTTTGTTTTATCTGTTTTGTACTACCATAGTCCATACGAATCTGTGTTCAAATAGGGTGTGTTTTCTTTGTGTATTCACCTGGCTAGATATTCTTACTCCAATCTCTATGAGGCTACAGGTCATATCCCACTGCTTTCTTTATTGTAGTGTTTCATTTCTTTCTCCACATTTCTCTACAATTGCTACAGACAATATCTGTCTCCAAAGGACAGCTGGAAAAGTTTATTCACAACTATCAGTCTTCTCTTGAGAATTCAACTGTGATCAACTTGCAGTGATAAGTATATTCTCATATTGATGTGCTATTTGGTAAAGTGTACCCTGCCACTGGAAATCTTTCCTCTGTGCTCCAAACACACCAGAAATCCCCTTTGCTTTGTGCCACCTAGTCAAATGGGAATGCTCAGTCAACATGAAGGAACCTACAATTATCAAAGAAAAAGCAACTCCTTAAATGGTGACACCATCTATTTTGTTGCAAAGAACTTTCCCATTCTAAATGTCCCATGTTACTTTATAAGTATACAGTCATTTAAAAGATTTTCTTTAAAAGGTTTCACTCATCTTTAGTTACAGTATCTAGTTTCTTTGTAAATGAAGACATTTATACCTTTGTTACTTAATTTCACTAATACCAGATGAAAGATTTGCTGTTCATATGTTTGTACAGAGGTTGTCATTTCATACTCTGACATAACATGACATATTGCCTCTATGATACATTTTGATAATGTCAAATAAATGTACAGAAGACTGGAATTTGTAGTTAAGACTTTTTTTCTCTCTCAACCCAAAGGCATGGAAACATTCAAACATGCAAATTATTTGTGAGAAAATATATTGAATAGGGTTTAGATAACATCTACAAACAATAAGGTAAAACTTCAGAAAATACATTTCTTCAGTGTGCAGTATAGGACTTACCTGCTGGTCAAGGGGTTTGCATGATGATATTGTAATATCTTGTCATCTTGATCATAAAAAGCCAAGCTGTGCATACAAAAGACATCAATCAGAAAAAGATAGTTTTATCAAATTAATTATTCACTAAAGTTCAGCAGAGTATTTTTTAGATTAATATATCTGTAAAGAGAATACACTATCTTTGTGCTAAACCAAAACATGCACAATAGTACAAAAACAAATTAGAAAAGCTAACTGAGGATAAACTTGCTACATTAAAGTGTGTTCTTGGCAATAAGGTTATGTGCAAAAACCTTTCTGTGATTAATCTAGAAGTTTAAGCTAAAGAAGTACCATATAATTGCTTATTATCTGAGTTTTTTACAAAATCTTAAGGTAAAATATAATTTGCACAAACATATGCTTCTTCTTAGATTACTAAATATTTCTTAGGGGAAAATGGTTAGAAAATTAGTGAATAATAACAACAGATAATTTTATTATATTTAACACAGATATAAGCATTTGTTTCTATATCAGAAATGTTAATTGCCCCAATATACAAGAAGTAGTGATTTAGAATTTTTTTTTTTTTTTATCTCCTGGGCTTTAACACTTATTCAACCTGGCAAAAATTTATTGTGAATCATCAGATTGTTTTCTCTCTTTTTAAGATTTTTTTAAACCTTCACATGTATACAGGGAAAATAAATGTGTCTTATAAAGATAAAACCATTAAATGTCACATAGTTTTTCTATTAAAACAAGGTAATAAAATGTATGACATGAAGTGTAAGATTTTGCATAATTTAATAAAATGAAAATATTCAGAGACATAAAGAAAGAGATGGAAAGTAACATTCCATGAAGTTATAAGAATAAGGAATGTAGATGTGTTACTGGAAAAAATGTTTTCTTTTACCTGATTGTATTTCCTACTTTTTTTTTTAGTTAGTAGAACTGAAAAATAAATGTATTTGAAAACAATATTTTGAAGAAAATCATGTCAGACCACATCATTAACATTTGTTTCTGTATTTTTTTGTAGTAAAAGATAATCTAGAATCCACTTCATAATGGATACATGGGATGAGCTGGGTTTTTTTAATGTGTCAGCAATTTTCTCATCAAGCAAATGTCTACCTAGTAGAACAAGACAGCAATACCAAAAAGACTTTCTGTATCAATGGTCAATCCTTTTTTAAATTTATTACCTATCAATAGAAGGTCCTACATGTTATTTAAAAGATTAATTCCTTTTCATACATTTAAAATGCATTGTCAGCACAAATACATTTCCAATCAGTTAGAGACTGGGTTGACTCAGCCTAGTTTTGACATTTCTTTTAAGGCTGAACAATTTGTATTCACCAGAGTAAGAACAGACCAAAGCTACAAAGGTATTAGTAGGATTTACAAGAAAATTTGGCTTTCACATACTTTGAAATGTTGCTTTACACACTTATGGTTAGAATACTCCCTTGGGATGTGAGACCACACTGTACCTAAATCTAGGTGCCTTCCATTGGTCTTTCTAGAACAATATACTGCCTCTGACAGTGAAAAGTGGCTCTGGTAGTTTGTTGCTACTGGTTGTTTACTATTATTATTATTATTATTATTATTATTATTACTATTGGAGGGGGATGTTGTTCTAGAATGAACTTTGTTCCTCTATCTCCAGTTCTGAGAAGGTATTCCATCTTGTATGTATTATAGTTTCCAGAAGATTTTTCACTGAAAAACACGAGGTTAAACAAATGCTAAATCAACTTTTTTCTTATTGAAATGCACATTAAAATACTCCTGAAAATCTTCTCTATTAAGGTGCTCTAGTATTAAGACAGTTACAATAGTGAGAGATGAAAAATAATTTGGTGTTATAAATGCTGCAAAGAATCTACTGGAGCTCTAGGCAATAACTGGCCCTGTATGAGCATGAGTGCCAAAATGATAACCCCATTTTGTTTTAATCTATCTAGTTTCCGAATCCTGTTTCTTTACTCACTTAATCTGGTTTCTAAATCATGAAATTCAACACACTTTTCCATATTGTAGCCTTAAGTTTCAGGAAACTTGTAACCTTAAATTTAGTAATAACCTCTCAGTTACTTTGGGACTATGCCCTCATCGGAGAGGTCACTGCTTCTTCCTACTCTGAAATGACCCTCACCTTCTGATTTGTCTTTGAAGAGCAGTCCTCCATCTCTTGCTGCTGCTTGACAATAAGTTCTAGTCCTTGTTTTAAAGACTATTTCACTGTATTATATTAAGTATCAATTATTTAACTTATCAAAGTAAGTGTTTGGGATGATGTTCTAGATACCTGACTTTCTAAAATATATGTTTTGTATTGTTTTTAGATAAAGTAATATTCAGAGATGCTTACCAAATTCAGGCTTCCATTGTGTTACCACTACATATATGGTTATGAGGTGAGAAATATCTCAATCAGAAGAACTTATCTTTTACGAAGACGAAGTAGGTAAAGTATAGAAAAACAGTATTATCTCATATTGCAGTTAGAGAAATAAAGCATAGAACCATTAATTTATTTAAGCAGTGTCTGTCATTAAAGATCAGAGCACTTTGACAGTATGACCATCCTTCTTTTGAAAATATATTTGCATATACCAGAATTAAAGATTCTTTCTTTTCAGGCCATTTGTACCTATGATGAAAATGCTTTTTTTTTGTGTAGGGTTTTTTTTGTGGTTTTTTTTTTTGTGTGTGTGTGTTTTTTTTTGTTTTCCCTAATCATCTCACAGCTGCACCAAATATATGCTACTATCCCATAGCAATAGCAGGGTTTAGTTACCATATTAAAATCTTTCTGTAAACATTAGTCATTGTTCAAAGCGACTCCTTTTTCTTTTTAATCTTGCAAATATTTTAACTCAGCCTTTTCAAGACATACAGAATGAAATATCAGGAAAAGGACTCCAGAGATCTCATGACTCTTAATGCCATACTAGAAAACAACAAATCTTCACGTATAAAATTGTATCTCAAATAAGTCATTAATTTGGGCTTCAGGAAGGAGCTATGTCTCTTGAATAACAAAACATCTGTACAACTTTAGCAAATATAAAGAAAAAATTAGTAATCATTGGTTTCCTAAGAGACAATTGCCTCTTTTTACATGAATGCTCATTAATTTGCAGATCTTGCTTTCTTCAGTCAACATGACTCAATAAAGATTTTAAAGATTCTGTAGTCTTTTATCTTACTACTTTTCAGCAAGATCATAAACAGTTCTAAAGCTTCAGGGTAAGGACTTTAATTTCTTTTTTTACAATACTATGTGGCAGTTAAAGATAATAAATTAGGTGCATGGGCCATGATATTTATATTGCAAGAGGGAGATTTGTATACCACTATAGACCAGTTTAAGGAACACAACAGGTCCAGTCATTTTTTGTAGATATCAATAGTCCAGTCTCACTTCCCTTCAATTCCATTTATGCCTCCTTGTACTACTGTGCATGGTAGACTGCAAACAGTAACTAGAGATGACACTGTCTACACCATTTAAGACTTCATGTATATCAAATACATTTGAGAATTGTATATATGTCACAGCCCTTTTAAATCAACAGTTTATAGGTGCATTAGATTGCCACAATAGTATTTTGTTTCAAAATATTAACAGGCAACCCAGATTATATTACAATTTACTGTGTCTTTGGTCACAGCACCTACTAATCCTCACTTCACTATTTACAGCATTCTTTACCATTGTTTTCTTATCCCATTTTTACAACTTCTTTAGGTACCTGCTTTTTCTGTATGCAATAAACTATTTTAAGAATTCAGGAAAATAAGTGGACTGTGGACATGTAACTTAGTTGTCTTCTATTATTTCGATAATTTACCACTGTTGCCTTAGTCACTGGCTAAAATTCAATCCAGATTAGTCAAAAAATATCCCATGTTGGGCTGTTAACACAGTGGTTTAGGAAAGCAATCATTTACTAAATCCTAAATCTTTCAATTCTGTCTCCATTCTACAGCATGCCTCAGAGATTTCTCAATTAATACCAGGGAGGTTGAAATAGGTTGAAATCAAATCATCCATAAGCACAATCTTGTTAACCTAACTTGCCCTCCTTATCTCTTCATACAAGTTTTCATTTCCGTTTCTTTTTTCTGTCCTTGGAGGTTCATTGTACTGTGTACCTGTTTTATTATCACTTTAATACTCCTATGTATAAGCTAGCTTATTTCCTGAAGATGTCAATTCATTTCATCATGTGCTTCATTTTTTCTAACTTGTAGGAGTACAATAAAAGCTGAACAAAAGCAATCTTTCTTGAGAAACTTTCTGCCATAAGAGAACACTCTAAAGAGTATTAGATGATTATATGGGGTATAGATGGTTTTCCCTAAACAATATTGCCTCTAGAACAGAACTAAGAAATCATGTCATTCTAAATTTTCTGGGAAAAAGTTTAGCTTTTAGATTAGATTGAAATACATGTTTTTATTTATTCTAGATACTGATATTTGGTTGCCATTATGCTGAATCTTCATGCTATTATTCACTGTTCAGACTGCATGTTTTACAGTTAATCACAGCTTTTGTTTTAGGGAAAAGGAGACAATTTCTCATGTGTACCTTCCAACTTGTGAATTGACCAGAGGTCTAAACCTACAGAAGCTCACAAATACGACTCCCTTGAACATTCAAAACAAATAAGACTTTCATATGTAATACTTTTATTTTGCTGATGAGTTTGTTTGTTTGTTTGTTCCCTGTGTGAATAGTAATATTTGCAGTGTTGAAATTATTTGTAAATAATATTTTCATAAAAACTGGTGGCCAGTTTTGGCCTCTACCATGATACAATGCAGGACAGGCACACAAAAAACTGATTCAGTTCAAATATTGTCTGGCACCATTCCATCAGAAAACTACAGCCATTTCTATACCTTTGATTAGTACCTAAGTATTCATTTTCCTTTCCAGCTCTGAGACCAGGGTTCAGTTTCCTATGAGAATGCCAGCTTGTAACATTTCTAGAGACAGCAAATGAAGCACAGCTCAAAATGGATTAAAGAAAGTAAAAACAGACTTCAGAGAAAAGAGACCATGCCTACAATCCTGGAGCTATCTTCCTTTAGCCTCACCTCTCTTTATTTTCAAGCATCTTAAAATGGTAAAGAAAAAGGGCCAAATCCAGCCTCTATGCTATATGCATTTCTCACTGTACTTTATCTGAAGCAGAAATTGAGCCCAAATCTCTTAGAGTAGAATCTATTCCCATTTAATGTAGGATATCTCCCTTTTTCTTCAGGCCTTGTTTCTCAAATTTAATTATAATTGCGTTTTTAAAATGTCTTATCTTCCATCTTTTTACATGAATGCTCTGACTCTGGCACTTTTCCCCTATCTAATTCTTTCAGTTTCATTGTCCATGTCTAACTTCCATGTACAGGGTTTATTTTCATCTGTTCCTTCACTTTCTAGACTGGCATGTTTGTCCTTCCTGTTTTCTTTCCAGTTGTCCTAGAAGAGCCCAGTACAATTGTCAAAGCTTCTCCTTGTGGAATCCCAGGTGTCTAAATTTCCCTGATTGTTACTTGCTAATTCTAACAATGTTTTTAGCTGCTCCAGGACTGAAAAAGTTACTAAGCAGTCACTCTTAGGTGCTAAAGCATTTATATTATGTTGCCCTTTTGTTAACACTACTATGCAGTTCAAGTATTTTGTGTATTTTAAACAAGCAAACAAAAATTAATAATAGATGTTTAAAAAAATGAACTAAAATGAATCTTGTTTAAATAATACATTCCTACTTCCAGTAAGGTACTTTAATATAGTGGCTCTGTGCTGGGTTTTTGTGTCAGGGTTTCTGGTAGCGGGGAAGGGGGCAACAGTGGTGGCCCCCTATGAGAAGTTTCTGAAAGCTCCCCCAGCTCCAAATCGGACCCACCTGTGTGGCAAGGCCAAGCCAATTAGTGATGGTGCCTGTACCTCTGAGAAAACATAATTAAGAAGGGGAACATGGGAGTTATGAGGAGAACACCTATCCAAACATGGAGTTTAGTGGAGGAAAGGAAGAAGAAGGGGTGGAGGTGCACCAGAGCAGAGACCCTCACCCTGTATCCCCTGGTGAGATAGCAAGCTGCCACCCCTGCCACCATGAAGGTCACCTCTGGAGCAGATGTTGACCTGCAGTCTGTGCATGACCCACACCAGAGCAACATGGAAATGGCTGCAGCCCATTGGAAGGACTCACATCACAGAAAGTTCATGGAGGACTTTCTCCTGCAAGAAGGGAACCATGCTGGAGCAAAGGAAGGATGCAAAGAATTCCCTCCCCCTAAGGAGGAAGAGGTGGCAGGACTGACAGCACCCCCCCATGCCCTGTTCCCTGAGCTGTTGGGGGGCAGAAGGTAGAGGAATTGAGAACAGAGCTGAGCCCTGGAAGATGGGAGAGATGGCGGGAGGTGATTTTAAAATGTGGCAATGCTTCTCACTGTCCCACTCTGTCTGTTAAATGTTGTTGTTAGTGTTTGAATTAAAGTGATGTTCTTTTTCTTCCACTAACGAGTCTGTCTTTTGCCCCTGATGGTAACAGGTGAACCATCCCTCTCTCTCTATCTTGATTCCCAAACCTTTTACTTTATTTTCTTTTTCTGAGTCGTGAGGGGGGAGGAGTGTATGAGCAGCTGCATGGTGCTCAGTTGCCCTCTGGCCTCAAATCACAACAGCCTCCTAAACTCTTACAGAATCACTAATTGCTCTATGAAAACAATATTAAGAAAACAATAATAAGATAATAGCTTGTACATTTTACAAAAGTAATGTTAATGTAATATTCTGTAATTACTTTTAGGCATTTAAATGTTTTGTATGTGTGTGTGTGTATATATATATATATATATATATATATATATATAAAATTCTGCTGCAAACAAGCTTTCCTTCTCATATAAAGAAGACAAGTAAGGAAGACAGAAGATTTCTGAGATTTCTGGTACAGCAATTCCAAAGATGCATTTCTTCAGTCAGACGGCACCACCAATTGCTGTAACTGATACTTCATCCATTACACCAACTCGATTTCTCAGACAATAGATAATTAGCTAGACTCTACTTCTGGATCATAATTTCTATCTTCTGAGGAATCTCATGCTATAATGGACAAGATGTCATGAATAATAAGGAATTATGTTGGTGAAAGCTACATAACTAAACCTAAAAGTATATTGTTCCTTGTCTTTGAAGAAGAAGGAAAGAGATTTATATGCATTAGTGGTCTCAGTTATGTTTCATCTCTTCCTTGAGAGAGAATGTTAACACTACCTAGAAAATTAAAAACTGAAAATAACGCTATATAAAGCTCATCTTACATCTGAAGAAGAAACTCAAATAAAGGGAGTGATGCAATTTAAAAATCCTCAGTATACTCAGACAAAGTTTGTTATTTAATCATGCATGAAGATTTTTTTGCCTCTGAAACGGCATGTTATAAAGTTATAATTGTATTAGGTGACTCACATTTATGTAATTACCTTAGGATATTGCATTATATTTCTAAGGATATATTTTTAGTAAGCATAGCCTATTGAGTTTATTCACATTATCTCACAGATATAGATGAGGCTCTTTTATAGTCTGTTTTATGTGAGATGCTTAAAGTACAGAAATAGATGCCTTCACCACTTGCTGCATGGATTCTATACCGCACAGCATCCCCTGAATCACACAGAACAGAAAAGGTGGGATACCCTCTCTCATTTTCTTCAGAACTACCAAACAAGAATATATTGTGTTCAAAGAAGATTCCACAGAGGCTGGTACCACTGAGCAATCAGCAAATGAAGTCAAACCAATGGCAATTATTAGGATTTCACTTCGTTGAGTTGTTGTCACCATGTGGCACATGACTTTTACTTGGAACTGATTGCAAGCTTGAAGTCTCAGGGGAAAACGAGAGAGAGAGAGAGAGAGAGACCTATTACTGGAAATATGTGCCATTGGAAACTCCTCTTGATTTTCACTTAATTCCTTGGTAATTTTTGTTCATTTTGATGCACTTCAGCACCTCAGGAGCTATAGCTGTTCTGTAAGTGTGTGATATACAGATACTGAGATCCCATCTAAGGTCCCATTTATAGGATCCCATCTATAGGTCCTAACACAGTTGCCATGTCCATAAGTGTTTTAAATGAAAAGAGAAAAATAATTTTCTGGCTATATCTTAATAACTGACCCACTTTGGCTAAGAGCCTTGCAGAATCATAGGTGCACCCAGAGGGTGATCCATGCAACAGTAAGTTCTTAAATTAAATGAAAAATGACAAAACTCTGGGTGGTTCATTGCTAGATAGTATCCCAGGACAATCCATACATGAACCTGGGCAATTTAAGGTGACTGTTGCCAGGATGCTGCACTGACCAGCTGTTCTCTGTGGGCTGGGTTGACAGAAACAGGACAGCCAGGGAGGGCCAGGAGCATCCCCAGCCCTGGGAATAGGGCACCTCCCTGGGGATGGGGACAAACTAAGGCCAGGCCAGGCTGTGGGTCCACAGGTAGGTCTGTCTCAGCAGGGCCCATGGCTGGGCAGGGCAGGGATGTGGGGAGCTGGAGAATGGCCCTGCTGTGGCATTGTTGGGGCAGGGGCCGACAGCCCTGGGGGGCTGAAATGGGGTCCTGGGCCATTGGCAGGGTCAGGGGAGCCTCAGGAGTGTGGGCAGGGATAGTGAATCCTGCGAGTGCCCTCAGGGCTCTGACACTCTTGTGGACCCAGGGTTACCTTGCAAAAATAAATTGTTTCATTGTTCAGCTACATTGTTAAGTAAATCACCACTAATATATTGACAAAATTACCTCACTTAAAATGCAGGCTAGCAGAATAAGATATCAATAAAGCATCAAGACATTTGATGGTGGGCCAAGTGATGATGAAGAAAAACTGAAACTCAGCTGGTGCAGTCCTTCTTTCACGCCCCAAACAGAAGTGTCATATCTCATGAGTGCCAAACAGACAGGTGGCCATAAAACCTATTTACTACAACCCACAAGATGAATGTAAATCATGAGAAGCGTGTGTGTATATGGTAATGTCTCAAAGTAAAGAATTTGTGTTGTCTAAGACCCACTCCAATATCTCTCCCTCATGCTGTAAATGTGCAGGCTACTGCACATGCCTGCCTTCTCCCTTCTGTCTCTTCACATTTCTTCCTCACATATCCAACCTCCAAACACCTTTTAATATATTATACCAAAATTAAGACCCTAAGCATGTGGTATACACAAGGTAGACACCTGAAGTACTAGCATACCGTAGAGATTACTCAAAAATAGCAAAGTATTTGTTCAAAATCTGAGATTTTATTTTCTCAAAATGTCCTGTATTCACAGATGTTTGGATTTATTTTTTTTTTAGAATTATTTTTCCATTTAATGATTAACAAATAAATTTTTTATTTCAGTGGAAAAGAGAATTAAGAAGTACTCAGATGCCACAGATGAGATACTTAATAATGTATGAGTGTTTTGTAGTCTAATGCTTCTAACTTGACTCTTGTAATGACTTCAGGCTCTGCATTCTTTTGACTTCATGTCTTATAAAATGGAGAACATCCTTTGTTGAGTACTTTCTTTGCCATGATTGTATATTTGGGAATTTTTTTAAATTTTTCATTATTCTATATTTTTCATTCCTTAGATTCCAGACAACTAAACAAAAATACATTTCATGCTGCAAAGTAACCTCAGACCTGTTTCAGAATGGAGATTAAAAACAATGCCCAGAATATGAATGGAGCTTTTTTTTTTTTTCTTTTTTTTTCTTTTTTTTTTTTAATTTTAAGGTGTTTTCAACTATGTATCCTTCTCTTTCTTGGAATTTTTCTTCCTAATTTAAAAATAACTGTGCACATTGAGGTTCATACTGTATAATCCTAAAACCCATGAACTGGTGAATGATGGTTTTAGAGGTAATCAGAAGTGCCAATTATGAAACTAGTGTCCAGTGAAGCATGCCGGTTACAGCTCAGCAAGCTGAGCCACTTAATACTGAGTGAGTTTAACAACAAAGACTCTTTTTGTAGCCACTGAACTTTTTTATTTAATTTCTTGCTAATAAATTTTCAAAGTGCCAAACAAGAATTTTAGTAGTGCATTTTCCATTGATTTTAATGTGAATCACATAGCTAAAACTCATTGCAAAGACTTAAAAACATAGCTGTTGTTGAAAGCTATTGTATGGTAAATAGTTAAATAAAATTCAGACCACATACAAAACAATTCTATATAATTGGAAATAAAATAGAAAATTGTAGATAAGATTGATACAACAAGAAACAAATATGATAACAGAGAAAAAATATTTAGAAACACATTTTCAGTCAGTGAAAAATATTATTCCACTTATTTCAGTGGAGCTTTGACAAATTATAGGATCTGACCCATAGATTTACGGGTCTGGAGACCCTTCTTATTCACTAAAACTATGCCTTTGTAAATGTTTAATGGTTTTATTCCATGTCTGTATTTCTTAACTGTTTAAAGTTAAGTTCATTAATTTTATGAATAATCAGGTACATCTGTATAACTGACTTCTGTATTAATATCTGGTTCTTAATTTTAAGTGAGCTCAAGACTATATAAAATAGACAGTGTTAACAAGCATAACAAGTAAATACCTGCATATCCAGTACTATCATTGGTATATCCAGCACTGTTACTTGTATATATAAAATCTGTTCATAACTTTCTAAATATGTCTATTAAGTTTGTATCCACCTAAAGAATGTGTATTGGTTCTTATATTTTATGGAGGTTTTTGAGTTATTGTAGATTCTCTTGGTTTTATCTGTTCTTTCTCCTCATTGGAGAACTTACAGGCATGAAATATTACAAAATATTATTTTGTGTTTTGCAGAACATAAACATTTGTAGAGCACAAAACTGTGGAAAGACGTATGTTAAATAGCAAATGTCTAGCATATATCAAAGAGATTTTTAAAGATCTATTAGAGCTCTGTGCTAAGGCAAGTGTTCTTACTCCTTCTGATCATATCTGCACTTACCTGAACTGGCAAATCCTAACAGCCTAAAAGTCGAGAAGATTTGCCAGACCTGGCTTTATGTTTAACTCTATTGATTTTTAAGGTAGATTGAGCTCAGCCTAAATTCACGCTACCTACAATTTCCCTCTCTTCTTTTATCAGGAAACATCAAGGTCTACCTAGAAAGGATTTAGATGGTCTCTGTCTCCCAACACCGGCTATGTTACACTGTCACAAGGACAGATTGGCACAGGCAGGCTGCCAGATCAGAAAGGGAGCAGTGGGACACATCTACAGTACATGGGGGAAATCTGTAATAATATAATTAAAGCAACCAAGAATTGGCTGGTCAAATGTAAATGTCTACTTTAGGGTGAGATTAATTGCTCTCTGAAGTCTGCTGGCTGTACTGATGAGCTAAAACCAGCCAGGACAGGACAAGTTCAGACAAGTGCTGAGACCTTGCAGAGTCAGGTCAGGACAAAGTCTACGGCCTTCTACTACTAATGACAAAATTATATTTACTGAGATGCACCACTATTTATGTCCTCAACTATAAAAACCATTAAATCTGCGGTCTGAGCAGTCACCAAGTCAGCAGGAGCATTTGAATTATGCATTACTCTTTAAACTATGTACTGTTAATCCAAGTTACTTTGAAAATGTAATGAATGTTGGAGACTTCAAACGTTGGGTGGCAATTTAAAATCTGGTCACTTTAATGACCTGACAGTGGGCAGATAACCTGATGTGTCCACCATCAGAATTCAGTGATGATGGCCTTTCCACTAATTTTTTAGAATTTTATCTTTTATGGAAACATTTCCGTAACTCAATTATTATCTTTTTTTTTTTTTTTTTAATGTATGTGAAAGGCTGAAGATAGCATATTTACAGGATAATTCATAATAGCAGTATTATATTTAATTAATATTACTTTTGCCCCTCTTCTCTGATGGTTTATACACATTTCGTAATGATGCCTAATATAGCTATTATTAGTATAGAACAGATTGATATACATCAGTAGTTCCCATTCTTAAAAATATTACTTGCTATGTATCCACTTTGGCTTTGTTTTCACACTATTACACAGTAACATACATTTCTACCTCCTTTTGAAGATTATTATTGACTAGTTTTGTTACAATTTCAATGCCCATCTTTCCAAATCAAATGACATATTAAATATACCAAGACATTCAACATATCACTTTATCCAATTCAAAAAAGAATCCTATAGAGAGCAACATTAAGCTCTTCCACCATAACAATTTAAGACTTGAAATAGGGTAGATTTTAATTATATTCCAGCCCATTTTTAAACTCTTATCATGTGATTACTAAAAGAAAGAATTAGAAATACTTTAGACAAAGAGGTGGCAGGTACATACCATTGATATATTTGGGAAGAAAATTACTTTCTTAAAGCTTGTATTCATTGTTCTGTTAATAGGAAATAAATGAGCTGAAGAGGGCTTTGTTTGCTTGTCTGATTAACAAAAAAGTATGGCAAAACATACCCGCTACATCCTGTCATCGTGGAGTTTTGCAGTTCTTTGTGCCCTCTTCTTTTCATTGTCCTTTCTTAACTGGCAGATAATGTAAATATATTGATATCTTTTTTCAGAACTATTTGGTTATTGCAGAGATGTAATCATCCTTTGTCACTTCACTGGGGGATATCCACAGATTTGCATATTTTTAATTTATTTTATAGTATGACACCTAGAATAAATTATTGGGAGTTGTAATATATGTGTTTATGATTACTAAATATTCCTGTTACAAGTTTCCTCATGGTTGTATCTTACATTTTTACTTTGAATTATGTTTTCATGTAGTTTTCAGTTATATAGTTATCTTTTTGATAATAGTAAAGCACATATTTTCACTGTAGGAAAATAGAGTTAAACACAATATATTTTCATGCTATATAACTTACATAGCTATACAATATACATAGAGAGAGGAAGATGGAGAAAAGGGAGACACATCTGCAGACCCTATGTCAAGTAGGTTGTGCAGGCTTTCTTCAATAGAATACACTGATGTAAACCACACCTTTATAGCTGCCTTTTTTCCTTTTTTTTTTCTTTTAGTAAGTTGCTGTAGTTACATATTTCTTTTGTAACGAGAGGTATTTTTTCATAATCTTGAAAGAATATTTAGATCATCATAAAACCATATGTTCTAGGTAAAACCCCTTAATTTATTAAGAAGTGAGAAAGCAGCTGGTTACTGTGAATGACATTTTCTGTTATGCACCAGATTTGCAAGTCCTCAAGTATTTATTTCAAGGTTGTATTTAGAGATGTCATTGTTATTGTTACAGATCAAAGAACTTCACTCAGGGTAAAAAATATTTAATGTCTCAGTTTCCTTCAAATTGCTCTAAAAACATCGTTAACAATACATCTTCTCCTTTGACTTTCTTTTCACAGAAAGACTGCCATCCTGATAATGAGCATAGATTAATTAAAGTAAAGGGCTAAGACTGACTTTCAGTAACAGCTGTGAGAATCTAAATTGTGCTGTGGATAGTGCAGTGTACATAAACAGGAGACTCAAGGTGTCACTGGTCTTAATTAGTACATACAAAATTTATGTATTTGTGGTGGTTGAGAAGCCTATTTGCTTTAGTCTCCTTAAACTAACCTGAAAACATTTTTTATTTGTATCCTTCTCTTACCCTTTGCATCTTCTTTGGTATATGTCTCTGGTGTTATCTTCCACCAGTTACATCCTATTTAATTTGTTAATAAAATGTTCTAAATTTGTGGATTTCAAGTGAGGAACCTGTTTACTTTCATCTCCTATTTTCTTTCAGACATGACTGCCAGATGAGTCTTTACTGAGAATTAATAACTTCTTTCAGTAGTGGCTAATGGAAGATACGCTCCCATCCCATCATAGTAGTGACAGATCATCACATTTTGGCATTCTCCTGGAATTTTTAAAATATTTGACTCTGTGGTATCAGCACCATAACAATCAAAAATTAAGCCAATTCAGAATGTGGGAGTCTCCTTATTTGTATAATTTTTTTAAAAATCACCACCTCCTTGTCCCAGAATACTGCTTGATGTGATGAGTCCCGAAACAGTCATGCCTTATCAGCCACCTTCAAAATCAATCTTTCTTTATTTCTAATGCCTGAGATATCTCATAGAGTATGTCCATCCTCATAACGATGACTTGCATTTACAACTGTTTTCTGCAGGATCTGTCAGTCTGACAATAGCGGGGAAGTGAAATTGTGGTGCAGCTCTTTCTCAGTAACAGGACCAAAGCTTTATCTGACCAGACTAAAATAAGTCTAAATGCAACACTCTTTACATTAACATAAAATTCTCAAAATATCACTGTAGATAGCACTGAGGAATGAAAGAGGAGTTAAAACGGAAGATGAGAAAAATAAAGATGTGGTTTAAAACACAATAAATAGAAATATATTCCTAGCTCTAACTGATTAGGAGAAGTAGAGAGAAAAAAATTGGATCACTGGCCAGTTGTTAGAGCAGTTACTATTTCCTCAGTGACACTTAGATGCTGCAGTGATATATGCTTTTATAAGAATTAGAAACTAGCAAGCTAACTAGAAGAAATTAAAATAATATATGAGCTGACTTCAATGGCAGCAGGATTAGATCTTGAGTCAGTAGGTGTCTGATTAGAATTTTTTTAAGGGATGGCTGTTTAAAATTTATGTTTTAATTTATGTTAATTGTTTCTTTGTACCCTTTTGGTATTTAAAGATGATTGTGAATAGGTTAGCACATTTTAATTCAGTATTAAGGGTCACCTAATGGTTCTTTTACAGAAAGCAAGGGAGACCACTTTTAGATTTTGATTCCAAACAGCATTAGAGTCAAGACATTGAGAATGAAATCTAGTGCACTTAACTTAGCAGCGTGGCAACCCAGGCCACTAAAGTAAATTTATACATTTTCAATAAAGTTAATCTAGAGATATATGCATTTGTGGATCTGCAAAATTAAATCCAGGACATCATAGAATGGTTTGGGTTCAAAGGGACCTTGAAGATCATCTACTTTCAACCCCCCTGCCACAGCCAGGGACACCTTCCACTAGAGCAGGTTCAAAGCCCCACCCAACCTGGCCTTGAACATTTCCAGAGAGGGCGTATCCACAACTTCTCTAGGCAACCTGTTCCAGTGCCTCCACACCCTCACAGCAAAGAATTTCTTCCTCGGTCTAACCTAAATCTGCCCTCTTTCAGTTTAAAACCATTACCCCTCATCCTATTACTACATTTCCTGGAAATTAATCCCTCCCCATCTTTCCTGTAGACTCCTCTCTATGTACTGGAAGGCCCTATAAGGCCTCCTCAGAGCCTTCCCTTCTCTAGGCTGAACAATCCCAACTCTCTCAGCCTGTCTTCCTAGGGGAGGTGTTCCAGCACCCTGATCATCTTCATGGCCCTCCTCTGGACCCAATCAAGCAGGTTTATGTTTTTCTTATCCTGGGGGCCCCAGAGCTGATCAAAGTACTCCAGGGGAGGTCTTACAAGAGTGGAGTAGAGGGAGAGAATCACCTCCCTCAACCTGCTGGCCACAATTTTCTTGATGCAGCTGAGGATACAGTTGGCTTTTCTGGCTGTGAGCACACATTGATGGGTCATAGTCAGTTTTCCATTCAATAACACACCCAAGTCCTTCTCTGCAGGGCTGCTCTCAATCCACCCATCACCCAGCCTGTATTTGTGCTTGGGATTTCCCTGACCCATGTGCAGGACCTTGTATTTGAACTTCATGAGGCTCGCACGAGCTCACTTCTCAAGCCTGTCAAGGTCCCTCTGGATGGCATCCCTTCCCTCCAGCGTGTTGACCGCACCACACAGCTTGGTGTCGTTGGTGAACTTGCTGATGGAACACTCAATGCCAGTGCCCATGTATCTAACAAAGGTGTTAAATAGGAACCATCTTATTCAGGTGCTAACCTCTTTTCACGATACACATATTAAGGCTTGACCACCAGCGGATGATTCAGTCTATAATCTTTTTTAACGTAGGTTAAATGTCCTTCAGATGACTACAAGTCTAGACAGACTTAGACACATATGTTCCAGTGCAGATGGGATTACAGGAACTGATTTCCACTTTTGTTTTACTGTTCAGTGGGTATCATAGTAACCTAAAATGAGGAAAAAGACAACCCTGAAACACAGATGATCTACTCAGTATTTAATTATGTTTTTGAAGTGCCATACTTCAAAGAGAAGTCAATGAGAGACATTTACTACACAACACTCAGTGGAGTGGTTAATGACTAACACACTCAACTGAGGATGATTTCTTTTTCCCAGTAAATGACTCCAGAGAGTGAAATATTTAAACACTCACATATTCTTAAAGATAGTCACTACAGAGAAAGAACTTGTCTATCTGCATGGAAACTACATCTGACATAAATTTGTTCTGAAGATGTTGTTGTCTAAGGAGTCATGTTCATCTGCTAAGATAGGTGGAGCATCATTATTTAAAAATCACCTCTATGAGATATCCCTTAAAGCCTGATCTCTGCAAACTCATAAAGCAAAAAATATTGACTGTTATAGGCTACATCTATACTTTTGAGAAAGTCATGGTGGAACAACGATAATCCACAGTACTCAGCCAATGTTAGCTTAATTGCTGAGCACAATTTTGCTCCTGTCAACAAGAGCTCCCAGGAACACAGCCAAAGCTCTGATCAGGATATACCAACTGCAAGCAATCATTTTTCAAGGGGAAGTATGGTTGGAACAGGGTTTGGCTCCTTTAGTGCAACACACTCTTCCAAAATTATCTCAGTAGATTTTGCCTGCAGCATATAATTTCAGTTTCATACCATAAAAATAACACTCTGTTGAACAGTATTATTATTACTTTATTATAAATATTTTACATGAAAAAAACATGTGCAAAATAATGTTTTATGAATGTGTGGGCTTCAGCTGAGATCCAAAGGACACCCAGACTTAATTAAGTGTTAATGTTTGTCTTAGCTCTGAGACAATATGCTCTAAGCATTGTTGGTAAAAGCCAGTCATTTCCACATGAGCTCTGAGTCAGGGATTGGTTCCTGACTGTCTTTTATTTTTAAACATAGACATAGCTTTTTTGTCTACACTCAGTCAAGAGTTAGCATTGGTAGTATATACTAATTCCATTTCCACATTTAATTCAAGTAAGCTCGTCAATTCACATGGTCCCACAGAATTCTGTATACAGAAAGACTTTACAATGAGAGTAGTTCACTGCTTCTCCAGAGAAAAATGTATTTCTCTTTCAATGGATAATGATTTCCTAATAGATGTGTCAAGTTTAAGATATGACAGTCTACCAAAGGTTCTTAGAATTTCTAAAGTGGTTAGGATAGCACACAACCTGAGGTGATATCAAAGGTACTAAAAAAGTAAAAGACAATTCTTTAAAAGAGGAAAATATCAACAGAACCTCAAGAAAGAGATGAAGTAGCGAAGGAAGCCTGATTTACCAAAAGTCTGTAATTGCAACCCCGGGGGTTTTACATAATGGATTTGGGTAAGCATCCAGAATCCATCAGTTGTGTATAGAGAAAGGAAGAGAAAGCTTTTGAACTGGATCTTACTTTAATGAAAGTATGTGTATTTTAAAATTTATTTCTGTCATATCTGCCACTTAGTTATACTTCATATGTTTTGGATTTTGTAATAAATATTTTAATTTCTTTTAGCATGTCTTGAGATAAGTATGACTTTAATCTTAAAACAGAGTAATGCTCCAGCATTCTAAAGTTTTGGATGTGACAACTTATAATTGGAATCAGTCTAAACTATGTATGCATCACCTAGAATGTCAATATTTCTTTTAAGAGAATATCCAAATGGTAGGAGGATGTTTCACAATTTAAAGTATATGGATTGGGAGCTTGGTGTGATTTGAATCACACCAGCAAGCATGCCTGACATCTGATAGTCGCAAATATGGATATGGTAGATAGCCACCTGGTAATGGAGGTTTTAGATGCTGACCAGTCCATACAACAGTGGTGTCATTAAGGATGGCACTACCAACCAAAGCGTGAACATAGGCATCTAAAAAGCTTTGTGGCTTATTTTTCTTAATTAGTTGTATTTTGCATGCATTATTCTGGCAATATAGCATTGATTTCGGTAGATTCCATTTACAAAACACATTATTCTTAATCTGCATTGACTTTTTATAAAAAAACTACGCCAAAGGAACTTTCAAAATGGATGATGTCAATGGCTATTACATCTAATTCACAAAAGGCATCCACATCTGCAGTATTCATCTTAAAATACGTTTACATTTTATGCATTTGAGATATTTACTCTAGTAGCACAGACAGCTAAACTGAGTACTGTCAGTGTATGTACAGGATGATGTTGGAAATATGCCATAAATTGCCAAGATCGAGTTTGAATTATAAGAATACAGCTGATGTGCAAAGTAATGAAAGAGTTTTGGGAATGGAATTGGTGTTCTGTAACCAGAAATGAAGCTACATATCACAAAAAATGTTCTGGCAATTATATGTATCTTTTATGTACAAAACATTGCAGTAACACCAAGCTTTCTGCCTTACCTTTTTCTATCTATCTTCTACACACTATCTACTTTTTTTTTTTTTTTCATTATAATAAATTTATTAGTTTAATATTATAAATCTCCCGATTGGAATTGCCTTGATGTTTGGGAATTCATAGGTTGTCTGGAATGGGTAGGTGTGTCCCCTAATTTAGGAATCTTCATCAGAAGTAATCGCTAGGTAGAAAGAATGGAAGCTTCTGTCTTCAGGTATCCTTCCATGATAAGCAGTTCAGTAGGAATCACTGTCAAAAGTTAGTGACTGATAAATCCTGCACATTGTCACTGCCTCAGGAAAAGCTAAGCTAAGGGTTACGAATTATGACTTTGTCTCCTTGCACCCACTTCTTTTATTAGTGTGATTGGAAATTCTGATGATGGAAGGAAAATCTGACCTAATGACTACAGATTAGAGGGAAAGATTGCACCTCCAAAATTCTCAATACAAAGGTCTGCAGTGATCAACACTTTTAGTGTGACTTGAAATATACACCACCTCTTTGAACTCCAACCTGTACAGAGGTTTGCCTTGTTCCTTGCACCTTTGTCATGCACTCATATTGCTGTAGCAGAACACAAAATATGCTTCAGAAATGTATTTTCAGTTAATTGGAATTACAAGATCAAAGCTTTATAGATGTAAATAACCAAAGACATAATCACAAATATTTGTCTTTTTTAAAAAACAAACCAAAACAAAACACTAAACTAAACATTATATTTAAAAAATATTTCTCTAGTAAACTATTTTTATATTACAAGTTGTAAATATTTCAGAATGATGAGACAGATGGCATCACTGACTTAAGTAGTTATCATAATACCCTATTTGGAGAATAGAAAATAAAAGGATTGTTGAAAGAGGCTGAGGACTTTTTCCCCACAGAGAAGTAAGCACTGGCTTTGCAGCCATCCACAACATCCTTACATTAGTTTTCACGTCACCATTATGTCAACAGCAAAACATAAAAAGAAAAATCTTGAAAATAAAGCATACTTGCTTCCAGACTACAATAAACTAGTTTCCTAAGAGAAAGAAATAAAGAAAGTAGGTCTGTGACTTACTCTTAGAAATCCAGTGGTTTGTAGTGTGATATATGGATTGTATTAAGACACTCAGATGCATTTGGTCTTACAGTGTCAGCTGTCTAAATTGTAGACAAATATGTTTATAAATAGGATTATTGGCTTACTATGTCATGCAATAATTTGAGATTTTTCCCCATTTGGACTCAGTCTAACAGCTATTTCTTCCATTCAGATTGCTCCAGTCCTTCCCCTCACACATGTTTTTTAACTTAATGGGATAACACATGTTTCAAAAAGATGAGAAATTTCTTCTTGGAGCTCAACTTTGTTTATAACAAAAGAAAGAAAAAAAAAAAAAAAAGAGAGAGAAAAAAAAGGTAACCCTGATAACATTCAGTTTTTTATTTCTGTAGGCACTGAAGACTTGGTTTATTGGTTTTGCTGAATAAGTTAAGAGAGAATAGTTATCATTAAGAATTACTTTCTCCTTGTCTTGGACTCCTGGGGTTGTACAGATAAGGTCTCAATCCGTTAAATTTTCCTGCTTTAAGTACAGTTTTGACAAGGTATTGAGCCAGCAATCTATTCAGTATGGTCTGTAGTTTTGGCACAAGGCTTTAAATAACTACAGAATTGACATGCCATCTTACATGTATTATAAAAAACACCGAGATTCTCATGTAAGAAATCAATGGCCATTACATTTAAGTAGGTACATAGCAGAGCTATCTATCTACTGCATTTTCACAGGCAGATTGTTCTGCTGTTCAAATATGGCTGGCAACCTGGATATAAGAAAGCATAAATACCAAAGATCACAATAAGCTACAAACCTGAAATGCCCACCAAATGTATCCGAATCACAGAAGTTTATAAAAAACACGTTTTAACTTTCTAGCTTCCATGTATAATTCCTACATATTACTGACATTTTCTAACTGAATTATGGGATCTAAGTAACTAATTCTTAATCATATAGCTATCTGCTACTATTACCCAAGTTGAATCCCAGTCTGTTCACCTAAATCTGTCTGTCAAAGCACACAGCATAATTACTAAGTAAAATTCATCATATCCTACTGTTAATTTTCCCGTTTCAAAGATCACGCTACAAATTCCAGCATCATTAAAGAGCTTAGACTCACGCATTTGCAAAAAACACCAACCTAATTTTGAAAATGGATATGAAATGCCCTTGGGAGAAAAAAAAGAGTATCTGTCTTTAAAATAGGTAAAAAAGCATTGAATCGTTTAGCTAGAAACATACGAATATTCTTAACTGCCATGTAACAAAAAAGATTGTTGTGAAGGTTTTATTAAAAATTATGAAGATATGTGTGTTTTTCTGCTATCAAAGTTTTTCTAGTACTTTTTCAGCGTGCAAGTTTGTAATGGGGAGTGAAATTCAAACCTCAGAGAAGGTTCACCTATACACTGATTATTAGGCCAGAAAAGATCATTAGAATATCTAGTCTAACCTTCTGTATGATATAAGATTTCATGCAGTTAGTCTTGATTTTAACTCCATAATTTGTGTTTGTCTACAGCGTAGTTTTCAGAAGTTTGTCTTGGACGATACAGTTAGAGATCATATCCAAGAATGAAAAGTTCTCATCAGAGACTGTACTTGTAAAGACTTCCGAATGGCTTCTTGAAGTGTCCACCTCAGTAAGTGAAAATCCTTGAATCTTTATGTCTTTTTATTTAATAGATCAATGTTAGAGAGAGAAATCACCAGTTCCTAATAAGGATCCTGGAAGAGATTGCACAGCACTGGTAAACAGACTTAGATTAAGAGAAAATTACTGTATCTACACTACTAATAAACTTACTGCTTAAAAACACATGTTTTTACAGTTTCTGTGGCACAGAAGTTTTTGCTGCAGTGTATTGCCTAGTTATATCAGTATTTCATTTGAGCAAGCTAATATAGCTGTAGTTTAAACATACAGACCTTTAAATGTATATTTCAAGTATTTTGATCAGTCCTAGTCATGTATGGATATACCAGATAAATTCTGCCATATTTGAGGAGTCATAACAGAGTTTTAAGAACAAGCACAAGATTTTCTTTAAACTGAAATCACAAAATATTATATTTTTAGAGTTGTGGTTTTGGAGGAAAATACATTCAAAAACTCAGCAGTCTCTAAGTCAGATATAAAAGGATTAGTTCTAATCCATTGTTGAACCAGATAACTTCATACTAAAAGAGAAAACTGAAATAAAAATTCCAATAAAAATACTTAAACATATAAAATAAAAATTCTAGTTTGATTTCATTAATCCATTTATGATTTGAGATTAGGTCCAAAGCTAACTGGAGTCTCTCTTCAGCTTCTGTTTCCACAAAGGTAAAAATCAGAGTGTGAATATCCATAATAATAACATTTTAATTCAGGCTGTTGATAGCTTCAGGACAAGAAAAATTATTTTTAGACATTTCCAAACACTGAGGTTAAGATGTTGTGACAGCAGTTTCCAAAACACTTTCCTTGATCTGGCCTTGAATTCAAGCTCTCATTTAAACAAAAATGGGAACCTAGCATCATCTTACTGACCCATCTTTTGATATGACTGACTTCAGCTCCGCTGTATGCTGCAACCACATTTGTTTAAAATTCTCACAGCTTTTAAATAAATGTTTAGTAATGACACTGTAGTGAAGCATGCACCATCTGGCTATGGTATTTTGGCCATACCCATGAAATATATTTTTATTCCTTCAGCAAAACTATAAAAGCATGCTCTCATTATTAAAGCATACAAAGTTTGTAACTGTATATCACATAAACCTTGCAATATAACATGGTTGCACTGAATAAAATAAGACCGTATGCTATTGATCTTTCAAGTTTCTTTTTTCTTTTCTTTTTAGATGAAAGTCCCGTTAAAACCTCAACATAGTCTATTGGAGAAACACTTCTACAGCATAATGTGGAAAGTTCTTGCTGATTAATGAGTTCTTGTTGATCATCTCAAGAGGGAACAGGTGAAAGTGAAAGAGTTTTTCACAATATTATTTTCCATGTTGCTCTCAGCACTCTCTGATATAGTAAAAAATGGCTTCTTCTGTCTTTCCTGGACAACAGGGATTCTTTATCAAATTATATCTAGAAAATAGGTAAGCTATTTAAAACTGTAAAATGGAGATTTACATGACACTCCGAAACAGACACTGAGATGCAGAAAAAGAATTCAGGATACAGATTGTGGACTTTGTGCACCATATACTTTAGATAACATATAATTCGCTGAAGATTGGATGTCTGAAGAGTCTTTTAACTCTGTTTTGATGGTTCTTATCTAAAATAGACTATCAGTAATATTTTTCAGTAATAAAATGACGAATAAAAATTGACGTCTTTGTCTTAATAAATACTGAATTATTAAGAACACAGAATAGTTCAGTGTACTACACTTTATAAGATTCTTGTATTTGGTTGAATAGAACTGAAACAATAGATAAGCTTTGTGTTCTCAGATCATGGCACGTTTTGAAGTTGAAAATAATGAGTAATGGGTAGAAGTGAGTCAGATTAGAATTTATGTTTTCAGAAGCCTATATTCATCTTCTAAGTCAAAGGAAAAAATAAAAGTCTGATTCGAGGAAAAAATAAGGCTCCTAAAAATTGCTGTGTCCCAGCTACAGAAGTGATGTTCCTCCATAGCACCAGAGATGTGCTTTTCCAGATAATGGAAAGAATGATTGCAGATACTGGAGTAGATGGTAAAAAAAAATCTGTAGATACCTACCATGATTTTGTCACAAAGAAAGGATGTATGGGTGAAAGTAATATGATTACATTCCATATACACATACTGATAAATTTACTGGAAGGGAATTTAGAGAAGAATATCTGAGATTGAAATTTCAAAGATACAAAGACTGCAAAAAGAGTGAAGTAACTTTTCCTGTGAGAACTTCCTCAGTCTATTAAGATCTGAAAACTAACTTAGCCATATGGAGCTGTAAATTCTGAGTCAAATGAAAGAACACATGCATAAGCATCTACACAACACTGTTGTCCTGGCTCAGTGACTGCACACATCCACGTTTTGAAGTTTCATTTTTCCACAGTTGGGTTTATTACTTTAATTTTATGGTTAATGTTACTTTAAAATAACATTAAAATAATTATTAGCATTGCTTAAAGGAAAAGGAGGAAAAATATATAAGAAGTTTATTTTGTGACTGATCATGGTAAAATAGTGACAAAGTACTAGGCTGAAACTTGATTTTTTTGGTATACTGTGTTCATGAAAGTGATTGGTACAAACTAATATGCCTAAAGAGTATATTAGAAAACAGAAATTTCTAACTACTAAAACTTAATTCCCTCATTCACTATAAAACTCTGCTTAAAACACCTGTTTTAAAATGTTATAGGAGAAAACTGGTGTCATGTTTTCTTCCCAGGTTTTTAGCAGTTTTTCTTAGGTAGTATCTCTTTCTTGCCTCCCCCTTAGGATTTATTGACAGCAAGTACTGTTCTACCTTGTTTGGTATAGAAGAGTTTACATTAGGAAGTATTTGTGCTTGTTTGCTACCTTGTGCTGCACATACTTCTCAGTTATCTCTTCTCTCCTTTGCTAGTTTTACACTGCTATCTTCTCCTGGTCCAGTCAATGCTTAACTCAGTTTCAACTAGATACAGGTTCTTATTTACAAAACATACTGAAAGCTAGCACATCTGCAATATCATCAAGAACAATAAAAGCATATGCTTATGAAAACAATCATTCAAGTAAAGAAGCCTCACACTGAATAAATATTTAATCTGTTTTATTGTCTGCTTTTTTATATCTACATCTGTGATGGGTTGATTCTGGCCAGCAGCTAAGCACCTACACAGCTGCTTGCTCACTCGGCTCTCCTGCAGGATGGGGAGAAAGTGGAAGGTGAGAAGCCTTATGGATTGAGACAGAGACAGTTTAACAGGGGAAGCAAAAGCTGATGTTGTGGTTTAAGCCCTGCCGGGACTGGAGAGCACGTTGCTGTTGCCCCTCACCACCCTCAGCTGGTCAGGCTGGAAGTGAGGCACAAACCCCGGGTTAAAATAAGAAGAAATTTAATACAACAGTGTGATAAATAATCTGAACAACAACAGTAGCAATGATAGCAACAATAAACAGCAATAACAGTGAACAAGACAAAAGATATACAGAGAAATACTGCAAAATGGTCACGGAACAAAGCCAACACGTGGGTCCTGCCACCAAAAAGCCAAAGAGAAAGTAAAATCAAAGTTTCCCACCCCTGGACCTGACATCAACATGGTATGAATAACCCAGCTGGTGATCCCTTCCCCCTCTCTCTCTGCTGGGGAAACTTAACCCTATCCTAGTTGAACCAGGACAGCTGAGTATGCAAGCAAAGCAAAGAGATAATTTATTCACTACATCCCATCGGCAGGCAGCCTACTTGCTTGTGAGGCAGAGTGGGAAAAGAAAAAAAAAACTTGATGCTGTGCAAGTATTGTTCGGCAAGAGACAAAACACTGGTGTTTTGTCAACACAGTTCTAGCCACAAACCCAAAACACAGCACCATAAAGGCAGCGATGAAGAAAATTAACTCCATTCCATTCCAGTCAGATCCAGTACATTCTTTTCTTGTTTAGGTTTACTTTGTGATTAAATCTGGAATCAGTTGGCATCAGATAACTCTTATGTCTCTCATTCCTTTCTCTAAGCTAGGTAAAGACATACCACTGTAAATTTCCTATGTTTGGTAAATATTGAAGTTTCTATATGTACCACACCAAAAAAAGCACACCGGCTGATGTGTCCTTCTCCACATCAGCCTCGCTGATCTAGTGAATGAACCTTTAACAGGTGAAACTCTACTGTATGCCAATAAATCACTGGTGAAATCACCCTTTAGTATATCTGTTGACATGGAGGAGACATCTGCTCCTCTGCGAGCATTCATATTGTTTTTCTGTTTAGAACAATTATCTTCTAGAATATATGATTACTCAAAATGATGTAATCTTTTCAGTGTACAAGCATAGGTAGAATTAATCTAAAAAGTTTATCTTCATCAGTGTTAACTCTGTCATAAAAAGCTATCATCCAGAGTCCCTCTACACTTGGACAGAAATAAGCACCTTCAGACAATGATTCATCTGGGGTTAGTTTTTTTAGTGTTTTTTGTTTGTTGTTTTTTTTTTTTTTTTGTTGTTGTTGTTTCTTTGGTTGGTTTTCTGTTTGCTTTGGGGTTGTGTGTTTGAGGTTTTTTTTTTCAGGTTGGAAAGTATTAAGCCAGGAGGATGATAAACCTATTACTAAAAGATTGGTTTTAAGAGTATGGTTTGCACCACAGAATATAACAGGAATCTAGATAACTAGCTTACACCTGAAGATTAATTTTAAATCATGAAGTTATGAAATATTTTTTCCACTCCACCTCTTTTCTCTTAGTATCTACCCTGTACTTACCCATACAGTAAGCAATAAAAGTGCCATTACTGCTCTTATCTTGAGGAACAGAAATTCTGTAATTGCTTCCATCTATATGGTCAGACTTTTATATCAATTTGGTCTGCTGATGTATGCAACATCATGTATTAAAATCTTTGAAGGAACATTGAACATCAAAAATTAAAGATGCTATCTTGCTTAATTAAGTTCTCTGTATATGTAAATATTTTTGACTCTAAAGTAGGCTTTTATCAGAGCATATGCAAGTCTCAGCTTCTGTTTCACCCTTTGTCAGCTCCATCTTTATTTCTGTATTATTGTATCAAAGATAGTGTTGAACTAGTGGTTAGCAGATCCTGTATGTGTCCTAGGAGTGGTTGCTTTAGAGTTGTCTGAGTAGTCTCCAGGAAGGAGAGAAATTTCCAGGAAAGACATTCCTGTTGAACATCTTTATTGATGATCTAGACGAGGGGATCGAGTGCACCCTCAGTCAGTTTGCAGATGACCCCAAGTTGGGTGGGAGTGTTGATCTGCTCGAGGGCAGGGAGGCTCTGCAGAGAGACCTGGACAGGCTGGAGCCATGGGCTGAGGCCAACTGGAGGAGTTTCCAGAAGGACAAATGCCGGGGGCTGCCCTTGGGCCACAACAACCCCCAGCAGCGCTACAGGCTTGGGGAGGAGTGGCTGGAGAGCTGCCAGTCAGAGAGGGACCTGGGGGTGCTGATTGACAGCCGGCTGAACAGGAGCCAGCAGTGTGCCCAGGGGGCCAAGAAGGCCAATGGCATCCTGGCTTGTGTCAGCAATAGCGTGGCCAGCAGGGACAGGGAAGGGATCTGACCCCTGTCCTCGGCACTGGTGAGGCCGCCCCTCGATTCCTGTGTTCAGTTTTGGGCCCCTCACTCCAAAAAGGACATTGAATGACTCGAGCGTGTCCAGAGAAGGGCAACGAAGCTGGTGCAGGGTCTGGAGCACAGGTGGTACGAGGAGCGGCTGAGGGAACTGGGGGCGTTTAGTCTGGAGAAGAGGAGGCTGAGGGGAGACCTCATCGCCCTCTACAGCTCCCTGAAAGGAGGTTGCAGAGAGGTGGGGATGAGCCTCTTTAACCAAGTAACAAGTGTTAGGACAAGAGGGAACGGCCTCAAGTTGCACCAGGGAAGGTTTAGACTGATCATTATGAAACATTTCTTTACAGAACGGGTTGTTAGGCATTGGAATGGGCTGCCCAGGGCAGTGGTGGAGTCCCCATCCCTGCAGGTGTTTAAGAATCAGGTTGACATAGCGCTGAGGGATATGGTGTAATTGGGAACTGTCAGTGTTAGGTTAACAGTTGGACTAGGTGATCTTCAATGTCTTTTCCAACATAGATGATTCTGTGAGTTTTCTACAAATTAGAGTTATATGCACCTGTTTCCAAACCTGACTTGATCAAGTTTTATATCACTGTTACTGAAGTTGTACATGAACAAATGCATCACATACCACTTCATTATCCCACTTCATCATTTTATACAGTTATCAAAAAACAAACTGTATGCTTTGTTGTGGATGAAAGTATTAACAAGGTAATGATTTAGCAGCAAATCAAGATTTATTAATGACTAACAGCATTTAATCAGTAACCAATTTAAAGATTTACAAAATAATTAAGTAAAACATGTTATAATTAAAATAGTGACTTAACTACGGATTTGAAGATTACAAGTTTCACGCTAACTAACTAAACCGTATCTTAAATCTATGTACGTATATGCATGCACATTCACAAACTCAAGGCATACAAACAGACAGACAAAAATATTTGGATCCAGTGGAATAAGTATGCACCCACACTCTTGAAAATAACTGTGTATACCCAACCACATTGGTAAACAGAGACAAAGTATGGGAGAAAGTGAAGCTAGCTCAATGTTAAAATTTCCCTCTTCTTGAGTTTAGAGTAAAGACTCACAATGCACTGACAGACTTCAACAGGCTGTTGAGACTTGAGAGGTTTGACTTCACCCTGGCCTTCCGTCAGCTCTATCAGTGGATGGCACCTCAAGGATTCAATACCTGAGAAGCATCCCAAACTAGAGGAGATGCTGGTCACAGGCCCTCTTTGGTGTGGAATTGCTCTAAGTGGCTCACTTGGGATCAGTGTTTATAGGGTACAAGATAACTAACCTTTGTTGGGTACTTTTAACTCCAGCCCAGATCAAACAATGAAGTTTTCTGATGTCTTTCACCAGTTGTCAAGAACTTGATGGATGTGTAATTCTGTTATTATTCTCCTTCACCACAACCCAGGGACAAGTGTACCAGGCTGTTAGGAGGTAAAGGAGTGTTATAACCTTTCCCAAGTGATAGGGAGGACACAGCCAGGCTCATGAAAGGGTCACCTTAATGCTCTGTTTACTGCCACTGGCAGTACTTACCTCCCCAGGTTGGTATGTGGCCTAGGAAGGAGGGGAGGAATTGCACTAATCACTAAGTAGCCCAGGAGGTTGATGGAAGGAATTGCACCATCACATCCTTACAAAAAGCAGTCCTTCTATATGAAGTTTATCATCCTACTGCATTAATATTGCCTGTTATAAGAAATTTCATAGGATAAACAAACCTGGGATCCTATTTCATACCTTGATTGAACTCTTCTTCCTCTTATGTAAGGAATATCCACTTGTATGCTGCCACTATCCTTTCCACTCTGATTTCATCCCATTACCCTTTGAGTGACTTGTCCCTTACAATCCTTCTTATCTAACAAGTCAGAATGCCTCTTCTTCAATTCTGAGCTAAACACAGTCTTGCCTTTCTCCCCTCACCATCTGTATCCTACCTTAAGGTTCAGATACTATCTTCCCTGTATGTCAAACAGATTCCTCTCAATTCCTTGCAGCCTCTCTGATAGACTAGGTCTATACTGGTAAGAAGGGAGCCAGGGATTCTCTTACCCCTAGGAAATTGCTACAAGATAGAGCTAGATAAGCCAAGACTATGTCAGAAGATTTCTGAGCATCCTGAGGACTATCAAGTCAGTACAAACACTATTGTCTTTTATTAGAAATGCATATATGTTATTTACCAGGATGCAAATTGATTTGTAAATGTACTTGAAACTGCCAGTGATGTAATCACTTATATGTTTCAAAAGCTTGATAAACAAAGTAGGTTCAATTTGACGAAGACCACATGAAAGCTTGATCTTGAGAATTTGCCTAGGCAAGTGTTAGTTTACCTCTTTTGTAGTTCTAAATATTTGGAAAGAAGTAGTTATAAACTGAATTACTGAACAAAAATCTGGCACAAATAAAAAGCATGAATTCCTATTTTTTATGTCTAAAATGTCCTTTTAGGTCTATTGCAGGCTAATGCAGAACTTGAAGATTTACTTGGAAGCACTGGGTAAAAAGAAATATGAGCAAGACCTTCAGACAAATATTTAAAGTGCTATCCAAAAATACCAAAGGATTAACGTCAATAGCAGTAATAGAGTATCTCATGTGTAAGTATATTATAGTGTCCTCTGTTATGTGTGACTATAGCACATTGCTCTCATGGTAAAACTGTCACAGAAGTACAGACATTTCCTATTTGAAGGAAAACATCTTTGAAATTCCTCAAAGGGAAAACTGAAATCATCCTGCAGAGATCTCCATGAACCGGTTTCAGACTTTCTACAGAAGATAGGAGCTATAAAGAAATCTAAGTACAACATTACCCTTTTATCTGGAGTTACTATATGATGTATCAGATGAAAAGTCACTGCAGTTCTTCAGAAAGTAGTAATCAAGGAATTCAATGTTGAGAGATTAAATAAGTTATAGAAAGCATAACACTTGTAAATGTGCTAAAAATGAATGCAAACAGCCACGAAGTGGCATGTAAAACAATGTGGTTATAAATGACAATGTTGTGCTTAGAAGTATTACTCATTATGATTTCACATATCAGACTTTTTAAAGACATTACAAAGACTGATAGTTTTAGGATGATACTATTTCCAGGATAAGACCTTTCCCTGATAAGTCTTTTTGGTAAAACATAGTATACATACAAAAAAACAAAATAGTAAAAAAATCCTTATATCTCTTAATAGACACTTTAAAGGTAAACTTTCAAATGGTTTTTTTTTTCATGAAACTTAATAGTTTAACAGTTTAATATCCAAATTGTACAACTTGAAAATGTTTAATCATTTTCTCAGCATTTTTTAAAGGCTGCTGTACCAGAGAATCTGATTTATTTTTTTTTTCTTCAGAAGCATCTGAAGGAATATTGAGAAGGAATAGGATACTAAGACTTACCAAATCATAATGCAGCTTGTGTAATTTGTGTATAGATATGTTTATATGTCCAACTGTCTGTCGGTGTGTCCCTCTTCAATAAGGTCGGAACCCAAAATACTGTGAATGCAATATTATAAATGTATCAGTCTGGGGAAATGCTTTGATTGGTGTTCCAGACGTATAGGACACTTCTTTCTGTTAGTTACAGGGCTCATAGATCTACTTGTTAAAGCAATACCACAAAACAAAATAATTTAAAATACAAGATTCCATTCAGTACTTCATCAATACAGTATACTTATTATTTTGTGAAACATGCTACATGGCATTTTTTTCTATACATCAGAAGAGAGAAGTTATCCCCAAAATCAATTTGTAAAAATACATCTGGGGAGGAGAGGGAGGGGAGAAAAAGAGGAGAAAAAGGAAATACATGTAGAGATTAAAAATAACATTAAGAAAATACCAGGTACGTATTTTACTGTGTTTACATTGATCAACCTGTTGTACTCTCTGGGGGAAAAGAAAACAAGCAACAAACAGAAAAAAACCCACTGGTTTCTTCTAGCTTCTGTTTGCTTTTCTTCCTCTCATTTCTCACACTTCTGTTGAGAATACCTTTTTCAACCACATCTTTTCCACATTTCTATATCCATTCAGTTCCACTACCAATGCCTCGTAGCAATTAATAAGTGGGCTGCACTTCCAGAGAGACTGACTGCCAGCAGTTCCTCAGCAGAGCTTTTCTTGGTTGTTGTTTCTATCCACATTGATAAAACTATACAACTTTAAAGCAGAGGACAAAGGCAAACTATGGCTAAAAATATATGCAGGGTTTTTTTAAAAATTAAAATCTGTCCTTAAAAATATTAGACTACAAGCTGGAATTTAGAATTGCTTGATATGTGACAAGTTTATACTGTTCATTGATCACAAACCACTTCCATCGCAATGTAGGATGAAGGACCTAAATCACAGAATTATTAAGTATGTGATATATTTCCATGCAATCAAATGCTTTCATCTATAAGGTAACATCTACTGAAAAAAGATATGACTTCTGAAGCCAGTTGATCTGATTCTTATTTCCTTCATGCAAAGAGGAAGTATGCCAAAATGATGGCAGATACTCTTTCACAGCCTCCCTACCCATGAAAGCAAGCAGAGGCAGGCATAGAGAGGCATGCTTATGCAGGATTTTCTACCTAGATAACACGAGCAGGAATGTGTCAGTCCATAGCATCACTGTCACAGAACAGAGACTCATACCTGTACCTGCTGCAAATCTTTCAGGAAGAACCATTACAGTTTTTATACTTAGATAAGCCTGGTAGATGAGAAATACATTTGAAAATACAATGGACTTTTTCTTCCAATAAACCATTCTTAGTCCTTCAAAGAGCAATATATACTTAAGTAAAATTCTCATTAGTATTTCTATTAAGTGCTGTTTTGCACCACAATTCACATAAGAAATAATTGTTAATAACTTAAATTAACTTTTCCCTATCTCTCTCATATATCTGGATTTATGATTTAAAGGTTTAAAAGGGCCGAAAAAACAACGTCTGGAATACCTTTTTCCTTTGAGTAGGTCTACCAGCAGAGAGAAATAACCTAGTTTGGTAATGGTCAAGAAAGTAAACCTATTCAGTCCTTCCTAATTATACTAGTTGTTTGTAACTACAGACCAATTTTTCCTTTCACAGGAAATGAAAGCTTTAGTTTAGTTTGGTTTCATTGACAATCTTTTTTATTTATTATTGCTAATGTCTTCTTGGTATAGAATCCTCAATCCAGTAATTTCTATTGTAGAAAATTTCCTTAGAACCTTCATTTACATAAAAAGAAATAAAAATAGCTTTTGATATAATATCTTTTACTGCATTATCTGTTATGTGTTCCTTTTGTTTCCACATTTGCTTGGATTTTTTTTTTTCCCCAAGATTTTTTCATTATGCCTGAAGCATGTCCTTGTTTCCAATGTTTGCTATGTAACTCTAATGTCCCTCAACACACTAGGACAGGCCTGGGAGTCTGATGTTGTATTTACTGCATGAACAACAACTTAATTAAATCATGCCTTAGTAATATCATCAGTGCTTTGTTGCTACTATTGCACTTGGGCATGTATCACACTGTTCTGACAAACGTGTTGGGAGAATTGTTTTGTAGTTTGTCTTGTTTCTGGAACACTACTGGCTAAGGACCCTGGAACAAATTATTTCTATTGCACAACTGGAGATAATGCTCTCAGTTCCAAAAATGAGCATAAAAGAATCAGTATGAGGACAAAAGTTCTTTCAAGGCAGTACACAATCTGAATCTGAATTAGACCTATTGCGCTTTCATTTATATCTCATATGCCTGACATAGGAGATTATACTTCTTTTTTCCCCCTACTTTTATAATACAGGAAACTCCAAATAAAATTCCGTCTTCCATTCCTCTTTATATGTACAACTAGGAAAGGTATGGAAATAGAGAAGAAAGTATTTTATTATGCATTCTCTGAAAGCTGAACCAGCATTTTCTGTTCTATTCCATTACCTTGCACTCTGTGTAGTATATTCACCTGCATCACATAGGTGTAAATGAAACCAGTTTGGCTTGATTTTCCATCAGTTTTAAGCAGCTGTAATTATTTGTACCTTTGTGGAGTAAGTACAAGGTGAATATGAACTAATATAACAAAAACATTTCCACAATTACTGTCCTTAGATAACATGAACAGACCACAGTTCTAATAGGATCAAAGTGGTAAAGCCCTAGCAAAGGAAAGCTAAAACTAACGTTCAGAGATTACTGAAATTCCATAAAATCAGAATACTATAATAATTATATGGCATAAATTCTGGATATTGGAAACAAGGATGAACCAGAAACAAAGGGTTCCTAGCACTACTCGACTCCTAGAATCACAGATTCACAGAACGGTTTGTTCTGAAAGGATCTTTTAGGGACCATCTAGTCCCACTTCCAGAAGCAGGAACAACTTTCACTAGAGCAAGTTTCTCAAAGCCCCATCCAAGCTGAGCTTGAACATTTCCCATGACAGGGCATTCACAACTTCTCTGGGTAGCCTGTTCCAGTGACTCACCACTCTCACAGCAAAAAATTTCTTCCTTATATCTAATCTAAATCTATCCCCTTTCAGTTTAAAACATTGCTCCTTGTCCTGTCACTACAGGCCTTGGTAAAAAGTCTCTCTGTATCTTTCTTATAAGACCCTATGTCTTTTTGTTTTTCTTCTGTCTCCAGGTAAGTATCACAGTTTCTGTCTATCATCTTCTTATAAACAGAAGATGGCCTCACACAATTTTCCATATACCAAGCCCTTGTTGGTAAATGTGTGTGGAAGGAGTGTCTGCTCTTTTAAGGCTGTCTAAGCAATAACCTTTTCAGTGCAAGAAAAGTAGGAAGCCATAGACAAGAACATAGAGAGCACAAACCTCACAGACAAGTGATAGGATGTGCCATAGGAGAACCAAATCTGGGCAGTCACATTAATTGACAAAGGGTATGTGGGTTTGTGAAAATGTTTCTTTCATTAAGATTGTCTGAACAAGACTGTTATCAAATGGTTTGTTAGGGAAAGTAGGGAAGCCATAAACAATGTACAGAGACACAAATCTGGCAGACATAATGGAGACAAAGACAGGAAACAAACCTGATGAGTCACGTTAACTGATAGGCTATCAAGAAACTGTAGGCAAACCATGACTTTGCAGCTGATAAGGTTGCAGACTTGAGGGTCTGGGATATTTGGAGTGCGAGTGTGTGGATCAGTGAGACTGTGTCAGCTGGTGTAGGAGAGGGGGATAAGGGAGGAATAAAGCATCAAAAGACAGAAAAAGGTATAAAAGAAGCCAATTGGGTGCAAAGCAAGGCCCATTAGTACATCTGTCTGGTTGAGCCCTGCGCCTGATCACACATTCTGTATTTTTCTAAATCATTTCTTAATGATGTCTCTGTGTAATCTCACTCTCTCTCTCCCATGAGTGCCAGTGCTGCAAGGACTCAGTGCCAGCTACTGGGGGGACTGGTGTTAGGGGACTGCGTGCCAGCTGCTGGATTCAGACCAGGGCTGTTGATGCCCCTGGTCTGTGGTGTCAGCTACTGAAGAGAGTGCAGTCTTGGCATCAGCTGCAGGAGCCCAGTGGGGTCTTTAACCTCCAGCCACTGGGAAGGGAGCAGTGCATGTCCTGAAAAACAACTATTGGTGGGGGGACCAGGGTGAATGAGTAGTTCAGTGCTGGAGCAGGACTGTAGGTCACAGCCCATATGCTGGGTGCCAGCACCTGGGGGTGAGTGTCTGTACCTTCTCCAAACTGGGTGTGCATGTGGATTTGCTGTCAAACTCCAAGCGGGACCAGCCAGCGAGTCAGGGACCTGTGGAGCAAGTAAGGGGAGCCATGATCCCGACAAGGATACTGTGTGGACAGAGGGGCCATGCCGGTGCTCAGAGGATCCATGAATGTGCACGTGCTTGTGAAACCTGGAGAGTGGGGTGCATGTGCTGCACTAGTGACCTCCTGCCTCTGCCAGCCCGAGAGGAGGAGGGGACGTGGCTGTCTGTGCCCGTGTCTGGTGCGAGTCCTGAGTGTGGGCGCTGCTGGGGGCAGCGCCTTGTCTGTGGCCATCTGTGTAGCCACAGCTGTGACCATGTCCATGTCCTTGTGTATATCCATATCTCTGTGATACACACTCAGTCTTGGTACTGCAGCAACTTCATTAGTGCGAAGGGCAAAGCAGCAACCATGTCCCTCAGCCTGGGCAGAGACCCCTAGTCCCCAGGCACCAACTGCTGGCTCCATCAGCTGCACAGGAGGGTCCTAGCCAAAGGCAAATGGAGGAGGTGGCTGCTTCTAGCTTCTCTTAACAATATACTTCAAGTCCATCTAGGTTCAGGCACCAATAATTTATTCCCTAAGGACACTATGACCAAATAAATATGTACGAACCTCTCCTTTAAATTAAAAAACAGTCTGCTTTTTCTCTTAGAAGGCTGACTTTATTGATACAACTGTTAGACCCCTAAAAAGCATTCCTAAGCCAAAAGACACTCCAGTTTTCACAGTGACCAGAGTCATATTTGTACATGTTTGTGACTGATGGAAAAGTCATAAGCAAGCCATGGTGCAATAATCTGATCCCAGATTCTCTTCCTTCTGTAACCATGTTTATATCAGCAAACCAAAAAGTTAGACTTTTATTTCCTCAGTTTTCTCCCTAATTTCTTCTATTTTGTTCTTCCATTTCAACAGAAGAGACAGAAAAATGTTTTCTCAGGACAGCTAGTGATCTTACATTCAGGACAAGTACCTGAAGAACAAGACCTGCAATCAGCTTCAAGGTAAAGCTGTTGAGGGCAGCCCCAAACCCTTCCCACATTGTGAGAAACTGCTAAGCTCACTACAAAAAGTAGTACTTACTTAGGAGACTATGAAAAGATGACTGGTTTGTGCTCTGTATAGATCCTACCTTTCTTCCCATCCTGATGATCTGCACTCTATAAAGATGTCATTATTTCTCTGTTGACTGTGGAAAAAGATTAGATGAGATTGTGTACACATAATATTTAAATGGTGAAAATATGACAGGTGATATCAAGAATCTAACCCTAAAGTTCTCAATCTTTAGTAATTAAGGATAACTGTTCTGAAGTTCAGTAAGTAGTGTTTCCTCTGTGTGATGGCTCCCTAGGATCTATTAAAATGACTAAAAACCTTGTATAATCACGTCTTTGTCCAATGTCTCAATAGTTAGGTAAATGTACAGTAGTGTTATTACTACAGAATAATTTAAACTGTCACAGGTAACATTTTTGCTACAAAGTGTGTTACCAGATAAAGACTCAATCATTGCAATCTGATTTTTTGTATGTCTTGAAGATCACTACATCACACTGATGTTTCAATACATAATAAATATGCTACATCTATTCTTTGACAGTAGTATTTCTATTTAAGGTTAACTAGCACAAGACTATCTTTCAAACTGACTTAACAGCGGGTCATGTTTAGGAAACTTGGGGCCCATGCAAATTAGATTTGCCTTGCCTTGCCTTGCTTTGCCTTGCCTTGCCTTGCCTTGCCTTGCCTTCCCTAGCTTGCCTTGCCTTGCCTTGCCTTGCCTTGCCTTGCCTTGCCCTGCCTTCCCTTCCCTTCCCTTCCCTTCCCTTCCCTTCCCTTCCCTTCCCTTCCCTTCCCTTCCCTTCCCCTTTCCACAACTGTTTCCCTGAGAGGCTTGAATATTATACAGTTTGTCTATAGCCATAATAGCAATACAACCATAGCTATATCAGCAGAATCCATGTGTACAGAAACCATATGACAAGACAGACTTCTTTCTGTTAGCAAATTTGCACAATTTCCCCAAGTAATATTAATCAAACCAACATTTTGCTCCAGATAAACCATAAATTCACAATGTGCATACATCTTTTCTCCTTATTTCTCTTCTTCTTTGGATTCTTCCTTGGGTGATTCAGGAACCAGTATGTCCTTTCCAACATTATTCTTTTCTTGCATCTGCATCATGGTATCTGCCCTCTGATCCAAAACGTCTGTACTAGAAAATTATACAGTGTAATCCAGGTCTGAATTTACTAGTTAGTTTATGGTAGAGATATTTTCTACTGAAACCATGATATAAAATATTAAAATATTTAAGCCATGTAATAATGCTAAATTATGCTCTTTTCTCCTTCCCTCATTAGGCCTTTTTGGTTGTAGAAACATCCACAGTGTCTTCAAAGACATAGTTTCATTCTTCCCACAATTTGAATTTATTTCATGTAATTTACAGTCAACACTGCAGAAGTCTCTGTCTGAGCTGCTATCTCTGCCATCTTTTTCTACTTAATGAAGGGAAATAGCCATGCATATGTTGCAATGACTTTTGTTTGGTTTAGATCTCTAAATTTAGCTCTGCAATTTAAGAGAACCTATTTCTTTTCATTGATTGTAATGGGAGACTAACTCCATAGAGACATTTATACTGGAGTATAAATACTTGTATTTTACGATACTTTGTAATAAACATTATATCCACCTATTCCGTATTCACAATGTCAGCTGTGTAGAGAAAGGACAATTGTCTTGATATATGTTAGTACTATATGAAAACCAGTAAAATCTTGATCCATGGCAGATGTTTTTAGGCATGATGGGTAATAATAAATATACAGTGATAAGTAGTACTAATACTAAAATAAAAAGGTATGGAAAAGTAGGGGTTTTTCTGTAATATAGACTGGGATGTGTGATCCAGGATAAATAAGAGTACAAAAATTATGATAACAAACTGTCTGAAATTCTCATTGAGTTGAGTGGATATGGTTGCTATATGAATTTATAGAAAAGAATAAATTACATACTATAGAAAAAAGTATAGAGCAACTTTCTTGGTCATAGTGCTGAAAAACACATGTTAGTATTTTCTTCAAAGACTGTTATTTCTGTAACAGGATTTTTGTATTTCTTTAAGAGACTATGTCAACAAGACTATGGGGCATTTCTGTGAGTAAATAGATTCTAAAGAGAAATTTAGTGTTGAAAACTGTGTCATTGTTTTGTCTTTCATATTGATCGTCATTTTGGCTTTATATTTATCCAAAAGCATGAAAATAATTCTCTCACATTGGAGAATTATGTCCTTCTAAGCAATCCTAGGTAACTATTTACCTCGATTTCTTATGACCTAAGTGGTCATGTAAGATCCCCATGCTTCCACGAAGAACAAAAGCAGAAATTTTATTATCTGATAATGTGGGGGGGTTTCTTCACACTATATAAACAGAGTATGTGCTTTTCATTATTAATACTTCTTCTATTCTTTTTACAGGTACTGTAAAAGCAATAGATTAAAATATAAGTTATTGCAGTATCAGCATTTAAAAAGTTATGATTGTGTAAAAAAATATGGAGTTGATTCCACAATGTTAACACTCATTTTGCAAATGCAGTATTTCCTATTTCTCTTTCCACTTTGAAATATAATTCTAAATTTTTTACCCATATAGTTATTAAGATTTACTATAAAATATAACCACTATTAATTGTGGTGTTAACCTTACAAGGGTAATTTCCCCTTTGCATACCTCCTGATTTGTGAACCCTGAATATTTTTGATCTCTAACCCATAATGTACTGCTAATAGTACTATAGGGTATTTTGAAGCGTTAGTTGTTAGAACACACTGCAGCAATTACTAAAATTCTCTGGTTTTACCTTTTCAGTTTTTTCTTCTTTTCTTTTTTTTTTCCTTTAAGCTGTCTGGACAGATCTCATGGATGTATTCAAACATGCACCAGGGAATATTTGCAAAGCTTTTATGGTGTGCTTTAAGCATCTACACATTTCTGGGTTTGAGAGCGAGCTTTGCTTGGAGGAGAAATCCTTCAGAGATAAGAAGAAAGGGAACACAAGGACTCAGAAAAAAAAACAAAAAAAAAAGTTTCGCAAATGCGGGGAATGATTAGTACAAAGGAAGGAGGAGGAGACATCTGTTGATTAAATGATTTTTAGAGATAATTAAGTGCATTCATCCAGAAATAACAAACATTACACATTGTTTGCAGGCACACATGGCTTTCTTGAAAACAAGAGAGAATTAAACAGAGCCTACAAAATAGTCAGCAGCTTGGGGCCAGTCAAAACTGTGTCACTGACATGACCTTCCAGATTTGTAGAAGCCTTTATGAACTAGTAGCAGCAACCAGGTGCTGACTGCTAAATTAAAAGGGTCTAAATATAGATGTAGGAAGCTGAAATGAGGCAATCCCTTTCAAAAGTATTGTTCGACTTTTCGTTTCTCAAGTAATCAATTAATATTCACCATCAATAATACATAATTCTATTTATTTTGTTCATTCTCACCTCAAAAATCTCACATCTGTTTTCCAAAACAGGTTAGGTTTTCTTTATAAAGAATTTATCCTGGTGAGAAGCTTATGATACTTAATCTAATATGACAGATATATAAAGAAGGATTCAAGGTCAAGATGCACTGCAGTTCAGAGGAGTGATGTTCTGTGAGCTACAGTTAGGGCTATTATATAACTTCAAGAACAAAGAATACACAGGAAGCTATGTTAGTGTGATTTTTTTTTTTTTTTGCCACCTTTGTTTCTCTTCAAAGTATTTGTGATTATTATTATGTCTGATACCTATTTATACCATGACTTCACTTAAATAGCCAAAAATTTTTAGTTCTTTCTTCAAGGGAAAGGACTTCTGGTCAGAGTGGTCTTCAGGATTTCATGTTTCAGAGTTAGTGCTTGGAAAGGACTTATTTCCAATCTATCAAACATGGGCAGATGTTTGTAATAGGTACTAAGCAATAGGAACCAAGTTTCACCATGTAGAAAAGCCATACAAGAAGAATTTTCACCTCTGCTTTTCATTCCAGTCCTTTTGTGCACACATTTATGCCCATGTAAGTCTTTGACTCTGGGCTTTGTCTTCCTTTTTTGTAGGCCACACAGAAAGCACCAATAATAGATCTGGGAGGAGGGGTGGAGAACAAAAAAAACAACAAAAGTCTTTAAACCTGTAGCTAAGATTTAATCTCTAAACCTACAAATTTCTGTATGTAATGCTAGTTTGGGATCAGATCCTAGGAAGAAAGACATTGCTGTGTTTGACTAGAATATCATCTGTGGACATGTCTGAACAAGGTAGACACATGGCGGACATGTCTGATCCTAGGTAAGTCACTACTGACCCTTTTTCTGACTGACCCCTTTTGACACAATGTAGTGGGTTGACCTCAGCTTGCCACCAGGTCCCCACCAAGCTGCACTACCATTCCACCTCCATCAACAAGCCAGAGGGAAAAACTATGACAAAAAGCTCATGGGTCAAGGTAAGGACTGGGAGATTGCCTGCCAATTATCATGAACAAAACAGACTCCACTTAGGGAAATTAATTTATTGCCAGTTAAACAGAATAGGATAATGAGAAATGAGAACAAATCACCCCATTCCTCCCTTCTTCCCAGGCTCAGCTTCATTCTCAATTCTTCTACCTCCTCCTGTGGAGCAACACAGGGGGATGGGGAATAGGGTTTGTGGTCAGTTTGTAATACTTCCTATCTGCTGCTTCTTCCTCTTCACACTCTTCCTCTGCTCCAGCATGGATTCCCACCCACAGGAGACAGTACTTCATTAATTTCTTCAACATGGGTTCTTCCCATGTGGTGCAGTTCATCATGAACTGCTCCAGCACAAGTCCTTTCCACAGAGTGCTGTCCTTCAGGAATAGACTGCTCCAGTGTGGGTCTCCCATGGGGTCACAGGTCCTGCCAGAAAATCTGCTCCAGCATGGGCTGTCCATGGGCTGCAGCTTCCTACAGGGCACAATCCAACTGCTCCAGTATGAGGTCCTTCTCAGACTGCAGTGAAAATATATGTTTCACTATGGTCCTTCATGGGCTGCAGGGATGCAATCTGCTTCACCATGGTCTTCACCACCAGCTGCAGGGAAGTTCCTGCTCCACACCTGGAACACCTCCTCTGTATCCTTCTTCACTGATTTTAGTGTATGCAGGGCTGTTTCTTACATATTCTCAATCCTCTCTCCAAGCTGCTGCTATGCAGATGTTTTTACCCTTTCTTAAATGTGTTATCACAGAGGTGCTACGAACATCACTGATTGGCTCAACTTTGGCCAGAAGAACATCCATCTTGGAGCCACCTGGAACTGGCTCTGTCCAACATGAGAGCCAGCTTCTGGTGTCTTCTCACAGAAGCCACCCTTGTAGCCCATCCCCTGTTACCAAAACCTTGCCACATAAACCCAATACAGAGAGCTAAAAACCCTACAGATTAGGGTGAGTAGATGAATTTATAAGCCAGGCCACTGCTGGTATTAGAGATGCCTGAAATTTGGGAATCAGCAACAACCCGTGTAAACACTGTTTAGCAAGGCTGAAGGGATGGTCATACTGATACACAGCAGTAAACTAGAGTGGAACTTTTCTCATACTGTTAGGTTGACCAGAATCAAATCAGTTTTCTGTTAATTTATTTGCTTGTTTAATTTAAATTTCACTATTGCAGAACAGGAAATAAAAGTAGTGCCGATAAGGAAACTGTTTGTTTATTTTGCTACAAGAAGTTACAAAAAATCCCAGAAGACACTATTCAGCATATTCAAAAGACTTCAGGAGTAAAAACTATGGTAGGAAAGTGTTGGCATTCAACATATAACTAAGGGCTCCTACAGATTCCAGGCTTGTAGTCTCTGAAATTCAAGAAATGACATATAATAGGCCAGATGTTATATAGAATGAGCTAATTCTCTGTCCAAACCAGTTCTTAAACGGACCAAGGGATTTTATTATCTCCTAGCCATATGAAATATGACTGCTCCTTTCCCCAAAGACTAGACTCTTCTCTGCATATATACAGCTTTTTTCAAACGTGTGCTAAATAGAACGTGTCTTCCCTTTAAACACATACAACGTACCAGTACTTTCCTTACCTACTGAAGCCAATGTTAGCATAACTAAGCCAATATGTTATCATAATCTTTACTGATTAAGAAGGATCAGAATGAGATTACAAATAGATTAACAAATTTAACAAAAGGATCTTTAAAACCTTGATTTTCACAGATATTTCATTCTATTCTATCTCTCTACTACACCTGTTATCCCATAGTTTTTACTCTCCTCTTTTTATTTGTAAGGTACTATTATTTTTTTAACACAGGCAAAGTTCTTCTTCCCTATTTCAAAGAGGTGAATTTATTTATTTTTGACGGAATATAACCAAATTTCATATGGGATATTCCATCATACTGTAACATGAACCAGAGGTAGTAATTTTTCCAGTTTTATTCATTTTATTCAATTTACATGTCATGTAGTAATACACTTTCATGAATCAATATGTGTGCATATTTATTTACCTCAGTTCCTTTAGTTAATGAAATACACCTGTAGACAGAACACAGACCTACTATTTTAGGTACACAAATTTAACACTATTTCAGCAAAAATTTAGATGCCTGCAAGAAGAAGAGAAATCAAATTCCTTACAGAGGCAGTGAAGATTCAGATTCTAATTTCTGAGTAATGCTAGGCATACACACCATGTTCACCTACCTGACTCAGATTTTCTCATCACCTTCAGAGGATAAGACTTAATCAAGTAGGGATTTTTCTGTCCAATAGAAAACCCAAAACACAGCAGAAGTTGAAAATAGCATCTGAGCCTACCATGGTTTTTGTAGTCTCTCTACAGATAGTCCCATCCCTACATGTGAGCCTTAACTGCTGTATAAGATTAGTTTGCATTCCTCCTAACTCCATTACACTTTCATCCATGACTGCACGGTGATCTAGCCTCAAAAAATGTAAGAACTCCTACTGAGGATACTCCACAGACTGGTTGTCACAGCAGTGTCCTAGGAGACGCAAGTTCAAAGCCTTTCCATCTGACAGGGTCAAAAAAACAAGCTTACAAATTCCTACTTCATGTTTAAGCTACATCACAGCTATCAAATGAGACATGACATTTATACACAAACTTGACAGTGGCAAATCACATTTATGTTTTGGGGTTTCTCAGTGGGCTTGGATCATGCATATGAGTCACATCCAAGTTCCAGCGTGAAGAGAAGTACCTGTTCCCTCAAAACAGGCACTTCTGAGCAGGCATGACAAATTAACTGTCACTGGCAAATGAACATTCAGGCTAAGAAGAAAAGTAAGTAATGAATTTCAGGGTAAAGCAGTGCTAGAAAGTAGACAGACTAAGATGCTGTGTGGAACTAAAGAGGGTTATAGGTGACTAAATTCCAATTAATGGGGATTTTTGTCAGTTGAACTCCATGACATGAACAATCTTGTCCTCTTATTTGCAATTGCAAGACAATCTGAGCACCCTATATTTCTTTCTTGATTCAACCTTAACATATACTTGGTTTTGTCTTCATTCTTACTCCATCTCTAGTATCTATGTCATGAAATAAAGAGATCAGAAGTGTTTGCTTTTTAAATAATTGGGGTTTTTTTCCCCTGTCTTTCTTGTCTGCATGGACTTATCCCATGTATTTATGCTTTGTCCAGTTTGACTTAAATAATCCTACTGATAAACCTTTTTCCCCCCACAATTACAGTTTAATACATCAGTCTCAAGCCTGGAAATTGACTGCTTTACTTTAATTGTATTGTTTTCCTACCACATATATATTTTCCTGTGATCCTTTCCAGTTCTATCTTTGGTATGTACATCTTTGAGCAATAGCCAGGGCATTATCATGAAGCCTTTTTGCTGTCTCTTAGCAAATCTGTGAACACTTACATTCTTTTAATCTCTGCTATCTTAAGCCAAATCATTTTAATTCCCTGAACACTTTAGTTGCTTCATTCTTTTCAATTTATCAATGCATTTCTCGTGAAGAGGTGGCCAGATTGCAGACTTGAATTTTATCACTATATATTTAGTTGTGTGAGATAGGTTTTGAATCAATGAACAAAACTTCACAATGAGACATCAGTCAAGCTGACATATTAAGAATGTTACATTATCTCCTGAAAAATTTACATTTGCCTACAAAATGAGAGGGATATGTCTTAGAGTTAAAAACAGCAACTCCTGAACAGAAGCAGATAAATCAGACTTGATGTATTCTAATGCCTGTAACCTACAGAAGTTGAGGGAAGACTTTATCTGTAAACTCCAAGTAATTAAAAAAAAAAAAAAAAAAAAAAGTCATAGATTTTAAAAGTTAATAATCAAAAAAAAATACAGAAAAGGGAGAAAACTACTGGAAATTACATGAGTATTGCTATAGTAGCACTTCAACTTCTGAGATGCTTGGGCATTTCATCTCCTGTTGAAAATAAAGGTGATTGATCATCTAACGAAAAGGACCTTATTAGACCACTCTCTTTTTCAGCCTTGCATATAATTTAAAAGATGTTAATATCTTAGCTACTATCCCAGCTTTTAATTCCATAACAAGGCATCCCACACCTCCAGAAGTTCAAGTTCCTTGCAGAAAGGAAAAATAAGATTTTACATATTTTTGATTCCTAAAGGAAAATATTTATATGTATATATATATCCTTCCAGAATAGAAGCAGAGCTTATTTGTACCTATTGAGTTAAAATTTCTACTTCAGAAATTCGCAAAATCAGAGAATTTTTTAATGTTTCTCCCTCATACCTCCACCCAAATAAACCAATTTACAAACTAATAAACCTATTTTTGCAAGTATCAGGTTAAAACCAGAAGCCTAACTGCTTTTACCATTGGAATCTCACACATATGTGTGCATGAAGATATATAGAAATATGTAAACGTATATCCCATATATAAATGTGTATAAAGCACATTTAATATATATGTATTTTAATATAAATTTATATTTTATAGACATATCATTTATAAATTGTACTTTTATATTTATACTTTTAAAAAAGCATTAAAAAGAAGTCTTTGTTCCCTTTTAACGGTGTTGTGATGGAGGGACATATCTGTGACCAGTCTTCTACTACATTTAATCTCATAAACCTAAGCATTATTCATCTCAACATAGCAAACGCCTCTTCTATAATGGGTATGTAATTAGCGCTAAAGGAACTAAGATGATGGATGTGCTTTGTTTGGCTATATATCTTTCAAAGGTGTGGAGAATAGAATCCATTCTTCATGACCTTTTTTCTCTGTTTAAGCCTGCCAATCAGTAATGCCAAACAGTGACAATTAGTATCTTTTTTCTTGTTTATTGTGAGAATTTTATTTTCATTTTGGCTGAGACCACAGATTATTTCTGTATCTACCATTGAATAGTCCTTCCACAATAAAAACGTTGACTTAACACAGCTCTAGGCCAGATTGAATTCAATAATATGGAAAAGGGAAGATATGTAGACCACTGCCAGTCCCAAACTATTAGTTCCACAGTTCCAATTACTGGTTATGAAACCAAATTATTTGACTGTCATTTCTACAGAGAAATAGAATTGTTTTCAGTTATTCAGTAAAAATGTCCACATTTGTGAAATGTTAGTGGTATTTTTCAAAGAAGCAATTGTTTTTTTCACCAGTTTTAGTTTTCAAATAAAGATATAGTTCATGGAATACACCTGAAGCCCCAAACCAGCAAAAAGATCAGACACATAACACCCAAAAATAGTAAACCAAAATGAACATGTTACATCATGCTAGCCCTTAACACAATAACTACAGCATTCACCCAGGATTTGGAAAACATATCCTTTCCAATATAACAGGGATTTGAAAGCAGATCTCATTCTTCTGGCAAAAAGTGTAAAATAAAGGTGGCTCTGGAAGCCTGGGAATCCCAGCAGAAAAGGCTAAACAGAATGACAGAGAGACAGAACCTGGTAGATAATCGAGAACAGCAGGAGTACAGACTATCCAGATACTGCAGAAGACATTGGGAGTCCTGTGTTCAGCAGTGGATTTATAACAGCAGATATGCTAAAAATATATTGTATTTGTATTACTAATATATTTTTATGATGCTGCCATATTTGATTATGCTGTTTCATACTGAGTCAGTCTTACATATTCCAACTTCATGTGATTGTACACACCACCATAAAGAGACATAATGGAAGAGATTTTTTTTTTTTTCAAATGGATTTGCTGTCAGTTTGGATAAGACACATTTATGTGTAATCTCACCTTCTAAAAGACTATATGTTAATGTAACAAATGGAAAATATATTCAATTGCTCTAATAAGTCTGTTGCTCGAGTCACTTTCATTTTATCTAGGTCTTGGCCACGTACAACTCACACTGAATCTCCTGGGAGCACTGTCTAAGTGAAAGCTGTAAAAGCAGACTCCTATGGTAACTGAAGTCAGTGGGAAGTCTTCCAATGATTTTAGAAGAGTTTAGATCAGGCCTTCAAGAGACATGACCATTAGATAATTCATCATTTAGCTTTTATCTACGCAGATGTTAGCAGAACCTTCAGCTGAAATGAGGCACTCAGATTCTTTCTGATTCATGCAGGTACGTCTTGTCGCAGCATGACAAAAAAAAACCTGTCCTGGTTTTAAGTCCAGAAGGCTACTGAGCGCCACACAGCCACTTGCTTACTCTTTCACCCTCAGGGATGGAGAAGAGAAAATATAACAAAAGGCTCAGTAAACGAGACAAGGACAGGGAGGGATGACTCATCAGTTATGGTCATGAGCAAAAACCAGACCTGATTGGAGAAGAAAAAGAACATCAATTTGTTTTGAACACGATCACCAACAGCACTTAATTTAACAGAGTAGGACAGTGAGAAATACAACCACATCTTAAAAACAGCTTTGCCCCACCCCTCCCTTCTTCTAGGGCTCAGCTTTGCTCCCAATTGCTCTACCTCCTCCCACCCAGTGGCGTAAGGGAGCAGGGGACAGCAGTTGCAGTTAGTTCATCCCCCGTTGTTTCTGCTGTTCCTTCCTCCTCAGGGGGAGGACTCCTCACACTCTTCCACTGCTCCAGCATGGGGTCCCTCTTATGGGAGAGAGTCCTCCACAAACTTTCTCTGATGTGAGGCCTTCCTACAGGCTGCAGCTCTTCATGAACTGCTCCAGTGTGGGTCCTTCCCATGGCCTGCAGTCCTCTCGGCAACAAACTGCTCCAGCGCCAGTTGCCCTCACAGTCATAGTCTTCTTCAGGTGCAGCCACCTGTGCTAGTGTGGAGTCTTCCACGGGCTGCAGGTGGGCATCTGCTTCACCGTGGACCTCCATGGGCTGCAGGGCACAGCCTGCCCTCGCACCACGGGCTGCAGGGGATCTCTGCTCTGGTGCACCTTCACCTCCTCCTTTCTTCCACTGACCTTGGTGTTTGCAGAGGTATTTTCTTCACAACTCCTCCTCCTCTCAGGTTACCCCTTCTTAAATATGTTATCACAGAGGCGCAGCCACTGTCACTAATTGGCTCAGCCTTGGCCAGAGGCAGGTCCAACTTGAAGCCATGGGAGCTTCTAGAAGCTTCTCACAGGAGCCACCTTTTCAGGTCTGACTCCTCTGCTAAAACCCTGACACATACAAACCCAACACAAAACCTAACAATTCAGAGCACTTAACTGAGAAGCGAAATATCTATTTTCTACAGGTTATCCATAACTAGAAAGAAAAGCTTGATCATTAGTATCCTATAACCTAATTAAGTGTCCTTAATAAACTATTGGGGCTGTGTTGCAAGGCATTCACTGGCTCCCATTTGATCACAGTCCTGCAGCGTCATCAAATGAGCAAATTACGGATACATTCCTGCAAGTATGTGTTTGTAGACATTGTTTCTAGGCATATTGATAATTGTTTAATTTTAAGCAGGTGCTTAACTCCCACTGACTTTGATGGTACTCAAATTAAGTAATCAGTTTGAAGCAGATGCTTATATACTTCTCTGAATTAAGTAATTAATTAAGTGCCATACTTAGATTATTTTTTTGAATCTTATATTACTTCTATTTTTCGATTTTAAGTAAAAAATTAAATAGTCAATATATCATTTGAAAAAGGAATCTGGGCAATGACTGTTGCAAATTAACTTCACAAAAATTATCGAGTCCTAATGAAACATAAAGTTCTTGCAAAATTTGACTTCAGATTGAACCTTTTATTTTCAAAATGAAAGCTTAAAATTTCACAAAAATGGTTATGTAAAGCATAATTCCTTTTGTTGATGCAGATACGTAAAAACTATCCAAGTCAGGACTCACAGAAAAACTAAAGTACCTCACAGAACTGTAAAAAAAAATGAGGGCAAATAACATTTTAGAGCTTATCATGAACAGTTTTAACGTGTCTCTTTAGTTTTAGAAAGTAAAGGATAAAAATGATAATGAAGCACAAGGCACCTAACACATTTCTCAACCCATCTTCTTTCCTCTATAAAAGATAAGAGGAAAACACCCTGCTGATACAGAGATTTAATTTGAAGTAAGATGCATAAACTTTGATACCTCCTCACGGGTTTCTTAACTCTGCCACAGATCTGCTATATTCTGCATACTGTATAAACACAGTTCTGAGGGTAATTCTCACACTAAAATTAGAAAAAAGAATAGCATGCATACTTAATACCTCCCTGAAGTGTTTTACTTCTGCCATAAAGCATACCGGTGAAGGAAGAAAAAGCTTGCAGTTGCTTTCCTGAGCTGTTTGCCTGAAAGGGATCACATTGCAGCATTTGTTTTCTTATGTAGAAGTGGATTCATTTGAATAGAAATGCATTTTTCAAAACCCTTTTCTATTTATAAAGGGGGGGGGGGGGGGGGAGATCAGACTGCCCAAGGAGTCTCATAGACAGACTGATCTTGGGCAGTTTAAATTCAAAAAGAGGAATGTTATGGAAAAAGCAATTCTACAATTTAAAGTATGGTATATATTTTCAACAAGCCTTGATTTTTCAAAGCAAAAGTGAAAATAGGTAGGTGGTTACCTTACTGGTTACTGTAACATTTCAGACAATGTGATCTGATATAAAGTTGAAAGTATATAGACTCATGAATATTTAGTAATGATTTTTTTCTGGACACATTATCAAACTTCCGATGAGGAAAGTGCTCATAAGACAACAGTACAGTGATGTACTGTTCCCTACTATCATATGGTCATCATGATATTACATCTAACAAGTAATTGCAATTTCCAACACAAAAGAAAAAAAAACTATGAGAGATTTAATCTTGCAATTTTGCCCCGTACTGACTTTTATAGGCGCAAGCGCCTATTACTAATAAAAGTAATGCCTATCTTATTTAGAGTGTTGCAGAAGATTTTTTTTTATGATGATACATGATGGTAGTAATAAGAGTTACATTTAAAATTTATTGTGCAAACATATTATGAGATGTAACAAAAGGAAATTGAAAGACAATAGTGAATACAGTGCTCTTACTAAATGACAATTCAGAATCTAAGTATAACTGTTTAATTTGTTGGTACTTTTAAGAAATTACATACTGAAGGGTGATAGATAAGTAAAAGTGTAGTACGTTGTCCTTTCTAATGTATTTTGTGTCTTAACAGACTGCAAAGGATAGAACTACACTAAAGGAACAAAAAACATGCAGTAAATGTTTTAAGGGTCAAATTCTGGTTTGATTTACACCTTTTTAAGGATTTAGAATCACTGTAGACAACAGACTTAAGAAAGTTAGTGCAAATCAGAACAAAACTGAGACAATAAATATAATTAAAATGCAGTTTTTCAAGCTTCACATGCAGCAGTATCACATCTATTGTATTTTTACCATGTCATGTTTGTCTTGAATTGTCATGGCTGAATTTTTTCCTGGGCCATTTATACTTTGTTCAGGCTGTGTCATACATATTATGATAAATATACGAATACTGAAATGAATATGTGAATTAATATATATGTGTATGTATAATTATGTTATATATATATGAATAACAATGGGGGTGTCTCAGTGTAGCCCACAGTGCTTAAGTTAGACATGAAAGTTCACAAGTAACTTAAGCTTTGTCAGTTTATTAACAGCCTAGATTCAACTACAAGCAAATGAAGTCAGCCAAGTGCTGACCACTAAGTATAGATAGTAAGTCAATTGTCTTAATGAATGAGGGGAATTTTGGGTCTGCATTAATTTGAAATAAGACTAAGCTCCAGTTAAGTCAACTACATGAGTTCAGCAAATCACTGAAACTGTTGGATATCTAGTCAGAATCTTTTTTTTTTTTTTTTTTCCCTATGGGTTTAAACTCTGGTAACATAAAATACCTGAGGGTATTTGGTCTGGGTTTGTTTGTTTTTTCCTCTGGAGGATTCTGGCAATAATTTGCCCTCTTGAAGTGAAAACTGCTCTGATTAAAACCTAAAATTGTAAGTGAACTTAGAGAGAGCAGTGCTAACTTCTTGAAGTATGAGAGCTGTTTTCAGCTCCACATAAATATTTTTAAAGCTTTTTGAGGCTGTTGATTGTCAATATTCTCTCTGGACATTCTCTGGACTTAGCTAAAGGAAGGTTTTAATATTTCTGCAGTGGCAAAAAAAAAAAAAAAAAAAATCTTCCATTTAAGACTCACTCAGAATCCTACGATATCAAATGAATAACTTCGGGTTTGGGGCACTCAAATAATCCTTCCTTTCTCTTGTGTTTTCTTATGTCCATCATGCCTACCTTTTCCCCTCTGATAACTTCAATATGGGTGTTTGATGTACTCTAAAGACCCCACCTTGCTAAGGCCTATAAAGTAATATGAAGCTCAGTTATATTTATTTATATAGGAATCTATTTGGTTGAGAATAATTTGAGTTTTAAATAATACTTTTACTTACTGAGAAGTATTCATAACACTGAGAACAGATAAAATGCTTGCAAAGTTATGCAAACATTTCGAAGTGTAAACACCTCAATTCTTGTTTTGAATCATGGATTCAGATTGCTGCTAAATAAAAATAGATCCATGATGAGTACTGGTAAAAAGCAACTAAAGTTTTTATCTTAATAATCAGTAGCTACAGATACCTGTAAATAGAATGTAGATACATTATACTTGGATCCTGAACATTAGTTTATCTTGTAACAAAAGCAAAATGATGCTTGAAAGTAAGGTAAGAAACTGTAATGAATAAAAACATCACTTTTATATAGGAATTGTCAATTTTATTGCATATGAAGTGGTTAGGATTGGCAAAAATACTTAGTGCATTCCATATGTTGCAATATTTAACAGCATTTAAATCACATTTGAACAAGATTTTGAACAAAGTGATACGAATGGATCAAAGGATATACTTAAAATAGTGGGCTATTAAAAAAAAAAAAAAAAAAAAAAAAGGAAAGAAATAATTATATATGTAGCCATGTATAAGCTCTGTTATTTTTCATTCTATTACCCTGGACATTCAAGACTCAGAATCACAGGAACATATGTCAGTTTATAAATATGCCAGGCGCAGGCGATGCCTTCTGATCTTCCACCAAATCAAGGGATTCCTGCTGTACAGACAATAGCCACAGCGCCAAGTTACAACTGTGAAGGAAGTGACAGCATCACACAGCAGTACTTCTGGCCCTGGCAGAGGTCAGCAAACACAATCAACATCGAGGAAGGAAGTTCAGCTTCATTTGCTTCTCTCAGTTTAAATAAATGAATGCTTAAGAGGCATGTTACAGTAAGATCTGTAACCAGTTCACCCTTTACCATATGGATTATAAGCTTTTCTCTTCTTTACAGGAAAAAGTATATAATAATATTTGGATGATTTTTGACATTGAACATGTGCTAATATTTATTCAGAGTAATTTGTCTTAACGAATAATGCTGAAGGAAAAAAATGTGCAATTTTGAAATGGCAATTGTACTTTGTATATACAGCACTACAACAAAATAGGTTATTACTACTTATTTGTATTAAGTAAATTTAATCTTCTGGCTTAGCTGTGTAACGATGTTCATATTTTGCCTTTTATAACTTGATAAATTCTTTATCCAGCAGAACAAGACAGGCACTTCTGAAAAATAATTAAATAATATCACTATGATGATTTTTTAAAAAGTGAGAGTCAGCAGACTGACTCAGTGCTGTTGCATTTTTTTTTCTTTTTTTTTTTTTCTCTTATAGATTTTTAAGCTACATACATGTTTTGTCTAGTTTCAGTTCGAATTAATTTTCCTTTCCAGAAATCTTGCCTAACTACACAAGACAATGTAAAGACAGCTAGTATCCTATTATTGATTTTTTTGTTATCATTGGAAAGCACTATGTCTTTTCATTTAGCTTTCAGACCATGTAGTCATTTCTTCTTTACAGCTTCTTCTTTTGACCATAAGCCCTCTACTAAAACCCAAACAAACAAAAAACAACCAACCAAACAAAAAACAAACCGTGTTTATCATTTTTACAATAATATCCTTGTTAGGATATCAAACTATTCAAATGTTAAGACAGTCTCAGAATATGTTTTTAAGGATAATGAGTCTAAATGTTAAATTCTCATGAGCCTATTTGTGTTAACCAAATCACAGTCTGCTAATAACATACTTAGGTTGTGAGGAGATCCAGTCCTCCCCTTTTTGGCCCCTGTAAGCTAACACTAAAGCACAGTTTAAACTTCCTCCCTACTACCTATCAGCTAAACAGTCTTTACTATTTTATCACTGTAGTGTCCACATGCCGCAAGGAAGATACAAGTAATGTTTTTTCCTAGTCCCTGCCTTTCTGAACAGTGTCACATGCATGTTTTGTTTGAGACACGTGTTCTCTTTCTATTAAGTAATGGACAATGATTGTTTTTAGACTAGTCCAAGATTATAATAGAGAAAAGTTAAAAGTATATGAAGTAGACCTCACTTCTCCCTTCCTTAATTTTATCAGTCAGCATCTTTTCTTTACTAGAAGTTAAGAGGAACATCCTATTCTTCCTATTGTTATTATTTATGATTTACTCATTTTGATGTTCATTTGATTGACACTCATTAAGTTCTTACATATATTATCACTGATGCAGTCACATGTAAGAGAATAAAGATGTGTCTAAGAATGCTAAGGATGCTCGTGTCAAACAAACTTGGAGTGCCATAAGTTTTTCAGTTATTATCTTCTGCATATAAAATAGGTAAAACAGAGATAGTACAAACGAAAGCTCTACAGGATGAAGGATATCAAATGACAGCATTGACTGAGACCTGCTATTCCTCATGAAAGTAAGAAAAGAAATGTTGTCAGATTATGCAGCAGAGCAAAACAAAGCAAGATTCATCTAATCTTAATACAGATGTCTAAATGATACTGGTTCTGTGAAAGTGTATATTTCTCTACACCGAGAATAAATTGTGATCACAGAATCACAGAATCATCTATGTGGGAAAAGACATTGAAGATCACCTAGTCCAACTGTTAACTTAACACTGACAGTTCCCAACCACACCATATCCCTCAGCGCTATGTCAGCCTGACTCTTAAACACCTCCAGGGATGGGGACTCCACCACCTCCCTGGGCAGCCCATTCCAATGCCTAACAACCCGTTCTGTAAAGAAATGCTTCCTAATATCCAGTCTAAACCTTCCCTGGTGCAACTTGAGGCCATTACCTCTTGTCCTATCTTTGTTTCTTGGTTAAAGAGACTCATCCCCAGCTCTCTGCAACCTCCTTTCAGGGAGCTGTAGAGGGCGATGAGGTCTCCCCTCAGCCTCCTCTTCTCCAGACTAAACACCCCCAGTTCCCTCAGCCGCTCCTCGTACGACCTGTGCTCCAGACCCTGCACCAGCTTCGTTGCCCTTCTCTGGACACGCTCGAGTCATTCAATGTCCTTTTTGTAGTGAGGGGCCCAAAACTGAACACAGGAATCGAGGGGCGGCCTCACCAGTGCCGAGGACAGGGGTAAGATCCCTTCCCTGTCCCTGCTGGCCACGCTATTGCTGACACAAGCCAGGATGCCATTGGCCTTCTTGGCCACCTGGGCACACTGCTGGCACCTGTTCAACTGGCTGTCAATCAACACCCCCAGGTCCCTCTCTGACTGGCAGCTCTCCAGCCACTCCTCCCCAAGCCTGTAGCGCTGCTGGGGGTTGTTGTGGCCCAAGGGCAGCCCCTGGCATTTGGCCTTATGGAAACTCCTCCAGTTGGCCTCAGCCCATGGCTCCAGCCTGTCCAGGTCTCTCTGCAGAGCCTCCCTGCCCTCGAGCAGATCAACACTCCCACCCAACTTGGGGTCATCTGCAAACTGACTGAGGGTGCACTCGATCCCCTCGTCTAGATCATCAATAAAGATGTTAAACAGGAGTGGCCCCAAAACCGAGCTCTGGGGGACACCACTTGTGACCGGCCGCCAACTGGATTTAACTCCATTCACCACAACTCTCTGGGCCCGGCCATCCAGACAGTTTTTTACCCAGCAAAGCGTGTGCCCATCCAAGCCATGAGCAGCCAGTTTCACCAGGAGAATGCTGTGGGAAACGGTGTCAAAGGCCTTACTGAAGTCAAGGTAAACAACATCCACAGCCTTTCCCTCATCCAATAAGCAGGTCTCCCTGTTGTAGAAGGAGATCAGGTTTGTCAGGCAGGACCTGCCTTTCATAAACCCATGCTGACTGGGCCTGATAATCTTGTTGTCCCACATGTGTTGTGTGATGGCACTCAGGATGAGCTGCTCCATCAGCTTCCCGGGCACCAAAGTCAAACTGACAGGCCTGTAATTTCTTGGATCATCCTTCTGACCCTTGTTATAGATGGGCATCACTCTGGCCAATTTCCAATCTGTCAGGACCTCCCCGGTCAGCCAGGACTGCTGGTAAATGATGGAAAGCGGCTTGGCGAGCACCCCAGCCAGCTTCTTCAGCACCCTCGACCGTATCCCATCCAGTCCCATAGACTTGTGTATGTCTATGCGATGCAGCAGGTCACTGACTAAGTAGGTCAGTAGGTCCTGATTGGTGGTGGGGTCATTCTCCCAGTTTCTGTCTTCTGGCTGAGGAGGCTGGGTTCCCTCAGTACAACTAGTCTTGGTGTTAAAGACTGAGGCAAAGGGAGTTGTTACTTCAGATTTGGGTGTTTAAGCTATAGAAATGCAAAGAGGTTAAATTAATTCTACATCAAAGTATCCTTCTCATTCCAAGTGTTCATTTATGGATGTTTCTGTCTTTATTTTCTTAAAAATGTTCCAGCATGTATGTCATAAGGCATAAATGGGATTGCACTTACTAATCATTAACTGGTTAACTTGTTAAAGTTGACACTTTGTCCTTTGGTCAGGCACATTTTTCCTGGTTAATATCCTCATCCTCAGTGCCTTATTTGTTTTTAATTGGTTTTACAATACCTCCTAGCAAGAGTCTGGGTAGGTGTATGCTTGTGTTACATGTTCCCTTTTCTGCTACTTCTAGCGTAATTTCTCAAGAAACTCGACATCAATATTATTTATTCTTCGTTACAGCTAGAACATTAACGGCTTAATTCAGTTGCCTAAACACAGATGACAACTACTGGTTTTGAACCTGAGATATTCCCATCAGAATTAAGAATATAGCATAACATCTACAGGAGTATCTTATTTTCCGGGAAAGGCATTGGGAACAAAGCAGGCTTTATAGGACAACTAGCATAACAATAGTTTCTGATGCCTTGAACAACCACATTCTATTAGTTCATTGGCTCTATGGCTATGTGAATTCTCGTCTGCATTCTTTTTGGGTAAACTGGTTAGATTAGAAGTGCTGGATTTATTCTTAATTTTCTTCCTTTAAATACAAAAAATAAATATGGAACACTATTTGACTTTCTTCATCATTCTGGTTTATGCAAACTCATGAAATATATCCGCTATAGGAAATAAAATTCCACATTTTACTTATGAAAACTTAATGAGGGTATCTATATATTTACATATTGAAATTATAAATTAATATTATGGTCAATAAACTGCTCAGTTCAGCTGCCCACATATTTCTATCCATTGTCATTTGGGCTATAAGAATATTTTGACTAGCATCTATCTGACATTTCAAGGTGGTGCAGGGTTTCTGTAGGTCTTGTGTTGTGTATGCAGACCCACACAGCCTTGAAGATTATCTTTGGAAATCTCCAATTAATGCTATAGATCTATTTTTAGGTAGCTGAATCAAGTGCCAAGATGGACTTCTTTCTAGGCTCCATTGGCAGTAATGAAAGCTCTGACTTTTAGTCTGCATGCCACATACAAACAGAAACCTAAACATTGAGTGTTTGGAGCTCAGTTCCAGTCTTTATTTCACGTTTATTTTCATTGCTGGAGTTTGTACCAGATACTATAATACTTTTACACACCCAGGCTAATACCTTAGCACCTACAGGTGGAGATGGAAATACACTGAAGACAAGACCAACAAAATAAAAGGCATCAAAATGTAGCTTTACATCAACATAGTTGTGTTCAAAGTCACTACAAAGTAAAAAAGCTGAAATTGCTCTCAACCTAACAATGAAAACTATGATGCTGTTTCATATAGCCTTAAGCAGAATCTTTTTTATTTGATTTTTTTCTACTTCTTAGGCATGAGTAAACCCCGAGAGGAGTAAAGACATATGGACCCAAAGGAAAGCCAGATAAAGTCTAGGTCTGCTTAAGCACTTTTGTCCTATTTATCTCTACTCTATGAGTCAGAACTACTCACCTCAATCACTACTGTAAGGTCCTATAGCAGCTAGAGCAGGGTGGAAGAGCCCTTCGTTGCTGAGGGTCCACTGTGACCTCAGGAGCACGCACTGTGTGCAGTTTTACTACAATTACAGTACCCACTTCACTTACACCAATCCAAGATATCACTTTACCTCATTTCAAGTACATTTCATGATTCATATGATTATTTCCCCAAACAGTAATTTTTTTGTTTAAGCACCACTCTTCTGTTAAATCACCTTGGGCCTTAGATCAGTATTGAAAACGTGCATAAATGCTGAGGTGAACAAGTCACTTCCCTCACTGCACCTCCATCTCTCTATCCATAATGTAAGAATTAGGAAATCAACCTCCTCTGCACAGAGATCCAAGACTGACTGGTAAAAGCAATATGAAAGCAGTAGCTATTATTACCATTATTAGAAAAGGGTTAGAAGAGTTTCCTCCCTTTTGAATGGCAAATGATGATTTGTAGGCACCCCTGTGGTGTTTTTCAGAATTGCTTAATAGTGAGTGAGGTTTTCAAATGTACTTAGCTCACATCTAAGTATAATTTCATTGAAGTCAATGGAAAAACTCCCACTGACTACTATTGTTGTTCTTTAATACTTGCTGCTGAAGTTGGAAGAATAAAAGTTGAATAACAAAGGACCAGAAAAAGATCTCTGTTTTTTATATGCAATTGATATACACAAATGCACATTTTTTTAAAAAGCAAAGGTTAAAATAATTAATTTAGCACTTAAAGACAAAGGTAATTTTTTTAATATTTTAAATAATCAGCTCTGTAAATACAGAAAAATCTGTAGAAATGTATTGCATCTGGAAATAAGGATGTAAAACTAAAGCTTAATAATTCAGTTATTGACCACATTGAAGCATATACAGGTGATCTTCAGTCTTCCATACAGTGATTTACTGTGTTATTAGAGTGAACCCCAAATTTTTACATAGCATTGTAGGTTTTCTGGACACTGGATCCACTATATGAGCTTTCTGAAGAGAAGTATACGTTCAACTTCATAGGAAAAAAGCACATCTGTCACTTCAAGTATTGTATTGCCTTTTTATACAATTAGCTGAAATAACTTGTGAGTGTACCAGCGTATATACACGTGTACTTGGTATATACAACTACATGAGCCCAAATGTTTTGAAACTTACAGGAAAATGAGGAGAAAAAAAAAAAGAAAAAAGAATAAAAACAAAAAACACAAGACAGATAAAAGAAGGGATAGTAATTAGAATGAAATTCTCCAAAACCCAGCAGAGGTAAAACTATGGTTAACTTATACATAGAAAATTTCTAAAAATGAGAAACTAATGTGACAATAAGAAAATAACCTAACAAAATAATTAGGATGACAATAAAAGAGTCTCTGAGTACAAAAAAATCTGCTACGTAGTATCATAGGAAAAAAAGTACAGAAGAAATAACATCTGAAAATTGTACTTGAGTATATAACACTTGTCTATTTTTACCATATTTACCACTATTCCCCCCCCCCCAAGATGAACAGTGTCCTCATTACCATTTGTAATGTTCCTGTTAGGAAGCGGCAGTATTAGACATATTAATGTGTTTGGTTCTCCTTTAATTTATGATTCTCTCCCCACTTTAATGAGATCTGCTCTACAGCCCATAAAATAATTGTTATGGTAAACTGACTTTTTAAAATTAGCTACACACCAGTTGGTCTAGAAACCTATTCCTCTGGACTATTCATGCACAAAATACCTTTGTGTGAAGCTCTTTCCAAATGTGTAATGACTGGAGTAAGTCCAGAAGTTTGCCTGCAGAGTCTCTCTGCATGACTGCCATTGCAAGCAGTCTTACAGTTTCTTTTCTCAACAAAGTTATGGTCAGGGTTACTGCAACGTAGAAATGCTGACACTGCTTTTGGCCTTAGCAATGAAAACCATAGTGCTTCTTCATATGAAATTAAAGCACTTTTCTATTAAAAAAAGAGCTGTTCCAAATTCCCCATTCTACCCTGCTAGATCATGACTTTGTTACAGAATTTTTACGAGAAATCTCAGAAGGGGGAAAAAATTTCCAGATTTGCTGATTCTCTCTACAGTCTTAGTAAGATATTTCAGTGTGATACAACGCTGCTATATGCCCCCCAGACCATGTGTCCCACTGAGACAGTTATTCTATCCCAATGATTTCCTGCTGGGAATGTCAGTCTAGGTCACAAACACTGTTTACCAACAATACTTTCTAATCAGCCCTAGGAAAAATTATTTTCCATTCCCAGCAAGTAGTGCATTGGGAAAAAAGTCCCCAAAACCTAAGGCAACTGAGCTATATTATATTTTAGGAGATACATAAAATAGAGATTGTGAAGAAAGTTTAATGATCAAGGCATGCCAATAGGCAAACTTCATGAGATATATATATATATACCATATGGAACCGTATGTATGCAGTTCTGTTGTCACTCATCAAAATATGATTGCTTCTCTGTATGAGAACTGGAGCAAGAACATAATAGAGTTAGTTTTATATCCCAGTGAGGGAGAAAAAAATCTCTTTCCACAGCAGCTCACACTTGCTCTTCAGCTCTTACAATAACTTTTGTAAAAGACAGTGGCTGCAGACAAACAGGCAGTTGATCTCTTTGAGGCCTCATCAGTCCTCCTAAGTGGCTGAGCATTTTGACTTTACTGCCTGACAGCTCTACTTTCTTTTCTCAGCAGAGGAATTTTTAGACAGGAGTTGTGACTGAAGATGGTACAGTGAGTTGGAGTAGTCTGCTAATGCTTCCAGAGCTTCAGTGTTTGTAGGGTTCTACGTTCTTGGCAGGACAGAAACTCTTAACATCTTTTCCCCTGGTTTGTTTTTGGTTTTTTGGGTTTTTTTTTTTTTTTTTTTGGTTGTTGTTGTTGTTTTTCTGTAATAAAGACCAGGAGTATATGTCTGAATTGAACAAGTCTTAATCCTTGTTATAACCCACTCAGAAAAGAATAAAACCTCATACCTATATACTACACATGCACACTAAATCACAAGGCTTAGATCCTGGCTCATAGGACTGTTGCAACATTTTGACATAACATGACATATGGTGTTTCTGCATCTGGAAGCAAGGACTTGATCCCACCCAAGAAAGTGCATAAAATGTTAGAATATAGAGCTGTAGATCATTTCATACCTGTGTATCTCATGTTGGTCTATATGTATACACAAGATGAAGAGCAAAAAGAAAGGAAAGCATCCAATTTGTTAAACAAGGCGCTCTCCTGGCATCCATCTCTTTCAGCAATGTAAGACTGAACAAATGTTTTAGCTTTAACTCCGTTCCTGCTGAAGAGGAAAAGACAGAACAGAGAGTGAAATGTGAAATGTGTTCCTCGTTATGCCCCTTCATAATTCAGGTACAGTTGGATTGTCTGGACTGCTTTAGCAGGGTGTGTTTCAGGGATGTACCATCTGGCAGAACTGGTCCAGGGAAATCCCTTTAGTTCTTGTTGAAACAATCAGTAGAGATAAGGGTAAGGATCAACATTACCCCACCACTGTAGCAACATGACCTACAGCAAATAAAATTTTTCCTTACCTTCCTGAATCTGTGAACAATATAGCAGCAACATTTCCTAAATTGCACCATTTTTACATCAAAAATCTATAAGCATTATGCATTTCCTATCAGTCGGAGCATGTAATAGACATCCTAATGAAAACTTGGCTCTCCTTTCTATAAAAAATGGAACTTCCCTGTGATTTTTCTCTCAAAAAAACCAAAAAATAATGGATTTATATTATAGCAAAAATAAACTGGTGTTTAACTGTTTAGTTATATATTTTTTTTCTGTGAATCTGCTTCTCTCCAAAAGAGCAGAAAGATAAAATCAGAGCAAAAGGCATTTCAGAGGTGAAAGTGTTAAACATTTAATCCAATACTTAAAAAAAAAACCCACCCCAAACCCAAGGAAAAAAAAAAAACACACGACCACACAAAAAAACCCTACCATACCAAAAAATCCGAAGAAGTTATTTGGAAATGCTCTCCCAATAGGATGAAGATTAACAAACCACCACGACAACAGCCCTAGAGAAACTTTCAGTTACTGGGAAATATTCAGGGAATTAAAAAAAAAAAAAAAAGGCAAACATTATAAGATTACCCAAACTGTCAATAAACATAAACATGCAGCAGTCTTAACAAACAAGACACAAATCACATCAGTAAACCTCTAGAAACACCATTCAATGACAGTAATCTATCATCATACTTTTAAAAACCGCCTTAAAAACGAAACTCAAATGAGTCAGGATTTTTATCATCTTCAGGCAATGAAAGAATTGGCAAAGTGACTCAATGAGACACTTGAAATTTTTCTCATTTGAATTGCCTTAGCCTTGAAAGTTGTTTAAATGTATAGAGTATCTGTCTTCTCTGAAAATCTTAATGTCAAAATGTTATGACTGGGAAAAAAGCCCATCTTCAATGCACTCAAAAAGTCTGTTGAGATATATAAAATATATTAAATATTCAACTGTAAGTAAACATAATTTCAACTCATTTAAACTGGAGGTGCTCCTCTCCTCTCCCCTCTGAGGCAAGGAACCTTTCTTCATTTAGTATAAAAGTGGCTGATCCATCAATTTTATTGTATAGTCAATCAGCCCAAGTTTAGTTCCAGATGCTATCTTTTGCTCCATAGGTATATCATAGGGGATATAGGAAGAGGGCTTAGGAAAAATGGAAGTAAATCTGTGAAGGATTAAGCTTCAATATCTCCTTCTTGAAGAAAAAAAATGTTTCATTTTCCAAAGGTGCAATTTTTCTTGGTTTTGTGCATGTTTTTCAACATGCACAATCCATCTATGTTAAGTTTACTGTAATATTAACAAGACAACTCGATAAAAAGTAATAGGAATTTTTGGCACAGTTGAGTTAGTAGTACTACAATGACTGTGCCTTTTGAACAGCTATGTTAACCAAAAAGTTAATCCTTGTTCTAAAAGGTAAGTTCAGGAAATAACATTTAAAAAAATTCTTAAAGAATTTTGGAGAGCTGAGTCAGTCATAATACCTCAAAGCAGTAATAGCTAGACCTTTGCTTATGTCTACACAGACATACCATTAAGTGATTAAGCTCTGGCTTTTTCTTGACACAGATCAAGCATCAGAAATGTATTGTATGTAGATATTCTATCATAGATTTGTTAATCTATGTAGATGACCTGTGATATTTTGCAGTTAACAGTGCAGTTCCCCTGTAGAACATTCTATTTGTGCTGTAAATTTCTGTCACATCCTCTGAGGATATTTTAAAGTTAGAAACAAAGAAATATATACAGAGAAATTTAAAATTAATAAATCCTTAGGGAGAAAACCAGACTTGTTGAATACTTAGGGGAAGGTTTTCAATTCCTTTGAAATGCTTGTATTTGGAAGTCCTTTCACTCACTGCTGGTTTTGGTCCTAGGAGGATGGACAGGAAAGGAAAAGAAATGTTATTTACAAACACTTTTATTTATTACTTATGAGAAACAGACTCACCACTGTATAACAGCAATATTTAATGGAGAGTAGAATACAGAGAATAGAATTTAATTTTGTTTGTGCAGCCACAAAAGAAGGAAAAGTCTGAAAGTCAATATGGTGTCTGCTGGAGTAAGCAGTTAATGATTTATTTTATTATTTAGGAAGCACTTTGTTTCTTCTTCTGTGAACTCACTTTACATTTTGCAGAGAATACAAAGTGAGTCAAATGTTTCTAGCCATGCCAACAAACTAATAAAGACAAACTAGAACATAGTTCCTTCAGGGTTTCGAGACACCATTTTGTGGAATTTCTATGAAGCCTTTAAGAAGATGTTATTAGGATGAGGATTAAAGGATACTGCGGATAATGTGCTATTTAGGAGATAAAACCCTAGAGAGGGAAAAAAGGATCCATTGTCAGACTGGAAATAGGCTTACACTGGGCATTATTAGCACTAGCATTATTTACTTGAATGGACAAGATGATAAACAATCTGATGCCTATATCTGAGGTACACATGCAGATTGTTAAGACTATTGTACAGACATATTCAAGGAAAGAACTGGAAGTGATACATTATCTTTCAAAGGAACTAGCCAAGTATGAAACACAGTAGAAACCTAATTAAAACCTGTTGTGGTTTGAACTTGGCCAGTAGCCAATCACCACACAGCTGGTTGTTAAGCTTCCCCCCCCCCAGTAAAATAGGGGAGTGACAAAATGGAGAATTCGTAGATTGAATTTTTAAAAGTTTAGTGACGGTAACAATAGGAAGTCCAAACAGGTAATACACAATGCTGTTGCTCACCACCTGGCAACCGATACACAGCCCACTCCCAGCAGCAATCCTGTCACAAGAACCCACCTCCTTTATATACTGAGCCTTTATATACTGAGCATGACATCACATGATATGGAATACTCCAATGGTCAATCCGGGCCAGCCCTCCAGCTGTGCTCCCTCTCAGCTCAAGGAAATGTAACTCTATCCTGGCTGAAACCGGGACAAAACCATAAACTTGTTAAGTCAGTTTAGTGAAATACATTGAGTTGTATGCTTATATCCTCAGAGAAGAATATAAAAAGTGAGAACATCAACAGGAGCTGATAAAATCAGAAAAATGAGGAGGAGATTCAGTGAATAAAAGATGAGGTATGTTATAGGCAAAACTCATCCTAAGAAATCATTTTAGTTGAATTACCCATACATGTTTCTGGGTTCTAAATTAACTGTAGCCACTGAGGCTAAACACCTTAGAAACATATGTTCAGTTTGCAATATCGAATTTCTTTTTTTTTTTTTTTTTTTTTTTTTTTCTGGTTATAATCTATATGACTCTGGATGACCAGAGCTGGCTGGTGTTTTAGTTGGCACTGTTAAATCACATACCACTTCCATAGTACTTTTTCTCTTGCAATGCTGCCTATTTTAATACTTCTTTCTTTTAATAAGAAAAATAAAAGTCCAGAAAAAGACAACACAACTACCCAGAAGAAATTTTCTGTATGAGAAATTTAATAGCCTAACGTGTAGTTTGTAATAGACCTGAAGGACAAAGGTACCCTCTATACCAGTAATGAATTAGTATAGCGTAATTTGAAGTTGCGAGCTCTCTTTCATTCTCTTCCATAAAAACAGATAAAGGAGAAATTCCATCATCCATAAATAACATTTAACCTTTCATTTCAGCAGGCGATAGAAATGCAGGGACAGAGTTCCCAGGCTTTTCTTCTCCCTTTCTTTTCAGGATGCTGGTTCCACAAAAGACCTTGCTGCAGAACTGAGGTTCAGGGCAGAAGTAACATGTCTTCATTCATCTATCTGGCAGAGGGCTTACCACATCTGCGACCTTAAAGCCTGACAGTGACAATGAAATAAAGGTTTTGAAGCCTAGACACATGTGATCTTGAGTTTTTAGTGGTTGCCATTTCCTTGAAGACAAGAGAATGAAAGGAAGGCAGGCTTTGAGATGGAACATTCTGCTTAGAAGCTTTCTCCATAGACAAATCAAAGAGGGGAAATTTGATAAGTTAGCATATGTGGTGGGTTGTTTGTTTGTTTGTTTGTTTGTTTCAAAATGTTCCTGGGTTTTTTGTTGTCCCGAACAATATGAATATGATAGATAAACTCTATAACCTCAGTTAAATATAGCATTTGTTACATATAAGCAGATGTCCTCTGCCAGTGTCAGCCTACATGTTTATCTGTACACTCAGATTCACAAGACACTTAGCTCCCTGCTTCCTGCTGTGATCAAAGTCTGGCCCTTAAATGAGGCACTTAACAGTTTATAGCAAAAAATAAGAAACATAAGTGCACTGTACATGTAAAGTACAAGACTCTTAACAGATACGTGAAGTAGGTAAGTGCAATACGCACTATTTTAAACAATTGAAACAAACTAAAAAATTACCAGACCTTTTGAAGAAAACAGTAATATTTTTACCTTACCCTCATTCTTCACCTAGTTTATTTTTCTTCTAAAAGTCCAAGAAAAAAATACAAATTTTTGTACTTCACCATGAGATTCAGAATGTAGGCTACTCTGAGGTCAAACAGCAGCTCAATGTTAAATGTAGATCACATCAAGAGTCTATAAAGCAGCACTGTTATCCAATTTGCTGAATGGTTTGAAGACATGGACTAGTGATGACTCCTAGACAAATGTCATCTGAACCATCTGTGGACCATATTGTGCATCAGATGGCAGGATAAAATTTTCAATAAGAAAGGTTCAGAGCAAAGCTATGTTCCAGGGACTGTAGCCATGATCATCATAGAACAGCTGCACTAGGCTGGTCACACATCTAGGACAGAATACACCGCATCCTGCAGCAGCTGGTGTGCTGTGGACTTGAAGAAGCAGCGTGTAACCAGGACAGACAGATGAACCACTTCAAGGATACACTGAAATACCACTTCAAGTAATAAAAATTGCTAAGGCAGCACATGGGTAGGATTGGTACACCACAGTTCAGGTTGAAGAGACTCAGTTGCATCTGAACGTTCCGGCGGAAGAATGCATGGTCTTGCTAACACATTGTCAAGAAGAGAGATCTCTGGTAAGAGGTCATTATATTCCCTGCTAACCTCTGTGTTTGGTTTCCTTAGAGATTGCAGGTGGAGGAGGCTAATATGGCTGGATCTGGTTCCCCTATGGAGGCAGAATGCAAAACTGAATTTAGAGGCATTTCTGATGGTTGTGATCTTGCACGTCTGAGCAGAAGATTGCATCCATATTAAAGAAAGGAGACATAAAAAAAAAAAAAAAAAAAAAAAAAAAAATCCACAACAACCCTTAGGCTTACACATGAAACCAATGGGAAAAAAGACATCCCAGTAATGTACTGTGTTTGGTTTGGGGTTTTGTTTGTTGTTTTTTTTCTATATTCCATCCCTTGCAACATTTCAGGACAATACCATGAGAGGTCATCTCTTCAGTCCTGCAGGCCAATGTAACAAAAAGAATTTGGTAAACGACAGAGAAGGGACTCTTTTATGAAAACTACCTAGTAGGCATTGTCTCGCACTTGAGTTGATGAGAAGCTCATCTTCTCAGTTGAAGCATCGGAAGTTAAATATTTAGATACTAATTTCAAAGCCTCATTTTAATCATTAAAACTAGTTTCCAGATTTATTTTTAAATAAACAAATGAAGGAATTAGTTCACAATATTATTTTTATTTCTAAAATATGATTGAAAAGGCTTAATTTACTTAAATAGATTTGAGACCAGGCTTTCAATATCTCTGAATTCCCAAAATTAAATTGTATGTTTATGTATGCCCTCAGTTGCATTCTGGATTTAGAATAAAGCTCCTCAATCTAACAAGCAAAATAAAAGTTTCTGTGGCATTTAAAAAATATTCAACTCAAGTTATCCAGTAGAGGAATGAATATATATTATTTTCACTATATGTTACTTATTTGTTTTTACATTTTGGCTTTGAAATTCTCATTGTAAAATTAATTATCAGAGGTTGGTAAACAAATAGGGAAATCATTATTCCCATGACTAAATAAAAAACAACAACAACAACAACAACAAAAACAACAAACAAACAAAACCTTCCATATTATTTTTCTTTCAAGATAATGGTCACAACAGCTATGGCTTATCTGACTAAAAGCAGATGTCCTTCAGGGTTGCAGATGTCCTAGTACTCATCAGAGTTATAACAACTGCTTCTTCCTCATATTCACACACACACACACACACACACACACACACACAAATGTGTCTATATCCAGAAGGCATCTGCAGTTAGACATCAAGATTTAGAAAACATCAGTATCTGCAACTTAGAGTTCTAGATGTATTCATAATATGGTCTACCTGGCTACATACTCATTATTTCAGTTTTGTCTGGAGTACCAATCAAGTCTGTCCAAAATAAAGCCTTTGGAGAGACAGCCAGGTTCTGTTGTTACCCAGTCTGCAACCATGTAAATATCTGAACTATATAATAGTATTTTAAGGGCCTTAACAAACAGAACATGTTTTGGGGGAAGTGGAGTTAACTGACACAGAAGATGTACAGATTAGATGAAGGTTACTTACAGATAATGGCAGGCTTTAATGGAAATTCAGGGTTGAGTCTAGTAACACATGGCCAGTGTGATTAGTCAGGCAGGAACTTGTGTGGGGATCTATGGTCAGACAGGGCACATTTTGGACAAGGAAAGGAGGAGATGCTGCTTATGGACAAGGGAGAAGAGGCAAGTTGCAGTTCAGAGACGTTAGAAAAGTGGTGATCTAAGTATGTCCATTAGTCTGCTTTGTGGTTGTTGTATTGGAGCAGTGTCATTCAGGACATGCTGGCCTACTCAGGCTCCAGTGGAACTCATGACTTTTGAGGCCAGTGTGGAAGTCAAGAAATACTTCTGTAAGTGAAAGTTTCCCAGCATATTATCACCTCCCTTTTAAACTTGAATTAAGACTACTGTAATAATTCTAGCTCCTTCCAGCAAGGCTGCATTGCTGGGTCACCAAGCAACCTCCCAAAGTTCTGGGGAAGACTCGCTTACAGTGTATACACAGCAGTCCACCTGCTCCACAGGTCTGACAGCCCAAAACTGTATTCTTTCTGCTCTGGAGTTATATTTCCTTACTCTTCCCTGTTTTGTTTTGTTTGCTTGTTGTGGTTTTTTTGTTTGTTTTTTGTTTGTTTTTTTTTTTTTTTCCTAAGGGAAGACTAGTAGAAGATCTGCATCATTATTTACAAGGTCTAGTACTACATGTCCTGTGTCATGCATAATACTCTCAGACATAGACATTTCCCCAGAAGACATCCATCCAGAGCTTGGCTACAGCAAGCACAAACATGAAGTATAACATCTTTCTTCTCTCATTACCTTTCTCTTTCCCTTTCCCTTTCTTTACAGATAGTCAAACTCATCCCATCCTATCCTGGCTTCTTACTGCTTTCAAAAACCCTCACACTTTGTGAAAGCATCTGCTCTGCATAATTATCTACAAGTGTACACACTGTGACATGCTGGAAAAGCAGGATTTTTTCCTCCAAATATGCCTGCACTGATGTAAAGGTAATATATAGCAAGTCTTGAAGCAAGTCAGTGCCATCTTTGGGACATACTTTGTCATGTAAAACTCTGAATTCTTGGACAATCTGGGTTACCTGAGGGTCTAAAGGAGGAGAAGGAGTGGCCTTTCCACCAATTTTACAAAGATTCAGAGAGAAGGACATCCTGCAGGATTAGGAGGCTTATGACTTGCTGAAATGTGTCACTCACGCCTGATATTTTAGGAGATTTTGCAGTAGAGCAAGATAGGTAGCAACAGTTAGAGACTACACAAGAACATTGACAACCATTTCTTGCAGGCAGAAGGCTTAAATGAGACTAGAATAAGACTGGAAACAAACAGGTAGATCATATCAAAAGAAAAATGTGCTTATTTCACACATCAGCAGAAATTAAAGGTGGTAAAGAAATACATTTCATATATGAGGAGGTCTCTCAGGTAAACCTTTTACTTTTTTTTTTTTCCTCATTTTCCAATGGCAGTGTATGCACTTCTAGGAAAGTAGCATCCTCTGGCTTGAAGAGGACACATCAGTCTGCACTCCTATGCTCATCCTATCATTTTGAAAGTGATTGTAGGCCTCTCCCAGATTGTCTAAAGGTGGCAGTTGTCCCCAGTAGTAGCAGTGGAGGTGCTGAGAGGTCCCTTAGTAACTGGAGTGTAGAAAGATCTCTTTGGCACAGCTGTGCTGATATTCAAGAATGGGCTAGAAGGAGTCAGGGGAGGTCGTCCCACATGTGACACATTGCCCACCTACACTACAGCCCTCTGCAGTAGGAGCTCATGTAACAGCCTATTGTAGGCTTACGCTCTGGAAATTAATATAGCATAACACCTCTATGTAGTGCTAAAGGAAGATGTAAGTAGTTCTTGCCTTCCATATTACCTATGTCTTTTCCTAGACAGGGCTAAAAAGCATGCTGAGGACACATGCTCAGCTCATAGTGCTCAGCCTTCAGAATGTCTGTTGTCTGGAAGGCAAACATGATTTAGCTCTTGCCATTCTCTACTTCTTAGGAAGAGATGAAGAAGTCCTCATTCACTTGCAATTCAGGCTCATGTGTCCTATTCTGAGGACAAGAATCTAACTGATTTTATCCAGCGGACATATTGATAAAGCCAGCATTTGCCTAAGTATATGAGCAGCTTGTTGGATAGAGATGCGTGAGGAATTTATGAACATGTGCACTGTCTATAAGCAATAAAACCCCATTAAAACTGATAGAGGTCAACCATTCATTTTAGTGTTGATGGGAAAAGGTAGTGCTAATGTACAGTTGGGTGCTGTGTGGTCAATCTGCAACTACATATTATAATTTCATCAGTCTGAATCTTTCTATGTTAAGATAGTTGTTCCCTTTTACTTCTCTGTGTAATGTAATTGTCGGTTACACAGCAGGATTACTTGGGGGCATATGAGTTTAAGGATTTTGTGATGTCTCTGATTGACATATCCTTTCATCCTTATTTGGTGTAATGACCACTGACATGAAAAACTACGCTTGAGCTAATCTGTCTCCCACTGAAATCAAAGGGAAGTTTTAATGTTGGGACCTTTGCAGAATAAAGACACCTTCAAGATAAAATTGATGCAAGTTTCACAAAATTTTACAAATTCCTCTTTACACAGAGCTGCCAACTATTTCCTTTTGGCAAAATACCAGCTCCACAACCTCAGGATCTGATCAGCTGCTGCCTATCATGCAAAAAAATGAGGTAGCAAATTGAGGAGAAGGGCAATGAATTCAGAATAGCTCCTCTGTGCCCATGGCCTTTTGTCATGTTTATTCTAGCATAATCACAATGCTATAAACATTCAAAATACAAAAACACTGTCATAAATGGCAGCCTTACGTATTCAATAGATTCAGCAGCAACCAGTCCATAGTAAAGACAGCCAGACTGTTGCAAACTATTCATGAAATAATATTTTGGTAGCTGCATCATGAAAAAGCAAAATTTCATTCTCGTTTCTGTTTTCATTTTTTAATGCTTCTTTTGGTTGACAGTTGATGTATTGGTTCAAATACCCCAAAAGCATCAATGGGTGTTAAACAGAATTTCTGTAATTTTGGAAATGTACAGACTGAGACCTCATTAAATCAGTAGTATCCCTTTTGAAATCATCCATGTCTACTCCCAATGCTAATGTAGTTGAATTAGTAATTATGCAATTGTTCAGGACTAAAGAATTATAGAGTCTGCAACTGCAAGCTTCTTATAAATAGTAATCATGCATTTGATATTCTAGAAATGCAGAGAAACTAAATTTCTTTGTACTTCCCATATAAAAAACATATATCAACTGAATGCATATTTGTGTAGAATTATTGCTTGTAAGTTTATTGAGTTTAGCCTTTATAATGGTAGTTGAACCATACATAGTAGGCCATCCAAAACCCCCGCAATATTAGTAATATACTTCCCTGCAACTACATGTTTCACAAAGGAAAACAAAATCTAAAAATCTTGAATGTATCTTTCCCTCATCCTTCCATAAAGTTTGTTTGCTTTTCTTTTTATCTCAAGGGTGCACATATTAACCTCAATCTCTCTTCACTTGTTCTGCTTATAGGTGTTCAAGTTTTCAATATTAGTGATGGGCAATTTGACATGGTAAACTATCCAGAAACTTCACAGCTGTCAGCTGTAAAGTTTGGAGTAGGTTCTGCACTTTGATTCTCCAGAAAGCAAAAAGTTAGTGTGTCTAAACTTGGGAATAAAAGGTTTCTTTTTGAAGATCTCCAGACACAGCTGTTTACATGTTAGGGAACTTGAGGTTATTTTAAAAGGTTCCTCCACTATGCACCTAAAACTAAGGAATCAGAGACCTACTTAAGATTGTATTCCCGCAAAATACATATATCCAGAGGACCCTTGTGTTTCAGATCATTTTCAGAATGAGGTTTAGACCCACCATGAGGCATAACTGTTCATAATTTCATTTGGTGTTCTTCCTAAAGAAAAATAAAATAGTGTGTTTCTGAATCGATCAGTCAGCATCAGTAAGGTAGTTCCGCCTGAATGAATAGACCATTGAAATTTTCCTATCATAACACAGTAGAGGGGTTTTTCTGTGAATAAAACAATTGTCTTTATGTGGCTGCCTCCTTTTCCTTTTCTTTTTTCTCTTGGGGCTTAACACCACATGGTGGACAGTAATTATGCATGATCTTTATCAATAATGTAGAAGAACTTCCTATTGAAGATAGCTTAAGTGTCCTAGGAGTACAAGAGCATGCAGTAAAAGCACAGGCCTATGCCATTCCCTGTGGTAAATAATACTCCTGAAAAAAAATTAAAAAAAAAAATCAAAAGTACAAACATTGTAAACAGAATTCAAACTTTCTCTTCCCAAAAGAAAACAAACTATAAACTCACATTGTAAAAAATACAGGTTAATATATATAAGGATACAGTTCTTGTTACATAATGATTAAATACTGACTTGCAATAGAAGAGAATAAATAATTAATTTTTCTATTAATGTGATATCGGACTTCTGGTTTTATGTGACTGAAGTTCTTTAATCTCACACTGAATTAATTTAAATATCAGATGATAACACAAACATCTTCATAACCGAGAGCTTCTGAAGAATACTGCCCATGAAAAGAAATCCACTGATCACTTTAGAGCATTAAGCCTGTATATTAGTTGTGCCTTTTTCTGGGGGGATGGGGGATAGAAATGTCTGAATTATCAGGAGTGTAATCCTTTGTGTGCTGTCTTTTTAATTTTTCTCTCTTTATCAATGGGTAGCAGAGAGTTTCTTATTCATTTGGGCCTATGGATTATTTGCAAGTTATCTGTAGCTACTGATTTTATAAGCATTTGATATTAAAAATTCACAAGTCAAACTCAGTGCTCAGCTACTGAAATTGTGTGTAATTTTTTCTGGTCTCTATATATGTGTCAGGCAGAAGAGCAATATCTCTCAAGCAGTTTAGCATTTCTTAGAATGAATACAAATACTAAATGGAAGAAATTCAGCAGGAAAAGGTACAGCCTTACCGTAATTCTGCATACATCTTTTTCACAAGAAACTGATGTTAAATATGCTGTGTGTAGACAAACCTACACAGATAGGAGGGTATTTTTTTACGGTATTATAGAGATATGAAAACTTGAGCACATTTTTAAGGGTTTTCATAATTTCCTCATCAAATCAAAACTTCATCTTTTCATTGCTGCCACAGATTATGTCTTCCCTAACATATATAGCCTACCGCTATCCTCTCCCTTTCCTGCCTTTCTGCTACGCTCTCTCTCCTGTTCTCCATTGTGAAAGCAATGAGATCAACAACCTTCTTTTCTATTAGTACCTATATGACAAGATGTCAAAATTGTCTGCATAGCTGCAGGACCACACATATACCACTTTCAATTCCCTACCTGAAAAGAAACACAAAAAAAAATCTCTGTACCCTAGGAAGGATGTGGTACATGTAAATATAACATAGCAACAGATTCAGCTTAATGTTGAAATCTTTGAGGAGTAGAGGTGGGTTCTCAAGTCATGTGAGAAAAAGCAAATTGTATGAGGGAACCTTTGGAAATGACTGGTGGAAATAGTGCCCATCTGGCATTCCCTAAAAAGTATCCAAGGAACTGTCCAATTTGGGTAGGCTCTAGGAACCCTCAACTGTCTCAAGTTCAGTCTACCAATTTATGGCATAGCATAACTTACCTCTCCAGAAACATCCAAGGCAATAAGGAGGGGGTGGGGGTGGGGTGGGGTGGGGGGAGGGAAGGGAAGGGAATAATCTTTCTATGGAATATTGCAGTGAGTGAAAGAAAGCAGAAAATAATTTTCCTTCAAACAAATACACATTTAAATGCTGGTGAAATAGTGGCTTTTCAAAATAATCATGAAAATTCCCATTGACTTTGATAAAACTGAGGGTTCCCGAAAACAGTTCCCATTTTATCAACAATAAAAGTTTGAGCTCCGCAAAGGGGCACACATTTTAATTGATCATCTCTGCAAAACAAAGATGGAAGCTGACTGTGAAACATGAAAAAAAACAGTCTTTAGTGTACAAGATTTCTGCTCATCTCCTGTTAAACCAGCTGTTCTAAATGTTTTCCTCTGAGTGTAGAGTCTCTCCCTCTCCCACCTGAGGCTTAATTTATCTTTACCTAAGAAATGAAGTATGTAGGTTCACTTATGATAGCTACAGTAAGCAAACCCTAAGTACTGTATTATGCATTTATTTCATGGCTGATTTAAAGTAAAGCTCTCATCCTAATTTCACTTGTGAATAAAGGCAAAAAGGCATTTAAAAGCCATCGGGGCATTCAGAGTTTCATGAAGAAATGTTATCTCAGCTTTCCTTTAAATTTGGACCATGTGTAAGAAGATAGTAAACACATAAAAAGACACATTCTTAAAACTCAGATCACTAATAAATATTGTTATAGGTATATATTTAGACAAGAAAAGAAACAGTTATAATTCCCGTACAGTACTTACCCATTTTAACATCATCACATGGTTGTACAAACAGGATTATAACAAGCAAAAGAAAGCACTTTATTTAATGAATAAATAATCAAAAGCATTGGTGAGGGTAGTCTTAAGAATATGCTGCTTCATACAGTTTAAAGTACATCAAACAACAAAATCCATAGTCCCAAAATTCCATTAAATAATACTGAGTAATTATGTGCTTGATAATATTTAAGTATATATATATAATATATATATATGTGTGTATATAATCATATCATTATGAGTAATTAAGGTATCTATTTACATGCCATGCAATATTAGAATGTGTTGCAATACCTAGGCACAACAGGTGGATTTAAGAATGTCTGTGGTGAAAAAAAACCAAACTTATTTTTGAAAATGAGGGACATTCAGTTTTTTCTTTTCATAATACACAGAATTTGATATCCTTTCTGGTAGTTAAAGACATACTTTTACTATTGTACAATTAGGTAGCAGTATAAACTTAAAGCTGTGTTTAGAGCCATGAGATGACACAGTTAGAGAAAACATTCTTGCTTCAAAACTTAGCATGACATGCATGTCTGATATTCTTCTCATTGTGGACCCAGTCCTGTGAAATACTGAGCTTCTCCAACAAGAGGATGCTTACTGCTGTGTTCTAAAGAAATTAAGAGCAGTCAGCATCTCAAAAGAGCTGCACAGAATTTGTCAGGATGAGGATATATATCAGCACATATATTACTGTCCAGTGAAGTGACATTTCTATATCAATTAGAAAAAAAAAAAAAGAAAAAAAAAAAAAAAAAGAGAGAAGAGCTTCTAATTCTGCATTTGTTAGCATTAATTTCTGTTTACAAATAAACTGCATTTTAAAAACCTGGAAATTACAAAATTGCTTCCCCTCAGGCATTTGCTAGTCCACTAAATATTAAAGGACTTGCTACTTCTGTTACTAATTATGGGACATGTCCTGATATTTTGCTTTGTAAGAGGTTCAATAAGGGCTGAGGGATCAGCATCTGGCCTGCTATGTTACACTCTTACTATGCTCAACTGATTGAAAAGAAAGTATGGAATGGGCTTCCACAAGAAAAGCAGTTTAAACTATGAGCAGCTGTGTTATATAAGGTATTATATTTCAGAGAAGCCAAACTGGAAAAAATCAATCCACTCAAGTAATGTGTGAAAAAGCATAGCTTAAAATTTTACAAGGAAGCATCTACCAATGAGAGTTGTTTTGGAACAAGAGGAAAAGTCAAAAGTAGTTTTGGATTATGGGGCAATTATATTTGATGGATGTGTCCACTAAGGTGGTCAGCAGTGAAAGTTAATAAAACTAATATTAATTGAGTTAGAGCTTAACTGTCTGTGATATACTGAGCTGACTCACGCCTCTGGGTAATACTGTATCATGTTTTCTGTATATGAAAATATTTTGTTCTGATCTAGAATTGCTTTCCATTTTGAAGGTTTGCATCATAGCAGCAAAGACTGCAAGCATATAAATCGAATAAAGTTGAGACTTTGAAACACAGTTCTGCTGAAGAAGTGTATTAAACAGGAAAGAACTGAGTATTCAGAGATAATTCCATGAGTGCTCAGTTGCTGTCTGAATTGGCACATCAGAACACGTGCTGTGGAGAACTCTTCCTGCTTACTTTACTTTACACAAGGATACATGCCATAAGAAACTTCTATCAGCTGAATCAGGGAAATATTTTGTTGGTCGTGGGAAATCAGTCATAAAAGACTGCATGTTCTTCTGTCTGAACTAGATATGACAACACTATTGTGTTCTCGTGCCAGTAGGAATATTTTTGAAGTATCAGATGCTACTCTCTAAGGCTATTAGACTCTACCCTTATGCCTTTTGTCATGACATGAGTTCCATGGATCCCCTGACATCACCTATTGCCATGTTCCATGATTTTCATGGCGTCCTTTTTTTGGTAAAGCTACTAGAGCCTCCCTTTGTTCAAAACATCCCAAAATTAAATTTCTGATTGATGTTGTGATCCTCTTTTCCCTATTTCTTTGTTTCTTCGTGTCAGCTACATCAGTCTTTATCACTCCCATTCTTTCCTCTCACACAGATATACATCTCCTGCTTTTATGCCATTTATGTATCCAAAATTTCCCGAGTTTCTCCATTAGTCTAGTCTACTCCATGCTCAAGTCCTTATTAATCTTCCTGATCACGATTCCTATTAATAAACTGCTAAAAGTTAATATATTAAGCAAGTAATATGAATATAATTTTCTTCACATCTATTTGTTAAAATTAATATATATTTCTGCATCCACCTTAATTCTGCTTTGTCTGCCTTCAGACAGTTCCTTGGAAAGAGGTTATGATTGCTCTATCTTTAGTAAGAGTTGGCACATCATAGGATTAAGTAGGAGTAAGTAAATATATCTATGCATGCTTTGCATTTTCTATTTGGACAAAGGGCTTTGGTTAGTGACAGTAAAAATAAAGAACTACTGAAGAAACTTTTGGTTTATCTTTTTAGCAGTCCTTCAAATGTGTGCATTAATACACAAATAAATAAAGGGTACACAGTATGTCTAGTTGAAGAAAAAAGCTAGAACCGTCATCAGAGAGGCATCCGTATCATGCCAGGTTACCAATAATTTTAAGTAATTTTTAGCCTCAAAGCTAGTAAACTTGAATAGTGACCAATATTCAGCTGCCTTCTCATTCTGTGCAGTGGGATTTCAATTTTTTTTAGAAGTTTCTCATCTGACATATCACTGAATTCTTGTCAGGATTTAACCTTTTTTAACTTTTTCATATTTTTTTTCCGCCCCTTAATTGGTGAGTTTTAGACAGCAGCACTAATATTACTAATTGAGCAAACAAAATGGTTGTGAATGAATGATCACATACTGAACAAAATGCTTAAGGCCAATTCCAGATTGTGTGGAAACATCTGGAAAACACTTTTTTTGGCTTAAATGGGATTAAGATACAGTTCTCAGTGCTGCAGATATTTATTTCCTTTCTTCTTTCTCTCTCTCTCTTTCTTAATCTCTTTAATTTTCTTTCTTTCTTTCTTTCTTTCTTTCTTTCTTTCTTTCTTTCTTTCTTTCTTTCTTTCTTTCTTTCTTTCTTTCTTTCCCTCCTGTCTTTTTTTTTTTTAATAACTATTTCAAATTTTGGTAATGCCTTAAGAAGTTAAATTAAACACAATTTGAGAAAATAAGAAAATTTTTACCTGCTAGAAATTTAAATCATATCTCTTTGTGCTCTTCCTACACAGGTTGATGGCAGCATAAAGTATTGAAGGCTGCAACAGAATATAGTTCTCTTTCTGTAGCAATAGTCACCCCATTTACTTTCTGTCCATGATAGGAATTTTTTCAAAATTGTTCTGTTTTAAAAGGCACTTATAACTTAAAAGAGGTGATGCTATTTAGGTTTTCAAATAAATATTGTATTTCTGGTTTTAATACAGAACTCAGGGCACCTCTGCTTTAAAACTCAGCATGTTCAAAAACAGGTTACTTTTATTGATACTTCTATTTCAAGGTGGTTTGTATTTTTTTCTTTTTTCTTTTTTTTTTACTGTGCTACAACAAAAGTGATTATATAACCACACAAATTTTCCTTGTAAGAAAGGATATACTGTGTTTTGATATGACTTTATTCTACTCTCAAAAAAAAGACTGAGGTGTTGTAAATCTTGACTTTTCTATATGCTACCACCGTACTGTAACAAAGACTCATGCAATGATGCCTATTACATCTGCTTAAGTATGTCTAACAAATCTGGGCTAGATTCTGTCACCTTTGTGCTGGGTAAGTAACACTTTACCCAATTCAAATAACTAATTTTGAATAAGTTCTTCCTTACCATAGGAATGACAGAATATGGCCCTCAGGATTTATCATTTATTGTATGTTCCATTCTTATACATATATATATATATATGAAACAAAGGGACCATGATATGCTCTGAAAAATAACTGGAAATTCAGAATGAAACAAAGAAACAAACCAACCAACAACAACAGAAAGAAAGAGAAATTAACAAGAATAAAGTCCCTTAGGCATCTGCCCAAGAACTAACACAACACAATCAGGAATTCAGAACATTTATTGCAAGAGCTGTATAACTAAATAACGTTGAACTGGCAAAGCAGTAACAAGGATAACTGGTTAGATATTTATTCTGTCAAAGTCATCAAACACCCCTCACAAACTGACATAAGTACTGCAATAAGCAATGCACCTCTAACCCATTTTTATGCCTTTTATACTGTCAAGGGAAAAAAAAAAAAAAAAAGTAAAAACCCCTGCTATATACAAAAGAATAAAGAAGAAAAGAAAAAAAAAAAAAAGTGGTTTTGGTAAGAATAAAATCACCTTCAGATTAGCTAGATTTATTACTCTAAGACTGATGTTTCACTGTGGCATAAGTAACTTGGTTTTGTCTGTAAGGACTTTTTTTTTCTTTTTTTTTTTTTTGCATGCTATTTATTTGTGTAAATCATCTGTCATGCCTTAACAAAAACCATCTAAAAATGTTTGGATTTGGATTTGCTTTGCGTGCAACTCAGATCTTATTAACATTAGGAGTCACTCTGCTGGTTTGACTGAGGTGACAAGATACTGGTACCTGCCAGGCATTGACCAACTATGATAACAAACAGTTAAACAGCAATAATTAGAGATTTAACCCTTTAGTTCCCCCAACTAGCCTACCAGGAGAATGCTCTGTTACATCATGAAGGCACAACACATTAAATATTCTGTGGCTATGGTCTAAAAACACTTGTGTTACTACAACATTAACGCAGATGAAGATCAACACAAATGCTGCTGTTTCAGCAATACAAACTGTCTTAGGTATAGACACACACCTGCCCAATTGGAAAAACATGATTATTGTATTTTGCTCCTGTAGAATTTCCTCCATTTATTCCAGCTGAGATCAATGTCAGCTGCCACTCATTAAATGACAGACTGCAGCTAATTTGATCAAAGATTCCAAACAAAGACCTTTCTCTCTCACCCACCACTACAAATTTAAGTATTCTTCTTTTGTTTTGCAGTTTCCCTGTTTTATGAAACATAATGGAATTTAAAAAAAAAAAAAAAAAGCTAAATTTTTAAGCCCTTACACAAGTCCTTTAACTTCTTAATATTAAAAAAAAAAAAAAAGAATAAGAAGAAATTCTACCTGAATGCTGGCATCATTTTAGCTATTACATAGAAAGAAAAATCTTTTTTTTTTTCCTTTCTACAACCAACCTTCCCTCCCACCCCACCAGTCCTTTTTTCCCTTTTAACACAAGTGTTTTGAGTTCCTTGGAACATTGTGTGTCAGACAGACTACTAACACAGAAACACCATCACTGAAAATAAAAGCAAAACAACAGCAAGCAAATGAAAGAAAGTAAAAAGCAACTGTGAAACACTGAAATAGGCTACAGTATCTTTTCAAGTGAACGTTATAAGTACACAAAAATTGTAAGTAATAATTGTTTCTATTTACAAGTATTTGAACACTGATCAATTTATAAGTGTCCACTAACATTGTTAATAGCACAACAGGTTTCATGTTTACAGTTTCAGTTGTTTTGTTTGCAATATGATCTCAAGTATAATGGTCCCAGCATAGATCAATGACAACAAAAGCACAATTTTCTAACTGGATATGCTATTCAATCATTGCAATCCACTGAACTTTCTCACTCTCTCACTCTCCAAATGCATCTTCTGTTGTTCATAGCAGCAGTCCAGGGTCAAAAAAGAAACAAACAAAATAAGGATATTTGCAAACTGGAGAGATCTCTGCAGATTTTCATCATGTCTATTTAACAAACCACACAACTAGTAGAAACACTCTTTCATGTTGCAGGACATCATACCTTCCACGGTGCTAACATAAAGATATGCATATCTCTGCTAGGTGAAGCATAGCTCTAGAGGTCTACCCAGTACATAAAGCTCTGACACACACACAGTATTAGCAAGTCTAAGTAGGCTAAAGTCATTGGTCCAAAGTAACCATTTCTTATAGCTGGTGCTCCTTTGGACTCTCAACAGCTCCTGAGGCCTGTTTATAAGACTTCAAGTTGGCCAAAGGAATGTCAGTCATGTGGTTGCCAGTGTTGAAATGGCCCTCACTGGAACCATACTGCTTTCGGTCACTGAACTGGTTTCTGTTGCTATCTTCTTTCCAGGTCCTGGTCAATGTGTGTCCATTAACTAGTTTGTCCTTCTTAACCCATTCTTTCTGAGGTGCAAAGGTGGAGAGAGGAGACTTTGGCTGTTGGTATGGGCCCAAGCTGGGAGGCATCCAACAGTTGTCTGAGTGACCCAAAACCAGGCATTCTTGAGTACACATCTCTGTAGCTTCAGCTAATCCTCGTGGCCCAAGAGGCCCATCTGTAGAAGAAAAACAAACAAACAAACAAACAAAAAAAAAAAAAAAAAAGGAAAGAAGAAAGAGGGAGAAAGGAAAAAAAAAAAAAGACATAATATTAGACTGTGATATTTGTAATTAAATTTATACATATACCTTATGAGAAAATTAACAATGATTTTGCAACAAAATATTGTGCTGGTAAATCTTACATACAGCAGTTGCTTTGTAGGACATATACTCTCTCTATATGCTACCTACATAGTTTCCGAAAGTGGAAATACAGTTCGCTTAGCCCTAAGTTATAAACCTCAGATCCTACTATGAATAAACTTAACTCCCTTTTTCAGTCCCTCTAAGAAAATAGAACTAGGTAGGTAAAAATATCAGAGGAAGTAAACATATCTTTGCAGACTCTGAGTGAGAATTAACACTGCTTGTAAAATCCTACAGTTTGGATGTATTCTCTTCTGCTTTCAACTCACTTTGCTGTTGGGGATCCTTGCTGAACTAACAGCCCACCACAGACTGAGAAACATCTATACTATCCAAAAATGGGCTTGACCAAAGGAATGCTCTGTATGTGGGATTATTCTAATGTCTACTATTTTACAAACTTGGGTTTGTACATAGTTCTAGACATCTACCCAGTGGATAAAACTCTGATGCACACTCCCAACAAGTAAGTGAGAAGTTAAACTTTGCTGGATTTAATATGAAACTATGAAACACTTCTAAACGTTGCAGAGAATAGAATCTGTATTTTTTCTGACCATTAAACACATCTCAGCTGCTATGCAACCATAAAAATCAAGGGGTAAATAAAAAGAAAAGGCTTATGTAAATCTTGCACTTGATAAAGAACTGGTTTCATAATTCTTTGTAAATCAGGAATATGAGACCATAGAAGACAGAAATTAAGTCTGCTGAAGTACCATGCACATTAAATATCCACATCATTTTTCCCATGCTACTGAGGACATAGCTGGCCAGCTGTAGGCATCTTGCAATCAAGCAGACAGGTAGCTCATCTTCAGTAGCACTAAATTCCTCTCAGTCTTACTGTATTTCTAAATGGCTGAATTTGCTCATCTGATCAGTCTGGATGTATGAGGAAGGGCAAACCAGGAAAAAGCAGAGAAATCACTTTGTGTGTCTTTGTTAGATATTTCTCAATATCTGAGATATGTTTTTGTCATGATTCTTTGCTAACTGTATTGTAATTTTGAGCAAGAATTTTGAGATGCCTTTTCTTGACCATAGTAAATCAACTGGTTAGTGTTATAGGCATTTGAAGAGTTAAGGAGACGTATTTCCTTGATTAAACAGCCCAGTGGCAGGATGGAAAATATAGATTGATTTTTGAGAAAGAGTATTAGCAGCTAAGCATGAATAGTGAAGTTATAAAGCATTTTAAAAAGCAGTACTAATCAGAAGAAAAATGTCAGTGGTGTACCAGAAAAAAAGGTGTAACTTTATAATAATATAATTGAGACTCAAAATTATAAGTGAGGACACTAACAAAGATTCCTGTGTTACAATGCCAAAGAATACTTCATTCTCTTATACTCCATGCATATACAATAAATTACCCTTAGTAACAGATCTTTTTCTGAATACTGAATTTATCCCTATTAATTTTATAGAAATTGCTATTCTTTCCCAGGCTGGTTGTCTGGGTTTTTTTGTTTGTTTGTTTTTTTGTTTGTTTGGGGTTTTTGTTTGTTTGGTTTTTTAACCAGCACATACAGCAGTAAATTCTACAGATTATCAACCCACTGTTTTTACACCTACATATAGAAAATGCAGTCAGGTGTATTTCTACAAGTTACAATGTAATTACTTAATCTTCTTATCTTTGAGTAGCTCCTTTTTCTGAATATTTGAAGAATATAGAGTAAGCTGTTGATGTGGCAATATAATAAAGCATAATACAAGTTGCTTCTGCATTCCATGTATAAGAAACTGACAACTAACTGAACAAATGAAAAATGTACAGAATCTATGCTACTTTACATTTAGATCAATAGAAGATGAAATTAGGACAGAATCATTTTGGAAAAAAAAAAAAAAAAAAGGCAGCAACTGTAAAGTAGGAGATTTGCAAAGGTTTCAGTGGGAACCAAGATCCTTGATTCTAAAATGAGAACTGTAATAATTCCCTAGAAGAGAGAGATTCTTTCTTTCTATAAGGATCTTCTCTGAATCGTCTATTATGAAGTTATAATAGAACTGAGGCAGGTAACTAGTACCAAAAAAAAAAAAAAAAGCAATAATAAGCAAAGGAGGTACTCATGGTATATTTGTAGTAATTCCAAAACTTACTGTGTAGGTTAAAAGATTATTTTGTTGTAGTTATTGTTGACAACAGAGATTTAATTAAGTTTTTTCCCATTTTCAGAGGAAAAAAGTGAGAAGAGGCAGAAATATTTTCATCTGGCTTACTCTCACAGTACAATACTATCTTGCTGACCAAGGATGAAAGGTTTGGCAGGTATTAAAATTTTCAAAACACAAAGAAATCTTTTCACCACAGAATGACATATTTCAAGAAAAACAATGCATGCACTCTGTGCTTCCAATTTACAGTGGAAGAAAAGGTTAACAGGACAGCCTTCAGTCCTATAGTTCTGAAGGGGATAAGTTACTTTTTCTGTTCTGTTAAATAAATTTCAAGAGATAACCCATTTATTTCCATTTAAAATTTAAATGAGTAATAATCTGGTTTTCCTTAATATGCATGTGACCCTATAAGCTACGTGTCAAACTCCTTGGAAAACTTACTTCATGTGTTTTGCTTTCTTCAGTAACAGCTTAGGCAGTTAATGCTGTTAAACTCAGAATGTATTTTAAATGTACTTTCTGTTAGACATATTTAAGTTGATAAACTTTCTGGAGAGCACTGGAACATTTAGATATCTGTTACTGTGAGCAGAAAACAGGAATGGGGTAACAATGCTGAGATGACTCCCTGTTCAGGAGGAGCAGCTCCTTGATATCTTTTTAGTTTAAAAAAAACACCACTGTCTCACCTAGACTTCAAAAATTAATTACTGTGTGCAAGTCCTCCCCCAGTCAAAATTCTCTGTGCAGATATTTCAAAGGCAAGACCATGGCAGTCTTTGTAGTGGGCCAATTACAATTTTTGCGTGGATGTAGGTCACATCAAGTGACAGGTGTAGAGAGAGTGAGGAATTCTTTTAGGAGAGGAATAAGAATCCCAGGGGAACATGTGCAGGACACTTCTTTTAACTGTATAACTGTTCAAAGAGCTGTGAGGTTTGGTGTAGGACTGCACACACCTCTACGTACATCTGTTAGTAAAAATCTATGAAAAAAATGCATGACCAGAATTGAGAAGAGGTTCAGACCCCTATTTAGAATCAGAATCACAGAATCATCTAGGTTGGAAAAGACCCTGAAGATCATCTAGTCCAACCATTAACCTAACACTGACAGTTCCCAACTACAGCATATCCCTCAGCACTATGTCAACCCGACTCTTAAACACCTCCAGGGATGGGGACTCCAACTCTGTCCTAGGCAGCCCATTCCAACGCCCGTAAAGAAATGTTTCCTAATAACCAGTCTAAACCTTTCCTGGTGCAACTTAAAGCCATTCCCTCTTTCTCGTCCTATCGCTTGTTACTTGGTTAAAGAGGCTCATCCCCATCCCTCTGCAACCTCCTTTCAGGTAGCTGTAGAGGGCGATGAGGTCTCCCCTCAGCCTCCTCTTCTCCAGACTAAACACCCCAGGTTCCCTCAGCTGCTCCTCGTACCACCTGTGCTCCAGACCCTGCACCAGCTTCGTTGCCCTTCTCTGGACACGCTCGAGTCATTCAATGTCCTTTTTGTAGTGAGGGGCCCAAAACTGAACACAGGAATCGAGGGGCGGCCTCACCAGTGCCGAGGACAGGGGTAAGATCCCTTCCCTGTCCCTGCTGGCCACGCTATTGCTGACACAAGCCAGGATGCCATTGGCCTTCTTGGCCCCCTGGGCACACTGCTGGCTCCTGTTCAGCCGGCTGTCAGTCAACACCCCCAGGTCCCTCTCTGATTGGCAGCTCTCCAGCCACTCCTCCCCAAGCCCATAGCGCTGCTGGGGGCTGTTGTGGCCCAAGGGCAGCCCCCGGCATTTGTCCTTCTGGAAACTCCTCCAGTTGGCCTCAGCCCATGGCTCCAGCCTGTCCAGATCTCTCTGCAGACCCTCCCTACCCTCGAGCAGATCAACACTCCCACCCAACTTGGGGTCATCTGCAAACTGACTGACGGTGCACTCGATCCCCTCGTCTAGATCATCAATAAAGATGTTAAACAGGAGTGGCCCCAACACCGAGCCCTGGGGGACACCACTCGTGACCAGCCGCCAACTGGATTTAACTCCGTTCACCACAACTCTTTGGGCCCGACCATCCAGACAGTTTTTTACCCAGCAAAGCGTCTGCCCATCCAAGTCACGAGCAGCCAGTTTCTCCAGGAGAATGCTGTGGGAAACGGTGTCAAAGGCCTTACTGAAGTCAAGGTAAACAACATCCACAGCCTTTCCCTCATCCAATAAGCAGGTCTCCCTGTCTTAGAAGGAGATCAGGTTTGTCAGGCAGGACCTGCCTTTCATAAACCCATGCTGACTGGGCCTGATCATCTGGTTGTCCCACATGTGTTGTGTGATGGCACTCAGGATGAGCTGCTCCATCAGCTTCCCAGGCACCGAAGTCAAGCTGACAGGCCTGTTATTTCCCAGATCATCCTTCCGACTCTTCTCATATATGGGCATCACTCTGGCCAATTTCCAATCTGTCAGGACCTCCCCGTTCATCCAGGACTGCTGGTAAATGATGGAAAACGGCTTGGCGAGCACCCCAGCCAGCTCCTTCAGCACCCTCGGGTGTATCCCATCCGGTCCCATAGACTTGTGTGTGTCTGTGTGATGCAGCAGGTCACTGACTGTCTCCTCCTGGAATGAGGGGAGTTGTTCTCTCAGTCTCTGTCTTCTGGCTGAGGAGGCTGGATTCCCTCAATACAACTGGTCTTGTTATTAAAGACAGAGGCAAGGAAGGCATTAAGCAGCTCAGTCTTTCTGTCATTACTCGTTACCATGTTTCCTCCTGAGTCTAAGAGGGGGTGGAGACTGTCCCTGGTCTTTCTTTTGCTGCTCACATACTTATATTTCTTGTTATCTTTGACAGTTGAAGCCAGATTAATTCCTAGCTGAGCTTTAGACCTCCTGATTTCCACCCTGCATAGCCTCACAGCATCTTTGTAATCATTGTGAGTCACTAGCCCTTTCTTCTAAAAGGCTGTAAACTCTCCTTTTCTCCCTGAGTTGCAGCCAAAGCTCCCTGTTCAGCCAGGGTGGCCTTCTCTGACGCCAGCTTCTCTTACAGCACCTGGGGACAGCCTGCTCCTGTGCCATTTAGACTTTCTTCTTACAGAGTGTTCAGCCTTTCTGGACCCCTTTACCCTTCAGGATCGTCTCCCAAGGGATCCTGTCTAGCAGTTGCTTAAACAAGACAAAGTCAGCCTTTTGGAAGTCCAGGATGGCAGTTCTGCTGCCGCCTCTCCTGGTTTTTCTATGAATAGAGAACTCTATTATTCCATGATCGCTGTGCCCTGGTCGCCCTCCAACCACCACATCATCCACCAGTCCTTCTCCGTTCACAAAGAGGAGATCCAGCAGGGCACCTCCTCTGGTCGGTTCACTCACCAGCTGTGTGAGGAAGTTGTCTCCCACACATTCCAGGAATCTCCAGGACTCAGCCTGCTCTGCTGTACTGTATTCCTGGGTAAAGTCTCCCACAAGAACAAGAGCAAGTGAATTTAAGATTTCTCCTAAGTGCCTATTGAGTATTTCATACACCTTTCTGTCCTGGTTGGGTGGCCCATTATAGACTCTAACTATGACACCATATTCAAGTGAGTATGCATATTTTCCAGTACTCTGACTCATGCTTTCCAATCTGAAAAATTCAGGGAATATTTACTTGCCTTACTAAAATATTGTGAGGTTTAAATTTACAAAATGCCTTACCAGACTTCACCTAATATATAATTAACAATTATTATTTTAATCACTTTTGGTTTAAACCATCACAAGAGAAAAAGAAATCCACAAAGGTGGTTTTTTTTTTTTTAAATTCAGATTGTTAAAATAATATATTTTCTATTGAGCTACTACAAGGAATGATCATGCTCACTGAGGACAAAGGCAGCTTCATTCATGTGTGTGGTAATTGTCACCCTGATGTCCAGTTAAGAATCTTAGATACAAGCTAATATTTTTGTAAATTTTATTGCTAATAATGGTGATGATCATGATTTCAGGGACTCTATAAATGCCCTACATTTATAGACACAGGGGAAAGATGAAAAATGGTTCAGGAAAAAAGGATCTCACCAAAAAAAAAAAAAAAAAAAAAAAAGACAACTTTTCAACAATATGTTTTTTTCAGCTTCTGTTTTGTGTAATTATGTTCTCAAGTATAGACAGTATATTCTTTTCTAAGACTCCTTATTATTCAGGTTGTTATTCAGTAGCATAAAGTGAAATGATCATGAGCAGTATGATGTGAGAGAGATCTTTTGGGGGTAGCTTTCACTGAAGAGTTGGCTGCTTTGTATTGAGAAAGCATAATGTTGCCTTAATGGTAATTATCTTTCTCCTCCACCACTGCTGAACAATAGCTTTCACCCAATTTTCTAAAGTTGTTTCATTACCACATACAATGACACCACTTAAAAACCTGTTCCTGCTGCTTTAATTTTATAATTGCATTAATTTGTTTCCTTTCTCTTCACAAAAATGTCACTGAAATTTCTGTATCAAGTTTTTCCACACTGAAGTACTTTATTGATATGTGAGGGATTTTTTTCAAAGTATTTGTTCTCTGAACAATCCGTAATACATGAGGCTGGTTATCAGTCTTGGCTGCTTGAATATATAATGACACAAGTGCTGATAAAACTGTACAAGCCATCTGTCTCTGGAGTTAAATGTTTTGAAAGCAAACACAAAAGTGCATAACAAACACTCCCTTAAATTGTCTTTGTAAATATTTATATCAGATCTTACCCAAAAATGCTTTTTTGTTGTTATTTTATTCTGTTAATAGCTGTCAAGCAGATGCGTGACTTGCATACTCAAAAGCAGATAGGTGTAAGAATGAAAATAATGTATGCCACTCAAGAGCTGGTCATACCCTAACACTGAAATTTCTATGTGGTCTTTTATCTCCTTTTATTATACCCAGAAGCTAAATTGCTACTTCATTGATTAACTTACTGCTGCAATTAGCAACTATCTTCTGGTGTGTTGACCAGCTGCTTTTCAACCTGCTTCTTTAAAATTTTCTTGCTTAAAGCCAGAAAATTAATTCTTCAATTCTGAAAGAATCAAGACCACAAGATAAGTTCCACTCAGTGAGACTTCTGGGTTTCAAAAAAATGAATGGGTATTCTTTGCCTTCAGGCACAAACATTAAGTATAGCAGATCTGAACATGGCCACAGTTGTGCTTCAAACAATCATATTTAACTTTTCATATTGCATTTTAAAAAGAACAAATAAAAGAAAACAACAATAATATTTTCAGCTCTATTTAACCTCAAATACAGAAAGCTTTTTTAAGCTTTCATGGGCTCCTTTACTAAATGACCTTTTCTGAGACCACATGTTTTTAAAGACTTCCCCTCATATATTGGAATTGAAATGACATTATTATATTTCAAAGAGGTTTTGCAACTACTGTATATATTAAATATAAAAACTGAAAAATAGTTTATAATGAAAAAGATTCTTTGACTTTTTTTCTCTTAAATATCAGCCAAATAAATTAAAGACTGTTCTTTATTTCTAGACTGTTAAAAAAAAAAAAAATAAAATCCAAGACCACAAAGTCAGATACATGCTATGCTGGGTGTGTTTTCTTGGTATTATTAATTAACAGCAAGATTCAGTGACTACTAAAAATAAAATTTTAGTGGCTTATTCCATGGTTATTCCACCTGGCACAGTCAGTGCTGATAAAATCACATTCTGTCCCCAAATCACCTTGTTCCAAGGTCCCTGGATTCCAATCATTGCTGCTGCCAGTTTTGGTAGACTTATCACCACCACCTTGTACCCTGCTGCTTCTCTCTCCTCTTCCTGCAGTTGCACCCTCTGTACTCAGGTACAGATATAGAAACCCCTGCTAGTTGCTCTTCCCTGTCTTGGCCCAAGCTTCTTTTTCATCACTACTAAACTAAATAATACTGTAAGGTTAGCTTATATCTGCATTACTTAGCAGGGAGAAGGTGACAGAATCCTTAATTAACACAATAACAGGAGGGACGGGAAGTAGGGGGGTAAAGGTGTGTGGGAGGTACTGCCCAGAAAACATAAATGCAGCAACTGAATTATTTTCTGAAAAGACGGGAAAACCTGGTAGAATAACATTTACTGCACGATTCTGTGAAGTACCTAAGTGATCCAGATGTGTTCCACAGAAATGTAGGTGTCTAAGATCCAAACTATAATTTCAAAATTTAAAAAATCATGTGTGACTTCTTTGAGTCCATGGGCAGGTCAATTTTGAAATGCATCTTCTGATGACTAAGATTGCTTCATGTCTGAATCTTTTCAGAGTTAAGAAAGTAAGTGCCGTGCTCTCTTCATATCTTGAATATATAAATGTGTTTGGCATTTTGAGAGTATAACTAACATATGCCAACAGGTTGTAACTTTGAACAAAAGAGCAGTGCCATACGCTGTTTTATTCCCCCCCTCAGGTTGATACCCATAGGCAGATTACAGAAAAGGCACCTTCCTTTTGTTTCAAATATTATGCAGAGGACACTTTTGGTTAGAACATTTCTGGGGGGCTCAGCTCCAGTTCCCTTTCCTTCCTGACAGATTCGAGTCCCTCTCTCCTAGATAAGTACGCTAATCAACATTGATCTTGGTAAGAAGAGCTTTTCTGAAAAATGAGAATCAGTTCTGTAATGTTACAGAGAAGGGGACTTCTTACACAACTAGAGAATGCTGAAATTACTAATCTACTGTGGAAAAGGTAGCTGTTAACACCATGATCACTTACAGAGAGTATTCTGTATTTCTTGTCTCAAGTTCCTTTCACTTCTAGCTCCTCCACTACAAAAGCTACAATGAAAGGAATTCTTACATAGGTTGTTATATTTCCTTTTTTTCTGGTAGCTTCCCTAAAAATTTAATGCCGTTATGATTTACAAATTACACCTCCATCAGTAATGGCTCTGTTGTCAATATATTATTTTTACCTGGACTAGCTGTGCCTATTTCCAATTACTTTTTCTGCATTGACATACATGTATATAAACCTCTATGCATTTCCATGTGTGCATGTTCAGGAAGTAGTCATGTGCCACAGAGTCCACACCTTGCATTTTCCAAGGGCAAGACACATTCTCAGAGTTGACACCTTCCAAGAAATTGAATTAATTCTACAATGCTTTTGAGAATAAAGACTTGTTTCCTACACCTGCTTAACTACACATCCCTTGGAAGGAATTTTGTGGCCTGTTTTCTGCAGATAGGAACAAATAGGTTACTTTATCTCCTATCCAGCTAGATGCAGAACAGGTGCGACAAGACTAAGTTTGCATGTGGCTATGCCCAAGCAAATACAATGGAAGAAAGCATATAAGGAATTTCAGCAGAGTTTAGTAGTTTAGAGTTGTTAATAATCCCATGAAGTCTTTCAAACCAGCTCATGTGGAAACTGAAATTTCAGTCTATAGGCAGGCCATACTTACATCTCTCTGCCCCTGACATCTAAACACACACTTGAAATTAGTTCAGCTATATATTATTTAATTTCTGGTTTCGTTCTGGGGTTTTTCAAACAAATTATTTTATAGTGAATTTGTTTGGGACTTAACTTTTAGTGAAATCTCAGATTAAGAAATACTTTTTTATATTCTAATGGTAGTTCCTCTTGGTTCCTTGAAAAGTCACAGAGATTTAACCAAATTCTAGCCCTCAGCTGTCCACAGAAGATCGCCAGCAGCCCATTTCCTAATCTCTCTTGAATACACCTTATGCAACTGCTGATCTTATGAGATACTAAGTGTCAAGTTTGCTTAACACTGTCTAGACTTTTTGAATAGATGAATTGACTAATGTTAGATTTGTGACCATTCTGCAGGGAAGTTTACAATACTCTTTGAAATCACAAGGCCATTGTCCATGCAATCAAGGAAGATGTCACAGGAGGCATTTCAAAGAAGTCATGGTCTGGATGGTGCTGAGCTCCCACTGAACAAACCTGGATGATGCACTGCTCTTCAGCGGTCATAAAAATCCAGCTTGGTTACTTATCATGGATTGCACATTGCCTAGGTTCATATCTCTGTGCCACTTTTTTTTAATTTAACTGGGTAAAACTTTATACCCTGTAGTAAAAAAAATAGATAATCTAGCGGTTCTTTCTGGTCTTAAAAATCTATGTATCAGCAGATATTAACATAAAACTGTTTTCTGTATAAACTTTCACTGACAAATATAGACAACTGTAGTGTACCCTTTAGAAATACAGAAGATACCATATAATAGCTGGGATTGTTATTCTGGTTTAATGTATTCTGTCATTGAAAAACAAACAAACAACCCCCCACAAATTACTGCAATTTTTAGCATTCTTAGCTTAAGTGTCACATTCTGGATGCAGACGGTCACCTTCCAGGAAGAACAGGAGAAAAGAAGTGCAAATAGGATTTGGCCAAAACCCCTTTTGCCAACAAATAAATAAAGATTAAATGTTTTACACATCTCTCATACAGATTTCATTCTTTGGTCACAATGAAAAGTCAACATTTGCAAATGGAGATAGTCCAAATACAATAATACACAGGCAGCCAGAACAGCAGATTCTCTCCCTGAGAGGATATTGTTATTTAGACAGACTTTATGGCACACAAAGGGAAGACAGCATATCTTTATGAATTTGCACCCATTTTCAGCATTGCACGGAACTCATCCATCTTCTCATCTGTTGAAGTTACTCCTATGAAGAATGTTATCCCCTCTAATCTTATTTCCTCAAAATCAGCATTTTTCTCCTGCCACACATTTAATTTTAGCAGGGCAATTTAAAAAAATCAAAATGCCGCATAGAATTCAAATGGATTTTCTAAATTTGGTTGTGTCACTTAATGAGACCAAAGTACAGTCAGTATTCAGGTATTTGGAATAATACTCATTTTCAATATTCATTTTTTTTTGCTAGGTAGCTTTTAATTTTGCTGCCTAAAAAGGTGTTTATTCCCAAAAAGTGATGATGGTGAAAATAAAATATTTATAAAGCATTCCATGGTCACAATCATTTAGTGTCTTTTTTCTCTCTCACCTAAATATTTATGGTACTTAATCAAAATATTTTATTGAATTGACTTACAGTCATCCTGCTGAGACAGCACCACTTTTGACATGGTCACATTTTCTGATCTATTAATATGCCTAAAACATGAACCTGCTGTCAGTCAAAAAACCCCTTAAGTCTCAGTTTGGAAGATTGTCAGCTGTTTATCATAAAATCAAGTTTTGGTAATTTATACAAATTGTGTAAGGTAGGATTTGTTCTGAAAAAAACATATTATTAAAAATGATAAATCTGGCAGAATGCTGTGAAACTGAGCTGAACAATATTTATTTCAATACTATACAGTTCTGTACACTTTTTATGCAGCTACTATATGACTGCCCATTAACTCACGTACAGCAGAAAAAATAAAACCAGTCAACTTGATTTTATGATTTTTTTTAAAAAAGTCTAAATTAAAGAGTTGTTTTTCCCAATTGCTCTCTAACTTACAGTGGAAGCCTGATCTTCTGACTTGTGATAAAACAGATCATGCCTTGAGGGCAGGCATGATAACTTATGATTTTATTGAAGTAAGGATATTGGCTTTACTAATCCATAACTGAATAAAAGCACAATCCATCATCATATACATCTATACAATGAACTGTGCCATATGTACAAATATATGTATAATGTCTTTATACCTATATCACATATATTTTCTATATTTTTACTTTTATACATATTTTTAATATATACATATATATTACATCTGTCCATCAAAGTCCTTTATCTTCATTTAACAACAGAATGGAATTGATAGAGTGATGCACATTGTAGTGAACGTAATCACAAAATGAGCAACTTAATTGCTGTCGTCAAGTTGGGTATTCAGTTATCCTAACCTCCTTCTGCTTTCAATGGAGAGAGAAGCATTTGCACAAAGTGATTCAGCTCTCTGCAACCTGGCTCACTTTCTGGAGGTATGAGTTTTTGTCCATTGCTAAAAAGGGAATCCATTGATGGTGATTACATAGTTAAAATGGATGTCATGAGTCTAGATCTTTGTTGCCATTCCAGAAGGTGTTAGATTAATTCACTTTGATCTCTTGAAAATGCACTCAAATAAATTTTTTCCATTATAGGCACAATAGTTCCAGCAGCCAGTGAATAAACCAGCAGACAACTATACTATCCAAAATATCCAAATGGCAGGGCATCTCAAGCATATTCAGCAAGGAAGATTCTTTGGAGCCTGGAAGAGACCTAGTGGAGGAAGCCTGCTATAGTCGCTATATTTCAGAAAGTTAATACTTCAAAACAATTCTAGTTCTACACACTTTGAAGAAGGTGGAAGACCTGAAATGCTGCTGTTTGTAAGAGAAGACTGTGATTGTTGAGGTTTCCTAATGTCTTGAAAGTAGGACAGACAGATCATACAAAAGCATGGAAAACATAACTGTGAAAAAGTAAAAATTATTAAATTCATGGGCCATATTAAGAAAGGTATCTTTGTAAATTATTTACTGCACCATAAAACTATTCAAGTTTAAACCAGGGAAAAACTTTATATTCAGAGACATATGGTTTATTTACTGTACTTATCTCCAGGATATTCTCAGCCCATACATAAGGTTAATGAAACCCAAACCATCTACTAAATTTTAGTAGTTAGTTTATATTAATCTTCTTTGATGATTCATTCAGTAAATCTCAATTATCTCCAGTTCTCTTGCAAGTCCCAATATTGCCTATTTTCCTCTAACCTTGAAATATCACTAATAATAATATTTGGCCATTAGTTTAATATATACTTGATAGCTTAAGAACAAGAGTTTCTTCATCTTATCGCAAGAATACTTTTTTATAGGAGGTATTGTATTTTAATAAAATGTAACTTTTTCTTTAAAAGGACACCACATGTTTTAAAGTTACACAAAACTTCATTCTTTCAAGTAAGATCTAGAAATAGAAGTAAGCTGAGTGTCCAACAGAACTTGAAAAAGACTGGAGAACTACAAAATCTCCAAAACATAACCTTACTGCTCTTATTATCCACTGCAGAAATGTGTAAAGAGGAAACCAGGACAGGGGCCACAGCAAGAATTATCCTCTTATTTAATCACAAATAGTAGCATTCTTCATTATAACTAACTTTTATGGAAAAGGTTATTCTACCATACCACAATCATAAAACTTACTTCATTGTCCTACAACATTTCCAGACTTCCAGGCATTTGGTCCCAGATTTCAGTATATTTCTGCTTTCTTGTAAGTTTTACATTTTCTCAAATTGAAAAAACCCACATTTTCACATGGCCCAGGGACTCCTGGACAGGGTTGTCAGTTTGCTTCTCTCCAAAAATAACAAGTTCGGGTTTTAATCTTGGGAAAAATAGTTCTAAGTTATTAACCTATTTTGGGACCTTTAATAGAACTTATTTGGGGACCTTTAGCAAATAAACAACAAAAAACTGCCACCAGGAATAATCAGTGTAGTTTAATTTCAAATTCTATAAATTACTTGTATTTTTAAACATTCATCCTTATTTCCTAAGTGTAATTTTCATAGCCCTAGATTAACCTCTGTACAGTGGCATTTACCAAAGTAAACATTTTTCTCAGGACTTTTTTAATAAAAAAGAGGAAAAATTAATTGTCTGGTCTAAGGAATAAATGAAAAATTTTTAAAAAATTTTAAAAGACAGTAACAAAAAACTACAAATCTTACACTCAGACAGCAACTCATCTAAGAGCAAAATGAAAATGCAGACATATACTATGGTGTTTAAAAACACAGTGTTAAGAAATATAATTGAGACTATTCTCGCACAGAAATCCAAAATTTGTTCCATAATTAGGTAAATTACAGCTATCTAAACAAACATTAAATTTAAGTTGAAATGCATCTTTTTTATGAAGTCATATTACTAATGTAAGCTTCTTGTCACTTTTGTGTTTTCCTGTTTTCCTTCAGTACAATTCAGACCAAAATCAAATTTAGGTTAAACTGACTTTGCTGCAAATCTGTGGCAGATGCCTTATGTGTAAGTTCTATTATGTAAATAAGTAGTTAACTGACTTTAAAAGACCTTTTGAAGTACATTTGTCTTTGCAGAATTAGGACCTAAATCTGGGAACTCGTATACTTAAGCTACACGAATCTGAATCACTGAAGTACGTAACAGAAGTGCTTAAATAAGGTGCCCGTAAGCTTGATTATATTGTTGATTTTGTCTTTCATTCTACAAAAAAAGTGTGCTTGATAAATTTCACAAAACACAGATGTCAGAGATGCCATTAAACTAATCCAGAGACAGAACCATTTCCTAATTCTGCTTGTATAATGGCATCTCATTTAGTTCATTTTGTGAAATTCAGTACAGTGCCGGTTGCATTGTCAGAACTGCAGGAATATTACACAGAGAATACTAGAACATGCTTTCCTTCATTATGTATGGGCTACAACCATGCTATAGTTCCTTCATTTTCTTTAAAACTAAGTTCATTTATATTTTTTTTTTCAGAAAATATATCCATAAGTCTCTTAATGAGCTTATATAGTTTACAGTAAAACTCCCATTAAACAAATGTTCCTGAGTCAAAACACATTTTATTAAACTATGCTTGAAAATTAATCTGTGCTGCATTTAGTCACTACATTCAATATACAGAAAATTAATATAGAAGCAGTGCCTGTGTACACTATTTTCCAAATAATTTTGGTTAGTCCTACAGTCCTATTGTCATCCTTGGCAAGAGCTATACCTCCAGGCTTTCAAATATTACCTGGAAGACTGAAGAAAAAAGTCTTTGTGATTCCAAATAGGAAATCAAACCATATTCCATATGAACAGTGAATCCACATTTAATGGCTGATTAAAAGGTTCTTTTGTCTTCTATTTAATGAAAAAAAAAATCTCAGAAAACCAAGTCTTCCAAACTTTTTCAACTTTTTTACTGTATTATATTTATTCACACCAGAGAAGCTAGAAAGTAGGCCACTTTAAGTTGTGTCCAACTCTAAGTACACAGTAAAAAGTTTGTCTGAAATTTGTGCACATATGTTTGGTCTCCAGTAACAAATTTAGAGGAAAACCCTGGATGGCATTTCAAGGTGCCCGAAATTTTTAAGAAAACAAATACTAACAAATATTATTGCTTTTTAAATGGATTAAAATGGATTGAAAGAGATGCTGAAGGAAGAATTGTTACTATGAGCACAGATCATGAACACTTACACAGGTAACAGGCTCATTACATTCCCCTTTATGATTTTACACAGCTTGGTTTCTCAAGTATTCAAAACAAAATCAGTGGAAGTTTGGGAAATTTGATTCATGTGTAAAGCTATTTAGGGGCAGGAGCACACCAAGAAAAACTGTTGTTTTACTTTTCTTAAACCATTGGATTTTTTATAATACCAAAAGAGAAGATTCAAGACCTGCTTACCCCCTTAGAATTCATTTCATATATAAATTCTAGCCACATTTTACAATGTAGCTAGAAACTTGTATTTCTTGCCTGTCGTATAAGAATCTGACAATTCCTATAACATGAGAGTCATGAATACTTGGCAGTTCACTGGGCCTTTTTTTTATTCCAGTTTGAAACATAAAAGTAAGCAGTAATTTCATATATTTGAATTTACTGGTTTTATTTTCCATCTTGTAATAATAATAAAAAGAAAAAAATAAAATCCAATGGATAATATAATTTTAGGCACATAATTAATGAGGTATGTTATAGGCTTATCACATTCAAGTTTCTGAAAGTAATGGGCAGTATGAACAGTTTAGTCCTTACTGATCTTGTTGTAGAATTGAAAAGGTATGAAGCAACTCAGATCAATAACCTGAATGAAATCACATATTTTCCTTCTTGCATTTAAAAAAAAAAAAAAGCTGATTTAACAAAATATGAAAAGTGAAAAATTCCAGTTGTCGGATTTAGTTCACTTAACATTTCCACTGTTTCACCTCCCTGACAAAAACTGTAGTGCAGATGTTAATTACCATTTAGAGAATACCTTGTCAAAACACCTAAGAATTATTATTCCATTAATGACTTTGTCCTGCGCTTGGGTTCAGTGACTGATTGAACCTGAAGAATGCTGAAAAGAATCACTGACACTTGGTTAGGACACCCAGTCTTTCCCTGCAAACCCCAGCTAGTAATGCATGGCTTTGTGCCAACAATTTAGTTTTTGAAGAGGAACTCTTATAAAATTGTAGAGTTGAGGGAATTAACAGTCACATTTAAGAAGATTATTACCCTAGTATCAAGTGCATTAATTTATTAAATGCTAACTTCAGAGGCAGCAAGTCATTTAGAAACAATACCAAACGCTTAAGACACAATGACATATCTGAGATGCCAGGCCAGTTTATTCAATGGGAGAACAGAGACAGGCAATTGTTTCTCCACACATCCATTGGACACATGCCTCTTCTCCTCTGAAATAGGTTGGAGTTTTTCTATGTCTTCGTTGGGTGTAAAACTGGGTCTTTTGCCACTAAAAATTAATTTTACCAGCAAGCCTGATTTAGGAAGGCATGCACTGAAGGAAACAGATCAATTCCCTTTTGAACTACAAGTCATTCCTTTAGCATTTAGCTTCTCTAGATACCACATCAATTCTTCTTTACAAGTTTTCAGCTCAAGACTATTTTTTTCAAGCTGTCTATATATAGTTCTGATTACTCTTTTTGACATGTTTTCAACTCAGGTCTCATCAGTATTCCTGTTTTTTTCTCAAAAAAACCTATTTCCTCCCACCATCTTCCACCATCGTCTCAGCTGACTAGATGATAAGTCCCTCTTTTACACATTTGTGTCACTGAATTTAGTTACCACATTTCACTTAAAATGAGTACTTCATTTGTACTTCATTTAGGTATAAAATTTAAGAATACTTAAGAGACAGTCATCTGAACTTATTATGCAAAAAGAAGGTTTAATCTGATACATTTGCAACTTAAAAGATCAAGGTAATGAAGTGCTACAGAGGAGACAAGTATAAGACCAAGATTCAGGTTCAGATTCAAAATTCAAATGTCTACAGTGTATATAGCTCTACATGGCAACCACGGATACATGTATTTTCTAATCTTCCATTTTAATTAACAGAGATCCTGTCAACTCTATTGGTCTAGTCAATACCCTATGGTAATTCACCAAACTAAATGTACAAAAGCGAATCTGAACAGCTCTCTACATTATACTGTTTTGACTAGACCTCCATTAACCATAAGGAGAAGTTAAGGCACCTAACTCTTACAGACACACCTTCACTGTAGATAGCTAAACTTAGCATTTGAATTTGGAGCTATGCCCTACCCTTGACTTTGCCATAACACTTCATCACTTTGATCTCTTAATGTGCGTGCACAGATTAGGAAACCTTCCCTAATGCCATTATTTCTTTAAAACTATTTGCTATATCAAACCACTGACGTTTTTACTTACAAAATTAAGCCCTTTGAAGTAATTAATTTTTCCTGAGCTCTGTTCCTTGTGAGTGGATTCCATTTGGACAGAACAGAGGCCCTACTTTAGCAAGGCCTTCAGACAGTCTCAAAGCACACGCTGAAGAGTTTCAAGACAATTTTTCTAGAGAAAATTTTCATTTCTTCTGCATTGTGACACAGAAATAGAATGGAATTTCAGATAAATAGGGATAGCATTAATTTTCACAGTATAGCAGATCTCTGTTACCATAGCAGTATGGATTTATGCAGTATTAAGGAACCGAAGCTGTATCTGTACGACAGTGAGCCAGGCCAAAAAGAATTTAAAACAAACAACTGAAAATTTCACTAATGATAACGGCCTTGAGTGCAAGGTGACATGATGAACCCCATAAGTATGTTTGAAAAGGTGGATTATATCCTAACTTATGTTGCATTGTGTCTCCCATTCAGGCATTAAGTGCTAGCAGTATTCCTGATTAAAATGAAAAGTACTGTTCCCTGATGTGGGAAGAAAAATAGCAGTGGAAGCAGAAAACACCTGGCAGCCACCTTGAATATGAAACTTTTTATTAAGCACTGCATTTTTTTTTCTTTTTTAATTAATCTATTTCACAGTCTCAGGTAATCACTTTGCAACTTCTCAGTAGTCTGACTTTCAAAGGAACTTTACGCTCTGTCAGTTTCTATACCTGTGTTGTCAAACAACATGGGAATGACATAAATGTCAGTAATTTTTTCACTGCTGGCTTGCATATCCCTTCCACAGTGTTCTCCTTCCAGAAGGCAGTAACATTAAAACCATTATTTTTTAGTTTACTAAGTAAACCTCCAGGATCCTACTATTTTACAGCTAAAAGATGAAGGTAGTAAGATCTCCTTATTGACAAGGTTGATTAAGAAAGACTGCAACATTTGCCTGCACAAATGCCCACCTCAGCATGGCTTACAGCAGTCACAGCACCAACTAGAAATATCATACTTGCCTAAACTTCATGCTACCTCTGTTGTGTATCACCTAAGTTTCCCTGTCCATACTTGATGTGCTTTTGTCTGATACCTGGGGAGGTATTTACTAAAGAGAAACAGGCATAATTAATCGGAGGAAAAAATCCAAATTCAACACCAACTTAATTTATAAATATGTGAAGTATGAGGTGAATGCTACCTGACTGGGATGTCAAAAATGTGCAGCTAAACTTAGAAGAGAGATAAGCGAGCACAAGTTACCACAAATCTATAAGAATTGATCTGAAGGAATTAAGCAGAATTAAAAAGGGAAATATAATACAATGACAATTGATAAACGGAGAGATCTGCCATATATATTTTAAGAATGGTAGTTAATGTGAGATTACCATGGTAAATTGCTTCATTTTTAGAAGCAAAGGAAATTGAGCAAATGTCATCTTCCTGGACTTCAGTAAAGCATGTGATGAAGTGCCATGTAGGAAATTATTTTAGTTTAGCTGGAATATATGCTAACAGAACTCATAGGTTGATTCAAGGAGTGAATAGATGTTGCTGAAAAGGGAAGTATGAAGCTGGAGAGAGGTTCCACAAAATTCAATAATCTTGAATAATATTTTCAGTAATGACCTTGATATAAATATAAGTGAAAGGCTGATACAATCTGCTTCTGTCACAAAACAGGGAAGTATAATCAGTAAAGACCAAGTTATCTTGTCAAAAGAACTAGAGAAAGTAAAAAAACAGGAGTTTTTCTCACTAGGGAAGACTAGGTGATTTTAGCTTGTTTCATTTAGGAGAATGAAACCAGAGAGAGAAAAAGGTGAAGAGCAGGGGTAAACAAATAGACACATAAAATGACTTTGTAAATTCAGATACTGTTGTCGTGAGAATAAATCCAATGACATGATGTCTATGACAACACACTACTGGACCCCTTCTCAATATTTAGATTCTTCATTAGCAAAAATTCCACAAGAAAAACAGTGGCCTTATTTTTATTGAGCATATTAGTTTAAGTTTATACTCGTATATTTCATTTCTTAATGTCTTACTACAGTCATGGCAGCTGATGTACAATAGAAGTTTGCACTGTAATAAAGTACTAAGATACTATAGTCACAATGTATTAAAAACAGTACAAGGTAGATAAAAGGATTTATAATTCCTTACAGCAATAATATGCAGCGTTAAAGATAATTCTTAGCAAGAGGGTGGGATTTTTCATTATGAGTGCTGTCCAGCATTTGCATACTTTCAAAAAGTCTCATCTAGTAAAAGAAGGTACTAGAAGTAGGAATGATCTGATGAAACACTGGCATTTGTAATTGAACAATACCTCTCAGCTAATCATCTAGATTCTTTAAACAGGCTCTTTTACAATGTGATTCATCTGAACTCCTTTAGGTTTTATTTTACGATGAGATGAATTGTGCCCTGAAAGTGTCTACTTCTCCCTGCTGACTACTAAATTACCCAAAGTACCTAGATCAGATGCGTATGTGGGATCCTTAGCTTCTACAGCTGAAGCAACAGAAGACAGATCTTTCAAAATATCTACTAAATCAAAGACAATGTGTGTGACCTTAGCTATGTCATTTAGTTCTTCTGTGTCTTTAGTACTAATCTATAAAATGAGGATAATAGAATTTCCATACCTTGCAGGGCAACGCAGTGGGTTGCAGATTACATGGCGCTCTAATACGGTGGCAGTGGATGCCCTATAAATACTTAAACCTCTTCTGGACTGTTAAATGAAGAATCCAAGAAGAACAGACAGTAAAACTCAAAACTAATTTATTTTCAGAGAGGGCCATTTGACATCTCCCTGAAGCAAAGCACTATTGAAGGATGTAGTTTCACGTAAAGCACACTATGATTAATCATAACAGTGATGTTTTTGAAAGAGGGGTGTGATGGTTTACGCCCTGTCGAGACCGGAGACCACATTGCTGTTGTGTCTGAGGGTGGGGGAGGGGCAAGTAGGGCACAAACCCCGGGTTAAAATAAGAAGAAATTTAATACAACAGTATGATAAACAATCTGACCAACAACAGTAGCAATTATAACAATAAACAGCAATAACAGTAAACAAGACAAAAGATATACAGAGAAATACCGCAATGGTTACGGACAGCCCCGTGCTCCCCACAACCAAAGCCACAAAGGAAAAAGTTCCCGCACTCCCATGCCCGGACCTGACGCCAGCATGGTATGAGTAACCCTGCTGGAGATCCCTTCCCCCTCTCTCTTAACCCTTTCCTAGCTGAACCAGGACAAGGGGGTATCCCTCCCTCCTAAGAAAACTCACACAGTGTATCTTTTTCTCTTTGTCACAAGCTATTCCATTTGTCTCATGATTCAGGTAAACAATTGCTGCACCAACAAAAGTAGCCTTTGTGTTTACTGCCCACTGATACATAATACATCCTTTTAAATTTTCTTTACCCTCTTTTAATACAATTGTCAGGGAAATGCTTGTGAGAGTTCAAATCTTCGGTGAAAAATTAATTGCAACACATTTCTAGTGTTATACTGTGACTTTTCTGATATGTGCTTGTTTCATATATGCAAAGGCTGATTTTGATCTCATTTACCCAATACCAATTGACCTCAGCTGAATTACTCCTAATTTACCCTAGAATTGCTGTCAGAAACATCCTCATATTTCAAGCAGCGCTTACAAATCTCCAGAAGGAAAGTGCCTTTTTATTGTAAGGCTAAACTGGCATTAATCCAGAATTCCGTGGGAGAAAGGGTTTTTTAACCACATTGATTTAGAGAAACATAGAAGCCTTATTTATTCAAAATCAAGGATATAAATATTTTAACAGCAGCAGCAGCCATAAAGAGAAGGCAAGCATTCAAAGTTGCTGGAAATAAAAAAAATCTTCTGTTAGGCTGTCTAGAGCTAATGGCTGATGATAGAATTTGGGGAGTGCAGAGAAATGGGTACAAAGAAGTACTTGTCAATAATAAGAACAACAGCACTGTATTTACAGTCTGATGTTTAAAGTCAAAATAGACATTCTTTTCTCTATTTGATCTCAGGAAAAGTTATCTGCACCTCACAGGTCTAAATTTGTGTCATGTCACTCAGAAGTACTGAGATAGCTGTGCAACAGAGGACAGACTAGTAACCCTCTAGCAAGCCAGACCTGAGGGTGTGTGTCATGTTTTGTGTGTATGGGCTGAAAGCACTCTTTCTGCCATTCTCCCATAGTCCCTGAAATTCTTTCTCAAGAGATATGAAAAGTTGAAACTCATCTCATGGAAAAAAGGTCTCTTCAATTTCCATAGAAACAAAGAATCACAAACTGAATATAAACCTTTTAATTTTTTCTTCCCAAAGCAGAACAGCTCACAGAAGTCATAAACCAGATCTCAGATGTATCAACTGTTATAGCACCCCTAAAGACAGAGGCTGTTTCCCCCCAGTATCTGTCTTTGAATAGTACTGTCTTATTCTTTTGTGTGTTTTACAATCTCAGCCACATAAAAACCCATTGGTTTTTATGAGGTCTGATTATTTGTAACTATACATTATTGCTAACTGGACAACTCTAAGGACAAGAAACAAAAACTGATTACTTAATGAGCTATTGTGTTTTAATAGAAAGATTGTCGTTCTGTCAAAGCATTTATGTGTCATTTTTTGTGATAATAAATTATGACCCTATATAAAATATAGCAATTAGAAGAATCTTATAGCTTAAAGAGACAGAAATTTGGGAGACCAAGCTCAAATACCTAGACACATCAAATCATATTATTCAAACCACATCCTGAAAGATCAAAACCTCTGAATCTTGAAAGCTGGTAACATTACCAGTTGAAAGGCATCCAGAACAACCTTACTTCAGTTTGGCAATTCTCTTATCTAAAACCAAAATTCCCATGAGAGCAAACATATTTCTAAAACAGCTAAAATGCATTGCTAGAAACATGGATAAATATAGATTTTTTTAAAAAATCCATCAGACAGTCTTTTAAAACTCTCAGTGCAATGGCAAGCTTTCCCAGTTTTATTTTCAGCAAGCAATCTAAGACAATGTCTTAGTAATGGCTTTCATTTACAGCTGCAATGATCATTCACATCTGTATTGGCAAGATCTTAATAACAAACCATTTCTAATCTTAAAATAATGCCTATGCTATTTGCAGATTTATCAGGGTACTAAGGATCCTGTTATCCTCTATTCAACCTGTAAACCTTCATCTCTTGCTTCCTCTCAGGAACTCTCATTTCCCACAGAATTTTGAAAACCCACTTGCTTGCCCTGAAACTCCCCTTCTGATGACCTTATCTATTGACCACAAACAACTAATATGAGCAGATAATAAAAAGCAAGTCCACTCATAGCCCAACACCTGCCAGAACAGGAGCTGTGCAGGCACAGTGGTGTCCACCTTCAACTTTCATTGTGGGTGTGTGTCCCTGAGACCAGAAGCCTGCACATGAGACCATGCAGAGGTTTCTCCACCACTGCATGGTTTTGACAGAGAGTACAATGGTTACTCTCTTAATGGTGGATTTTCATATGGCTTTGGTTTCTTCTGACTAAGGTCTGCTTAAGCTTTGGAAACTGAGTGGAAGATGGATAGATGTCTTGAAGACTTTTAAATTAAAGTATTTGATCTTTCAAAGACTTTTGAGATGTTCTTGCAGAGATAGTTACAACTTCCCTTGTAATGTAAGCACTTTACTACTTGAGCAGTGATTAGGTGCTTGTTCAAGTAGCCAGCAACAAGCATTAATAACTTTGTTAATTATTTACATGCTCAAGTGTCCTATTCTTGGGTCACTGAGAAAGCAGTGAAGGGAAAAGTGACTTCTGCCTAGTCTACACAACAGATTTTATTGAAATTAACAGTGATACAAGCTTTTAATGTCTAGCTTACAGCAGAGCAAAGTACATGGAATATAAGACAAAAGACACAAGAACCTCCTCACACAATCCTTAGACGTTCTGGTAAAGCTACTCTGTGTACACAGTTACAGAGCATCTGAGATAAAAGCAATAAAAGTGTCTTTCAGCTCTGATAATGGGGATGCTGGTTTTTAGGCATAGCCGCATGTAAGTCTATCAGAGCTCTCTCTGTGTTCACACATCATTCCCAAACTCTAGGCATATAGACCCTATTAACTGGATCTTCTAAGGGGCAAGTAATTCCTCTTTTCATCTTTACAATCAAAAGGTTTTGCTTTTCTTTTATTTTTTCTTAAGTCATTTAATATTTACACAACAGAAGGACAGATTCTAAAACATTCATCTTCCTTAATTCCTTTACATATTTTTACAGAATGCTTACTTAGAATATGATCCTGATTTACAGAGAATTTACTGAAACCATCACCTTCAAAACTCTGAACTAAATAGAATAAAAACCAGATGAACAACAAAACATACATCTTTAAATGCTCTCCTAGTCTACCAACATCTATTCATTTTTTTTAATTTCAAAACATAGACATAACTGAAATCTCCTACTCCCAATGAATGAAATAAAATCGCGAACCTGTTGTATTTCTAAATTAACTTTCTTTAGTCTTCTCTATATGCGTAAACATTCAACACAGTTATATTGAACACTGTTGTACTAAATATACTGGGATAGTGCAGTTCTTTATTTCTGTATAACTAATATCTTAATTAGAAATATTGTATGACTTGCTTCATCAAAAGAATGGGAACGATTATGGATATTCTCAGTACAATCCAGATTCATGAAGAGAAACACTATGTGAAAATATAGCTATAAGGAATACAAAAAATGTTTTTATTAGGCTAATTTCCAGACAAACTTTAGGGAGTTGAAAAATACAACATATCATTGTCAAACCAGGAAATACAAAATATTTAAGACACTCCAGCACACTCTTCAGAGTATACATTTTGTGTGATTAATATAAAAAAACCCAGATCATAGCTAAATGTGCAAAAATGTGCCAAATGTGTCACTCAAATCATCCATTAACAGTAAGCTGATTAACACAACATATTTTATTTCAGAGTGAAATTCAAAGCCTGTTATGGCAAAACAATTTAGGCTTACAGGATTGTATCGAGCACTGTTATGCTTGACCATGCTAATGTAGCAGTTTTTATTTCAGAAGCACTGGGGAGGGAAGCATGAAATCATTAGTAATTATATAAATATTAAGGCCACACAACTGGCTCTATTACTGTTTTCAAATGGTAGCATCTGCACATTCAGCCTGTAATAAACACTAATGCATCCAGAGACGAGAGTGCTGACACATGAATGGGATGCTTTGTCAGACTTGCATAAAAATGTAGATGAACTGCAGGGAAAGAAAACCAGAGAATTCAAAGGGTTTCTTGATTGCCTTCTTTAAAATGCCAAGAACTTAAGCTGGCCTTTCTTATCTTCCTCTACATGCATGTGACACTTTAGGAGGTCTTTCTTATTGTACCATAATTCAGTAATTGTTCCAGCTCTGTGCACCATGCCTTCCTTCCAAAGGGCAGCATGAGATATATAATTCTGGTAATGAACAGCTGCATAATTTAAGGGCAGAACACTGTTCCTTATTTGTGTTTTCTTAGCAGTTGCCAAGATATTCCAAGCATATTTAGGAATACAATCCTTTGTCTGCCTTATTTCTTGTAGATGATATATGTTGAGATTTGGTCATGTTCCAGAAAGCAGATTTTATCAGCTGGAGTACCAGTGCAAGCTTTCCTCTGATTTTCCTTCAAAGGGCAGCAGTACAGAACTATAATGAGGTAATTTTTTTCCCCAGTCATGAACATTCTCTGTTCTGTCATGCAGACTTGTTCAAACCTGGTGCTATCCCCTTTCCAAAGCATGGTAGACAATCACAGAGCTATCAAAGGCATTTCCACACAACATTTCTCTCACCAAGGCTAATCTTCCAAATGTTAAAAAGGTCCAGGCAGCTAGGCCCTTCAAGATGAGAGCTGCATGCTGATTAATCAGCTGCTTTTTTATTCTGTTCTGGCAAGTGTTCCCTATTTGTAAATAAAAGGTTTACCCTGGATTTCCTGTAAACTAAGAAGCATAAGGCAGCTTTGGACCAGACTCATAAAGCAACAAAGCCTTCTGCTGTTGCATCCACAGGGGTAGATTGTTTGTTCTATTGCAAATATACTTTCAGGTGTCCTGGAGAGAATGAGCTAATCTAATGCAAACATCATTCCAACATGAGAAAAATATGTGGCAACCTCAAAGTCACCTGCTTATTAATTATGTTATTTGGCTTCCAGAAGCACATTAATTGTTGCTTGCTTGAGGAGACCTGTCTGCAATTTGTGTCACTGAAGAAGTTCAGGCTGGTTTACGATGTGTGGCACAATATAACACAAGTCCCTCACAGAAACACTCTCATATTAAAGACAAATACATTTATTTATGTTGCAGAGTGCTGGCTCTCTATTCAGATGGTAAATAGGTAGTGTGAAAGAGATGTGACAGACCCAAGAAGACTAGAAATTGTCTGCAAGCTGGCAGCCACTGTGGTTCACTGACAGCCCGAATTACTTTCAGGCGGTTTGGCACATCTCCATTTGTCACACTTAAAAGCTTGAGCCAAAGATATCCAATTAATACAGAACACATTATTTCTCCCTCCTCAAAGCTGGAACAGAAATGCAAATGTTTAAGATTCACAGTGTGCATCACGTCACCTACACATCACAAAGGGATGTAAAATAGTTATAAATAAAGCCTATGTAACTTAACTCGCATCACACCCTCTTGGCCGCCACTCACCTCAGGTTGTCTTCTATGCTGTGCATACCACCACTGTACTATTTATTCCAGACAATGATTTCTCATGTAGACTGATTCCCTTCTGCTGTAAATCATGCAAACAGCTAGCACAAATAGTTTGTGAATGTAACAAGTATCATGGAATGAGCTTCTGAAATATCTATCTAGAACAAGAAATAGAAATTCTTCCATCCTCCTGCAAATTTGGAAGGTGAAGGTTGCTTATTTTGAAAGTAGCAGAACCTTCATGAATCAATATCAGTTTTTGACATTATTATATAAGTCCATCCATCACTGCAGAGCAATAACAGCTGTGTCTTTTGCTGTGACCCAATGCCAGTTTATATGATTTGATTTGAATTATTGGTAGTGTAGTCATGATGGTCAGTTTTATATCGTTTTTGTATGGACAGAATCTTTGTTGAATCACAGCTTTTCCTTGGAGAATTTCCACTGTCCCTAAACAAGTTTGCAAACATCCTCTTTTATCCAGATGAGTTTTCTGTGTTCAAAGAAGAGAAAAAATGCAACACTTTCACATACTATAAAAACTAATCAAAAAGACCTGTGAGGTGCTCCTTTAGATTCTCTTAGGCCAAATTAGGTATATAAAATAGACACATGGAAGGCTACACTCCTGGCAATCTATAATCAAAAGGTTTGAAATATTCCTACTTTCCAAAGTAATTTATGATAGAGTTCTTTTGAAAAGGCAATGGAGTTAATAAGGGTTAAATAATGAATAAAGAACAAGAATGGCACTTTCCCTGCTCTGAAGAAAGCTATAGCTGACTCCCTTCTTTGTTCCCCTCAAAGCATCCATGAAAAAGTATTTTAAAGAAAAATGTTCTCAGATGCTTATCTGAGTTACTGCCTATTCCCAGTCAAAACCTGATATTGAACTCAAACTGATAGGAACTCCACTTACATTATTTCAAGTTTAGTGGTGTAAATAAGATCACAATACCTGGCTTTAATTGCAGTTAACCTTTTTTTGCCAATATTTTTTCTGCTTAATGCCATGGTATTTTTGACTACAAAGTCCAGTAATAATTATAGCAAAATGAAACGTTTGCTAGGCAAGACCTTTCGAACAAATTTTAAAAATAAGCATTAGAGTATAATTTTTTCAGATATTTTCATGCTGAAATATTCATATATAATTTCCTCTGCTATACCTTCACCTCTTGGCATAAATTTATTAAATTAAAAGGAATGCTATTTAAAGATATCTTCTGCAAGACATTAATCCATTATGAAGAAAAATATTCAAAATTCTGATGCAACTTTTTAATTATGTGGTAAGAATAGTCTGGCAATTACTATTAAATCTATTTCACAATTTTAAAACAATACCAGAATATCAACTATAACACGATATTCAAAGTTTGAAAACAAGATAAAATCTAGATTTTTGTTGCTGTATTAAAGTAGGAATTGTAAATTTTGAGACAATGGACACAAAGTATTTCTCCCCCTCCTTAGTGAGCATGCTAAGCACAGGAAAAGAAACTAAATAAATCACAGAAGTTATAAAGGTTTTGCAGAGCAACAACTATTGAATAAAATGTTTCTAAATAACCAACTGGAAACAGTCTATGGACTCTAATATAGCTTTAGAGTGAAAAATATTTTTATACTTTTCAGAGGATAGCCTTCAATAATGAAGGTGAAATTCTATATAACTCGGGGTTCATTCAAATTAAGTTTATGAAAAAAATTAAATAGGAATGTAATTTATTTTGAGTTCATTTTTGGGCTTCATATTCTAGATCTCATTTACCATTATGAAAAGTACAGTTTTGTGTGGGTTTTTTTTTTATTATTCACAATGTTTATTAGTGGAGGAACAGTTTTGAGCAGTAGTTTTCTACATCACTGACATATGTACTTTGTTATGCAATATCTCCATTTAATTAGCCTTTATGAATCACTTGATATTTTTGAGAGAAATGGGTAGGATTGAAAACAGGTGTAATTTCATGTCTAACCATATATGTCTCTAACATTATTTTAGATTTGGGATTTCTTTTTTCCCTTTTATTTTAGGTAATCCAATCAAACAGCCTAGAAGTCTAACCCGCCAAAGACCAGTGCCTTGAGTGAGATTGTGTTTGGGATGGTTTTCTCCTGGAACAAGCTGTCTCAGGCATGGTGAGGGGGACACCACGGAGTGTCCCCAAGAGGCAGGCAGCATGCAGCCATGCTGCTCCAGAGACTTGACTGCACTGGCTCATGTAGATGTGGGCTATCCAGTTGATCTCTTTGCCTTGACACAGTCCCACTCATATTTATTATATAGGGAGTCTCTGTAGCAGAACCAAAAAAATACATCAAAGACTTTGTTGTAATTTGCAAAATTTTCTGCTAATAAGAAATGTAATTTTGGTTGTCTGCAGTTATATATGTGAGCAAACCACTAAAAATGTTCAGTAAATAAAAATAAACTTGGACTAAGAACTTTTCTTTTTCCTCCAGAGATTTTGGTCTGCATTTGAAAACCTATATAACTCTAAATGTATTTTCTACATTAAATGTTACTAACACAAATGGTATCCTGGCCTGTGTCACATTTTATCCAGTCCTTAGAATTACTGCTTACATTTCACTGTTCTGTCAAGGCTTTTCCAGAAACACTTGATTACTTTTTTTTTGAAGGAGGGAAAAAAATGCCTTTTTTAGAAAAAAAGTTTGAGGCAACTTCCAGAAGAAAAGACTGTAATGAACTACTCTGTCACAAATACCTAGTGGAACTGAAAAGTGAAAACAGAAGATGATTCATTACACTTGTCTGCTTATAGATGATTGTTTGAAAGGTCACCCAGAAGAAAAATGTCCTCCAAACCAAAAGGTATGTCTGGTAAGGAAAACGATACTTGTAGGACAAAGAAATGCTATACCTCTTACTCACATTAAGAAAATAAGCTTTTCACTGTTGAAATACACAGATTTCACTGATAAAACACACTGTCTGGTGAAAAAACCCTACACGTTTATCTCTTATTTTCTTTCTTTATATACACATACACAAATAATCAGGTTCATTGTTGTAAATATATTTTTCCTTAAGACAACTGAACTTTTCTGGATAAATCTACTTAATAGCACTGTGAACACTGATTATAGTATGAATTTACAATCTACAAAACAGTCTTGAGCATTCAGCTATCATTAAATCTTCCTCTACTCTTGTCTCATATGCTTTGCAATCTATACTCCATTATACCCATTTTTTGCTGTAATTGCTGTCCTGCCATGTTTCCAGTGAAAAATAATTCCATTAAAAGACACAGCATGCTCTCTTAGCTCAGAAGAACATTTTCTTCAGATAAAACCAGTGTTGTTACATAGAATAAGTAGTAAGGTTACATGAATTTAGCTGAATCTAACTGGAGAATCCAGATTAAGGTTCTGTTCCTCCATCCTAAAGAAATTGTTGTGAAATATGATGAATTTCAAGCTAATGTAAAGTCTATAAATAATAGAAAGATTTCCCTCAGTTAGTTGCTCCTGCATAAGAATGTGCTGTAGGGTATGCTCTGAATTCATAACTGGAAAGAAACTCCACAAAGGATTTATATGAACAAATTGTACAGTGTCTCAAACCCAGAAATATTCAGCATGTGATTTCTCTTTTAAATACTGTATGTATGCTTCTTTTGTCCTAAATATGTCATGTCAACAGTTCTGTGTTTATTTTATGTACTGCAACACTAAACATCTCCTCAGCTGAAGTTACAGTTGCATGCCATCATATAGGACCCAACTGGCTGTTTAATGATAACAGAAATGTTTTGCTGAATGATTTGTATAATAATACAAGGACACACAATTTAGATAATGAGTTCTTTCTAGGATTTCTATACCTAGCTGTGATGTTACTGGAATCCTCCTAAAGCTGGAGGTTAAGGTAATTAGAGGAATTCCTGTTATTGATAACAATAACTAGATATACTGTGAAAGTAACATGGACTTAAGAGAAAACGTCCAAAGAGCCTTTAATTTAAATTATTACATTTCACAGAAGCTGAAGAAATATACTTAAATTTAATGAAGTAAAGAAAAACAAACAAAACTGTAGGTAATAAACATCCTAAATTCTTTTGGGCAAAGTATCAACTGGCAGCAAAATCTCTACTGTCAGTAGCTGGTAATCATCCACCTTTAACTTAAGTCCTAAATTTTAACAAGGATAAAATTAAAAATAGAGTAAGAATTAGGTTTGTAATATGAAAGGAAAAAATATTCCTTCTTTACAGAAGGCCACATAAAGCATAAGGACACGTATATGTATAATTGCTTGATCATAATTCTTGCAGGACACATTCAAACTTGTGTAGCTGCACACATGTATAGATGTCTTTTTACACATGCATATTTCCATATAGTGACAGTGAAATAAATTTAAAGAGAAAAACAAAACTAAGCAAAAGTATTGACAGATCTTTGTTGAACTTCATAGCTTGTGAGTCCTTTCTACTTTAATATTTCCGGTTTGATAACATTGCCTTATACATTGTCTCATAATATTATTGCTTCAGCATCTTTCAGTTCTGAACAGAACTGAAGGTTTGCACCACTCTGTGAACATGTGGTGACTTATTAAAAGGTAATAGTGCTCAAGTAAATTCTTCCAATTGAAATATCCATTACAGTGTAATCATGACCAAGCACACAGCCTTGATCAATACAAAGGTACATAGCTGCTCTGAAACAGCTCCACTATTCAGGGTAAGTAATCCACCATTTTAAAGACTTGAAGAACCAACCAATTAAATGCTGGATAAGGTCAAATATTATTGATCTAGATTCAAGTGAAATTCCTTTTGTTGCTTTTTTCTTTCTTTTGATTTTGCTTTTAATCCAAGTATTTCCTTAAAAATACACTTTTTTTTCAGTGGCTGCACTTACATAGCAATAGGATATGAGTGGTCTCACAGAACAACATAATGATGCATTGACTTGAAGATCAATACTGCTACAAAATCTTGGAGATAGAAAAATGAAAAGGAAAATGTATTTTTCAGATTCCACTAATGGTTTAACTTCTACAGCTTTTAAACAGCAGGGTTTGACAATCCCATGAACTTTTCTAAAAAATACCAGATAACTGTGTTTTAGTAATTGGGGAATGCTAACAAAAGCTAATTTCAGGCTTCCTCCATGGACAGTGGAGAGGGAGACTAAAATGGTATAAAGAGCAAGAGTGAGGTGTTCTTAATGAATACCTCTGTTTCTTGAACATGCTAATTCTCTGCTACAGTCTAGTCCTATCCTTCTAATATACATGAAAGTCCAAGATATATAGGTTAAGTATGCTATGCATTACTCTTGTTCTTTGTTCTGCTGCTGCTGTAAAATCTTTAGTAAGAAGAAGTAGCTTTCACAGTTTGGAGAGTAGAAATATTAAGCATTACAAAAATTGTTCAGATGCAAAACTTTGCAATAAATGCCACATCTGCTTATAATTTTTCTAATCCCTTCATTCTTGGACAAATTCATATAAAAGACATTTCTGAGTAATTTTTCTTATACACTCTTCTGGGGCATCTTGTCTGCAAAGTAGTTAAGATCTCTCATCCTTCCTTTCAGAAACCTTGTAATATCACCATGTGGCTCCTATTTTAGACCCACTAAAAAACAGGAATGAAATTACTCCTTCCCAGTTGGTAAGGAAATCACCTCCAAGCTTTTTTCTTCTAAGACTCTTTCTCTCTGAGCACAAAGTCTCTTTGGTGAAGGTTCACATTGACTATATATGCCCTACATCAAGTTCCTGAATAGGAATCTTCAGCACAAAGAAGGAAATGGGAAACCTTGATTTCTTTGCCTTTATGTAGTTCTATGTGTGAGACCTACATTTGAAGCTCCAAACTGGTAGGGACTAAATGTGTACTAAAGCAAATTTCTGGGTTCTCAGATTCAAAATAAGCAGGAGAGCTCTGTCAATCTGACAGTCATCTGGTGTCTTCTTTTACTTCAGACAGCTGACTGAAATGCAATAATTATTTAAAATTCACTATAAGCTGTTATGAAGACTGATAATGAGGGAGGTTAACAGTATTATTTATTTTATGTTTTTACAATACAGTGATTTATTATATTTGGTATAGATCCAACCTTCTGGTTCGTACATTTTCCTTTTTCAAACACATTTAACTTGTTGTTTTAGGTGTTCCCTAGCTTTCTAATACTAATTTCATTTACCCTAAAATCATTAATAAACTCTCACTTTCTACTGCATTTTTAGGCTGCTGTTAAATTAGTCAGTCGTATAGATTCTCATCTATCCACAGGTAGAACGATATGCTAGCATATTTTTATCTGTCTGTCTCCAGCAAGCTGTGAACAGAGACATGGAAATATCACATATTTGGAGAAATGCCATCTGGCATGAATCAGTCACTAGGTGGATGAATATTGTGAAGAGAAACAACTGGCTAAATAGAAAATCCACTTATTAGAATCCAGCAGCGCATCTGACTTTCACATTTAAGAGTGAAACAAAGTATTTGTCTTAGTTAATGGCTTTGATGGTGTTTAGCATTTTCTCCCTAGTTTTGCCTGTCTCACTAATATAATCTGTTATAATTTGCCTGTTGAAGTTTTACTTCTTTGTCTGGGTTTTGTTTGCTTTATTTTTCCCCAACCCATAACAAAAGAAGAGTAAGAAAAGTTGGGTCCTGTTTTTATTAAACAAGGCACTGGTACTTTTTATGGGACTACATAAATCACCACAGGCAATCCCTTTATACAATACTTCTAAAACTTACTTTTAGCTCAATATAAACTATCACAGCTTCTCAAATACATTGGTGTCCTTTATCGTCATCTGTTCCTATGGCATACACATCCTACCTGCATATGTATTTGTTCCAGACTTTTCTACAGGTTAAAAAGAAACAGCATGAAGAAAGCGTAAGTTTTATAACACATGTGCTAGGTCTAATTGAAAATTTTCCATAAAATGTGGTGGTTTTTTTTTTTTCCAATGAAAAACAGAGATTTACATGGTATAACTATCTGCTATTTCTAAAAGGGGAGAAGGGTTACTGCAGATGAAAATCCAGTTAGGAAGGTCAAACTACAGAAAGGAGCATAAGGAATCTGCATTGCAAATCTTTTGAGGTACCAGCACATATATGTCTGAATTAAAATACTTAATCCTTGGCTAAAAAATATTTGGACTGGAATTTTTGCCCTAAAAAGATTAGGTTAATTCTTCCAAACATCTCTTTTCACATGATTCTGGGATATAATTTGAACTGATGTAAAATTTGAGTGACTTATTTTTTAGCACTTTCCTCCTGCTTATCTTAAGAGGAAACAATATAAAGAAAATTAAACTAGCATCAACAAACACTGCATTTCACCAGAACTATAGTCTTATATTAGAGGTTTAACAGCAGTTTTACAGCAAGTGACACTGAGCAGCATCATACATGAAAAATTCTGCTGAAGTTTCACACTGTCTCTGTTACCCTCTCACCATGCTTGTTTCAAGCCCAAGAAAATGCCAGTGGGATACTCCATTTTGGCAACCTTAAAGATGACAATGAAGGATGATTTGCAAGAAACAGGAAATCAAGTAGAAAGTCAAATGAGTAGGTACTCCATCTAAATCTGATATGATGAGACACATGCAATAAACTCCACAGGCATAAAATTAGATTGCATTTACTGTGCATCATCTCACCTGTGTTTGTCCCACAAATTCTGTTCTACTGGGACTACTTTGAATGATTCAAATCTCTGAGCACCTGTCACACACTCGTTGTTTTGTTGCTCTTTTTTTCCTTTAAAGGAAAGCCAAAAATCAAGTTCTTTTCCTTCATCACGTAATGTTCATTCCTATATGGATACCCAAGATTTTCCTGTAGCATTTGCAGTTAAAAGCCAGCTCTGAAAAGACTCGCACATGGAAATAAACACATTTTTTTAACTCAGCAAAACGACTTACTACGTGTAAAATAAAATTTAGTACATGTGTAAATCCTTGATAATTATTTACAATGGTAATGAAGGTATAATTAAAGGTACTCTAGTTTATGGGACTTCTTCCTTTTGGGCCTTCTGAATCTATGGTATTAGCTTCCCAAATCTAATGGACTACTTTTCTTTTTAAGTAATGACTCATCAAAAGATTTCCTAATTGCCAGCAAGTTCTTATATAAACTTTTTAAAAAGTTTTTAAAAGTTTCAATTTTCTTTTGCGAATTCCCCCAAAGAAAAATCCCCTTATTGTGTTATAAGTACATTGCCTGTTGCCTCTCCTCTAAATGATTAGAGGCTTTAAGAAACTGACTCATTCTGTAGGATATGATAGCCAAAAGAAAGGGAAAATATGACCTTGAGCATTATTGTTTGAAGTACCACAGTCATTTAATAAGGTTGTTTAAAAAATACATTCTAATCTCTAAAGATTTAATTATTTAATTATATTGAATTTCAGCAACAGATAAAGAATCTTAACAAGAAAATGTTCTAATAAGTGCAATTTTAATACAATTTTTACATTTTTATCATTAATATTATAATACCTACTGTGGATTGTTATTGTTTATAGGGATTAGGAAGATCATAATAGACAAGATATAATTGTTTCTGCTAGAGAAATAGTTTAATATCAGTTAATTCTTCAGAAAGATTGTCCATATCTTTTTGCCAACAACTCTAGCTTTTCGAACAGATACTTAATTCTATTCCAAACTAATTCTAAACACTTTTTTTCCTCTTTAATTATTTCCTTTGGAGGAATGCATGCAAACAAAATTTTCTTCCTTTGCTACACTGCATAGTCCAATAAGTCCTCAGTGATCCAAAATTATCTTTGTCAGGGGAACCAGGTATATCAGTGGTAAACAATTCTGAGAGAACCCTGGCTAGAATTATAGGACAGTAAGCACAGGAAAGTGAATGGAAGATGCACAGACTGCACACTAGCAATCCTTTAACAAAACTGTAATCTGCAACAGTTTATAGCAGCAAAGAATTTGGTTCACTGATTCAATCCAAGAGGAAAAAAACCAAAACAACATAACTCTGCAGAAATGCTTCTCCTTGGCTTAGCTCATCAGGCACATTGTTTTATCCACTGCTGTAAACAAAGAAAAACTGCCTGTGCTCTATGTACAATTCTGAAACTCCATTTGATTTCAGCAATTTCATGGTTCATGTACTAGCTGAAAGAAAATTTCTCCCAAGAAGACTATGTGCATGAAGCACTGCCAACTCAAACATTTAAAATCCTGAGTCCAGGATCAAAATTCATGCTAGATTACAAATTGGTTTTTTAAAAAAACCACGCAAAACAAAAAAAAACCAGAAAAAAAATTGTTAGATATGCTTTTTGCTTTCTTTTACTTAAGATAAATTTTCATTTCCAGGTTTCCTCCTCAGATCACAAGTACTAGGCATCTATATATTTCTGTAATAAAATATTATATGCTAATGCATATTCCTCATTCTGGAATTTTAAGAAAAAAAATGCTTCCAATCATATGAACATGTAACCCTAAAGAACTGGCACTGCTCTTCTCCTGTAGAAAGTGCCCAGAAATAAAGGGTTTACAGGAAAATTTTCAACAGACTAAATATTTTAAAAATATAAATCTCTGCAACATCTACTGATTTACATACTGTGGCCTGAATTCAGATCATCTAACTTTTCTTAGCAAAGTATGCCCACGGAACAAAACAAAGATAAATGCTGAGCAGAATGACAGTGAAGGTGGCCTGCAGTTCCTTCACACAATGCTATGGAATTTTATATTCTCTTGCCCATACTATTGCTGATTTATGTCCTCTATGCTACTGGACGTTATGCAACTTGCTAATGTTTTGCATGACAGTAATTTACCATTGTCATTTGCTGGGCTCCCTACTACTGTTATTAAGAAAAATATAGCAGATTATCTAGTAAATGGCTTTACTACATAATTATCCAAGCCATGTTTATTTTGATTTGGCTTCTATATGATGTATAAGTGTTGTGCACTTTCAATAGCAAAATGACACCTCAACTGAGCTGGGGGATGTGCAGGCTCTTTAAGTTATACCTATTGTACTATTATGTGAGGAAAAAAACAAAAACAAAAGTGATTTTCATAAATCATAGAAAGAAAATAAGATTAAATAGGAAGTTGTGCTGCTTCACACATGTAGTTTTGCCAAGTATGATTTAAAGTATAACAAGACAAGATTAGGATGATCTTATAGGAAGCTAACATAATTTAAAATGCCTACAGTTGCATTCACATTTGTGTACTTTTAGTGAATTCATAAGCTTTCCTTTAAATGCAATATTAATAACGTGAATATGTGATTGTAGGGTCAGATTCTCAAACAGACAACAAGTATGTGACCATTTTCATGTTGCCCTATTTAATACTTTCTTAGTAAAATACACTTGGCAATGTTTATAGTGTTTGGTGGGTTTTGTCTTTTTACTAGATAAACTTTGGTGAAATACTGCAAAAGCCTGGGAGAGTTTAATAAATGCTGTATCAAAAGGACAAAAGGTGATGTTGGACAGAAATTAATTGGGTTTGTACCCACTGAAAAATTGTTAAACAGCAGTACACTTGGTGTTGTCATGATTAAAAGTCTAATTAAACCAAAAATTAAATCTTATGTACACATCATAATTTAATTACTTTTAAAAATTATAGGATTAATTTGAACATTAAGGAATTACAATGTAAGATCTAAATTCTAAAATCTTTCAGAATTTCAAGTTGGGGGAAATACTAAAGAACTTTAATTTCAAGGAATTGCCAGTTAAAGAAAATAATGCTATTTATATAAATTAAAAGTGTGAAAATAGCCATACACCTTTTCATTTGAAATCTTAATCTCTCACTAATTTTAAATATTTATTACAGTTTGCACCTAAAGGGTGCAAATAGTAACATATCCTGTAGAACCAAAACCACAAAACTGTTTATAAGCAAACACATAGACAAATAGTATCGAATTAAAAACCTGTAATAAGTGACCTTAGTTCATAAGAATTATTTTCTATTTCATTGATAAAAATGAAGAGAAATAAATCCAGTATATCTTTTACTACATATGTATATCAGTGACAACAACAAATTCATTATGTTGAAAATGTATCATTGAAAACTGTCCTTTTTCACTAGTAGTGAATGAAGAGATGATTGAAAAAGCTTTAAGTATTACAATGAAAACTGGATATAAAACTTGACTTACAGTTCAGAACACTTTATTAGTAAACTGAATTATCATAGTAAAAATAGAATCACTGTGGAATCAAATCTCTCAGGAGAAGAGAGCTAAGACAATACTGAAGATAATAACATCAAATGCTTTAATATGTATGTTATTGTAAGAAGATGCTGTAGTGTCAAGTGCATTATGTATGAAGTGCTACTTGTAGGCAAGAAGTCAAGCATACAATCCATGGGCTGATGATCTCTTACAGGCAGGAACACAGCATTCTGACAACCTTTCAGTGGATATTCTTGCACATTAAACAAGGAATCATTACAAAAGTTAAATTTCTTTTAAAGAGACAAATTTCCCTAACCCATCCCATCAAATAGGCCCCTTCTTAAGAAAGCCATAAAAATCAAAGAAATTTGAGAAACCTCCAGAAGTCATCTAGTCTATTCCCTTCTGCAGGTACAATCAGTTATATTTATGGCATTCCTGACAGATGTCTGTCTCACCTGCTCTTATAGCCCACCGATGACAGAGACTTTGTAATCTACTCAGAAATTCTTTCAGCATGCTCCTACATCTGCACTGTTGGAAGAATATTTCTATTGTTTAATATAAATCTCCCTTGCTGCATTATTGCTTTGTCTTATTCACTAGCTACATGGAGAACAGATTTTGCAGCAGTCTGTTACATATTTTAAGATGCTCATACTCCCCTGTCATCTCCCCTTCATGACAAGTCTAATTTCTACAATCTTTACAAGCAGATCATTGATTTGAAATCTCTTCTTGATCTCTTCTGTACTCTTTCCAAATGGTCCACATACTTCAAGTTAGGGTTCTGCTCAGAATCAAGTGAAAGAGCCTATTTCTTTCCATGGACTATTAAGGGAGCCTAGGGTTATTAGCCTCCCAAGGATAAAGTTAATCTTTGTGAAGCACTGAAGTAAATAAATTCTATTTTGTAGTTTCTTGCTAGATGTCTGCAATGTAAGGACCATTGCTCCTAAAATAGCTCCCTGACTGTTATTGTATGGTAAATGATGTGAATGACTTGTTGCTATATTCACAATACAGATGGTCTCAAAATCCACAGCTATGTGGCTTTATTATGTGACTAGGTTCTGAAGTGTGCTACTCAGCTATTTTATTAAACTTACCATGTGGAATACTTCAGTTCAACAGATGGGAATCTCTAAGTCATGTTATGAATCAGAAGGCACTCACTGGGTACAAACTATTTGAAGCAAAACTTCACTGAGTGATAACCAGGCCTTGTATCTCAAAACTTCTATCCATCTCATGGTGTTCTTTCACTCATAATTTGAGAACACATTTAATATTTTAAAAATTATTTTCTTATTTTGTGTGTAACTCCATCAAGTGATCTAAACCACAGTAAGTTTTGGCTCTTCAGAATATTATTTTTATATGATCAGGACACAAACTCTAAAGCCCCCCCCCCCCCCTTTGGCTCTTAGGCAAGATGTGGCCTCACAGGATTTCTAATGATGTATATTGACTCAGAAAAATTTAAAATAAAACTGGAACCCAAAAAACTGCTCACAGTTCATTATGTCCTTAATGTCACTGCCTGTAAGTCAGTCAGTTTTGGAGGACCATGGATCTATTATAACTACTCTAAAAATTTTATGAATAGCGGCTACAAAATACTGTACACAGACTGGATATCACCCCTGTCCTTCCCCAGGACAGTTTGAAAGGCACTACTATAATAAATCAAAATACTTGGGCAATCCATAAAAAAATATGACAGTTACAATTTTTCCCCTTGTATAGCAAGGCCATCATTTATAGTGAAAACACATGGTATGTCCTTAAAAAAATTAAATAGTCTTACCCTTTTCTGAACAATAAAAATATTGCTAGCTATAAAATTGGTGAGCAGGTTCTCTCAGTACAGAACCAGTGAAGATTAATTTCATTGGAAAGAAAACATCTAGAAGATCCATGGTGGAAGCATATGAACTCAGAAACCCAACATGTAAAATAGCAAGAAGTTACTAGTATGCTACTTCTTGCTGGCTGTCTATTACAGTAGGTTACCTGTGGTGACCATCTATCTCACATTAGACAAGGGTTAATAAATTTTAGGCACTCAGTGAATTCAGTATGAATCTTTCAGCTGACATGAGCAGCTATTGCATTTGGCCCTAGAATGAAGTTAATTGTATGAAGGCATCTTTCAGAGAGTTTTTATTATCTTAAAAGAAACAGCACTGAGAACAACAGAGGTAAAGATGCTCTTTCATATATCTCCTGGATAAGCTGTAATGTAATATTGATAAAGTAAGAAAGCAAAAAATAGTGAGGCATGTTATTTCCTTGCAGCTGGTATTAACGGCAAGTTACAAATTCAGTAACACACACTTCTGTTTCAGTGCTTCAACCAAGGTCATCGTATGCAAAATGGAACTCACACTCCAGATGTTAAAACCAGAAGAGTGTTTATTAATCTCTAGATGTGGTGTTTATAAGGAGTTATCACCTTCATGACTGCCATACAGTAGATCTCACAGAAGTCTGTGTTGAGCAACTGTTGATCACAAAAACAGGTGTGTTGTCACTGTACTTGACAAAGCATGTTTTTGACATTATTTTTTAAAGTAGCCAAGAACTCACAAATCTGTACAACAAAGGAATGAGAACAAACCCAATCTTTCATAAATTTAAAACACATATTTCAAACTAACAACCTTGGATGATTTCAAAATGCACTGAAAACAGCCTTAACTCATGTACTTGAATAGTACTTGAATTTACACAGAAAGAATCCAAGGCAAAAGTGATTAATATGAATTGTAGAATATATCATCCTCTCTAATTACTACCATACAAACAGATATGACTTATTTGTATTCTCAGACAGCCCGATCCTGACACCTCAAACAACTATCCTGCTCTGTTAAAGTTGGTTTTTCCCTTGCAACTGAAAAATCTTTACTGGTAACACACCCCAAAGGTAAGCCAATTCTTTGATACAATCTCTGATCAGAGAGAGTCTTTGAGAGCAAGTTGAAAACATTTAATTTAAATGGGGTACCACCCTGCTTTCTCAAATACTCAAGATCTTCTATATTCCTATATTGGCTAACTGATGAGACAATCTACATAATAACATGCTCCCACTGTCTGTTTCTATAGAATCAATACAGCTCTCAATCTATAGAAAAGCACCACCAACATGTACTAAGCAGATAGAACCTGCACTCTCACAATGAGTTTCTGAAGTGTTGTATGCTAATATTATCATTTCAGTTCTACAGTCCTCTACTTGCTCCAAGTTTCACATCTAACAAATGTGTATAATTCAAACAAGTCTTTCTTCTACGTAAATTGAAATATACTGCACAGGAATACAATGGTTTGAATTTAATAGCTGAATGAGAATTTTGCAGATTTTTTTTCCAAAATAAACCTGTGGTTTTCATTTTAGATATTAAAAACATCACTTCACAATCCCAGATTTGTTAAGATGTCCACTTGAAAAAAGTGCTTATACACACTTTGAGGATGTATTACTAAGTGTGCCTCAGTGCTCAGATAGGATTCAAGACCTTGGAACTGGTAATTGTAGTTCTGCCTCCTCCCCAAGAAAACTTATATTTCTTGAAGAAGTTTGTAAATTTGAAGTACTTGCTTTAATGCCTTTTATGCTGAATTTTACCTGAAGTAAACCATATGTTTGTTTTGCCAGTTATCAGGCCTAGCATAAAGGACACAGCCAGCATAAAGATGAACCAATAACCAGACTGTATTTGATACAAAAAGGGTCAGTACATGGGTGAGCACTGGGGGTACAAACAAGTCAGTCAGATTATACATAATTGACATCAATCCCACTGACCCCAACAATGACACCACACAACCAACAAGAGGTGAAATAAATGGTGAAATGCAGTCTCTCATAGAAGGGATGGGGAGAAAACCGAGTCAACAAGTCAAACACATAAGACCAAGGAAGCCACACACTGAATCTCTACACAGCCCACGTTTACAAAAGCCAGACCTGACTGGAGCCCAGTTTCAGGGAGGCAGGAGGTCCTTCCCCAACAGGGAACTCTGCACAGGGCATCCACCTCACAGACAGACACTGCCCCTGCCTGCAAGTGGTCCCAGCTTTTATCCCTCAGTGGGACACCTGACCTTGGGTTACTCAATGCAGACACCCGGGGCTCATTTACCCAATGGCTCTCCCTGCCAGGCCGGCACCACCCTGGAGGGAAGCCTAAAGGCAAACTCACCCCCCCTTTGGGAAGGGCTGTGTCAATCACCCATATGTCAACCTTAATTTGGGGCTTGGGGTTGAAACCCCAGCATTTCAATGTTTCAATCCTTTCATAGCTAGGCTTATTTTGTCCTAATGCATGGGGTATCTCCCTTTCAGCTTCCAGAATCCAGTCTGTTACTACCAGGTATGCCCACAACAGCAAGTAGTTTGGAGCAACAGGAATGGTTTAGTAAATCACACCAGTTAGTACTAAGGCCCTTACAAAAACTGCTGGGTGGGGGAGCATGGCAGTTTTGAATTGCACACTATTTGGCCCCTTGGGCTGAACATCCCTACCATGTGTGTTGCTTGAAGCCCCCAAAGGCCAAAGGTCCAGTGTTTGGTTCAGATGCCTCATCCTATTAGGGGTAAGAAAGCACTTGGTGCATACCTGTCAGAGTTTAGCGCTCTCTGAAAGAAGTCGACCTTAACACAGAATTGGTGCACCAAAACTGCTCTGCAGATCAAAAGAATGCAGAAAAAAAAAAAAAAAATAAGAAAACCAGAGGATTTGCTTTAAAACAGTACAACTAACGCAAACGAAAATACTAATGCTGATATATTCACTAAAGAATGACTGGGTGGTTTTTTTTTTTCATCCATGCAGAAAAAAATTAATTAATAATGACTTTGACAGGGAAGTAACGGTAAGATACTTCTATGATGAAGGTCCTGTGTGGTAGCATTAAAAATTTCATAATACTGAGCAAATATTCAGTTCAGCATGATTAATCAGGACACCTTATGAAGAGAAATAATAAAATTCTATGTATTAGATGTAAAAGGAATATGCTATATTTATTTTGTTTTCCCCCATATTTTCTACGACACATTGCTTAGAAAACCTCTGTCAGCTATGACCGTTGATACTTGACATGTTGTTTGGAAAGTACAAAAGCATCCCACGAAGCATTCAGAAACAAAGCTTATTTTGAGGTGAGCAACTAGCGGAAAACACAAATTAACATATAGTTCTGTGAGACTAAATTGTAAACACAAAATATATTTTAGATTATGGGTTTTTCTTATTCCTCTTTTGCTCAAGACATTTAAAGGTATACAAATGTAGCAATGCAGTGCTAGATTTTGTTGAGAGAAAGAAGATTACTGCAAGCTTAATGACATACCCCAAATCCAAGTAGGACCTTGTTGTAAGGGACTGTGTCAGCATTTTTTTCTCAGCATTGCTGTTGCACATTATCATGTCCTGAGCCAGACTGTGTCCGCTGCCTGTTTCAACACTGCAACACTGCCTAAACTGGGCCTCAACATCCCGTTGCCATGAAGAAGTACACCCTGAAGAGGACAAAAATATCCCCCCCAAAAAACGTGTCTGCCTGCAGCTGAAACAACGACATCTTTCGTAACATCTACAAAGCTGTGCTTGCGCGCAGGGCCAGGGCAAGAAGTCAGGCAGAGGAGGATGTGTGGAGGCTAAAGGTGTCACTGACTGACCACACCCCCCACCCCACCCCCCCATACGATCACCATGAACACCCAGGCATAAGCACATGGAGGAACACGGGTCAGTGAATATGATAATGAACTCTGTGGAAATGGGCAGACTGATCGTGGGGACTGGGGTGATAAAAGGACTGCCTGCTCTTCTCTTGTGGGACTCCCCATCACCTGCAGAGACCCCCCCCATCACCCACACCGAGTTCGAACCAACAGGACACCACTGGATTCGTGGTGGGGGTAACTGAGCTTGAGCATCTCTTCTGATGCTTAGCTGTTCTGACCTTTTCTGCTTCCCTCTGTCCTATCGTTATTACCTCTTTTTACAGGAATAAAGTTTGAAAGGTGATTTGACCTCATTTGTGTCTTAATCTCACTCTTGGGATCATATTGAAACCTCTCCGGACATTAGATTAGGACACTTGCCCATAATCTCATCTTTTACGCACAGTAGGCCTAAATCTTCCCTCCTGCCCAAATATATAATGTGGCCATATTCTCACAAAGGGTATGACTGCAAGTCATTAAATTGAGAAGAGGGACCCCTCTTCTAACTAAGGCCATCACAAGCCAAATTTTGATGCTGCACTTGCACTATTCAAAATTATTCTGCTCTTACCCTTTCTAAAATAACCCCATTAAGAAAAAAAAGCTTTTCTTAATAAATACCGATGTTGTTTCTAAAAAAACTTGTCCATATAGTCAGTTTCTGAACTTTACCCAGTCTAACTCATCCTTAGACATATCCTTTGTTCTCCTAATCTCAATGGGAGTGAGGGTGTGGTTTGGGGGTGGTGGGGTTTTTGCTTTTCTGGTTTTTGAGGGTGGGTCTGTTTGCTTTTTAAAATCAGATTAGTACCACTGCAGCAGGATATGGTATTGTAAGGGTATCTTAAAAGTCATAAAGTTTGAGTATGGTTTAGGCAGAGTGCGATCAATTTAACTGACAACAATTAACAGGACAAAATAAATATGTAAAATTGTCAGGTAGATTCAGAAAAAAAAAAAAAAAAAAGGACATGACCGAGAAATTGTAAAAAGTCTTGGTACTACTTGCATATTTAAAACTTTGAACATTATGACCTCTGTCACCTTTAAGACAGACAGTAAGGCAGATGCATTACTAAACTTTTCCATTCTAAACAGATTTTTGCCCTGTATAAAAGTAGAATTCACTGAGGGAAAAGTCCATTAATTTTAGAAAAATATTTTCTTCCTATTGCTATAACTTGCTAAGGACTTTTATTTTATTTTTACTTTATTTTACTACATGTTTTGGATATATTATTGTCATAAACCTAAGCTAGTAAATGATCTTCATCACTGACAAGTAACCAAATAAAGTTTTTGCAGCAAAGCTAAAATATTAGTTGCTATGAATATCGGCTGGAATCCTAGCACCTCCATCCTTGTAAGAACTTTAACACAGACGGAAAAGGGAAAATGTTTAAGACTTTTATGGAAGTAATGATGATTTCAGTCATACAACAGATTGAAGTAGAATCTTATCAGCAGCAGGATTTTTTTTTTCCCTAATGTTCATAACTGAAATAATATATTGGGGTTATATGGGAAAAAAAAATTAAGAATAGTTACTTTCTGCCCAGTGCATTAAATTGCTAATTTTTTTGACAGCAAGAGCTTAATTACTAGTGTACACTGAGATGTGAGCTGTATGGGAAGGAAAGCACAATTGCCAAATAAAGGATTAAAATAAAATTTTTAAAAAAATTCTCTGTAAGGGAAAAAAAAATTGCATGAAGGAAGACCAAATGGCAACATGTTGTTATAGCCTTCAAACGTGCAATTTGTAGATTGATTTCCCTACTCTCTTTGCATAGTAGATGTAAAGATTATGCTGAAATCTAGGAAAATTTGATTGTACATGTGCCAAAGTGAATTGAGAACTTTAGTCAAATGCCTGTCCCTGTTCTAACAAACTCATAATGAGAAAATAGCTCTGCAAGGCATTCCTTTGTAAACACATCCAAACAGTTTTGCAGCTATGCATTTTAAGAGTGTAGGCATGCAGGATGAGTCTCCCTCACTAATTTAGTTTGTTCTTGTAACATGACTGAATTCATGCAGCTTTAGTCCTGTGTGATAAGCAGGAATGTCACCCATTTCCTTATATTTCTCTCATCTCTGTGCTGTTGGTTGGTTTGGTTTGTTTTTTTTTTAGTTACTCACTGTCCCTATTTCTGGCTCATGTTTGGCAAGCCTGTGGACATTTCCACAACAGAATAGTAGAATTACTGAAAACTCTTCCCTCCCCTATACCTCAACAACAAACATTTCTCAAATGCCACCCATAGACTGTTTGGCTGATAGATGTACCACCTCTGGAGCAAAACTCACCACTCCTATTCCTCACTCCTATCTGTTTATTTGGAGCAGTTAGCTTTCTCCCTTCAGATACTTGTCAACATTTCCGGAAGATGTTTTAACTGCCGCCCTGTCAGCTGACATATCTAAAGCAGAGAGGCTGAATAGCTGTGAAAGATGTGAATCCCAACCTCAGCAAGACTCAAAGCACTGGAAACCGAAACAAACCCCTTAAGAGCATATGTTACCCTACTTACAATGAAGTTTTTGTGACATCCTTTTAATTGCAACCATATGACACTTGCTTGTAAGCCAGAGGCACTGAATATGAGTGAAAAATCTCATGTGAAGTACTAAGCTTTGCGTTTTCAGAGGTACTTTCTAAATAGATGAATAGCTTTACTTACAGCACAAAAATAAACAAAACCCCAAAAGCTTTTTTCCAACATGATTCTGACTGTGCAGCTCTCTACAGTGCTCATATATACAAGTCATTCCTGGCAGAAACTGATAAAATGCTGGCCAACAAAGAGATTTTTAAAAAGATACTGTTAGCAGAATGCCTGTTTTGTGAATAACTTGAATTGGTGGGAACAGAGTTAAGCATACAGGATTCGGACAGGAGGAGGCAACGTGATGAATTACTTTTAATAAGTGTAACACGTATGGCATTCCAAAATGCTTTGACTCTAATGCTAGCCTTAGCTGTGCACATGTTAAAGTAGCATTCCTCTGGATACCAGTGAAGTTAGTCCATGTTTCATCTAGAATAAATGAGAATTTATTCATGTTTAGGCCTTCAAAACTTCTTTCCCATTTTCTTTAAAACAACCAACACAAATTTCAACTAAAGCATACTACCAAAGAATGCTCTTTGTTTTTCACCATCTCCATTCCTCTATCCACCTATTTCTATATCCAAACACATTTAAAAGGATGTAGATAACAGTTACCTGAATGATTTATTTTGTAATAAGATATGAAGCTCCAGAGTGGTTTCCATTAGCACATCTTGCTTACACTGTGTAGAATAGGAATGAAAGACAGCTTTACATGACAGTGTTATGAGAAATCAGAGAGTGAGATGACATGCTGAGATATGTAATTTCAGCAAAGTGTGATTAATTTTTTAAAAAAAGGATTGCAGACTCATACAGTCTTAATTTTAAAAGAGCATAAATAATATCAAAGTATCAAATGTGAAATGCTAGAGGAAACAGCGGCTAAGATATAAAGAACAAATTCAAATTAAAAACCGTGTATGCTAGATTAATCTTGCTAGGACTACCCGAGTTTTAGCCCTGAGTATAATTTGGTCCTTGAGTCAGGAAAGCACTTAAGCATGTGTTAAATCTATCTCCATTTAGAGAAGCACTTTAACACAAGTTCATCTTCAAGCACATGCTTTAAGAGCCATTGTCTTCTGTGAAGCTGTAACAGAAGCTTAAAAATGTAATCATGTAATTAAAGCTCTATATAGAATAGAGCCGCTTCCCTGGAAAGGGGCCTTTGCCATGTACATGTAAGTGGTAAAATTGAGAGAACTCTAGAAATGAGAGGGTAGTATCGAAATGTGGAAAAGATGATCAGGCTGAATGTTAGAAAAAGTTACAATCCCCAATTAAAAATAGAAATATATACAGAAAACTGATGTTTGGAAAGAATATTATATGCGGCATTAAACTGCAAAATATGGACATTCTGATCACAAGCTGCTCTGTATGGATTATTCAAGAGGGTATGACTAACAGCAGAAGAGTACAGTAACTCAGAATTTTAGATATCAATGGGATTCATCTCACCTAACCTTATGTGTGTAACAGTGACATCAGGTAGTAGATAGTCACTGCAGAGCAACTGTTACCTTCAAACGGCAGTTACTTCTTTTTCAAAATTATTTTCAAAGACAGGCAGCATCAATTTCCCCTGAAGATTTCTATTTCTTTCTTTTGATAGAGGATCCTGACTAGATTAAATTTAGGTGACAAACATTTACATGGCCAGAGTTAGATGAGATGCATCTCACACTGTTGTTGATTAAGGACCTTAGAAAACCTAACTGCTTTGGAAATTTTTCCATTGTAGACAGTCATTAATTTAGGCCAGATGATAGCTAAATTAGAACTAGGGGAAAACGAGAAACATGGCATATTTGTGTAGGAAGGCAGATTAAAACACCTCAGCAAAATGTGATCTGTCTAGAAACACTTTCAGTATCAAAATATCTTAAAAATCTAATTTAGTTGCAGAAATGGATATTGTTATTATACTTCAGAAATTTATATAATTCCCCTGTCCAGAATGTGGTGACTAGACTCATAACACCAACACTTCAGGCAGGTGATGCATATAAGAGCAAGTACAATCAAAGGTGAGCACATCTTTAGGTAGTTCTGCATATTTTAAATCTGAATCACTCTCTGCAGGTACTACTATCTTCTGTGACAAAACAGCAAACTAGCAGTTAATAAATTTCCAGTGAGGCACCTGACAATGTATCAAGTACTAGGATGAATCTAAGCCTAATTATATAGACAATCCTATCTGCAGACAACCTCTAATCCAATAAAAAGCTTTGCTGAAAATAGGCTAACCACAAATTTAATTTTTCTTTTCTAAAAATGTTAGTTCTTCAGCACCTGATTAAATGAGAATGCACTTTCTCGATAATGCCTTGCAAGAATTACTACTTCAAAACTTATTTTCTATGAACATTTTTGTAAGGAAGGAGAAATTTTTCATTAGAATCTCATAAAAGGCTCACAGGGCACTTAGACATTGATTGATTTAAAACTCAGATTACTTTTTTCTTCTTATGTTACCCAAATTCTAAATCTTATAGTTACAAATGTTTTGTCACCTTAGGCCTTCTCTGCAAATCAAGTAAAATCTGAAATAATTTATGGTGAAAATCAGAAACAGAACACCTGAATTGGGGCAGACCACTGAACTTGATCGTCTGGTCCACACACATTTGTTATGATTCTGTGGATTAATTATGTGTAAAGGCCTCAGATTAGACATTCTCTTATTTTAATAGAAGAATTTCTTAAAGCAAAAACGGGATAAGAAAAACAGCTAATTCAGAAGAGATCATCTGGAGTATTTAATAAAAAATAATATTTCCTAACTTCAAATATAGAATAATCTTTATTATTAAATATGTGAGAGATGAACATCAATATTTAAAGAAAGGCTTGTGATATTTCAAATTTGCTAAAAGACATAATTTGGGACTAGTGTAAATTATTGTTAGCATTCATAAATTACTTCCATTGTGTTTTACTACTATTCACATCATCTTTTCCTTGTAATGAAAGGATCATCAACACCCATTTGTTGTCTTCCATGGAAAACAAAATTTTCATAATGAAAAGCAAGGTTTTACAGGCTTTTTTTAATTCTTCCTACACACAATAGAGACATGGCCTAAAGCATCACATAGATTAAAGTAGTCTTAATTAGTATAGTTTTGAATTCAGTTAATTGTTAGCTTTCAGTCTAATAAGCTGTTTAAATAAGAAATTCTTAGCTATCAAATGAGGTAAATATCTCTCTCCAACATAATATCGGCAGATTTTGGTCAGCAAAAAATCTGAAATATGCTATGTGCTCAGCTTTCTGGTACAAAGGAGAACCTTGGCTACTATTCAGCCTACTCACACCCACATGTGTGCACAAACACAAAAGTAAATGAAACACATAAATTGAGAAGTTTATAGGCAAACTGAACTGCAGCTTGGACAAGGAATCCATCTTAAATTCATAAGATCTAGTAAGACTAACAGAAAGACGACAGAAACTTTTTGTCCATCACCAAATACTTTCACTCCTAAAAATTCCTAGGGAAGTACCAACAGCATTGTTGTTCCAAAGGTCTCCCCAAAAGAAGTTATCACTGATATTAATCAATCTGAAATACTGTAATGTATTCATCATCACATATATTCCTAAATGTACTTCTTTCTAATCTGCATCTCCTAATTATTTTTGCCCTTTTCCTCTCTCACCATTTCTGCTCCCAAAATCTCTTCCAGCAATGAACAGCATTTTACATAGAATATGTAAATATTAAAATATATAAAATATATAAAAATATATAAAATATTATATATAAAATATATAAAAATATGTGACCTAATGAAGAAGCTGTCCTCCCCTAGTTAAGTGTTTAGTGCTGCAATTTCACTTGAAGGTAGAGATCTTATCTCTGATACTTAAAACAATTTGAAAATAATGGGAAGGAACTTCCATTTTCCCATTTTCCCTTTCTGGAGAATGTCACAGAAGCTGTGTAAAGCTTTTACAATAATCCATACCTTTGAGTCCAGCAGGCATTTTTTACAAAATTTTGGATACACTGATTTCCACTGTCTAGGTTTTTGGGTGTTTGTAAAATTACTTCTGAACACTTGCTGATTCACAAGAACTTAAAATTTAAAGCACTATTAAATAATAATAAAACTTGTCTGAAACCTGTCAGAACTTTTTGAACAACTTTAAAAAGAAAAATGAGGCAAAATATCTGCAACATATTACTGGTAAATTCGTACAATGTACAACTACCTGGAATGATAGATAAATTGTAGCATCTATTGTTATGTAAGATCAGTTGGACCATAGTACTGGATTTAGTAGCGGATATTTTGAAGAATTCCCCACTGAATTGTTCTCCTAACTTCTTTTGGAATTAGTTATTGCTGCTGGCTATTCTGGGCACGTTCTTATATTTCGCTTTTCTCTGTGAAGTCCTAGTCACTGTAAGTAACATCTATTATGTGTTGCTTGTTTTGGCATGATGATCCTTCCTTACCATGCCCTTGTTCATCACATTCAATTGTTTTACCTGATCTTAGATGAGACAGCACTTTTGGGCAGAAACCATGTGTGTCTGAACTACAACAAGACCTCTGAGCACTTCTATTTCCAATGATTTCTTTTGAATGTTCATGGAAGTGGTTCTTTAAAATGTCACACATAACCACATGTGTTCTCCACTGCTTAATATATATTTTTCTACTGAACTACATTGAAAATATCAAATAAAAGACAACATTATACATAACATGAAAAGAAAAAAGCAGCAAACATCTCCCAGTGTATACTAAAGGCTGAAGATGTCTGAAATAGATAATAAACTTGGCTAGGCTTCTGAAAGGCTGTAGGTTAAATGTGGAAATTTATAGGAACATATTCACTTTTTCCGTTACTTTCTTACACATACTTACAGGTACAGTGCAATCAGTATGCAGTATGCAAATAGTTACCAGAGACCATCACAGACCTTTCCCTACTTAAACAGCAGTTAACAAATGCAATCACTTAGTGAAAAATGGTAGACCACTCAGAGGTCTGAGTAGTGGTTACTTTGTACTGGTAAGGTGTAATGAGATGACAAAGAAAACATCTATTTCATAAAAATATTTAGAAACCAGTGTATGAAAACCACTTATTGTTGTCCTAAAACCAATGCATGGAATTAGGAGAATATTAGGGATCATTAATAATTTTCTGTAAAGAATTGGTTATTTCTCTCAAAACCTAGGAAAAAAAAATCTGGAAAATAGTCTTCATTAATCTAATATTACATTCCTCAATTCTTACATAGGACTAATTTATGGCAAACTTATAGCGAAAAATAGAGTAGTTGGTAGCAACAGAATCTCACAGTTTTTCAGAAGAGTTAAATCATATGAAAATCCCTCTTTCTCCAGACACTTGCAAGTGCTTCAGAAGTTGTTTCAAAGCAATATTAATAGTTCTATGAGTAATTGCTGCTGGAGGGAGACTGAAAATGGACCTTCCTGGGAACAAAACTGTAAATGATGTTACATTCTTACTCTCTGTATAAGCAGAAGTGGTTAGTTATTAAAAATATACTTCCCAAGAAAGCTGAATTACACAGAAATAGAAATACCCGTTCAAAATGTGTTTCTGGGCTACATTTTTAACTCCTCTTTATAGGAATGATTATGGAAATAACTTTGCTGAAAAGCCCCAAGGAGAAAGTAGAGCACAAAACTGTGTGTTTAAATGAAAATGGATTTAAACATGAAATATTGGAATTGTTGTCATTCAACACTTTGGCAATATAATAATATTTTATAAAGGCTTTTCAGATCTTCCAGTAAAGGAATAATCCATCTCTGACTCATAAAACAGTTGTTAGCTCATAGAGTTCAGAAGTAAGTATACTACACTCCTTTCCTCTCTTATTTCTGACACCAAGAAACAATATAATTATACCCAGCTTTAAGATCTGATCAGTGGCAACCTCTGGTTATCCTTTACATAATAACTTTGTTACAGCTCAAGTATCCATGTTCTGCTGCAATTAATCTAAATATATTCAAGTACATAAGAGAGTAAAAGAAAACAGAACTTGCACGTTAGGAACGTACCACATTCTCTGGCATTTACAGTGTGTTAATAAAATAAAACATAAGCTGCTGTGCATGCGCTTTACTGACATAGTTTACCACACGATTATACAACCATTACACGTCAGTATTTCACTCATGTGCCAGTCTCCTACTACTCAATTAAGGACATGTATTTATGTAGTGATTGACTGGTTCAAATGCTTTTCATGTGAAATACCTAGACAGTAATTTTCCTAGGACAGAATGGTCCACAAAGCTCAAGATGGAACATACAGTGTTGAGGAAAAGTTGAGTGGTTTATATTTGATCCAGAAGAGATTGATGACATGCATAAAATTAGCATATGCTGTGTAAAATATCCAGTTTTTGTAAATACCTTCCTGCAGAATACTCTGTCGATAACATTTTGATAGACCTGTCTATTTGAGCCTGCTAGGTACAAGTAGCTCAAAAGGGTGAAAATAAATGACCAAAACTCCAAAAGACCTCCAAAATAATGAGCAAATCATATGACAAACAAACAATAATAATGGAATAAAAGATCTTCACTGTGACATTTCTGATACAGGAAAGACAGCAGAACAAGCCTCCAAGGCTATGACTTCAATATCCTGGGTCTGTTCGCTGGCACTGAGAACACCAGCATGGAAAAGATTGTACTGATGCTATTAAATCTTTTGCTCTCCAAAACAGTCAGGTCAGGACAAGGCACATCTGAACTGCCTACTGGGGATGGTCTCTGGTCTGCTCTGACTACTGGACACTGCCCAGGAGCTTCTTGGAAAAGCTGCTTCCAGCCTGGGCCAAAACCATTCGAGGGACAAATTTAACAATTTAACAATGTATACAATTCAGTTCCAGTGGCTGGAAACATTCCTTGCAGCTGTTTTATTTAGTATAAATATAGCTTCTGTTGTCACTAGAGATTTGCTATTGATAGTCCAGTTATGCAGAAGGTATTTCAATGATATGTTTATGAATGACAGTATAAAGCCTTTTACTTCTTATGAAGCAATAGCTCTTTACAGAGTACAATAAGAAAAAGGCACTTGAAGCCTCTACTAACATAAAATGCATAAAATAAACCTTTCCAGGTTTATTAAGTTATTAACTGAAAAAGATGTCATATTTAAAATAGTATATTAACTCATTTATTATTTATTGATTATATTAAAATAATGAACTTTTAAATTTTGAAATATGCTTTTAAATCAACAATTTCTGAAGTCAAGATATCCTAAGCTGTATGTTTTTAGAAACAAACAAACAAAAAAATCCCTCTAGCTTCAGAGGCAATTACTTTAAGGTATAAAGTGACACACTGACAGCAGTACTACCAAACATAGCAAATATACCAACATGCTTGTGTTTACAGGCTAGTCTATAGGCTTGTCAGACATGTCCAAAGTAAAATATATTAAGTACAAATTTTATTCAATGATTAAAAAACCCTCTTCTGAGAGAATTTATGCACCAAATAAAAAGCATTACTAGAGTATAATCCAACAGAGAACACTTTTTTTTATTCATAGGGAAACTTCCAAATTGATGAAAAATCAAGAATAGGAATCTGATAAAAGTAAGACACTAAATGTTATAAAAAAACAAAATCAACTTTTGGAATGGCATTATAACCAGAAGAGCTATTAAAAAAAAAAAAAAAAAAGGTGTTTGCCTTCTTAACTCCAGACAAATGGATTCAAATCCAGAAAATCCCATTTCACTTTTTCTCCAAAACAAAATAAACTCAACCTAAACCTACTTCCATATAACTAAATAATTCCTCTCTTTGGAAAAACAAAACAAAACAAAACAAACAAACAAACAAAAAAACCCAAAATATCTTGTTTATTTTACTTTTAAAATGTGCCAGTAACCTTTCTTTCTGTTTACAGAAAAAAAAAAAAAAAAAAAAAAAAAAGTCCTTGGCCAAGTTGTCCTCTTTTAGCTGTGCTATAGGACATGCAGAAATTCTGGTTTGACCTCTTTTAACTTCCAGAAAATAAATGGGAGAGCACATGTTCAATCAAAGTGATTGTATTACCTGAGGCTTCCCCCTCAAATCTGCAGCTGCTAGCTGGAAAGCAGTGAAATGAGGTCGCGAGGATGAACACAATGAATTCCAGAGCTACACAGGCACTCCTGGATGTTTCCCCAGTGACAAAGTATTTGAGCTGGCAAATATCTCCTTTTGATCAAACATTTTAATACCAGTAGAAAAAATCTGTTTTGCCTATTGCTAACCAGACCTACTCTGGACATTTAAGTCATGGTAGAAAGCAGGTCATGGGCAGAGGACATCTGCTGCACAAAAGTACTGAGCAGTCAAAGAGTTCAAGCTGTGAGGAATCTCAGGATGTCTCCAGTCCACCCTTGTGCTCAAAGCAGCATCAGCTGTAAGATTAGCAAAGGTTGCTCAGGGCTTTACCCAGTCAGGAGAACCTCTAGGGATGGAGACTGCAGAGGCCACCCCAGGCAGCCTATTCCTTCACTTGACTGTCTTCACAGTGAAAAAGTTCCTCCTATCCATACATACTCAATGCCAAATATGCAGAGATAATTCTACACCATTTGCTTCATAAATCGACTCTCACTAGTATGAATGCAGACAAACTGTATATCATGTGAACTGCATACAGGATGTGACACCACCTGCAGCTGAACAGTAGCTGTCCAGACTCCAAGTGGTCACATCTTGAGATTTTTAAGCATGAAAAAATAATCCCTTGTTGAAAATTAAGAGTATTTGAAAATGCATTATTATACTTCACTCAGTGATCCAATGTACCATTCATTCTCTGCAACTGCTACTGCTGTTACTTTCAAGAGATACTGCTGTGTCTACATATGAATGGGAAAAGAAAATGAAAATTTGCTTCTACTTCAGTGGTCAGCTCTTAAATTAATACAGCAAACATGTCTATATGCAAATCATCATGCCCTCTTTAGGGTTATGTAATCAAAATAATAACCAATTTATTCTCATCTACCAAATTAGTTTTATAACAAGAGGAGACATTTTACTTTGTCAGATGGCAATACACAAGGATGCTGAGGTAGGAGCTGTTTTCTTTGTAACACACTTAAAAGGAAGTTTTCAAATTTTCTAGCTATTAAAAGTTACTTTTGTAAAGAGAGGCTGGCTGCTCAGATGTAATTTTTAAGTTCTTTATAGATGACAAAAAAACCATTGTCAGCAACTAAATACTACTTTCAAGTATTTTAGCATGTACTAAAACTTTTTATGATACAGCTTCTAAATTAGAGAAATGTGATCGTGTATGTGCTCAGGTTTCTGTCATCAGTGAAAGATTACCTGACAACAAAGAACCAATGACAATTAATTTGGTTATAAACATAACTTTTATCTAAAAACACCCCAGGGCAAAGCAGAAGAAAAATGAAAAAGAATTGTAAAGACACACTCATGCTCAATTAACTGACTTCAAGTCTTGCTTTCAAGAAATAAAATTATTACATCCTGATTCAGCTTTTTTTTTTTTTTTTTTTTTTCCCGGGGGAAAAAAAGTAAAAAGAAAAAACCCACCACTTTTAAAGATCTGTACACTCTGCAGGAATGACAAAGTTTGGCGAAAAAATAAAATGGTTTTATTATCTGAGGAATATCAAGTAGTTCAAAAATACTGGACTGCGAGCTTGCATGCTTCAGAAATCTTGTTAAGAAATAGTAGAAAAAGTGTTTTATCTTAAAATCACAGATTTTTGAATTTCTTTAAAAACTGTTGAAATCGCTTAGTCAATTTCTACATCAACTGGAAAATATATTTTCCTTGTGTAAACAGACTTGGGCAGATTGTAGAAGCCCATTAAATATCATTTCTGTTAAAACTGAGATTTAAATTAATTTCAATTATATGCATAAAGAGTTATGAACAAAAGTTCAGAAAGCAGATGTATTGAAATGCATTAAACCTGATAATATGCACTAGTTAATACCAAGTCAAAGCTAAAAATAATTGAGAGCATTGAGAAATGTGAGAGCTGTGGAAATGTATACGAAAAAAAGAAAAAAAGTCCATTCAGTAGTAAGAGAAATAGTGTTTTTCTTCAGTATCCCTTAGAATAAAACATTTTCCCGTAGTTAATATTCTGGTTGTTGAAAGATGGTTATCAAGTACTTGCATATGAAGGGGCCTAAAGTGAAGATTGATTCATTATAATAAAACATTTTAAAAGGGAGAAAGTGGTATGTTGGGGACTATTTTAATTTTCATCACAACATTAGGTATCAAGTCATTACTTTCTTGTAGATATCAGTAAGAACATTTGCAAAGGTTCTCTGAGCATTATCACCAGCCAAATATCAAGAGTAGATCATTGAAAACTAAAAAATATACCTCTATACCTCTTTTGAAGGAGCCAGCAACTTTAATTAAACTATATAATATTCTGACTAGTAATATTATGTCACCACTATACTGAGCAGGGCAGGGGCAGCAATAAGAGACTGAAGAAAGATAAGGAAATTTTGTTCCTCATTCACACCCATCTTCCCAGCTACAGAGTTAGCACATGTCCATAGAACAAAATTCTTCTTTCCTCTGATCTTCTGAGATTAGCCCTTCCACAGCTCCAGCAAGTAGCATTGTTCAAGACATCAGTACACCAGTCGCAGAACACTACAGAGAAGGTAAAATGCTGTGTAAAACCATGAAATGTGGTTTTCTGTCCTCCAGAGAACTAGACTCACTGCTGATCCGAGGTGAAGCATGAAAAAAAGTCCATGTTCCCCACCTTATTTGTTCCTAGGCTGAATCTAGACTTGTAACCTGGAGGTACTGCAGTGTCCTGTTATATAAAATACAGTGAAACAGCCTGGAAAACCACTGTAATCCACATTGTAACACCTCCTTCATAGTCCTCAGAATCTGATTTTACCTAATTTCCTCTCTGACATGCCCACATAAAAGTTCTTAGCCTTGACAAAGGCCGAGAAGGCCATTTCTGTGCTAGCCTGCTGTAAGGGGAAACTGGAAACAAAATTTTTATTGGTGCCAAAACTGCCAGTACTGTTCACTTAGAGAAATCAACAACCTAATGCAAGGTCAGCTGTAGAAATCTATTTCTTCTAAATACAAATTTATTTCTTCTATGTGGAAATAAATGATTGAATGAACATAATGTGAAATATGACAAAATGAAGCACATTTACCAGCCAGATCTTACCTAAAAAAGGCATGGTGTACGCCAGCTCAACAACCCTTCATTTCCAAGCCACAGGGATTTAATTTAATTTTTTCTTTCTCTATGATGAATATTTTAGTATTGGAAGATATCTGTTTACAGTCACAATGTTGCTAAAACTGCTAAGGATGTAATTATCCACTGATTTCAAATGAAGAATCACATAGTCCCCAATAGCAGTCTGGAAATCTTACTCCGTATTAAAGTACAAGTACATTATATCACATTATGTTGCCCTGTTCTTGCTTTATTAAAGGGAAATGGAGAACTTGTAATTCATTCAATTTACTGAACAAGTAATCAAAATCCCTGGAGGTATCTGATTGCCCATCATGATCTCCTTACACAGAGAAAGGCAACAATGAAGGTGATGACAACAACAAAACTTTAACAATAACTCTGTAATAATCCACTTCAATCTGAATAGATAATTGGCATAGGCTAACAGTTACCATGAGTTTACCATGTTTTCAGCAGTATGACAAATGATGCATATTTTCAAATTCAGATGTATAGAGACTAAAAAAGAGAGCCCAGAATTACAGACACTAAAGTAAAAAGAATCAATTAGATACTGTCAGATGTAAAAAAGAAAAAAAAAATCTATCAAACATGCCATAGACATATATTTTAAATAGAAGCAAATGCTTTATGGTTTTTAAGACAACTGGAATGAAATTCACTATAACAAAACTAAATATCCACATCTGAGTTAATCACCCCAGGTGCCTTTTATAATAATGAAAAATAGGTTTGTCTAGCATATGATTCATTTCTACCTAAAGAAGTCATCTAGATAGGTCAAATGGATTATGCCCTAAAATGGACATCTTTCTCTTAAATATAAAGGTTAACCATCTGTGATACAGATGTGTATACTGTAGATATCTAAAGCTAGACAAGATGAATCCCAGTCAAAATAACTAGTTAAGACACCAGTAGGTCAGTTATAACAATCCAAAATATTGAAAAGATTTGGTCAGATTGCGCTTAGGTATATCTACTGGTGCTTTAAAAAAAAAAAAAAAAAAAAAAAAATTAGTCTGAGAGTCCTTACTCCTTTCACTTCTCCTTGAGAATGGATTTGTGCTATACAAACCTTTGACTAAGTGTCCTATGTGTCAGTGTTTTAAAACTGCTGAAGTTCCAAACTACCATCTAGTTTCCACTTTAAAATTGCAGTAAATTAAACAACAGTCCTTAAGTTGTCTCTAAGTGCCTATAATTAAATCTTCACTCCTAATGATGCCGTCCATTCCAAGGGCAAATTCAATATGGTAAGAGATGTAGGAAAGGAGAATTATAACAAAATCCTATGGCTTGGCATACAGCCATGTGTAAAGGGCATACATTACCACTTCAACAATTTCTGCAGGAGTTGCTGGAAGAGAAGCAGTCTGGAGAGGGTACAGATGAGACACAGTAAAAGATACAACCACCTTTTCTTGTTCTGACCCTCCATACTCCTTCAACTGTTTTTTATCATGTGAATAAATTCTTGCTTTGTCAAAGCTTAACCAAATTCTAATTTATATACTTCATTCTCAAGCAAGGTATAGCCATGTTAATATATCAAAAGTATGCAGTATTAGGGTGTGTGTCCAAATCCAGGTATTAACACATTCCATGAGATTCCTCTACTCTTCTTTGAAGGTCTTATCCTATAACCCTTGTTAGATTTGTTGTTGTTGAGGAATCCACAAAGACTCTTGTTAACATGCACAGGTTAACAATGGATGATAACAATAGATAGGAAAGTGAATTTTAACAGTGTGTGAATGGAATACTCTATTCTGAGATGATGCTGCTCCAAACCAGAGTACCCTAAAGAGGAAATTGTCAATGACAATGGATAAAAGGGGGTCCAAAGGAGGGCCACGAGGATGATCAGAGATCTGGAGCACCTCCCCTATGAGGGCAGGCTGAGAGAGTTGGGGTTGTTCAGCCTGGAGAAGACAAGGCCCCAGGGAGACTTTAGAATCTCCTGCCAGTAGTTAAAGGAGGCCTACAAGAAAGGTGGGGAGGGACTTTTTACAAGGGCATGTAAGTGATAGCACAAGGAGTAATGGTTTTAAATTGAAAGAGGGTAGATTTAATGTAAGGAAGAAGCTCTTCATTATGAGGGTGGTGAGGCACTGGCACAGGTTGCCCAGAGAAGCTGTGGCTGCCCCCTCCCTGGCAGTGTTCAAGGCCAGTCTGGATGGGACTTTGAGTAACCTGATCTAGTGGAAGGTGTCCCTGCCCATGGCAGGGGGGTTGGAACTAGATGATCTTTACAATCCCATCCAAGCCAATCATTCTATGATTCTATGAATGACAAGATTTGCATGAAATTACCATCGCTTAGATTAAAAAATAATCAGATAATTGCAAAGGGGCTTTTGAGGAAAGGAGTCAGTTTGACCACAAGAATAAAGAGGCATGACATTTTGTGATGGGGGAGACACCTTGGAACAGAAAAGTGGTAACAGAGCAGCAGTCCAATTCCAACATGACACTGCCAGAATCATCCCGACTTCATTCTGGGCCTAATGGAGTCTTCACCTCATGTAACAGCACGGGCAGCTGCACTCCAGCTAGAGGGATGGCGCTGCAAGGGTGCCACATGCTGGGACCCACACCTCAGAGCACCTGTGTGAGCCCAATGGACCTTTTGCACCAGCAGTAGGTTGGATGTAGCAGACACATAAAGCCAGAACACTTGCAATCACACAGGGAGTGCGCATCAAGAGGGGAACCCGCACTCACGGACAGGATCAGGTGCGGACATAACCATATGGTTGTGCGTGTGCAGTTAAAGCTTCCTAGAATTATTGGAGGGCAGTTAGAAAAGTGTAAGGGTACATTCACACTGTGTAGGTGCCCAGTACTATGCTTTATCCATTTTATTGCTGACCTTGACCCCAGATGTATAGTTCACCAACTGGCCCATTAATTACATATAATTCACAAATCAATAAACCACTTTGATCCTGGTTTAGTTTAACCCAGGTGAGCTGAGTAGTTCTTCCCTGCCACAGTTGTTGCATTTACAGTTTAGAATAATTAGAGCTCTGATAAAAATCTCTAATAATTCCCACCTATAACTTTTGCCCAATAAGGTCACACAAGACCAAGGATTTGTAAACTAGATGATCTCTTAAATCATCAATATGCAGCTTGCTGAAAGTTATTTAGCAAATGCTTCAAAGTCTGACAAGAAACTGGCACAACTTCAACTGGACAGCAATACTGAAAAAGTAATAAACCAATTCATTATTCATAGTATTGAAGTATGCAAATATTTTTTGTTTACATGTTCACATGTACACTTAAGGATAAATACTTTTATTTATGTTACAGTGAATCATTTTTCTCCCTCAAAGTTTGGCAATACCAGGAACACACACAGTAGCAAAAGTCATTGCTGTGAAAGCCGATCAACTGGTCTAACAATGAGGCTCCTCAGCTTAATTTTGAATTGATTGAGGGCTTTTGAAGCAACACAATCTTTTTTTTTTTTTTTTTGGTGTGTGTGTGTGTGTGTTTTTCTTCTCCATATGATACTTGTACTTATATTTATGTAAAAGTACTTACGAATTGCAACTCTGATGGTGACTTTTATGGTGACTTCTCATCTAAATTAACATCTGCTTGATGTTATGGAGACATGATTTTAAAGATAAAAAGTGATATCAAATATAAAAGTAAGAGAATATGTTACCATTCTATTTTGTCAAAATCTTAAGAACAGTAATTATATTTTTGTCACTTAAAAAATGTGTGTGCAAAAGGTTTGCCTTTTTCTTCTATCAGTCTCAAAATCAAAATTCTCCTTCCAAACTTTGTCTTACTTAATATCTAATGAAAATATAATAATATAGTTTCATTGACAATTGTATGCCTGTTTCAAATTATATTAGATTATGATATGATTATTTAAATGGTATTAGATTATACAGAAAAATAAACAAAAATAACAGCAATAATAAATATTATGCATTTTTAAATATTTAAAAACTCACAATTTCTCTTTAGAAACATTTTTTAAAATTTTCTAAACTTTTGTCCCCCCATATAAGATTCTGTCAAAATCAGTCTGATGTTGATAAAAATGGTTTAGCTGAAATGTAGAGTTTGTGAGCTTCTTTCCTTTCTCAGCAGAAGGTAGAGAAATATGATGTTGTATAAAATTATTATTTCTCTTTTTCTCAGGTACAGACATTTCCCAGTGCTTAGATGTTATGGAAAACAACAGCAACGTAATTTTGGACAATGATTGTCCTAAATCTCTGTCAGTTTATCCCCATATAATATCTGACATTGTGGCCAGGGAGTTTATTCTGAATGTAGAAGTTAGTCTACAGATTTGGTCATCACATATTTCAGGCAAATTAATCCCTGAACCAGACAGTACATAGAGCAGTAACTGGTGCTTTCTATAACTTATGTCTTGAAACATTTTGCAGTTTTAAAGTGCACCATTTTTACTCCTAGATTTTACCTCCTAGAACTAGTATCTGCCTTGCAAGTTAAAGTAAGTTCTGATAAGGTAGAGTGAGTAGATATACAGCTACAAATTTAAGGGTTGTTATGTGAATGCAGCATTGGTATTTATTTTAACTAGTTTTAAAAGTATACAGAAACTTTTATAATATTTTTCACATGAGTAGATAAGTAGAAAGACTAGATACTTTTGGGAAGGGCGAGTGAAATCATAGAAAGAATATATCTAAGAACAGGGAAGCTGCTGTGTTATTTCAGTCCTTTTCCTCTGCTAGCTATTTTCAAACCTGCATTTGACTTCCTAACACTAATTGGAGTATTGACTGACCATATGAATGCTTGCCCTCATTGTTCTACTCTCACAAATTAACTAGTGAGTGCCTCCAGTTATCTAAATAAGGTGCTGATTGATCATGTGGAAATAATTAATCAAGCTAGAGCTGATATGATCTCCAGCCATGTCAGAACTTTCTTTTCTCATTATGCTTACCTCGTGCAGAATTTAAATTTACAGCCTGTGGCAAAAGGTAATGTTTTTTGAGAGGCTTCTACAAGTCAAATTACAAGGAGGAAGTCAGATTTCATTGTAATAAGACTTTAAATGAGTCCAATTACATTTTAGTTCAAACAGTCTTGTTTCAAATATTGTTCTGCTTGTCTGGCAGCATTTAATAGAAGCCAACATTGAGTTTAGAGCACTGGGGAATAATATGCCAACTTTCCTGTCTTGAATCAGTGGAAGCAGGCGTCCTTAGTGGACAGGCACTTAAATGCACATAATGCATAAACTGCAATGCTGTTAAAACTGTATTTCTCCTTAACGACAAGTAGACATAGTAAACAATACAACGCCTTTTACTGCAGCAACTCATTTATCATGAACAAGCTTACTGTCCTTCACCATTCACCTTCCCCACGTACACACACACATGCTTAAAGATTTTTTATCTTTCTAAATGAAAAAGCAGGCGTAGCATACACTATTACTTTGTTCAGCAAAGTACGTTACACTCTTAGTAATCATGTAAAGTCCCTAGACTTCTGCATAGTATCTTAGCTAGGAAAAGCACAGTGGGAGCGATCTTCTGAATCATCAGATCCAGACTACTGCAATGACAAACGGATGCTATATGCTAGTATTTCTTGATGCACAGTCTTGGTCCTAGCTGGCACTTCAACACAGATGTTCTTACAGAGAACTGGAATTACCTACTTTCTCCTCTCAACACACTAGAAATGAGACAAGAGGAGAAAGCTTTTAACAAAGATGTCATAATGTTATGACAACACAAGAAGGCTGAGAGGTAGCCCACAGTGTAGCAGTGTGCCTGTTTTCTCAGAGGTCTAGAGGTACGAGATTCTGACCTAGACTAACATGAGATGTTTGCCCAAACAGCTCTGAATTTCTGCTACACTGAAAACCACACCACCACTGATGAAAATGAAACAAAAAGCAACATTTGATTCATAATTAAGAGTAGTTCCTAAATGTACATACTTCAGCAACATTCCCTCAGATAAGTTTGGTGGTGAATTCAAGCTCGAGAGCATTTTCTAATTCAGAGGTAACAGAAACAAAGGCTCTCTTTTAATTGCATATGAATCAGCTTTAAGATGATTTTTTACATCATTAAAAGAGCACAATTCACAGCTTTCTTCCAGCATACAACAGAAAATTTATGCTTTTACCCTTTGAATGCAGAAAGTATGTATTTGTAGTAAGGAGGAAAGAGCTGGATTCTGCACATTCAGATATATTCCTGTGCGAGTATATCTGTGAAGTGTTTGACATTAAAACATAATTACAGCAAGGAACTGTCACACAGAGTATTTGAAAGCAATGCACTTAGTTGGCCATGATATATCTTTAATAGCCATTTAAGATCTTCACCAAAAGGAACAGAACACAAATCTGCAACATTACCCAACTGGGAATATAAATGGTCATCTTGTTTCACTCATAAATGAGCACTGTTGGCAGTGAACCATTATGGAGAAATATATTACCTTATTTCCAGTAGTAGACCATTATCAAATGTTACCAGATGCTCATCTCAATTGTCAGTCATATTTGAAGACTCTAATGATGCTAGCGAGCCTTCTACATAACAAAAAAAAAAAAAAAATAGGCTTTCTTCACCTCAAAGCTGCTTATCCCAGGATACACTCCAATTTTGAAAGCAGGTCCATTTCCATTCTGAATGCACAATTTCTTCAAAACAGACCATAACTTACTGGAGGGTTTCTTAACGGCTGCAGAAGACTGTCCCAGTAACTTTCCATAGCTTAATTCCCAAGAGGGAGATAAATATCTAAAACACAACCTCACTGGTTATGCTAGCAGCATTAACTTTATCATGAATGTATTATTTTATGTTTTAATCACAGCACAGAATTTTATTCACGGAATATGCTTAAGGAGAATGAGTAAACAAAAACCCCCTTAAAAGAGTATAAAAAATATTTATGTATTTTTTTAAAACAAAATTATTCTGAACACAGTATAGCTACTTTTATGTACATACATATATGTATAATATAGGCATACTTTCACTGCTACAGTCTTAAGTTATGGCTTAGATTCTAAACCAGCTAATCAGTTTTGGCCTCTGCTTGCAGTCTGTATGGCATTTAAAACCAGGCTTGAGTAAAGTAAAAATGCCTAGCACATTTGAAAGCCATGTAGTGCATAGCTGTGCTTATCTAAGTGGATCAAGCCGTGAGTCAGAATGTTGAATGACCATTCGGTATCGTAAATAATTAAAGGAATGCCATGAAATAATTTATTACAAATGGATTTTTAAAAGAGAGTCACTAAGTGCACATAAGTTCTTTGCTAGGGGATCTCACTGCTTCAATCACTGAATTCAAATACCATTATTGAGATCCTGCTGGGAGAGAAGCATAGGTACTTTATGGACGACCTGTTTGTTTGCTTCCATCTCTATTCTTACTGTGCTCTGTGAAAAATATGTGACTACTCAAAAAGATAGAAATAATGAGCTGAAAAGGTCTGTTAAAACCGGATTTGAAATTGCAACGGCATATTCCACATCAGACAACAAAACATTGTATCCTCGTTATAATAGTATTTCGTTCACAATTAATTTACAAATCAAGCCTAAATCCAAGCTTAGTAACAGAGACTTTAATAAACATGCTTCAAATTGTTTCTTGACTTGCTGCACTTACATGGAGCATGTCCTTTTTAAATTCACCAACGCTTCTCCTGCCCAGGCACAAGACACACCAGCATCTCACTGCTCTTAGCAGCATCACAGTTAGATGCAGAGGGACTCCTACTTTATATAAAGCCCTGTATAACGGCCATGATTTTTACATTGTAATCAAGTTTGCCAGCACTTCCATTCTTGTCAGGGCGTTATTATAAGAATCACCCTGGGCTAAACATAGCACTTACTGTTTCAGAAACTAAGAGTATATATTTACAGCATTTAAAATAAAAATAAAATAAAATCTTCAAGAATTTTTAAGATCTAAATGCACTGAAAGAAGGAGATATGATCAGTTCAAAGCTTCATCATCTTCCACAACAAGAGGGTACAATTTTCACCATGTGTTCTTTCTTTAAACTACCACTATGGTTTATTTTAATAATTTTTCTGGATCCAGAAATTGCTGTCATGTCTCTATGTAAACAAAGTAAATGTTTCAAGCACATCAGTGTCAACAAGGATGGTCAGTTATAATCACATGTTTCATTGATTTCATAAGAAAAAGCAACTTATTTCACAGCACCTGGTACAGACATTAATATTCAGGCTGAGTGTTTCAAGTTAGTGTTGCATGGCAAGAAGTTTATGTGTATTCTTTGATGCCAGAATTTATAAACATTCTATATTTGAATGACCATGCTCATGACTTCATGAGTGGCCTACAGCAACCTATAAGCAACAGAATTATGCTGCAGAATAATTCATGATATGCTGTGTAGAAATGCATTTTAAGAGTCCAGTCTTGCCAACAAGATACCAGCATGCATACAAATATTCTTGCTTCAGTTCCCATGGTATTTGTATAATTGTTTGCAAGAGCACACAGCTAGTCTGAACATTCAGAAAACATGTTTGTTATAATAGATGGGAACTAGGGAGCCTCATAAACTTTCTAGATACAAGTCATACTTTTATTCAACAGATTCTCTTTTAATCACAGTATTTTATTTTGTTTCATAGCATTCATCTCTCTTCATCCTCTTTCTTACTGTATTCTGTTATTTTGACTTGAGGCATCCAGGGAAGCAAAGACACTGGTTGTGCATGCAAGGAGATACGACTGCAAAAGTATGCTCTGGTGCCTCTATTTCCTTTAGATTCATGGGATTTCCAGTTTTTTGCCAGGAGCTCACTGACCAGAATTATGTATAAGTGCTAAAACAAATTCTGTAAGGATAGCCTGTGGTAGCCACTTGGACATAGATTCTACTAAAGTAAAAATATGGAGAATTTAAATAAAATAATTGCTTACAGATGCCCTAAAAATAATGCCAATGTGACATGTGGACAAATAGGAATAGGAATGACAGTAAAAAGGATAATCTTGTCAGTAGATTCAGACAAAGGGAGTAGAAAATACTACTAACTAAAACTAAGCATTTTTTAGATTTGAAATATTATACAATTCTACTCTTGCTCTCAGAAGCAGGTAAAGATGCAGGTAAAACAACAGCCCAGAAAAACAGTAATTCACTATCATGATACATGTATAATATGGGCTCAGTACGAGGGAACAAAACCTGAAATTTTAACATTAAATAAATAAGATGAATTTGCTTTACCTTGGTGAAACCGTATGTGTGAAATGAATTACAGCTAAATTAGGCAATTAGATAATGTAGTGATGAAGACTAAGCAAGTATCCAGGATGAAAACCTAATATATTGCTTATTGAATATTTAAAAAATTATTTATTATTAAACAACCATACAGAAATATTTATTATTTAAATATTTAAATAATTAAATCTATATGTCTGCATAGAACAGACTTTTTCCATTTGCCTGATCTTTAAAACATGTGAATTGAGTTCTTTCATATTTTTATTGTTTTGTTTTAGAGAAAGTAGTAATTCATTAATTCATAATAATGTTGATGAAAAAAGTTAATTAAAATGTTAATGAAACCAACACTAACCAAAAATGATAAGTCCTTTCATCACTGAAGCTAGACGCTAGACAAAGCCCATTCAGTTTAGAGAATAGAAACATTTATAGCGACAAAATAATAGCACATTTGTAATTTATTGCAGAAGTAAAAATTACAAATCTATTAATGTACTGAGTACATGATATGGATGCAAAGAACTGTTTGGAAATAAGCCTTAAATAACCCTTTTTGGGTTATGAGCTATAGTGAAAAATATTGTGTTAATGCTATGTGTCATACTGTATCATTTAGAGGGGAAAAAAAAAAAAAAAAAAAAAAAAAAGCATCCAACCAGCAGAAAACACCCCAAACAAAAAACAGATAGCTTTATGAAAAATTCAATCCCCCCAAAAAATGGTTTTGAAGAATTGATGTAAACACAAAATTACAATATATTTTCAAAATAAGGTTAGAACTCAAACAGGACTTGAAAGATTATATAAATAGACTAGCTGAAATAAGACGGAAAAATGATAATTGAACTAAATCACCAAAGCCATGCTAACATTACAGCACTGAAGCAAGAGAAGATACATGTCAAGATGCACCACGGAATCCGAACAAGACTGGAGGGACGTAAAGATCATTTTTATATCAATCTTGACTTATATGAAATGCTTTCGTGACTAACCGAGGACTGGACCCATCTATGGAAATCACATTCTAGATACAGACAAATGTTAGGAGGATTTAAAAACACCAGATGAGACCTTGATTCTTTCATTAATGTAAAGAACAAGCTACAATAAAAAATTAGAAAAAACACAATCTGGTACAGAAACAAATGTGGGATTCTCTTTGTTTTGAATGCCACGCATGTTTACCCTCAAAGCACAGCATCTGAATTCTTTTTTGTTCCACAGGTCCCAGATCTTGCCTTGAAAATGTACCTCAGCCACACAGTGACATCAAAGTCAGGTTGCTTGGAAAAAACTTAAACCTAGTATTTCTTCATATTTGAATGAAACATCTTTTATTGTTCACACTTTGTGCATTTATTTTAATCATTACATGAGAAAAGTCATATGTGTATTGTGGTTTTGGGATCTGTGATACTCTATTTGTGTAAACGTATATTTATTATTAACATTTCATAAATGAGGTCAAGCATATCCACTCTAAAGTGTGAACAAAGCACTATGCGCATTTCATTTATATGAAACACACAGATTCTTCATTCTGTTTCTATATGAATACAAATATTATTCATCTGACTAGCCACTTGCCAAGTGTTGAGCTAAGTTCCTTATTAGCCAAAAGTTCTACTCGTCTTGTACAAAAAACCCTTTAATGGATCATAAAATTTTACAGATCCTTGTCCCGCTGACACTGCCCAATCAATACCCACTCAGATAAAGAAGAACTGATAACAAAATAGAATAGTAAAGGCAAATCTTTAAATAAAAGAATGAAATTAATTTTGTATATTCTCTAGTGACTTACTGTTCTGTCAGGCATGAAACAGGTGCATGTGCTTAAGAGTTAAAGCTATTGGGGCAAGAATAAGTGTTCTTTACAATAATAATTTGCCATCAGTTGATCTCAACCACGAAGTACTGTATATTTTATTTGCAATACCTTCAACAATAATTAAATGGTTAAGAGCCCCACAGAACAGCAGTCATATTAGAAAGTGAACACGCAATTTTGTTTCTATTTTCTGACATGAAAATCCAACACATTACTACAGAAAAGGTGGACTGAGATACAACTTTATTTCAAGATCCTCTCTGCTTCTGCTCGGTGCAGCTTTCTATCCTCTGACTGTTCAGGTGGGTCCATGTTCCTTGGCGACCTGAGGCAGAGCTGCCGGACAATCCAGTCTGTCCATCCCACCGCAGCCTTTGACAGCTGTCACCAGTTGGCTAAATAAAGGCCTGATTTAGACAAATTATCAGTTTCCTCTTGCATATGCAGCCATTGTCTGGGATCTGCAGTCTCTGCTTAAGAACAAATTGTCTTCTGACCCACTGTGATCTCAGTGGGCAACCTCTACTGCCCGTCAGTGCAAGTCTGTATGTCACCAACTGACACGCATTTTCTGTTCCAGGACAAGGGACATTTACAAATCTAAATACACTTTTTTTGGTGAAAATTGTTTTTTTCTGCTGAAGAGTAAATGAGTAAGTTTCCAGAAAAAAGCTCAGATCTCATGATTTAATCTAATGCAGTTAAGTGGAAGCTCCGTCTATTTATTTCCCATTTACGACATACTGAACTTAATAAATTTAGGCAAACACTTTTTTATATGGGAAAGAAACAAATACAGAAAATGTGTGGCTAAGGTGCTTACTGAAACTGCAGAGATCAGAGTCCAGTTTCCCGATTGCCAAAGACTTCCTCTGTTATCACTGGCAATTCATTTTGTTTCCCTCTGTCCCAATTCTCACTCCATTGCTTGTTTAACATACTTACTTACATTCACTTAGTGTGGTTATGTTGGCTTTTTTTAAAAATAGATGCTTTTCAGAACAAAAAACCCTGTTTCTAGGATGATATGAGGATTATTCTTAGAGTTACTGTATATTACATTGCTTTGTGCATATGTCTGTGTACAGGTATGTGTGTGTATCTATATTAATATTTACACCTCTATATATTTATATAGATATATAGCTACTATGAATGATCTTAGGCCAGTTCATACACAGGTGTGTCTAAGAATTTATATATATCTCAATCAAAACAAATATTAGATCTATGATATCAAACTGAATATCTGTAAAGATTTTACATCTAGTGTAGTCCTATGTGTGAAATCTGTGGTAAAAGGTAAGTGGATTCAGTAATACTATGCAGTCCACAGCTGACACAGTTATTTCTTTTGTGCTAAAATTACAGTGATTTACCAATTACTAATTAATGCCAGATGGATGTGTACGGGAATATATATTGGTACAAAACTACAGTGTTAAGAAATATGCATATGAAATATGCATATTTTAGGATTATTATTATTATTATTATTATTATTATTATTATTATACATAATCAGTAAATAGCCTTTGTGTAATTTAACACACAGGTATTTCTGTGAAGGAAAGTGTAAATATTTATGATTACACACCTGTTCATTTTGTTATATAGGACAGCTGTCACCAGAACAAGCCATATTATAAGTCTAAATCTTTCAGGCGAAGGGGGAAAAAAGGTAAACGTGAATGGACAGGTGAAAATAAAAATAGAGAGTTAACATGCTACGAAACTAGAAACCAAATAAAGGATGTTATCCCTGACAGCCTACTTCTAATACCTGAGTAGTAGCTGTTTAGCAACAGACATATACAACAAATTAATTTTATTCTTGCTTATGACAAATTCCCGTAACTGTACCATCTGAGAGGCAATTTTATCTCTGAAGATCAAAACTATGAACTGAAAATTCAGGGTAAATAGAGCTACAATAGTTACTCAGCAGTCCAGCTACTTCATATTAAGTATGCTGAACTTTATTTGTGGTTAAAAAAAATCCAGTATTTTGAATCTTTATAAAAGAATGCAGTTTCTTCTGTTGTGCTTTGTACTGATAAACTCTATATGTCAGTGTAATTTGATTTAACCCTTAATATTAATTCTCCTAATTTAAGTATTTGAAATTTATAATAATTTGCAATATTGTTGATTGACCTGGATTTTTGATTTGTTAACTCTTCTGTACCGGTTCTGGCTGGCATAGAGTTAATTTTCTTCATAGTAATTGGTATGGGCTATGCTTTTGATTTGTGCTTGAAACAGCATTGATAATTCAGGGATGTTTTAGTTCTTGCTGAGAAGTGCTTACACACAGTCAAGGTCTTTTCTGCTCCTCACACCATCCCACCAGCAAGTAGGCTGGGGGTGCACAAGAAGATGGTAGGGGACACAGCTGGGACAGCTGACCCCAACTGACCAAAGAGATATCCCATATCATATGATGTTGTACTCAGTATATAAATTGAAGGGAAAAAGAAGGAAGGAGGGGACATTTGGAGTGATGGCATTTGTCTTCCTAAGTAACTGTTACACATGATGGAGCCCTGCTTTCCTGGAGATGGCTGAACACCTGCCTGCCGATGGGAAGTGGTGAATGAATTCCTTGTTTTGCTTTGCTTGTGTGTATAGCTTTTGCTTTACCTATTAAACTGTCTTTATCTCAACCCACAAATTTTCTCCCTTTTTACTCTTCTGTTTCACTCCCCCATCCCACTATGGATGAGTGCGCGAGTGGCTGTGTGGGGCTGAGCAGCCAGCTGGGGTTAAACCATGACATCTTCTTAATAGATAATGCACAGAGGTCATTATTCATGTTGTTATAAACTAGAGTTCCTATGAATGCTGACATGGTGTGAAAAATGTAATATGTTAAACTCACACCAAAATACTTCACTCCTAGCACTCAATATCATGCTTGTATTTAATCATACAAAATGCACATAAAGCATTAGAACACCAAAACTTAAAGAGAAAGACAATGTGTCTCAGACTTGCCAATATTAATATTCTATCAACAAAACAAATTATAAGAAACTAAGTACAAATTGGCTTTGTACAGTACATTATTTGTATTCACTTTCAAAACCTTCATGATTCTATATCCTAAAGATCATGCTGTTTTGATGCAGCCATAGTACAGCAGGTGATTTATAGACAGACCATTTATAGGTATTCTTTATATCTTCTATTATAAAATGTACCTGTATCTATTAAAGACATCTGTATATCATTGACAGCTAATAGATCAGAATAATAAGTGCAAATGCTTGATCTTCTTCAATACCTAATAGTCATCAGGTTTTATGTGTGTCTTGTGAATTAAAATTCTTTTACAAGGCACACCAGGAACATCCACTCTAAGCAGACAGAAGGTCAAACCAATGACAAGGGTAAATCTGGGTCTTATTAATGACTACTGTTTCTATTTCCGACATTCATTTCTTCTGTAGAAAAGTGAGTTTGCCACTTTCACTGTTCACATACAAGAAAATGAGCATGATTTCTTTTCAAATTCAAACAGCAACAAGGATTTTAATTAGGTTACAAGCACAATGTATCATCATAAAACACATGTTAGCTTGGTTGTCTGATTCTAGGCTGATTTTGTTGACCTGGCATTTGGAAAAGTTGTGGTGTTTTGTTTTTTTTTTTTTTTGTTCTGACCGATAATTGAGCCCATCTGAGAAAGAGTAAAGGAAACACAAATACACAGCGCCATCCTATCATTTTTAGACTCACTTTATGTCTCAGGACTGCACTAATATATTCTCTACTGTTCCAAAATTTCAACAATGGGCCTTTCATAAAGGCATTCTTACAGAACAGTGCCTGGCCCCCTCATTCAAATAAATTCAAGCCAAGGCTTCCAAGGAAAACTTCTGGCCACAATTCACATGACCTACACACACCAGTTAGAAAAAAAGACTGCCCAACAAAGGAACAAAAAGAAACAATATCCCTCAGAAACAGACCATCCATTCAAGTAAAAAATTAAATATATAGTACTGCTATAACTGAAAAGACCAGGTGTAAAGAACACCAGAGGGTAAAACCTTTCCACTAAAGCGATGTCATACTACCAGCTGACCTTCACATTTTCACCTCCAGTGTAAGGCATTATGCACAGTGCAGCATTTGAAGCACTTACAGAACTAACAAGGAAGAGGAAAAGAAGCCATTAGTATGCTCAGGCACAGCATAGGAGAAGAAAAAAAACCCCAACAAAACAACAAACACCCAAACTGCTATGAAGCTATGTAAGAGCACTGTGTTACAGCTCACTCTCTCCCTGCCTTCCCCCTCTCAGTGCTCTCCCCTGCATATTAAACACTGGGTTCAGTGAGGGACACGGCATTTTGGATTCTCTAATGGAGAAGCATCCTTTTTCCATTCCAAGTACATTATATAACTGTATAAGTGATGGAAGCCAATTCCACTGCCATGCCCTTGAGCAGCATTCATCTAATGCAAACAGCCATGGAGAAGTCTGCTGCTACCTCACATGTGATCCCGATCTAGGGAAAACATAATTCAGGACTTTGCTACACATCACAGCCTTAACCGTTTGATTATAACTTACTAATTTCATAGAAAAAAAAATGCTTATTTTCATTGTACCTGGTTCCAGTGTAATCAAGTAAGATCCCTACAGTCATAGCTGATTTCTTATATGAAAGATTTAGCTTGACTCATCTCAGGTAAACAGTTTTGGTTGAATTTCTAACAAGATTCACACTGATATTTACAAATGAAACAGAAGCTTAAAGTGTTTGCATTTCTTGGTTATCAAAGAAGAAATTTATTTATTTGAACCTGCTGACCATCTACCACAGTTTATATGCTAACATTTCAAATTATATTGCAGGACAGTAAGCAATGTTTCCTTGTGCCCTGAGGAAAAAAAACAAAAACAAAAACAAGAAAACAACACAACAAAACCTACAAACAGACAACCCACACACCCCCACTAAAAAATGTTTTTATATAGTGTCAGTTAGCAAATACAGAGTTAAAGACAAATAAATTTGCAAAGAATGGATTCTTAAGTAGTAATTTTTCTTCATTAAAAAAGGGTTGTTCATGCACTAGCTTTCGAGACCTATAAAAACTATCAGTTCTGGTGGCCTCTGATTCCTGGGGTGCAAGTTCACAGAAGACCCCTAAATTATGAACATGGCTTTGTATGAATAGCCTTTGAATGTATTTACCTTTCCTTTGTGTAATGGGGAAAAATTAATTAATTAAAAGGACATGGTTAACACAAAAGAAAAAAAGCTTGAGAGACTGGCAAGAAGAAACCAGAAGCTGAGCATTCCCCTTCATGGCAAGATTGGTCCAGTTTATTCACCTATGGGAAAGACGGTGTATTGCATTAAAGAGTAACTAGAGCACAACAAGTGAGCTTTTCGGGGTACTGTAGCTTTTGGGAGGTAAAGACTCACAAAGGAAAAAATATTTAGTGTTTCTTGATATGAGGTGACTAAGATTTCTAGATTTGGTAGTAAAAAGTTAGCTTCTCTGAGGTTGCTGCAACTGTTGGCAGTAAATATTAATCATGGATTGGTACTATGAAGTAAGTAAACTACACGCACAAATCTTTAAAATAAGGTTAAAGCTGTGGATTAATTTTCTGTATTTTCAGTTACTCTGTTGAGATTTGTAATGCCATTTGAATGCTAAATCCATACTCAGATTAAATATCATTTTCATTGACAAATTTGAGGATTTAGCAGACTGCAAGGGTAGGATTTCTGTCACTTAACTTCACATATCTATGCTACAGAGATGTATGTATCTGAAGATGTTAGGTGCCATTATAGTCATTTCAGAGAAACAGAAAATTCCTGGATGCGATTCATCTCATATTTGAAGGCGATATCTAAACCAAGTCACATGAATTGTTCCTTAAAAGTGCTTATTTATCTCCACTGACAATACAGAGAGGGACTGGAGGTGGTCACCTATAGTTCAGAAGAAACTCACTCCAGATCTTTTTGCAGCAGTGAAGATCTACCACGAAAGAACTCAGCATTGAACACTGAACCTACCTAACATTTTTATGGCATTAAAAAAGAGTCTGAGATTTCTCGATGCATTGGACAAAGCTGTCATATGTCTTAGACATCTCAGTACTAACATCTTTTACAAAATCATGTGCAGTGTTAATGGATTGCACAGGGGTTTTCTTAAAGCCAGCTAGGTAGAGAGGTTCAAAAATGAAGTAACAAAGTAGATAATCAGTAAAGAACAGGCAGTTTTACACATACCCTCTCTTTCAAGAGAATGGAGTCTCAACTCAGCACATATGGGCAACCAGTTTTAGATTTCAACTTTAGCCCCTGATCAGGTAAATTATATCAAAAAGCAGTAATAAAAAAAAAAAAAAAAAGCATTTATCTTTATTTTTTGTTCTTTCTGTAATGGAGTTGTAAGCTACTATTTGAAAATCATAGATTTGTTTCTAAATTATATTAATACCAAAAAAAGAAAAGATGCCAAAACCTTGAACAGCACAGTCAACTTTAAAAAAAAAAAAATCTTCATGTTGCATTTTTCTCTAAATTAGCTTTGAACAGATGACACAATACAAGGACAGGAGTCATAAATACCACGTTGATAACCTGTTAAGACAGTAGCCCAAATACTGGTCCATGTACTTAAGAGTTCACAAGGATTTTTTTTTCACATTGACTTGCTTGTTCTTTTCTTTCCTTTTATTTTTAATTACTATTACCGTTTCCTGGATAAGTTGCTTTGGTTGAAATAATTGAACCCTGGAGTTCCAGAATAATGGAGATCTGGGCACACTTGGAAACCAGCCAGGTGTCACAATTTTCCCCTAAACTGCTTGCTGAGCAGGTCAGCAACTTGAGGACTGTGATACTGCTGAGTATGAAACTAGAAACTGGTTACTGAGAAGCTATAAATCACAACTAAAATTTAAGGCCTACTAAAGAGATTAAGAAAAAGCAGCATGTGATGCTTTTGGCACCTGCAGTGCAGTAGGGACATTGCTTATAAAGGAAAAATTGTTAGAGCATTAAGGAACATTTTGCCAAGATAAACCCAGTACTGTAGTTTTGTTTATGGTTTATAAAGTATCTGCTTTATGGTTTATAAAACCTGATGAACAAAGTCAGAAAACAGTACAAAACAGTCCCAGCCAAAATCAGCACAGTTAGGCAAATACTTCAAAAGTTTCTGGATCTGGTGGGAGAAATGTTAAATGAAAGAAAAAAAAAACCCACACCAGTAACTACAGCAAAGAAATGCTGATAGAGTTCTAAACGCTGAGTATGAGGTTATTTTTTTTCACTGAAAGGTATCTGAAAGCACTGAGAACAAAGTTTTATCTGGGTTTCTCTGTGTGTGTATATATAGAGATATATGTTCAAATAAAATGTAGAAAAACATCAGTTAAATGCCAAAGATTGGATCAGCCTTAAAACAGTGATGCAACTGTTCAGTAGTGCTATGGAAATACATAGATAAGAAGAAATAAATACAAAGTATATCTTTACTGTTAAATAAATGAGACCAGGGAGCAAATTGGAGCGCTAGTCATCGCAACTGCAGAAGCATTTGCAGCATTCTAACTAGCTCTTGCTAGGACTCAATCCCAGTACAGCTCACAGAGCCATTCATATCACAGACCCTTCCTAAAATTCAGCATGGACATAGCCACAGAAGTTTTGTATCCCTTTGCCCTGTTCTGCTTTTTATCAGCACTGTCCCATAAGGCTAACACTAGTAGCCTAAAAAAGCCTTGGCATTCTTTAGGACCTGTATGCCCACACCTGAAATCCAACATACATCCTATGCTTCATGCTATAAAAAATATTGCTTTGATGGTTTGAAACACAGCCTTCATATCAGTTCAAAATGTTCTGAACTAATGCCTCATACATGAGTCCCAGTTGGGGCTCTAAGGAAACTCACAGCTCAATGCTGTGTCCAGTAGACAGAACCAGTCTGCTCCAGAGGGACACAATAATGCGGGTATGAACTATGCTGCAGCACTTTTTGTATGTAAATAACGTATATGTGGACATGTGTCTGAGAATCCAGGTATTCACAAGCATTAATAAAAGTACTACTCTATTTATGAGTTACTGCATTTACTACTTAACACTAAAAAAAAACCCAAAAGGAGTAGAAATGCACAAAATCTGGAACAACGGCGCCTGGATCACTACTTAATTTTAGGTTCTTATTTCAGACAGATAAATTGTAATAGGAGGCCTTCAGTTACCCTTCCTAAGCAGTGAAAAGGGCCTAGCATAGCCCCGTATTTCCACAGACAAATTAAAGTCTGCATAGTTAAATACCTAAACTTAGGTAAGACACTTCTGAACCCTAGAGAACTGAGAGATTGAGAGAACAAGTGTGAATGTGAGAAGAAATGTAACAGAACAACAGAGGAAGAAAAAAATTTATGTTTGAAATTCTGAACAATACAGTGAGGTGTTGATAGTCTGTGGAAAGAAAAAACCACCCTTACAAATGTGTTAAGTGAACTACTGTGATCTTTTTTTCTCAACAGGTGGCTATGAGAAAAAATATATGTTTAGATGATAAATTGAAAGCAAGAGCACCAGCACAAAGTTCATGAAATGCTGTAGGAAATTTTAAACAGTTTTTGTTCTATACACTTTTCCAATAAACCTGCTCTTCTTACTTTTGCTGAAAAACTGTGAGAAACTTTAAGACCAGCAGGTTTTATCCACAGTCCCATATATTGTCACATTATGTCTTTTCCCTGTAACCTAAAAATACTGAAAGCTCAGCAAGGAAAAACACTCAAGAAATTCAGAGCATACTCATATGCAAGATTTTGATATTTCACATAATGTATAGATTGTATATGCTTCTATTTTTTACCTTCTTCACATGTTTTATTTCATATTAATCTGAATACAGTCCTTTAGATACTTCTAAGAGCAGTGAAACTGAAATTAATCATTATGCACCACAATTTGGCTTGCTTCCACAAGAAGAGATAACAGAATTCCAGTGAAGAACATTTTAAAGGATTGTGTTTCCACATCTTTAAAAAAAAAAAATAAATTAAATCTTGATGTGAAAGGAGAGCCTAAGGAAATACATAAAACAACACTTCAGTTTTTACCTTCACATCACTGCACAAGAAGTTCCTAACCCTGCTTCAGAGAAGAAGAAAGGAGGAGGGGGAGAATCCTACACAATTGATAAATTAAACTTCATGCCTTAAAACCTTTGTTAAATGAATGATTAAACAATAAAGCATTATACGATGAATGTGTGTTGTGGGTGTTATGACAGAGTGTAAGTGAAGGACAACTGCTGTAAGCACTTTTCTGGAGGAAAAAGAGGAGCAAAAATAGCTGTATTCCCATCCTTTGTCCCAATCACAGTGATTTGATATCAAATAAAAAACATACAGTAACTTCTCTCCTACAATAGTCATTATGTGCACAAGACATGTATTTCAGAACACATGGGATTAGATTTTCATGTTTATCCTAATATTCCTAGAAGTGGCAACTAACTCCAACAAAGCCATGTTTTAAACCTACAGCCGCCTAATGCTTGTAGTATGAGGGGTGAGAACAAACTACTTAAAAGTGTTTAATCTTTATAAACATTATCACATACTGACTATAAGGCTTCTGACAAAGTAAAAAGAATCATTTAGCCTAGCATCAGATTATCAATTTCATACAATATTGAAGCCTCAGTGAGTTGAAGAACTAAATTTATTTGAGAATTTCAAGGAGGAGCCTTTAGGCTTGATCAGCCTTCAAATGCTTTCACACTTAACTCTTACTGACTTCAAGGAAGTTGCTCAGGTATGTCTAACAGAAGACTTGGGCCCTCAGTGCTAAATTTTCAGACACAGTGGTATGCACTTTTAGATAGCTACATACAAAGAACATACACCTGAAAAAGCTGAGAAGAGATTAATGAATATACCACTGTTAATCACTGAAAATCTCTGGAAATCTGTTTATAAACTTGACATACCATTGAACATATTTTATAAATTGGCATCTTGTTTTGGCATTTTAGTCTACACCACTTTAAAACATACTTTTAACTTCATTACTTTATTAAATACGTTATAGGCAAATAGATTATACATTCTCATTTTATAGTCTCACTATAACAAATCTACAGGGTTTTTTCCAGACACCATTCAGTCCTGATTCAATTGCTATGTTTGTTGCACTACTCAAATAAAACCTGCATGATTTGCTCTGAACTTTAAGATTCTAACAGTCCTAAAGTAAAATTCTATGAATCATAAGTCACAGTGAAACATGTTTCAGCTTTCCATAAAATAAGCAGATATCTAACAAAAGCAGATGCTTGGGAGTATATAGTACACATTGTTTTGGTAAAACTGATTCCCCTCACAGGTGATATTATGCAGTGAAGAAGTAGAAGTAGATCAACATGAATAACAAGTAAAAAAAAAAAAGTCTTGTATTTAAATTGCAAACAGTTAATTCCATGTGCCAATATTCGTAAAGGTCTTAGTTCAGTCTTACTTCATTCAGAAAGGTTTGCTTTTCATTAGTAACATATAATTTCTGCATTTTTCCATTCAAATTCTATGTGCCATAATAAATGACATGACAGTATATATCCCAGTTTCCTCTCAAAATTAATCAACATTTAGAAACAACAATACAAAGCAAAACAATACTAAGCCATATTAACACACTGTAAGATATTTACATATTATTTTCATAGATTCATAAAATTGATAAGGTTGGAAAAGACCTCTAAGATCATCAAGACCAACCATTAACTGCCAAGTCCACCACTAAACCATGTCCCTAAGCACCACATCTACATGTCTTTTAAATACCTCCAGGGATGGTGACTCATCCACTTCCCTGGGCAGCCTCTTCCAAAGCTTGACAACCACTTCAGTAAATAATTTTTCCTAATATCCAATCTAAACATCCCCTGGCACAAATTGAGGCCATTTCCTCTTGCCCTTGTCCTGGTTTCAGCCAGGATAGGGTTAACTTTCCTTGGGCTAGAGGGAGCACAGCTAGAGGGCTGGGCCTGCATCGATCATTGGAGTATTCCATATCATGTGATGTCATGCTCAGTATATAGGCAGATGTGGGCTCTCTCACACACAATTTTTTGGTTTCCAGGTTGGCATGGTGGGATCTTTCTGGTACAGTTGGATTGCTGCTGGGGGAGGCGGGCTGCATACCTGTCGCTGCACTCGGTAAGCCACTGCTGCATTTTTACCCATTTTGGACTTACTACATTTATTTTAATTATTCAACCTATGAATTTCTTCTTTTGTCCCTCCCTTATTTTACTGGGGAGAGTGGGGGGGAAGTAAACAACGGGCCACGTGGTGATCGGCTACTGGCTGAGTTCAAACCACAACAGTTTTATTATTGCTTGTTACTTGGGAGAAGAGACTAACACCTACCTCGCTACAACCTCATTTCAGGTAATTGCAGAGGGCAATGAGGTCTCCCCTCAGCCTCATTTTCTCCAGACTAAACACCCCCAGTTCCCTCAGCCGCTCCTCGTACGACCTGTGCTCCAGACCCTGCACCAGCTTCGTTGCCCTTCTCTGGACACGCTCGAGTCATTCAATGTCCTTTTTGTAGTGAGGGGACCAAAACTGAACACAGGAATCAAGGGGCGGCCTCACCAGTGCCGAGGACAGGGGTAAGATCCCTTCCCTGTCCCTGCTGGCCACGCTATTGCTGACACAAGCCAGGATGCCATTGGCCTTCTTGGCCACCTGGACACACTGCTGGCTCAAGTTCAGCTGGCTGTCAACCAACAGAACCAGGTCATTTTCTGCCAGGCAGATTTCCAAACACTCTTCCCCAAGAGCACTGAGGTTGCTGTGACCCAGGTGCAGGACCCAACACTTAGCCTTGCTGAATCTGATATAATTGGCCTCATCCTGTCTAGATCCCTCTGCAGAGCCTTTCTACCCTCAAGCAGGTCAACACTCGCACCCAAATTAGTGTTGTCTGCAAACTTACTGAGACTGCACTCAATCCCTTTGTCCAGATCATTGATAAAGATATTAAACAGAACTGGCATCAACACTGAGCCCTGCAGAACACTACTTGTGACCAGCCACCAACTGGATTTAACTCCATTTACCACAACTCTTTGGTCCCAGCCATCCACCCATTTTTTTATCCAGTGAAGAAGAGTATGCCCACCCAAGCCATGAGCAGTCAGTTTCCCCAGGAGAATGCTGTGGGAAACAGTGTCAAAGACTTTGCTAAAGTCTAAGTAGACAACATCCACAGCCTTTCCCTCATCCACTAAGTGGGTTGTCTTGTCATAGAAGGAGATCATGTTTGTCAGGCAGGACCTGCCTTTCATAAACCCATGCTGACTGGGCCTAATAACCTGGTTGTCCTGTACATGCTGTGTGATGACACTCAGGATGATCTGCTTCATAACCTTCCCTGGCACAGAGGTCAGGCTGACAGGCTGATAGTTCTCCAGAATCTCCTCCCTTCTTGTAAATGGGCATCACATTTGCTAATCTCCAGTCATCTGAGAACTTCCCCAGTCAACCATAACTGCTGATAAAGAATGGAAAATGGATTGGTGAGCAGTTCTGCCAGCTCCCTCAGTACTATTGGGTAGATCCCATTTGGTCTCACAGACTTTTGTGTGTCTAAGTGGTGTAGCAGGTCACTAACCATTTCCCCTTGGATTATGGGGGCTGCATTCTGTTCTCCATCCCTGTCTTGCTGCTCAGGGGGCTGGGTTCCCAGAAAACATCTGGTCTTACTATTAAGGACTGAGTCAAAGAAGGCATTAAGTACCTCAGCCTTTTCCTCATTCTTTGTCATTACGTGTACCCTTGCACACAGTAAAGGATGGAGATTGCCCTTAGCTCTCTGTTGCAAATGTATTTATAGAAAATTTTTAAATTGTTTTTTATAGCAGTAGCTAGTTTAAGTTCTAGTTGGGTTTTGGGCCTTCTAATTTTTTCCCTGCTAACCTCACAACATCCCTGTAGTCCTCCTGAGTTGTCTCCTCCTTCTTCCCAAGGTCATAAACTCTCCTTTTTTTCCTGAGTTCAAGATGTCTCTGTTCAGCCAGGTTGGTCATCTTCCCCACTGGCTCATCTTTCAGCACATGGGGACAGCCTGCTCCTGCGCCTTTAAGATTTCCTTCTTGAAGAATGTCCATCCTTCCTGGACTCCTTTGTCCTTCAGGACTGACTCCCAAGGGACTCTGTCAGACAGTTTCCTAAGCAGGCCAAAGCCCTGCAGAAATCCAAGGTAGTAGTTCTGTTGACCCCCCTCCTTACTTCTCCAAGAATTGAAAAGTCTACAATTTCATGATCACTGTGCCCAAGATGGCTTCCAGCCATCACATCACCCACAAGTTCTTCTCTGTTTGCAAACAACAGGTCCAGCACAACTCCTTCCCTAGTTGGCTCCCTCACCAGCTGTATCAGGAGGTTATCTTCCATGCACTCCAGGAACCTCGTGGACTGTTTCCTCTCCACTGTAATGTATTTCCAGCAGATATCTGGTAAGTTGAAGTCCCCCATGAGAACAAGGGCTAGTGATTGTGAAACTTCTCCCAGCTATTTATAGAATATTTCAACTGCCTCTTCATCCTGGTTCAGTGCTCTATAACAGACTCCCACCATGATATCTGCCTTTTTGTCCTTCCCCCTGATTCTTACCCATTAAACACTCAACCCGATCATCACCATCATCACCTCTAGACAGTCAAAACACTCCCTAACATACCCAACCACCTCTCCTTTCTTGACAGTCCCTTCTGAAGAGTTTATAGCCGTCCACTGCAGCATTCCAGTTGTGTGAGTCATCTCACTGTGTTTCCGTGATGGCAACTATGTCACAGTTTTCCTGCTGCACAATGTCTTCCAGCTCCTCCTGTTTGTTGCTCATGCTACATGCACTTGTGTAGATGTACTTCAGTTGGGCTACTGATCTCGCCACCATCCTGGGTGGAGAAGCCCTAGTTTCCTATGTGACCATTCTCAGGTGCTTCCACAGTTTCTAACACATCATCAACCCTTGTATCTTTGCTGCTGCATGGATCTCCATCTTCTACCTCTAATGAGATGGCAGACCAAAGGACCTTGCTTGCACACTATCCCTAAAACATTTGTGTGCTGCCCCCACGCTTATCTCTAGCAAGCCTAGTTTTATCCCTTTCCCCATTCAAATCTAGTTTAAAGCTCTATCAGTGAGCTTTGCTAATTCCTCTGCAAAGATCCTTTTCCCCCTTTGAGACAGGTGTACCCCATCTGTCGCCAGCAGGCCTGGTGTCATGTAGACAGACCCATTATCAAAAAACCCCAAATTCTGCCCATGACACCAGGCACAGAGCCAGGTATTGATCTGATGGCTCTTCCTGTTCCTTCCCTCATCATTCTCTGCCACTGAAAGGATAGAGGAGAACCCTAGCTGTGCTCCTAATCCCTTAACCAGTTGTCCCAAGGCCCTGAAGTCTCTCTTGCTTGCCCTTAGACTTCTTGTTGCAACATCATCGCTGCCTACCTGAAAAATCAATAATGAATAATAATCTGAGGGCCATGCCAGGTAGGATTAATGATTTAATTAATTTTGAAATTAAGCAAATGAAAGCATGTAAAATTAGAAGTAATTCTAAATATACAAATGTAGTGCATCTCCCTTTATCTTGTAAATGTCACCCTTTATCTTGTAAATGTTTGAAACCTTTTAAAGATTTACTCCTTCCACTAAACTGAGTTGATTGTGAAGGAAGCTAGGACAAGGAATTAACCATGGAAGTGGATATTTCTGTGCCGCCTTTAGTCAGCTGAAGGGGAAACAGGCACTTTTGTAATTAGGTCTCTTGATACATTAAAAATTGACTGGAGAAGGTAACCTTGACTTACTATTTGTGACTAAGTACTATGTATATTTACAGTTCCGTAATTATAATTTCCTTTGGTGCTTAAACCTTGTGATAAGGACAGATGTAACTCTCCTGAGTAGACGGAATACTTAGTCCAGAGATGACTTTCACCCTGTTTTATTTATCTTACAGTAATGTCTTATCTCTTGGGTGTAGAAACTCTACAATTCCCTTGAAAACATATAGAAACTCCATTTTTACAGGATGATAGTATAGATATATCAGTACAGATATAATAGACTTCCTATGCTTACACTTCATGTTATTCTCTTTTTTTTTAAGAAAAAAAAAAATATCTAGTTAAGCAGCTTAGAATGCACTGATGTGAAAAATCCCTCAGAATTCAGTAACGATGTGTTCATCTTTCTGCACATCTGCTTAAATTCCAAGTCACAATGAAGGACCTATAAAAATTCTAAGTCGGTGGGAGAGAGAGAGAGACACTCACAAGTGTTAAAGTGCTGCTGAATCAGTATTTCCACTACAGACTTTTTATGGCTAAGGAAGCGTAGCAGTTATAGTTGCAATTTTCCAACTGGGACGTGGGAACACATGGGCGACAAATACAACCAAAGAGGCAGACCTGGACAGTTTCCTGTGCCTTGTTATCTTCATGCTTTGTTCAAAACTCATAATAAGGGAATGGTGAACTTGGACTTTGCTGATGTCGATTGAAAGATTTGCCATTTACTTAAAAGGCTTGGAATTACTTATCATTTCTACTCTTTTTGGTTTTAACAGAATGTTTCCAGATAGGAAGTGAATCCATCCTTTTTTTGTGTGTCTGAAGATGGCCTTAAGCAACAAGTCAAAGAGAAGAGATCCACACTACTCATTAATTTATTGGATCTGTTGATCTTTAAACTAATATATAAAACTTTAAAGTTGGCATTACTTTTGAATTGTGTAGCTAGCAAGAATTAAAAGCAAGAAGAAAAGATGGCTCCAAGTGAGAAGAAAAAGAATGGAAAAGTGAAGAAGAAGAAAAATAAACCCAAGTAATTTAGCTTTCAGGACAGCATATTTTTAACTCAGTTATATTGAACTTAACAACATTTTCATTTCCAAACTTTCCAATATTTTCCTAGAATTTGGTACAAATAAAAATATTTTAATTTTCCATTAATAGTCATATTCATTACAAATATTATAAATAAAATAGGTAATGTATTAAATCCCAGGCCATTATTCTTTCTCTGTTGTCTAAGCAAGCCTTCAACTGATACCACTGACTGCTCCTTTCTCTGTTGAGGAATGTATCTCTACATCACCTAAATTTATACCCAATTCACAGACTATGATTGAACTGACATTGACGGGTTTGTAAAATGGATATGTGTACTACTAGGCAATGAGCTAGGGAATGAAACTCCTAATGGCTAGATGCAAAACCTCTGAAGACATAAAAAAGTGAAACTATTATTACATCAAATTTTCAACATTTATTTCAAAATACAGCCATATGAGAAGGTATTGTTCTGCTAGGCTCAAGTTGGAAGTTAGCCTGACACTGCATTCGTCCATGAAGTTTTCTTCTGACCTACAGTACTGCAGTGATACTGGACAGAACAACTGATGCAGGACCTTGCCCCTTTACCTCAGATATGTTTAATGAACCAGAAGAACCCATGGAGCTTGGAAAATTGTTTCCCATGGGAATGACTGTGGTCATCTTTTGCTTTTGTTTTTTTCCACCTTTCTCATCATGCCTGACAATTTTTGTTACAGAGTTTCTTTAGACACTGGGCAGGAGAGATGAGTATTTACTGTGCAAATAAACACAGAAATATCCTAAGTATCTAAGATTCACTTTGCCCTTGGTATGATTCTTACAGTGAAACAGAAAATCTGTATCTATGATATCTTTTTCCATGGCCAATCTCAAAAAGAACCCTGAAATCTCAGCATATATTCATTCTGGCAAGCAATAAACCACAATTAATAAATAATATATACAGATCATTATAACATTTATACTGTCACACTAGAGTTCTACTGGTTTTAATTAGATTACAAGTAGGAAGTAAACAAGTGATTCAAGATAAATCATACGTAAATAAACAGCTAAAGATTTTCTAAGGGACAATGCTGAAATTATAAATTAAATTAATTCTTCCTAATACCAACCTCCCAAACAGATTTTAAATCTGCACAGGAATGGTATGCAAAAATATATACAAACTCAAGAACTACGGTGGGATTAACGATATATTATTTTTCTGTAGAAACAGACATTCTTCAGAAAAAAAAGGCTGACACACTGGGGTAGGAAGAAGCATATCTTAAATTGCCTCAAAGGGTTGCCATAAAGGGTAATAAATGCTGAGTGAGTCACACTCACACATAGATAATTTTTTTCTTTAAAATATTATTTTTCTCTGGAATTTGGTCTTCTCTTAAAGTAATTGATACTTCATTTGATCAAGGCTGGCTGATCATTAAATACCACTGCTTAGAGATATCCAGAGTAAAATGCATTGTTGCCTTATCTGCAAGGTAAAACAGATTGATACATATGAAATCATATTCTGCAACCCAATCTATAAATGAGAAAACTATGGAATACAACTTGATTAGACATAAGAAGTGAAGAACTAACATCTTAAACCATACTCAACAAATACCTTTATGTAAGCTAAATAGCTTTGTTGCCCAGTTTACTCTCATGTCCTCATTGCCTAATTTTCATTGCTACACAAAACTCAGTTCATTTGTAACTTTCTAGAGTATCCAATTAATTGTTTCCAAAAGAAAACCTGTGTATAGTTCTAAGGACAGCTTCCTCTAGGGATCACTCGTACAGACTCGGCTACATCAGATTTGCTTCCATTGCCCTACACAATCCTCTAACATGCTTCCTACAGGTTATGTACCTGCAAGCTTTCCTGCCTGTCCTCAGGCCACATCAAAGGAGAGGCCACCCTCACACCCTCTTTCGTGATTTAAAATTCTCATGCTGAGGGCTGCAGCACACCCTTCATAGTATTTTAGACACCCTGAATTGAGAAAGCACACAAGAAAAGTTTGCTTTGTTTTAGGATGATATAGGCATTACAGAGAGCCAGGACCATGTGCTATGTAAAATGGATGCAGTGAGTCTGTTCTGAGAGGGGGTAGCCCTGAGTGATGCTCTGTACATGAGCCATTCTGCACTATTTGGCATGGCATCAGCCCCTTGGGGTGGGTGCAGGTGCAGCCAACTGCTAAAAATGAATCCAGGGTGAAAGCAGCACTAGGAATTGTGGCAGCTGATACCAGATTTCTGCTACCTGCTCTTTTCATAATAGTACCATGAAAGTCTTAAATATCCCTTGAAATCCTGGAGGTTATTTTCTGTTTAGATCATAGAATCAGAATCGTAGAATACAAGGTTGGAAGGCATCTCAAGGATCATCTGATCCAACCTTTCTTGGCAAAAGCATGGTCTTGTACTTTTTGTACAAGACTTTTTGTATGCTTGTACTCAATGTCACTATAGTCAACACCTCAGCTGCACACACTTAGAGAAAGAAAACAAAACAAAACAAAACAAGCACATAAAAAACAAGGTCTATTTTATTGCACTTCAGCTGAGATTTATAAGGTATGTTGCAGGTAATTTCACCACTGTCTATATTCCAATGGTACGTGAGGAGAGTGTGTCTATAAGAACACACATACACAGAGAAAGACAGTGGAAACTTACCTACCTCATCCTCAAGGCACCTATAAAGCTATCAGCTAAGGGGGGCATGAAGTATATCAGGCCTGGTTTCTCCAGGCTCATTCACTTTTAGGAGCAGTGAAAGTTTCATCGCTGAAAGAATGCTAAAATGCATATGCTGCAAAGAGACCCAAATATATATCCTCAGAAGGAGCCCAGGTAGAAATTACAACCGTGACTTTCTGTAAGGGTATATGTATAATTATATGCATAGTTAGCTGTAATGGAAGAGTCATGACAGAATTAAAAAGAAGATGAAAGCTTCCAGAGTCCAAGTGTCTGACACCAGTCTAAATCTGCAAACAAAAACTGACTGGCATTTTGTAGTATGAGTATCCTAGGTAAATCTTTCCCTTGCTGTTCCTCAATAACTCTGTGCCATCTACGCGATAGTTTTCATCTCTCCGAGTAGACCATGGCAAAGCTCACAAAACAGTTTCCAAAGTTTAAATGGAGTCTTAAATGTTACTTGGTTTTGTGCCTTTCCTTTCATTAGGGACGGCACTATGTGGGATACCCCATGGATCAGTCTCTTATGATACCATCACTCCCAGAGCAGTGATGACATTCAGCATTAGCAGAGGCATTTTTACTGCTCCACTTTAGGCAGGAAGCAGACTATGAGTCTGTTACCCAGTATCTGCAACGCTGCTTCTCACAGACAATGAGTTGCACAGAACAAACTAAAGGTATACAAGGATCGATAGTAAAAATGAAACACAGCAACCAGAAAATAAACCATGTGAAGTTATACTAAATGATCTAGTGTCATCTACCAAACTGGAAAAATCTAAGGGCATGATCAGTCTCTTCAAATACCTTCAGGGTAATAATACATAAAAGAAAAAAGGGATTTATTTAGTTTAGAAAATAGTAATAACAAGGGGCATTGGCCAAAAGCAAAGAGCAGAAAAGTCGTGGCAGTAAATAAGAAAAAGTTCTTAACTTTAAGATCAATTGGTTGCTCCTTAAGGGCATCTGGTCAAGGTACTATCACTGCAGATGCTACAGTGAAGGCTAGATAAATCATTAGTTGGAATGATGTGACACGGTTCTGCAAGGGGCTGAGTAGCTGCTCAGTCTGATGGGTTTTAGCATTATTATTGCACAAATAATATCATATATACGTATATATGATATTATTTGTGCCCCTAGCTTTCATATTTTCATTGTAATGCAGGTCTAAAGAACACCAAAGATGGAAGAGACATTCTTAATTTAAAAGTCCAGCTGTTTATGTTTTAAACGTCTCAAGAACTAACTGTTATATTTTTGGCATCTCATTTAGATACTTCTGCACCAACTTTTTATTCATAATAGTTGAAATATTTGTCAACACCAGATAGATTGATGTTAACCACAAATCTCATGGTTTAAAAGTAACTTTTTGAAGCATGTCTTTTTCTTATAAAGTTACTATCTTTGTCAAAATTTCATCTGATTTCTTTCAAAAGCTTCTGAAAGATGTGACAAAGAATGACCGTTGAAGTATAAACTGTTAAGAGCAGCCATTAAGAAGGAAGCCATTTTCTTCATTTATAGATAAAAATTCGTAGATGAACCGTTATTTAAGCAATAATTTTTTACATGAATCAGAGTAGGGAAATCTGAATCCACTGATGTCCTGAATATCTTGTGTGAATTCCTTATTTAAAAGAAGACAATCACAAAATTCCTTTGATACTAGCAAGATCAGGATTTCATTAAATTTCATGGACATCAGCTCCCACGAGTAGACAGATTAAAATGATAGGATTAAATAAACAAAAAACAGATTTGTGTAATGCTATGAATTTATGCTCCTAGTAACAACTGAATCTATTATGTCTGATAAGCTGTTAAACAGATCTAACCAACACTTAAGTACTGTGCCTTTTTGCAGAAAGAAAGTGTAATTTCAAATGCACTTTCTTGGTTACAGTGATAGGAAATGACATGGAATAGGGATCAAATGAATGTGTCCATATGCCAAGTCATTATCACATAGCAGCAAAGGTAACACAACTGCCTGCACTGTAACTGTGCTGTGTTAGTATAAGAGCAAAGCTTATTTACAGGCTCAAGAGAGACAAAGTCTGACACTTGCAGCTAATAACTAACAGTACAATATTGCAATACAACTGGGCTAGCTAGGATCATTGAAGAAGACCATGTCTGGGGATTTTTGGAAAAGATGATAGATGAGGTTTACTTTCTTTCTACTAAACATGTGGAGCTACACTGCCTTCAAAGCAATATTTACTTTTCTCACTGTGCAGTGTCCAGAATATAGCAAGAACCAATTTTACTTCTCTCAAATATTACATTATGATCCCTTCTCAACAACAAGGTCATTTAGGATGACCTGGAAAAGAATTGTCCCCAAACCTTATGCTCTAGTAGTCATTATATTAAATACTCTTTATCAAAGGAAAACTAATTTTCTTCTTTACACCCTTTGTGTAGAAGTTATAAACAAGTGTCCTACTTTTTAATCTTGCATCAGATTTCAATGTTTGTGTCTTTACATGAGCCAGATACTTCGTTACAGGCATAACACATTAATGTTGTGTCACAGAAAGCAATTATTACAATCAGTTTTCCTAAACACGTTTAGAAATGTAACAGAAAGAAGCATTAACAAAACCATATGGCACATAGATACTGAAAATAAGTAATGTGTGCTGGATATAGTAAACTTGTGACTTTAGACTGATAATTCTGTGAAATTTAAAATGCTGTTAAAATGTAACTTTGCTAAGTGTTGTTTCAGTTCCATAGGGGGTTTACCTTAAAATTAATGTGTACTTAGAAATTGAATTAGGATTGCTGATTCTAGTTAGTGATTAATTTACAATGTGGGGGTTTTTTTTCAGGTACTGCTCCCAGAAGAAAAGCTTTTCGTACAGTAGATATTCTAAAGCATGCTTTTTCCTTTCAATATAAGGCACTCAAATTGGCCTCTGTCACCTTTTATCTGCTTTGTGTTCCCTGATACTTACTCCAAGATGTGCACAGCTCCCACTATCACTGGAGAAAACAGTACTGAAAATGTTATTCACAGCATTCAGCAATTCAGACAGATGTACACCAAAGAGATTACAGCACACAAGGATACTAGCTAAGAGGTTCTCTAGCCCATCAGTTTTTACACGAATTTAATAGTTCAAGGAACATATTGTGGCCACTGCATCTACATTATATTAAACATATGAAATCTCAAAAAGGTCTTTTAATCAATTGCAACAAATAATTTGTTGCAGTGATAAGAAAATGGTAGGGCACTGTTGCAAAATAAACAGTTTGGGTAGGAAGGAAGTATAAAGATGCTTAGAAGAGGAGGGAGAGGAGGAATAGTGACATAGATGCAAGGGGAAATGATAACTAGGAACAAGAATACAAAAGTTCATGGAGTCTTGGAACTGCCAAGACTTTGGAATATTGGCTAGATGTGTGATTTCTTTTACCAGCTTGTTAAGGAACCCTACTCCAAGTATTTAATAGATGCTATTCCCCTTGATTCCACTTAAAAGTCAATCACAAAGCTGGCATATTTTGTTCTTCGCACACATCTCACATGTCTGGCTTCAGAAGCACTTAAAATGACTAGAGCAAATCTGCATAATTCAGTGTAGTTTATAATCCATTTTCCATAATTTAATCAAAGAAGTGTTTCAAATGTTCTTTAAAAAAATTATGTTGCACAGATTTTTTTTCTATTCACTGTAAAAATCATAAAGTAATTAATAAATACTGTATTCCTTCCATCCTTTTAATCATGGTGATCCAACTAGATGTGAACATATAGTCAAGTGTCATACTGTTGTGGGTTAACCCTGGTTGACAGCTTGCTCAGTCCCTCCCATCCCACTGGAGATGGATGGAAGAATGGAGGAAAAGAAGAATAAAAGCAAGAATACTTGGAGTCAAGATACAAAAATAATAAGTAAGTGAAAGAAAAGAGAAGAAAACAAAACAAATTATGTAAAGGCAATCACTTACTACCTCCCAATGGTAGATAGATGTCCATCCAGTTCCCAAGCAAAAGATGGCTAACCCTCCTAAAACCTCTTCCATTTTATTGCTGAGCATGACGTTATATGGAATGGGGTATCTCTTTGGCTAGTTCAGGTTATCTGCATGGTTGTGTCAACTCCCAACCTATTGTGCAGCCCCCAGTCTATCCACTGGGGGAGCAGACTGAGAAGCAGAGGTGGATTTGATGCCATGAAAACACCACAAGCATCTCATCAGTATTGATATGGTCAGAAACATAAACCACAGTACTACATGAGCATCTATGAAGAAAATTAACTCTGTCCTAGCCAGGACCCGTACATATACATAATATTAATTATTGGGTATTTCCCTTCAATATTAGTACAGCTTCTATTTTAAACAGGGGTTTCAAGGCTATATTTTACTAATTTTCCATCTACCTTCAGATTTTATTCAAACTCAAGCTGATCCCTTTTTGTGGGGTGCTGGGAGGTGGGGATGCAAAGAAAAAACCCATAGACACAGATCAACTGTAGCAAGAACTGCAGTTTAATATTTTAATCTTAGCAATCATGCCTGATAGCCTCCTTTTACAATGGCTCTAAACTATATACAGAATGATACACTTATTTTGAGTGTTCTCTAATGTTGCACTACATAAATTATCAATTTAGGTTGACAGCTGTCACACAGAAATAAAGATAAAGCACTATATATTTTAATGAATACATTTATTAAAGGAAAATTAGCAGATTATCAACTAAATTAAAAAGCTAACCTATAATTTCGATAGTTTTAAATGGCAAGTTAAAAGTATAATCATCAACTAAAACCGTAATTCATTAATATAAGGAGAACTTCAGCTTTTTCTTTTTTTCATTTGTCATTCTTTAATTATAAAAGAATAAGTCAAATTATCTTGCTTTTCAATGGTGTTCATGTAAAAGTTACATGAAATTAATATGCAATTAAAGAAGGATGAAATTAACTTTTAGCTTTGCAGGGCACTTATGTGGCTCCCAATGGGATAAATTATAGGAATAAAAGCCAAGGGCTTTATACCAGTGTAGAAATTGATTATGGCTAAGCAAAAGAACGTTAAGCACTGAATAAACTAACAAAATTGTTTTTTAAATTTTTTGTTTTAGTGGAATTCATCATGAAAGTTTCCATCAAAGCTGGCAGAGCTGTCTTACATGACTGACCAATGCAGAATTCTTTTGTATGTAATATCACACACCTTTGTGTGAGCACCTAAATCAAGCTTTAGGTGCTTACTTACTGTGACAAGATCTCCACTGACCATAATGGGAGTTTTTACACCTGTCTCAGATGTGGGCACCAAATTTAAAGGACTCAGTGTTTTTCCTGTATGTATACATACCTTTAGGGACTTCTATTTCCTAGGAACTGTAATCTTTCGATTTGCCCCTCAAAATCTTTTCCTGAGTTCAGCTGGCAGCAGCAACACGGGACAAAAAATTGCATGGAATATCCCCACTCCTTGCTTGATTTCAACACTCCTGCTCTTTGTCATTATATGTTTAAGAAAGATAAAATTAATCTTCTTCCATTAGAAACACCAAATTCCTCATTTCTATCCAGAATGGTCTTGACTGTCAATTTTTTACATGAAGAGACGACAGAGGAGCATTAACCACAGGTAAAAATAATAATTTTAAAATTTAATGTAAAACTCACAAATTTCCTAGGAATCACAAAATCAGTGATAGTGACAGTGTCAATGATTGAATGTATTTAAAGATCAGTCATTAAGACTTTATCGGACTCTTAGAGGTTTCTCTCACAGCTATATCAGTCCCAACTAGTCACATCATATATATATATATATATATATATATATATATATATATGTATTTAAAAAATATACTTCACACTTGGAAATTTATAGCATTATGAAATGCATCAACTAAAGTAAGTAAATGACTTTGAGACGATCCAGAGGAAATATCATTATAGCAATCAGAGATAGCAATTATGTTGTTGAATAATACTATTAAGCAGCTTGTGAGCTAAATAATGTATGCATTTATCAAGAAAACTTTTTTTAATAAGAATATAGAAGACAACAAGCTCAGAAAGATAGAGTAATTTGGAAGATCCAGAGGAAGAAGTTTATTTAGATAGATGAGCTTTTCACATTTTGTAAATTTAATGTGACAACAAACAGGTATTTTGATTATTTGAGAGGTCTCAATCGTATTGTCTATCACATTTTTAGAAGTAGTAAATAACATTATTGAATGTCTTTGCCATTTATGTAGAGAAATTAATGCATTCTGTATTCTCTATTTTTGTCTTAAAGATTAAAAAGAGATCAGTGTCTCAGGCTGAGCTTTCACGACTCTGGATGAATAACTAGGACAGCAAAGCACTATATTCATAACCTTTGGATCCCTGAATTTATGCATCAGTGAAACACACTTTGCCAGAGAAGGAAATAAACTAGAAACTGCCTCTTAAGGAAGGGATAGAGAAATCCATTAAGTCTCAGCTGGATTCCTTGGTGTTTCAGGGAATGTCAACAAATTAGCTTTTATTATTTGTGCCTCAAACAATTACAAGCTCAGTGATGTTTAGAATAGAACCTAGTGAACTGAAAATGCAAATCACAGAAGAACAATTTGAAAGAAAATATTTAAGGTAGTGTAATTAAAATAGAATTAAAATACACATAACAATGCTTTAATCTCAAGGCTCCTTGAGTTCAACATCTATTTCAGAAAGGGCAAATTCATCTCATTTGTGGAGAGAGAGGAAGTAAGAAAAGAAACACATTGGTGGAGGCTTTAATTTTTTAATTTGAAAAAGCAAATGAGTGTTTAACAACTTCCTTTTGGCAACCAATTCAAAATATTGTTAACTAAAAATATTATTAGCTTTCTTTAACCGCTCTCACCCAGATCTGAAATCTTGCATTCACCTTTTTCCCCAATTTTAAAATCAAGTCAGCTGTGCCTTCTGAATTCAAACTGAGAACATATTTTAACATGTCTTAGAAGGCAGCATCTGCTAGCCCTACTCTCTTCCAGCTCAAGGAATCAGAAACTATGATCAGAAAGAAATTAAAGAAAATGTGCTTTGTGTATGGAAAGAGTAATTTTCACTTTCTTTCATTAGCTTTAGACTTTCCACTGTTAGTTTCTTTTTAATATCTTTCTTACCTGTGTTATGAGAAAGAATCAAGCTTCCTTATTCACCTCCTCTACACTGCTGGTTTCCTCTTTTTTTTGTTGTCATACTCCTCTTTATCTCTTTTTACAAATATTCCACTTTTTTTTTTTTTTTTTTTTTTATGCAGCCATTAACAACCTTGTTTTAATGAGAAAAAATCAGGCATGAAAATATATATAAACATGGAAATATATATTGTCTTACATACTATAGTTTTATGGTGGCACAACATTACAAACTCCTAGAGATCCCAAGCAAATCAGAATCCAAAATCACAAATGTTTGTCAAAATAGTTTCAACATTGTTTCAAAGTAGAATTATGAGTTAACGTATGAGGAAACCAGTATCTGTAGTAAGGAGAAATTAAACTTTACGTATAATAATGTTAAGTAGCAGCACATGAAAGAGACTAAAAGATAAAGGAAAATCTACCAACCTAACCTTTTACATTTCACCACTGTTAAACTCTAATAGAAGTATTAATGATGCACTTAGAAATAACTGAAACACTATACTGCATAGAAAAACAACATCAATAAAAAGGAAACACATTTGATTACTTTTGCTCTTATTGCTAAACTATTTGTCAAAGTACAGACTGCTGAACGTGAATACAAGAACATCTAGTAGTACATAAGTTTTTTTAGGATTTGTATTTAAAGTATGTGTTCAAGCTCATGTGTTTACTGAAGCATATTCAACGCCTATAAATATTCATATTATGTGAACCACTTGAGCTCCACATCTCTCAAAAGCAAGATTATCATGATGTTCATAAAAGAAGCATGCAGACACTTCTTTCACTCCAGGTTAACTTATGAAATATTTGTATTTTAGAGGGATGATAATTGTAATATTCCAAATGGTCACACAAAAAGTAATAAAAGGTATAACATTTGAATATTTCAGATAAAATTAGCAAGTGTCAGTTACCCATGAGTTTTAGCTGTGGGCTGGTAACTGAAATATTCTCAGAGAAAGAGGTAATCTAATATTTTTCAAATTGTTACGTCATCACTGATAACGCTTCAAGCTGTATAAAGAGCAACAAACAAATCCCTATGTTCTTCTGTGGTGGACATTAAAAAAAACCTTTCACAGTTGCAATGAAGAAGCTATTAAATTACTGTGTGGGAGGTTTTATCAAAGCCAGCAATGTTCTGAACAAAGGTCTTATCATATACTTGCTTCTGTATCATATTAATTGGTTTCTTATCACATTAGCCAACTCTCCTCTCCCTAATAGCACACAAAAGTGAATAATATCTTAAAGCATTGATAATACTTTAAGACTTATTAACAACTTTCATGAGATTAGCTTCTTCCTTTTTCACTAGCACAGCAAAGTGCTCAGATCATATACTGTCAAGTACCTTCCATATCATATTAGTTTAAATGAAATCATTAAGACAAAAGGCAGACCAAAGATAAGTAACTTCCTAAGTATGCAAGCTTATATTTTATTACACTAGATCACAGGAAGCATTTCTACTGGCAATATTTCCCTCATATTATTAATATGATGTTAGATGATTACATTTTGTATAACAGTCAAACTAAAGGCAGTCTTAGCATCCTCTCTTCACAGTGCAGCCACTTTGATAAGTCAAGTTCCTGGAACACATCCATTGAGATATGACTATTGCATCAAGGTGTGATGATTTCCTAAGTCTTTTTCCTGTATTTCCAATTGTTGCTCTCTGATAACTAACTACAATACTAGCATGGTATCCTAATTAAGGAATATATTGGAGCTGATACAGTCACAGACAAAGGATATAAACACGGCTTTACAGCTGTGGTTTATTCACTATTCTTTGCATTAAAAAAAATATTCCAAGTTGAATTAACACAAATTTAAAATGAAACAACATTTTTTAAAACACAGAAGCCACCAAATTTCTTCACACAAACACCTCTCTATTCATGAAGAAAGTCAAGGGGAAATTGCAAAAGAGGGAGTTCTCATAACTGAATATACAGGATGTATTATGTCATTCTGTAATGCTAATGGTGCACTTTAGGGACCCAAGAAAACTGGTTAATATTCAAGGATCACCTCCTCTAAGCTCAGGAATGATGCATCCCAACAAAGAGGAAGTCAGGCTAAAACACCCGGAGGTCTGTGTAGATGAACAGGAGCTCCTGGACAAGCTCAAACACAGAAAGGAAGCCTACAGTGTAAAAGCAAAGACAGGTAACATAGGAGGGATATAGAGAAATTGTCTGAGCAGCCACAGATCAGGTTAGGAAAGCCAAAGCCCTGACGGAATGAAATCTAGCCAGGGACATCAAGGGCAACAAGGCTTCTATAGGTATGTTGGTGATAAAAGAAGTCTAGGAAAAATGTGGGGTCCCTCTGGAAGGAAACAGAAGATCTCATTACCCAGGATATGGAGAAGGTGATCAAGTTTTTGCACCAGTCTTCACTGGCAAGTGCTCCAACCACAGCGCCTAAGATGTGAAAGACAAAGGCAGAGACTGGGTGAATGAAGAATCAACCACCGTAAAAGAAGGTCAGGTTTGAGAACATCTAAGGAACCTGAAGGGGCACAAGTCCATGGGACTTGATAAGATGCATCCATGGGTGCTGAGGGAAAAGGCCGATGAAATAGCTAAGCCACTATCCATCATATTTGAGAAGTCACGGCAGTCTGGTGAAGTTCCCACTGACTGAAAAGGGGGAACATAACCCCATTTTAAACAGGGAAAAAAGGAAGACAGAGAACTACAGGCCAGGCAGTCTCATCTCTGTGCCCAGCAAGGTCATGGAGTGGATCCTCCTGGAAAATGTGGTAGGGCACATGGAAAATAAGGAGGTGATTGGTGACAGCCAATGTGGATTCACTAAGGGCAAACTGTGCCTGAGAATTTAGTGGCCTTCTACAACAAGATTAGTTGGTGGATATGGGAAGAGCAATTGATGTCATCTACCTGGACTTGTGCAAAGCATTTGACACCATCTCACACGACATCCTTGTCTCTAAATTAAGGTGACATGGATTTGATGGATGGACCACTCAGTGGATAAGGAATTGGCTGGATGGTCACACTCAAAGATTTGCAGTCAAAGGCTTGATATCCAAGGGGAGATAAGTGACAAGTGGCATTCCTGAGGGGTTTGTGTTGGGACCGGTGCTGTTTAACATCTTTGTTGACAACACTGACAGTAGGATTGAGTGCACCCTCACCAAGTTTGCTGATGACACCAAGCTGTGTGATGGGGTCTACACACTGAAGGGAAGGGATGCCATCCAGAAGGATCTTGACAGGCTTGAGACATGGGCCCATGAAAACTTCATGAAGTTCAACAAGGTCAAATACAAGGTCCTGCACATGGGTTGGGGCAATCCCAAGCACAAACACAGGCTGGACAATGAGATGATTGATGGCAGCCCTGTGGAAAAGGACTTGGGGGTATTACTGGATGAAAAACTGAATATGAGCCAGCAGTGTGTACTTGCAGTACACTAGCCAACCATATCCTGGGATGCATCAAGAGAATTGTGGCCAACAGGTCAAGGCAGGTGATTCTCCTCCACTGCTCCGCTCCCATGAGACCCCCTCACTTGGTGTACTGTGTCCAGCTCTAGGGCCCCCAACATAAGAAAGACATGGACCTCTTGGAGTGGGTCCAGAGGAGGGCAGTGAAGATGATCAAGGGTTTGGAGCACCTTCCCTATGAGGACAGGCTGAGAGAGTTAGGGTTCAGGCCTGGAGAAAAGAAGGCTCCAGGGAGACTTTATAGCTGCCTTCCAGTACTTAAGAGGGCTACAGGAGAGCTGGGGAGGGACTCTTTATCAGGGAGTGTAGTGATAGGACATGGAATAATGGTTTCAAACTGAAAGAGGGTAGGTTTAGATTAGACATAAGGAAGGAATTCTTTACTGTGAGGGTGGTGAGACACTAGAACAGGTTGTACCAGGAATTTGTGGATGCCCCCTCCCTGGCAGTGTTCAAGGCCAGGTTGGACGGGGCTTTGAGCAGCCTGATCTAGTGGAAGGTGTCTCTGCCCATGGCAGCGGGGTTGGAACTACATGATCTTTAAGGTCCCTTCAAACTCAAACCATTCTATAGTTCTCTGATTCTATGATAATGCAAATGGCCTTCCACTGTACTTGAGGGAACACACTGCCGTTGAGCTTGGGATCCAGAAGAGCACTGGGACGGTGACTATAATATCAGCAAAAGTAGACGGGTATGAGAAAGTTTGTATGCATCGGTGCTCACTGTTTTATTATTGTCAATTAGCATTATTTTAATAAAACTGTCTATAAGTATTAGCAGTACTGTAATTTGACTAATAATAACTTCGGTATTATTTTATTAGACAGTTCAAATATTGATTAAACAATCAGTAAATTCCTGGTGCTTCATAAGGTGCATTTCCTTCATCAACACAAATTTCATAGGAAAATGTGTCCATAGGAAAATTATCTATAGAATGCCTATTGCATTTAGCGTGTACACCTAATTTATTTAGCTAAGCATAAGCTCAGCATAGGTACTCCTGTACCTTTGACTGTATTAATCTCTTGAATCTGCAGGCAAGACTGTTATTTGCTAGCATCTGTGTTAGCATGCAGGCCAGAAAAAGGTAAAATGAACACAAAGACATTTATCTATGGCTTGCAACATTTTCTGAAAATTTGGGAGAGGTGGGAATGAGTGGATAGAGACACAGCCAGGGCTTCTACTCAGCTGTCACCCTGAAATGGTTAGCACAGCTGTATTAGTGCATAAAGAAGCAGTGAGTCAGATATCCACAACTGGAATAGCTTCCTTTAGGAATAAGGGCAGAAAAAATGACAGCTATGATTTTTCTAAAGCACAATCTCGTCTCAGATCTCTAATCCTGAGTAGCAATAATTACACTTCCTTTTACTAAAGACAAAATTTCACTTCAGTATTTCTTCAGCAGAAATTATAATAGTACAATGTACAGTCTTGTAGATTGAACTACAGTTAAAAACTGTGGCAGTGACCTGTTATCTAAAGTTTCAGTCCTAAATTTATTTCTTTTTTTAGTCAGTGATGTTAATAGATCTTCTCTGTAGCATTCCACTCTCTGGACTGTAGCTATAATACGACAGATAAATCTTACTAGGTAATAAACCACCTATGATTCCTTCCTCTTCAAATACATAATATTTGCATATGAATTAAAGCTGAACAGTGCCTCAACGCACATTTTAGGTATGACTTATATTATAGTGCCCCAGATTTCCTAAGTTTATAGTGCCTTTGTTTCCTCCAGTTAGATCCAGTTTGTTAATTTTGGGTTTAATATTTATTTTCCTAAGAAAAATGCCTTGAAGAATACAACAGATACTATATATTATACCCAGCAGTAACCTGGAAATCAATGGATTAAAAAACAGAATACAAAATGCCCCACCAAAACCTCCAATAAACAACCCAAAACAACCACAAAAATCAAACAGAAATAAAATAGGCAACTTCCCAATATGTATTGGTAGAGACACATTTAGAAAGAGATTGAGATGCAGATTAAAATTATATAATCATTAAAATTAAGCATGTCACCTGTAATCTTTCTACACTGATATGAGAACATTCGTATCGACTAGTACTATAGCTCCCATTTCTAAGAAAAGAAGATAACAGATATGCAAGCATACACCTATGCTTACAAAGTATACATTTACCTACATATTATGTAGTTATATACATTCATAAATACTTATATGCATGTATTCCACTAATATCAGTGGTTTATTTTGATAATGTCAAAGGACAGTATTGTATAAATCTATTACTGCTCACATACAATTTCTGTAATATAAACATCCTTACAATTGAAAGCTATAGAGGTATGGAAAAAAACAAAAAAATTAACTAGCTTTTTTAATAGGCCTTCTGTATACACAAATTTTATAAGAAAATAAGAATAATAGTTGAGAAAGTAAATAATTAAATTGTATATTTTTAGCTTTAGAAACTTTTCCAACTGTTTTTCACTATAGTGTATTTCACTAAGAGGAAATTAAAGTTACTGTGTTTTTCTAAACGTGTAGTCTGAACACTTGCCTTCAGTATCACACCTTGCTCAAGTTAGTATACTTGGCTACCCCAGTCATTTTCCACTGCTAATCTAATCTCTCTGTAAAGTATCAGCATCATTTTCTGGTCCCATTACAGTCTTTCCAAGGGGGCTGAGTGTCCCCATCTGTTTCCAGATGAATAGTCAAAACATTAGACCATAGAGACAACATAGCTACAATTAATCTTATCTACTTGAAACAAAACTACAATGTAGGCAACACAGCTAGTCTGTCTAGTTTCCTTTATAATCAATGGAAGAAACAGATGCTGTTAGCATGAAATTTATTTGATCTCTTAGATATCTGCTTTAGGATAAAATGAATTACACCTAGAACTACCTTTTTCTTCTGTAGCCTGTAATTAGAGTCTAGATAGGTAGCTCAGACATAGATGCTTCCTGTAAGGTAAATACCATCCCTTTTTGCTCTCATCTCTATAAACATAGTTCCAAATAAATTAAAAAAAAAAAAAAAAAAAAAAGCAAGCCATATTGATTTACCTAAAATGAAGGATTTAGAGTACTCACTCCTGATAAAGAATAAAGATCCTGTTTGAGTGCCTGTTTAATAAAAGGTTCAAAGAGGGACAATCACAGTGAGACTGAAAGAAACCCAAGCCAAAAGAGTCAATAAATTGATTTTTTTTTTACTTAGTCTAGAGGGCCATCTCCAAGTGTCTGCTTGGCCTCATTCATGACAATTTTGAAAAACAGGTATTACCTATTCTCTGAAAGTATAGGAGTCCTCAGAAAAATGGCTATTCTGAAGTAAAGAGTTTCACTTTCTTCCTGAAGAGTTTCAAAAGTCTTTGTTTTATTAAATGCAGACCACAAAACTTAAAAAAACTTGAAAGACTTCACAGAAAGAAAAATCATTTCCCATTCAAATGAGAGATCAAAAAAAGATTTTAAGAAAACACGAGCATCCCTCACAATAATGCTCAATAACTGCTATGGTTTCATCTTTGCCTTTTAGAAAGTAAATTTCTCTTAATCTGCATAATTCATTCAGCCAAACCTGTGGTAATAGAAACATGCCAAGGTCCTAGTTTGTCCCTTTGAGCAAGATGGAAGTCAAAGCATTGGAGCTAACTATATAAATGAGAAAAGATAAATGTATTAACTGATATTTAAGGTGACTTTGACTGCCAAGAAACAACATTAGAAGATTCTCACTCAGGATCTGCCTTGGCTTAGTGTCAAAAGTGAACACAGAGCCAATCCAGCCACAGGTGCTGAACTCTAATTTAACTTAAACTTTCATTACACTCCTCACCACATTGTGGCTGAAAGAGTAGACCTGCCAAATCTTCAGCTGGAAACAGAAAGGCTTTTAATTGGCCACCAAGGGTGAAGGCAATAAGAAAGAGGTCCTGTTTTATTTCCCAGTGGGAGACTGAGAGTCTGATTCTTATAAAGTACAATGACGAGTTCCAGAGTACCTCCATGTTTTTGGCTTCCAACGTATCAGTACTTCCTCTCATCTTCCAAATCATTAGACTAGGTAAAACGTCTCCTTCTTCATATTTTATTTATACAAAATCCAGGAAAATAACTATGTTCATAGAGTCAATATTAATCCAGTCACACACACACACACACACACACAAAGCAAAAAGCAAACCCCAAAACAACCCTCCTGCTAGCATGGCTTTAGTATGTTGCTATACTAACAATGATCCATTCCCTGTCATTCCCAACAGCTTTTCATTCCAGCCTGATATTAATCTTGCAAACTATTCTACAAAGAAAATCAGCAGTTGAATACTTAAAAAAATGTGGCCTGTGCTTTTTTAAAAGTCACCGGGGCAATATCATACAAAGAGAACAAGTGGTTAATCATCAAGTCACCTGGTCATTTCTGAAGATCATCAAGTGCAAGGTTACCTAGGCAAGGTCACCTAGGTTAGTCTTCTAAAAGCAAGTTGAACCTATCATCCATGTTGCCTTTATAGTTAAAGGAAATAAAAAGCCACCTTGAAATTTAGGTTAAAAACATCATTTTAAGATGCAGTTAAATCACTGTCTGAAGGTACCTATCTCTGTTGTCTACAGAAACAGTCTGGAAGAATAGCTTGACTAAGACAACTAATTACTAAATACCTATGTATTTTACTGTAACTGAGTTTTCTGGGAACTAAGTGCCTAACTGTCTTTCCTCCATTAAAGAAGAGAAGAAAGAGGTAAAATAATGCCTATTTACTCATAAAAAGGTAAAAATAACTTTTTGATCTACATAAAGCAGAACAAAATTATTACAATTATTTTCCATATAGATTACTCAAACATTGTTCCCTCACACCAACTTTGTGATGTTTGTTGGCTTTTTGGTTCCTTTCTTTTTAGACTTTCTGGAATATGAACTATGGAAAAATTTGAATTGTATAGTTTTAATGTACAAGTATCATGGTTTTGGTGACATTGGTGTCTGGTATAAACATCAATTTCTGAAGCCAAACCTTCTAAGTCTATAAACGCCAAATGCTGATCAGTTTGCACTTGTTTCAAAAGACAGGGAATTCCTGGAAAATGGTGGCCTCTCTTCTGTCTTTATAGTCTTAGTATAAACAAATTCTGTTTGTTCAAATAGCAGAAGTTTGATATAGGTTTCTATGACCTCATCTCAAACCTCTCTAAAATATTTAATTTCAATGTTTATTACAAACCATGGCTACTGACTCTGTATATCAAACATATTGTTTTTAAGAATAAAAACAAAAGCGTCTTTTCTAAATGTTTTTGTCAAATTAGCTATTTACCTGTCTAAACACTAACCTCTGTACAACATTCTTACCTTTTCCTTCCAGCACTATGTTTTAAACTAGCATTTGACTGTTGTCAAAACAGACAGTTAATTTTCTCATGTCAGCTGTTCTTGTAGCTCCTTACCATCTAGAAAACTACCTTTATTTATGTCCAATTCCTGGTTGCTGCACAGCTGATATTGCAATCTGCTAATATCTGGGTTTTGGACAGCGAGTTGTACTTGTCTCATAACGAAACACTCTTGCTCTCTAACACACTAAGAATTAATATTTACCCTTACTGAACCTTTCAGCTTGTACCAGAAACTTTAACATAAACTGTACAAATCTCCATCTACCCTTGACTGCGAAGATTAATAATAATTCCTTTTGATCAGAATTATTCTGTTGGCCAGCAATGGTTTCCATGGTAATCAGGTGGTAGACAGAGCTGAAGCAGATTTCATCGGTTGTAAAACAGCATTGGAATTATCCTAAACTTCTAATTATATCTTAGTAGGACTGTTACATACTGTAGCTCAGAGGCATAGAAAGAAGACAGTTTTAACTACTGGAAAGCTTCCACAAGGAAAAAAATTGCCGTGCCCTCTTCTAATACTTGGGGCATTTGGGGACATTTTGGGGTGGCATTTTATTTATTTGTTTGTTGTTCTTTGTTTTTTTTCAGGCAAGAGTGTTGTGAATTAGAGGATTTTTATAAAAGGAATGAAATATGATGAACTACAGTTAAGATGGACTTGCTATATAACACTGACACTTTTAGTCAGTGTTTCATGTGTTAATGGGAAAAACACAAACTGCTTCAGGTCTTAGAAATTTCATGTCAGAATAAAACATTTATCTTCAAAAACAGTAGGCTTAAATGTGAAGTTAGGTGATTCCAGAAACAAGGACAAACACATTTTCCAACTCATGCTGTAAACATTTCTACTGATATTATTATTTTTTTCCTGATTATTTCTGGTTGTTTCTTTAAAGAAAAAGTCCTTGGGAAAATCTAATATGAGATTTTTATTCCACAGTCCAGCTGGTTCCCCTGGCATAGCAGTAGCCACCGTACGATAAGCATGCCAAATGAATACTTAATCCTTATTTTAGTGGCAAACTCAGGAGTTGGTTGATGCATGTTTAGAATATAAATTAAACTTGAAAAGAAGGCAGCTAAAAATTACTAAATATGCCTACATTTACCACAGCACAGCTTAATTCAAAGGATGGCAGTATGTTTACAGTAAGTATTCCTGGAAGCTCTAGATAGACTTAGAAGTCAGAGAAGGGGGAAGAAGAATGGAATAACCAAGAGCTCATTACATGGAGTTTATCTTGCAGGTGAGAAAGAAATGAGATAAGGCTGAACTGAGAGAAAAAAAATGCATATTTGATGAGACTCTAGGATGACAAATTTGGTGGCTTTGGCTCAAACTTGAATTTTCAGCATATAGGCCTTGTGTACATATCTGACTGCAAGCATTTTTATTACATGAACATCTATAGCTGTACATACCCCAAATCAGAGACTCATCTTTGAAATAATGACCCTCACAGTAAGGCATGTAGTCAATAATAGGAAATGAAAAAAGGTAATGATAATACAACTTTTCCTTCTAGTAATGACTGTAGAAGTTGTCATGAAAGGACAGAAGAAAGATGTCAAAATATTGCAAATCTATAACTTTTCAAGTTTGATATTATAGAAAGTTTAAGATTAGTAAAATTCATGACAGAGGTAATCAAGTGGGTCAGAATATAGTCAGAAGTTGGTTTCCTAAAAATACTGCTGGAAATGTAAACATTATTCTAATTCATGAAGTATAAATGATCAATGAGTGCACACCATGAACATGGTCTGCAGCCAGGAGATACCAGGTGATGAGCAGAGGTTTGAGCTGAAGGGCTACACGTAGATGATGGCAGGTGGAAGGACCTGCAGGAGGAGTCCTCAAGTTACAGATTTCTGTCTGCAGGGCTGCCAGATCCTCACTGCTCTTTGTTCTTAGAAGAAGGAGGCCAAAATCTTTGGCTGAAGACATGATCTTCACCACTGCAGTTACAGTAAGGATTCCTGGAACATCGAGGAGTCCGACAGATTGGAAATTGGCCAATGTGACACCCAAATATAAGAATAGTCAGAAGGATGATCCAGGAAATTACAGGCCTGCCAGCTTGACTTCAGTGCCCAGGAAGCTGATGGAGCAGCTCATCCTGAGTACCATCACACAACACATGTGGGACAACCAGATGCTCAGGCCCAGTAAGCATGGGTTTAGTAAAGGCAGGTCCTGCCTGACAAACATGATCTCCTTCTACGACAGGGAGACCTGCTTATTGGATGAGGGAAAGGCTGTGGATGTTGACTACCTTGACGTTAGCAAGGCCTTTGAGACTGTTTCCCACAGCAGTCTTCTGGCGTAACTGGCTGCTCGTGGCCTGGATGGGCACACGCTTCACTGGGTAAAAAACTGTCTGGATGGTCGGGCCCAGAGAGTTGTAGTGAACGGAGTTAAATCCGGTTGGCGGCCGGTCACGAGTGGTGTCCCCCAGGGCTCGGTTTTGGGGCCACTCCTGTTTAACATCTTTATTGATGATCTAGACGAGGGGATCGAGTGCACCCTCAGTCAGTTTGCAGATGACAACAAGTTGGGTGGGAGTGTTGATCTGCTCGAGGGTAGGGAGGCTCTGCAGAGAGACCTGGACAGGCTGGAGCCATGGGCTGAGGCCAGCTGGAGGAGTTTCCATAAGGCCAAATGCCGGGGGCTGCCCTTGGGCCACAACAACCCCCAGCAGCGCTACAGGCTTGGGGAGGAGTGGCTGGAGAGCTGCCAGTCAGAGAGGGACCTGGGGGTGTTGATTGACAGCCGGCTGAACAGGAGCCAGCAGTGTGCCCAGGTGGCCAAGAAGGCCAATGGCATCCTGGCTTGTGTCAGCAATAGCGTGGCCAGCAGGGACAGGGAAGGGATCTGACCCCTGTCCTCGGCACTGGTGAGGCCGCCTCTCGATTCCTGTGTTCAGTTTTGGGCCCCTCACTACAAAAAGGACATTGAATGACTCGAGCGTGTCCAGAGAAGGGCAGCGAAGCTGGTGCAGGGTCTGGAGCACAGGTCGTACGAGGAGCGGCTGAGGGAACTGGGGGTGTTTAGTCTGGAGAAGAGGAGGCTGAGGGGAGACCTCATCGCCCTCTACAGCTCCCTGAAAGGAGATTGCAGAGAGCTGGGGGTGAGCCTCTGTAACCAAGTAACAAGCAAAAGGACAAGAGGCAATGGCTTTAAGTTGCACCAGGGAAGGTTTAGACTGGATATTAGGAAGCATTTCTTTACAGAACGGGTTGTTAGGCGTTGGAATGGGCTGCCCAGTGAGGTGGTGGAGTCCCCATCCCTGGAGGTGTTTAAGAGTCGGGTCAACATAGTGCTTAGGGGTATGGGTGTAGTTGGGAACTGTCAGTGCTAGATTAATGGTTGGACTAGATGATCTTCAAGGTCCTTTCCAACCTAGTTGATTCTGTGATTCCTACTGTAAAGACAAGACTCCAGACCTGGAAATCTGACAAATGTGATCTGAGAACTGAACCTCCACGATGGTGCATTCAGAGGCTATGATCTGTTAAAGATTCATTCTGATGACTGTGGAAAAGCAAGAATTGCTACTTCGATTTTTCAGGTCTCATTTTGCCTGGAGATGAAGTCGTTATTTACTGTTAGTTTTATTAGTTTAATGCTCAAGAGATCCAGTGAATTTTGTGGACCTAAATGTGCCTGATGCAATATAAGCATGGAATAAAGTGTCATGTGATAAATAAGGCTTTAGGACAAGACTTACAAGACACTTAAAAAAGAATATTCTAAAAAAGAATAAGTTAAAAGATAGAAGGAAAATTAAATAAAGCATTCCAGAATACTAAAGGGTATAAAGACTGATAAAAGGACAATGACCTTTCAACTTCTGACAGATCATTAGTTTGTATGTGATCCAGTTCATTAATATGTCCAAACAAAACATCATTACTGACTGATGGCTATTCAATTGCTTATGAAAATTGATCCTATGGTCTCAGTTCACTTCCTGTTGGACAGATATCTGCATTACAACTGACATTCTTGTTGACAGTATCAGGAAGAACACCATGAATAGACCAGAGGTGGAAAAACCTGTAAAGAGATTTTGATTTCTTGCAGAAAAAAGTCTGTTTGGTTGGCTTTTTCAATATAGGACTTTGAATAATCTTTCAAAAGATATTCTTTGTAGCTAATCTCAGATTGACAGTAGTCTCTTCCTCAGTAGAAATGTGGTGCTCAGCAATATTTAAAGAAATACATGTAAAGGATGGAATTCTGCATTTAAATCACTTTCATTATTCAAAACTCACTTTTTTAGATGTGCTATTTTTGCATTAAGTAAAAGGCTCTTCCAGTATTTACAGTATTTCATAAATGCTTTTATCCTTGTAATAGATTATTCTGAAGGCAGCCCCTACCACCAAACAGTAATTACAGACAACCCTAACCTTCGTCATGAACAGTCTCATTAAATTCAGTATTATTCCTAACACAACTGTGGATAATTGTAACCCTAAGTATCTTTCTGAATCAGGGCAAAGATTGGGTAATGTAATTTGTGGTAAACTGAGAAGACTGTAAGAGCGACCACTGTACACCAGACTTTATTAAAGGACATAAAGTTTAGCAAAAAAATAGTCATATGCTTATCACTCCATTTGTTTAAGAGGGAGGACATAGAGCAAGTAGCAAAGGAAATAAAACGAGTTCCAGATTTATCTCATAATTTGCAAATGCTGGGTAATTAACAAATTAAGTTTAACATTGCAAGGGAAAGAACAGAAGGAGGACAAAAGTGTACCATAATTAGAATCACATTAGAGTAAGAAGACTGAAAACCTGATTCTGCATTTATCGAAGGCAATAGTGAAACTCCAGTATTTTTGACTCAGGGAAGATTGGTTCCCTTAAAAAACTGACATGTTTCCAAAATACCTAAACAACAGCTAACAGCAGCAAAAGGAAACAGATTGTTCAGATGTTGCAAATAGAACACAGCTAATAGCATCACAAGGAAACTCAATCATGCATTTATTAGTGTGAAATGAAATGTACCATAAGCTATACAAAATCTTCAAGGATGTCTGGATTGGAATATTTTAGAAGTGAGGAAAATCTGGTTTTATACTTTCTCCTATCCACCTAATAACAACTGAATTGTAATAGAAATATCCTGGGGAAATTCAAAAGAAATGTTTCTATGTGAGATTTATCTGACTAAATCTACAACTAAAAAGAGTTCCTTATACTTACTTTTAGAACATGACCTCATTTCATTATGAGGTGGCTGTTTGTAATAAATTAGTTGAACTATACCCTAGAAAGCCTACTTCTTTTCAGTAACTAAAGAGGTAATCTAGGTAACAGTAAAGTTAGGTGTGATGAATCTCACAAGATGTGTCACTGTGGGAAAAGAATAGGCAAACTACATCACCTGGTTTAGGGTAGGAGCACAAATCTTTCATATGGTTGGCTAATCAGAGCTGAAGATCCTTGAGTTAGGACAGGAGACTCAAATTAATATATGACTCTATCATTACCTGTCTCATATGTAACATGGACTGAGACTTGACAAGTGATCCTTCTATGTTACTATGTTCACACTGAAAATATCAGGAACCAAAGGCATCTTTCATCTTTCTGCTCTTTGTGCAGAAGGACACTCCTTTCCACAATTTAGCCTACAACAAAGCCAGCCTCAGACCAGCCATGTGCATCATGATAGGACACATGCTGATCACTGAGTTCCCCTTACAGGCAAATTGTGCCTGACCAACCTGTCTGACTGATTTCTATGATAAGAGAACCAGCTGTGTGCATGAAAGTAGAATGGTGGATGTGGCATACTTTGACTTTAGCAAGGCACTTGTCACAGTCTCTGATTGTATTCTTACAGCCAAATTCATGAGCTATGGACTGGATAAGTGGACTATGAAGTGGGAGAAAAATTGGCTGGTCTACTGGCTAGTCTATTGGTCTTAAAGAGCGGTGATCAGCAATAAAAAAGCCAGCCGGCAAATACTGTTCAATGACTTCATTAACAACCTGCAGGATGGGACAGAGGACACTCAGAATATTTGCAGATGATACAAAATCGGGAGGAACAAATGATATGCTTGAGGGCAGGGCTGCTATTCATATGGACCTGGACAGGTGTGAGGAATGGGCTGACAGCAAAATCATCAAGTTCAACAAGTGTAAAACCCTGCATCCGGGAGGGAATAACCCCATGCAATACTATAGACTGGAGGCTGGCTGGATAGAAAGCAGCTTGACAGAAAAGTATCTGAAGGTTCTGATAGACAAACTGAACCTGAGTCAGCAGCACATCCTTGCAGCAAAGCCAGACAGATGCAACCTGGAATGCATTAGCAGAAGAGCAGTCAGCAGGCCCAGGAAAGCAATCCTCTGGTTGGCAGTTGTGAGACTACATCTTGAGTTCTGTGTATGGGTTTGAGCCTCCCAGCACAAGAAAGGCACTGGTATATGGAATGAATCCAGCAAAGGTCATTAAGCTGGTGAGGGAGATAGGGTGTGGGCAAGAAGAGGCTGTGAGAGGACATGAGGTCTTTCCAGCCTTAAGAGGAGAGGGCTCAGGGAAGACCTCATTGTTGTCTTCCACACTTTGTGGGAGGGCACAGAGTAGACTGATCTAGACTTCTTGGAGGTAAATGGTGACTGATCTGGAGGGAACAGACACAAGTTGAAGAACGAGAGATTCTCCCATGGGGACATGGACTTGTTTACCATGAGTGTGGGCAAACACTGGAAGACATTACTCAGAGGGACTGTGGGGTCTCCACAGGGACATCAAGACATTCAAAATGCAACTGGACATGTCCCTGAGCAATTCTCTCTAACTGGAAATCCCTTGAGCAGAGGTCAGACAGAAGACCTCCAGTGATCCTTTCCAGCCAATAAGCTTCTGCTTCTTTTGAGTATAGCTTTCTCCGATTAAGTACTCTCTTGCTTCTTAAGGCAGAGAAAACCATGAAGATTTTTGCTATTTACTACTTCTAGCAGAAGTAATATTGCACGAAAAAATCCTAGTCAGGTTTGTCCCTGGGATAAGGGGAAAGAGCTATGCAGACAGTTTAAAAACATTAAAGTTAAATAAAAAATGAAAATTTATATATGCTGGCTCTCAGCAATGTAGACAAATTTGTATTTAGTTCAGATAAGGGCACTTCAAAGAAATCAGTTAAAGAGGCATAAATGGGACTGAAGAGAAATAAACGTGACCAAGACTTAAGGAGCCAATGGGGTATGGTAGCCAAAGGGAAATCAGTGTTTGGAAATAGGGCTATGAAAAAAAGATAGTTATTTAAGGAAGTAGAAGATAGATACATAGCAAGGACTATTTGTGAAGGCAACAATGTATTAGAAAGGATTACTTCCTATGTGATTTTAGTTTAAAGTAGTTGTCCATTGCAAATAAGCTAACAGATTTCATCTAGAAGTACAGTAAGGTAACACTACTTAAAGAAAAGTACTTTTTAAATGTTATCTTGCAGGCTGCCACTGAAGGTCACACTTGTTGTTTAGTCTATCATACAAGCCTGTTTGCAGTTTCTATCATCTAGCGAGCTTCCTGTCAGATGACAGGAGCCTAATATAAAGAAATTAAATCATGAAGACAATCTCTTTAATGTAGTTCAGAAAAAAAATGTGTGTTTGTATATTAGGGATAAACTGCAAGAGCAACTGTTCCTCTCAGTGAAACCTCCAAAGTTTAGTTTACATATAAAAAAGGGAGAGTGGGCATTTGAATAGGAATATGATCTGCTCTTCTAAGAGCCGTTACATGGATAGCCAGAGCTCAATAATTTCAAAAATCGTAACGGCTTTGTGAAGCTATTAAGTAGTCAAAAGAACCTGAAAATAGCAAGGATTGTAAAAGCATTTTCATAATTCAATCCTTTACACAATGGAACAGTTACAGTTTCAAGATTGATATTGTTTTGTATAACTCAGAGTACAAAGCTATACTTTCTCAAAACCAGACTTTTTTTCTTCCTTGAAATTGTAATCTTGAAGTACCTGCTAACAACCAGTGTAATTCACTGCCCTTTTTTATTTTTTCACTCACAATTTAATTAATATGCTACTATTGAAAAATCCATATATCCTAGCATAATGAACATCAGAAATTAGTATGAATTTTTTCCTTCTCTTTCCCATTCCCTTCTATTGTTGGCAAACCCTGGGCGGGTCAGCACCACACAGATGCTCACTGACTTCCCCACACACACACCCCCCAGCAGGATGAAGGAAGAGAATAAAAGAAAGAATATGAAAGATGAAAGAAAGAATAAAATCAAAAAACCTTGGGTATCTAGATTAAAAAAAAAAAAAAAAAAAAAAAGAATTTGAAGAAAGAGGGAAGAAAACCGAACAAAACAAGTGATGCAAAGGCAGTCATTCACAGCCTCTCAAGGGCAGACAGATGTCCAGCAAGTTTCCTGAGAAAAAGGTCACAGGATCACAGAACTGTCCAGGTTGGAAAAGACCTTGAAGATCATCCAGTCCAACAATTAACCTCACACTGACAGTTCCCAACTACACCAAATCCCTCAGCACTATGTCAACCCGACTCTTAAACACGTCCAGGGATGGGGACTCCACCACCGCCCTGGGCAGCCCATTCCAACACCTAACAACCCATTCTGTAAAGAAATGCTTCCCAATATCTAGTCTAAACCTCCCCTGGCGCAATTTGAGGCCATTCCTTCTTGCTCTATCGCTTACTACTTGGTTAAAGAGACTCATCCCTAGCTCTCTGCAACCTCCTTTCAGGTAGCTTTAGAGGGCGATGAGGTCTCCCTCAGCCTCCTCTTCTCCAGATTAAACAACCACAATTCCTTCAGCTGTTCCTCATATGGCTAACATTTCTAAAACCTCCTCTTTTCCCTTTTATTGCTAAGCATGACATTATATGTTATGGAGTATCTCTGGCTAGTTCGGGTCATCTGCAGGGTTGTGTCAGCTCCCAACCTACTGTGCAACCTCCAGACTTCACACTAGGGGCTCACAGTGAGAAATAGAGAAGGCCTTGACAATAGCAAAGATAGAACCTAAGTGTGTTATCGGTACTGTTTTAGTCACAATTCAAAACAAAGCACCATATAAGCTGCTATGAAGGAAATTAACTCTTTCCTTATCCTTGCCCTTCTCTCTCTTTCCCTTTCTTTCAAGAGTGGGATTTCCAGCATGCTGTGATTTCTACTCTTTTGTTCTTAATAATATAGTGTTATATATATAATTATATTTCAATTCTGCACGCTAATACTGAATATAAGTTCTCTTTTTCAGAACTCCTGAAGACTGGCTCTTTATGTCCTAAATATAAACTCATAGGAACACACATTCCTATGCACAGCAAACGAGATCAGAGTACTTGTGCATAGTTTATCAATCCAGCCTTTCCCAAAACTGCTAGCTTACAAATATGAACGAAGGCATTGCTTTTGCGAAATAACGGCATAAACTGAATTCTTCAGTTCATGAAGAATTGTCCTTCACTCAACTAAAAAATTCAATACTTAATATTTTTATTATTGGAAAGCTACTGAATCAATTAAAATGAATTGGTAATTGTTTCTGCAAAATCTCCAGCCCCTCATATCAGTATCCTTCAGTTATGTCACTTAGAGAAAGTACCTGAGGGTCCCATGCAGAGTCTTCTCTTCCTTTCATGCAGCTAAGACAGATACATCAGAGTAAAATATAAATGCTTTCTTCTAACCAGGTATTACAAGCTGATAATTTGCTGACCTCTGTCACCATAGACCCAGACTGCTTTAGACTTTTTAATAATTTTAGCCTTGCAAAATCTTTTTTATTAATGAAGTATTAAAATTCATATTTCAAAGATGGAAAATTGAGGTAAAGATAAATAAAAAAATAACTAATGCACAAAGTCCAGTAGAAATAGAATGTACTGTAAGGAGAAAGAGCAAAGAAATCTGACTAGTATCCAGGTACTAACAGGTTTTGCCAGGAAAGTTTATAGTTGCTTCAAGTTCTGCTATTGCGCAGACCCAGGGGCTACATCAGAGTCTACTTTACTGAATCTGAGCATTTCAGTATCTGTTTCACCCTTGAAACCCATTTGAAAGTCAGAAATAGATCTGCACCTGAGTTCCCCGAGGGGTCTTGTCTGATAGGCATGTCTGAGAGTTGGTCACCACTGAGTTCACGGTAGATGCAGCTTCTGACTAATATATTGTTTTGTTATGTTTTTTAAACAGGGAAAACATCAGTCAGGGTGAGAGGCACAGCAATCTTTCTACAAGAAGGGAGGGAAGCAAAGGGGAGGAAATAGAAGAGTAAAATCAAGGTGTAAGTGAATTTGGCTTGAGTTACCCACCACTCATCAGCGGAAGGTCTCAGATTTGATGTTTGTAAGCTATTAGCATATCATAAAGAAAAGCCAAGGTTTTTTTGTTCATACACATGTTCCTGTGACTTTTTGTAGGAGAAAACCAAGAGCGAGATGCATCTTAGCTTTATCCACCTAAAAGCTCTATATCTATAATATATTACTGCCTCAGTCTCAGTCTATATCCAATGGGGCATTTCCAGAGGACAATTCTTTAATCTCGAGATAACTGTCCAAAATAGATTATACGACTTTCTCCTAACAGTAATCTCAGGAGTGGAGAAGACATTTTTTGTGTGATAAGAAGAGCTTGATTCACTACTTACCTAAAGTGTTTCAAAATGAGAACAGTACAGTGCATTCTGCTTTTACTTTACAAGGCAATAATACCCACACTCAAGTAAAGCCACACAATCATTAGAAGGCCACTCTTAGGATCAGTACTTTAAGCAGACTTCAAAATATTTCATTTTCCCACCTAATCCTTTGCTCCTCAGAAGGAAAAACTCATTCTGTATATACAGATAATGTAATGGTATTCTTAAATGTGCTCCTCTAAGGCTTTGTCAATAGCATCTAGAAGATTCCTATATCCAGTGATTAAGCTAAATTAAGACATTATACTGAATTATAAAAAATTGGCCCAGAGGGGAAAAGATTTGAGGAATAATTAGAAGTGAATCCGCCCTGCCCCAGATGCTGAGCACATGGTGATATGATGAACTTGCAATATTCATGTAACACTCAAGTATATTTACAGCAAGTAATAGTCAATCATTCAGTAAGATATGCTTGATAGGTTAGCAGGTTAGGCGTGTATTTTCTGTAGAATTACTGAGCATAAATAATGTTTAAACTAACTAGTATTAAAAGTAAATTAGGTAGTTAATTATTTCTTTAAAAGAAATCAAATACTTTACTGAAAGCATTCTTTTCATTCTTTCAATGGTTTGTTGATTTGTTTGAAGTCTCAAAGAAAGCCCTGTTTCCATGTTGATTCCATGAAATCTTAATGCAAGGGATAGGAAAGCAAATCAAGGAAACAATAGGGAATTATTTTTCATTTCCCCTGTCACTTTGCCCACCCTGATAAGCATGTGAACTCATTCTAAAAGCAGTTCCGAAACCATGAGGTGCGAGTTCATTGACAGGAAACCAGTAAGTTCAAAAGATAATGTACATGTGATTTTTTTTGGTGTCTATCATCCTTCCTGCCACAACATGGTCTTTTAGCTCTATATAGCATGAGAGTTTCAGCACTGACAATGTAAGACCAGCTTTGGCGTTCTCCTTCCCAGAGACATGAAGCAGATATTTTCAGCTACTACCAGAAATTCATACAGTAACAACAGTGCACTTAGCCCTTGCTTCTATTCTTAACATTTAGAAAGTGGCAGCTTTAAAAAACTCTAATCATGTTGTACGTGTATTCATGCAATCATATCAAAAGGAAAGTCTCTCTAACCTCTTCACAATTGCAGCAGAGGGGGTATTTGCAATGGCCAGTCATTTTTACGGTCCCATTCCTCTATGCTTCCAGTATGTAACACCATTACTTCAATTATAATAGCTCTGCCTCTTTGTGACCTGGTTCCCTGAGGCTTAGCAGTCACAGGAGGTTAATCTGGTTTTGTGATTTTTGATTTACTCCAAGTTCCAATATCTTTACTTTTATGCAAGTTTCCTAGGGGCTGTGCACTGGAGTGTATACATGCACAATCTCTCACCCTCTTTAGTTCAAGCATAAACTCAGACCAAAATAAAAAGCCTAGTTTTTACAAAGTTCAATTACTATAGGAGAATGATGATAGAGTCACAAAATCATTAAACAAAATCTCAAAATTGGGAGGAGGAAGGGGAGGGGAAGAAGCAACGCAAATAAAATAAAAAATTGTGTGACACAGAAATAATTTGGCTCTGGTGAGCCTCTGGAATTCTGAGATCCAGCCTACAGCCTTTCTTCCAAATATTTTCTGAAAGGAACCAAATTCAAAAATCTATCACTTGTTTGGGAGGATGGGAGGTGGGGAATATCTCACTTCCCATTAACATTATTATAATCTCAGTGAGGAATGAAATAGCTCCTGTACCTTGAGAAAAAGCCTCTGAGTAAAAAAGCCTGGAGCTATCTCACTCACACCTTATGAAAAAATAATACTATATGCCATTAAACATACAAGTATTCCTACAACCTGCTTTGTAACAAATGCATAATAGGTTTTTTTACTGCAAAGACTATGAACAACTAAAAGATCCTATTAACCACTTGAGACTAAACTCGAATACATAACAGGTACATATATATTTAAAAGAAGTATATTAATTTAAGTGCCATTTCAAGTCCCAGAAGCCCACTTAAATGACCACATGGATACCACTGTCTGGAGACATGTTTACTTTACACAAACTATAATTCAGATGGATTATCTGCAGGCATGATTTAGTTGATGATAAAATCAGTAGCAAGTAAAACAGTCTATGTAGTATCTTATTAGGGGATCCCTTTAGCTGTATCCAGGGAAGATTATTTAATTCTTGACTATGATAAATGGAAAAGACAAATTTAAATATAGCTAGTAAATCCTCTGTAAATTGGCAAGCGTTTTCAAAACAGCAGTTACAAAGGAAACCTACTTTTAAGTGTGTGTCACTCAAGCTGATGCAATTTTTTCTTCCTTGTGGTGATCATCCACTCATATTCCTACACCTCCACTTTTAAGACTTTCTTATTACTCCTTTGGCTCTTTTTCTTTCTCTTCAATTCTATACAAAATGTAATTTTATGCACCATATACTTAGGTATTTTAATAACATTCTGCAAAGCCAAGTAAATTATTAGTAGTTCAGACAAATGCATTCATGATGCATTATATTTGTTTCTCCTGCAAGTCCTCTAAACAAATTTTAGACAATCCTCTTTCCTCAATAACAGTGAAGTAAGCTAGTCCAATTAGTGTCACTGGGTATCACTACAATATTAATTTCCATTACCCACTCTTGCATGAGATGATATGGCAATGATACAAAATAGTATTACAGAAAAATGTGTCGCCTAGCTGAAAACCCTGTTAAATGTAATAGTACTGCCAGTGAGGAAAGGTTTATTGAATAACTCTATGGTAATTGTTTGAATCAAGGGCAAGATAATTTTAATTAAAAAAAAATGTTATGATGAATTTATTTTCTATATCCTCCTCTCTCACAGTTCACTTGTGTGGGCTTTGCTTAAAGAAAGATAAACACAACTCCAAAATGAGACTCATTAATATTAGAAACAGTCAGAGCAAATTCATTCTAATTGATGTGAAAATGAACATACTTCCTTAACACTTACATGGTATCTTAATTATCTCCTATACAGAGTTTCATCACAAAGATAATACTAAGCCCCCTTTTTAAAAAATAATAAAGTTTAATAATATTTTTAAATAATTGCAAACATTTGAAAGTTATATTTTTCTAAAAGAATTTGGTTTAACCTAGATTTCATATATAAGCACTGGTCTGACTTGGGTAGTAATTAAAGATGCAAGTAATTAGTGCTAGGAAAAGAGATTCAAAATGCATCGATGCAAGTCTTTATAAATAAATAAGAAAATTAATATGAATGAATAAAATAATAAGAAAATAAATAAGAAAAAAAAGTAGTTAGAAAAGAAATAACTGTGAAGGTATTCAGTCCCCTTTTTCCTTCCTCTCTGTTAATGAGTTTTCATGTGTTGCTACAGCTGACTCAAAAATTAAGAACTTTTACTAATGCATCTGGATTTATCCTTCGGGATTCAGTGACAGAGTGATACAATTTCCCTAGTTGTTGAAATAATTTCCTCTTCCTTAGTTAACAACAGCCTGTTTGTTAATTTCCTGGAAACAAAGTATTCTGTCTCTTGATTGCTGTCTATTATGAATAACTTTAACTGAAGGTTCTATTGTTTTGCAATGCAGTCCTTAGCAGAACTAAGTATATTAGTAAGGACTAAGTACTCTAATAAGTCTTTTTTACACAGGCATTTTACATAAGTGTCCTCAAGGTAGCAGGTACCTTGCCTCAAATATTCACCACAATTACTAGTAATGAAATGGATAACAACACACATTTCTTCCTTTATAGTTCTCCTGCCTTTTACACAGAGTCCTTTATTTTTATGAAAGCGGTTTTGACCTAATTATTTTAACAAGTTAAGACTGATCCACAAACACAAGGTGTTCATTTTCCTCAAAATATACTCTGTCCTATTGTACTAGATTAAGAGGTCCTGTAACTGAACATTCATACTATGACACCACTATGAAATAGTGCTCTATTCTGTTAAAGAATTTGGAGAATGAAAGGATGAATACTGCATGGGTCATCTGATTTATTAAATCTGTATTTCAGGATCATGAATTTATGTAAAAGAATGCTAATTTTTCCCCACTGATTAACAGCAGAAGTGGTTATACTATGCCTTAAGACATACCTTGATCAATAATTGTTCTCCAGAGAGTTAACAAATCATAAGCATTGTTTGTTAGAGAGAAGTAACTACCATATGCAAAATGCCAATAAAGAGCATGTGCATACTTCTGAAGAGAGATATTTTCCGTGTATCTTTCCATTTGACTGAACCAGAGAACACTTGCTCACTTAATGTCAGACTCCCATCCTCCTGTCCTGGTAATCTGCCGGCAGTACCCTTGGAAGAACGTGTAGGAGGATTACTTTTTGTTTAACTTCTCTGTTTAACCTTCACAGCATTTGCTTACTGTGTTGTCAGTAAACACGGGTCTTAGCTATCCTTCTAGCAGCGCATATCCTTTAAGTGCAGCATTAAGCAACTTTCCCTCAGTCTCTTAAGGTGAAAGTGAGTGGATGAAAAACTATATTTCTTAAGCAGAAAAGTAAATTTTAAAAAAGATTGAACAGTAATTAAAGATAAGTAGCTGACAGGCAAAAGGTTCTTGTTTTGATGCAGATTTCTCCAAGCGGACTGCAAGTCTAATTTATTCAATGCCCATAAAAATAAACTATTGTCATTTATCAAGTCTCCTGTAGATTTTATCTTTGTATGATAGTATCGCTCCAGAGTTCTTGAGTGAGACCAGGTATTCAAGATTTTTTGCAAACTTGTGTGGAGACAAGCCACTGGCTAATATTACCTATATTCACAAAACAGTCAAAAAAAAGGAAAGAGAGACGGAAACAGAGGTTAAATGAATTGTTCTGAATCCTATAATACTCAGTGGAAGATTTATTAAGAGAATTCAATATTTCATAGCCATAGTTCAAAGGTTTTACATTGTGCAACCAGTCCTTTGCACTGGATAAAATTGTTAGCAAGGACAGAGGGTTTTGTAGCCCTTGGTTTTGTGAGAATGTTTTCCTTCAGCAAGGACTGCAGGATCAAGAGGAAGCAATTACTGCTAAGGAAAATTAAAGTGTTCAAAAATTCCATTCTCCTGTTGATGAATACCATTTAAATAGCCTAGCATATGAAAAGAAATTGATTATTCTGAAATTTCTGATTATTGTATAGATTGGTGAAGCAATTGATTTACTGAAAGAAAACACAAACTTGAGTCAGAAAATCAAATGCTTTTGCAACACCTTCTCACACATGGATTCACTCAAACACGGAGACCAATAATAACTTTTTTGTTCTACTTACAGAATATTGACAATTTTGATTTGCATTGGCTAATATTGTAAAAGAGTTCTGTTTAGTTGCACAGCTACAGAAGCATGAAAATACTTTGATAGCTGTTATTTGCCCTTGGTGAAATTCAGTGAAGGATTCAGAAGCTTGCATGTTTATAGCAAAAAATTAATTTATGCTCATCTGCCAGAGACACAGGAAGCTGAAATCACACTTTTATGGCATTTACCCATTTTAAAGTACAGTTTTGTTGGAAGTCAAGAGTAGTCAGCATAAACTTCTTGGAGCTTGTCATAGTTTAACCCCAGAGGGCAATTGAGCACCACCACCAGGCAGCTGCTCACTCACTCCTCCCCCCTCAGGGATGGAGAGGAGAAATACAAGAAAAGTCTCTGGGACTGAGTCAAAGGACAGATGACTCATCTGCTACAGTCATGGGCAAAAGACAGACTGGACTGGGGAAGAAAAAGAACATCAATTTAATTTGAACACCACCACCACCACTAATTTATGTGAGAACTAATTTGATGTAAAAACTACAACCACATTTTATAAACATTTTTTCCTCCACCCCTTCCTTCTTCCCAGGGTAAGCTTGGCTCAGGATTTCTCTACCTCCTTTCCTCCAGTGGTGCAGGGGTGCAGGGGATGGGGGTTATGGTCAGTTCATCACTCCTTGTTTCTGCCGCTCCTTCCTCCTCAGGGGGAGGACTCCTCACACTCTTCCCCTGCTCCAGCATGGGGTCCCTCTCACAGGAGGAGTTGGCCGTGAACTTTCTCTGACATGAGTCCTTCCCATGGGCTGCAGCCCTTCATGAACTGCTCCAGAGTGTGTCCTTCCCACGGGCTGCAGTCCTCCCAGCAACAGACTGCTCTGGCACTGGCTTCCCTCAGAGTCCTGGCCTTCTTTGGGGCATCTGCTCCACTGGTGACCTCCACGGGCTGCAGGGCACAGCCTGCCCTCTCACCATGGGCTGCAGGGGAGTGGCTGCTCCAGCACACCTCCTCCTTCCTCCTCCTTTCTTCCACAGACCTCGGTGTTTGCAGCAGTCAAAACTCCTCATCCTCCCAGATTCCCTGCCTTAACTATATTATCACCAAGGCACAGCCACTGTCGCTAACTGACTCAGCCTTGGCCAGAAGTGGGTCCAACTTGGAGCAGAGGGAGTTTCTAGAAGCTTCTCACAGGAGCCACTGCTTTAGCCCCTCCCCCACTAACAAAACGCTGCCACACACAAACTCAGCACAGAGCTTTTCTATTTTCTCTTCATTTATTACAATTGTTAGAGTATACATTTTCTCACTAATTTCTGACCAGTTTGTGACGTTTGGCTTCTTAAGACTGTTGTGCCGTGCTTCTTTATGGCACAGAAGAAGATGCAGGAATTGCAGAATATTTACCATTCTCAATGGAAGGCTGTTTTTTAAGAAGTACTGAGACCAAGAAAAGTCTTTCCTTCCCCAGTCCTGGCAACAAGCAGAGAGTACAGAATGAGCACTTCAGCTCTGACATCTTCCCACCATTCTGATGAGACTTTACAAAAAAACTGATGTTGCAGGCTCGCAATCAGGTTTTAACTTGTTCTTGCAACATTACTAGCTCTCTTCCTATAGATTACCACATGGAAATCAAAACAGATTTAATGATGACTCATTCAGAATGTTATTCATGGCATTACTAAGCAGCAACAAGATAATTAAGATATAATATCACAGAAAGAGAGCATCATTACTTATTACTCTGCTTTCATGCCTCTGAAGGAGAGATGTAAGCATAAAAATAAGAATATTCATTTTAGATAGACTCTGATTTCTTTGTTTATAAATTGCAGTAGAAAACATACTCTTCAATTTCTGCGGTTTGGCTACCATTTCATCTTCTTTCCACCCTCCCTGCTGAACAGGAGGTAAGATACAAGCAAGTAAGTACTTATCTCATTTGAATTGAAAAGCAAGTTGAACACAATTAAACTGCATCAACAGAAAACTGTGGCAAAACTCTGCTTCACTCTGGAACATTATCTGAAGACAGTTTGCACTGAGTAAACTGTGACTTGACAGAAGTATGACTCCATTTTGTACAGCAGATGAATAACCAATATGTCCTCCCCATAACAGTGACACAGCTTATATGTACTAGGACTGCATTTCTTAGATCAACTTAATAACGAACTCATTTAGTATATACTCTCTTATGTAAATCATGCTTGGTTTAGTATATAAATTGTGAAAAGAAATCTCCAAACTACCAACAATATCTGAATAGTCTGTGTTTCAGATGATGCATTATAACATCTACTGTCAAACCCCTGACATTTTATTTAGACTAATGCAGTAGCAGAATGTGAAACTAAAGCAATAATCTTCAATTACGGTAGCTAATAATAAGTAAGGAGTAGCAGGAGAGCATCCTGATCTTCACACCTTTTGCTGGAGAATTTTCTCTGCTTTGTACTGACGACGCTGCCAGCACAAATTTAGGGTCCTACTACATCCTGCATAAAAGTGAATCACTCTCCTTTAAGTGGCTGCCTACGTGGATCGGCTGACCTAGAGCAATAGATTCCATCCAGCTGAGCAAGACAATAATGCACATGCTCAAAGGACTCTGCTCCAGGGAAGGTTGTGTGTCACACCACTAAGTACAGCTGTCAGCAAGTACATAAGTGCAGAGAGGAATGGATGAAAAAGCAAATAAAATAATTAATTGTATTCTGTATGACTTGAAGACAAAATATATGGCTTTTTGGAGATACCTCCGCAGCTGTTCATACTGATAGATTCTGACATCATCAAAAGCTCTGTATTTTTAAAATGGCAAGAAAAATCTGGAGTGTCTTTGTTCAGCCATTGTTGTAGGTCTGACAGATAGTCTCCTCAGTATGAAAGTCAGGAATTAGCTCAATGGAACTACAGAACAGACTACTATCTACAGTAATAGTACATGGATGCACAGATATGTATCTAAATATTTTAAATTAATTTACTGTGTCACTATCCAGCAGTTTCAGTACAAGTTCATGTCTCTCTTTTTACAATAATACTACCATCTAGCATAACATTTTTCCAGATATTCAGGTATTTAGTATTTCAGCAATTAGTAATTATCTTCCTGTTTCTTTTCAATTTAAATTCAGTATCACACACATAGTGCCAAGTTGTCATATCTGCAGATATTAAAAACTGGCATAAATACAGGGAAGATTTTAAAAAGGAATAAAGAAGGTATAAATGTGTATCTTCTGATGTTTTAATTTTTTTATTATGCAATGCAGCTGCAGCCTCAATATGACTTTAAATTGTCCTGAAACCCTCTTGGCTACAATGATATGTACGTTACAGTTTTGAAACAAGTCAGTAAATTTGGAAAATAATTTTGCCATTAAATTAGATATTCTAGCATTTTTAAATCTAAATCGCTTAATCTTTTTTGTTGTTTTGTTTTTACTATGCATAACATGCTAAATTTTAAGACAGTAAAATACGTACTGTAGACATCTCACAAAACAAGGAAAACAAGTTCAGGAAAGAGAGAATTTCAGTGCTGATAGGTAAGGAGAGATTCAGAATGAGAAATTCTCAAGAGTACATTTGTTATCTGAAGTGCTCCTGACTTAGAAAGGGAAGTTAGCATCACCTGCTTCTTCAACCCTATTTTTCTCTCTGCAACATACACCTCCTGGAAGCTCCTATTCTCATGTCATCATTTTCATCCTATTTAAAACTTGTTCTATTGTCAGTGCTACCAACCTCAATACTCTGTTTGCGTGAGTGGTAGCCCTCAAGGCATGCAGCAGCAACCTGTAAATGCACTGCTCTTGCATTAGGATCTGCTTTACTAATCAAGTTCAACCCAAAATAACACAGTAGCTAGAGAGGTACAGCTGTCACTTACACTCAATTACACTCATAGTTAGAAGACAATTATTATTGCAATCTTTTAATAATAAGTAATTAATGCTGGAACCCGTATTTTTCCATGAGCCATAGTTTGCAAAATACATGCTATGCTTAGGTTAACACTTATTGTGAAAACATGCAATGATCCAAACTAAGTGCATCCTTAATGCAGATCTTCAGCTGGTGTAAATGAGAACACTTCTATAAGCTATAAAAGAATAACAGGCTAGATCCAAAATAAGTGTCAGGGAAGAGATGCTGATCTACTTTGGTGCTGAAGACAAGATTTGGAAAATGTCTTCTGTTGTCAAATTCTGGAAGCACCAATCTTTTATCATCACCTCTACTTCAGACCCTGAAAAATGCCTGTACATCTGAATTAGTGCAGAAGTAGGAAGCCCTGCCAGGGAAAATCTCCTGTTGATTCAGGCCTCCCTTCCACTTTGAAATCATGGAATTCCATGTTCAAAGACTGTCTAAGAATGCCAGCAATGCCAGCAGGAATTGTGTAGGGTGCCTTAATGCCACTGTTGAGGTCAAACACATCAGAACACTAAATCACAAATGTAATGCCAGACATTGCCAACCAGTGTCCCACAAAATGTGCAGAAGCCTGGCCATTGCACACAATAATTCACCACAAAGAAAAAATTGCTGCTTCAAATCTGAAAGCAGATCAAAGACCAGACTCATGGTCTCTTGCATGTCTTCTCTTTCAGTAGATTTAGAGATATCTAGAACATTCAGCACAAACAACAATTAAAGGCATTTCCGCAAAGAATGTTAACAAAATTGTTTTGTGAATTGCAGAGGAAAGACATAAAAAAAGAGCTGATTCCTGTTATAAGTGCCACTGTTGTGTTACTAGGCCTTCAGGAATCATGAAAGACCCAAAAGGTAGAGAAGAAGATAGCCACGGTCCTGCTGGGGAAGGTGAAATTCTAGTTTCAAATGGCTGTCTGTCATCATGGACAAAATAAATGGCTTAACAGAATCTGCTGGTCTGTCCAGGACGTTTACTTTAACATTCTTGTCAAAGCCTCCAGGGGTGTTTATGAGCTTTCTACAAAAATCACCAACTTCACAAACCCCATCCTGGGAGCTGGGACTGGAATCATGATTTTCAGTTTTGCCATCTTTCTAGTTCTGAATTTCTATCTGCACAGTGATCTATTTTCAGGAGAAAAAAAGAAAAATATTTACAATATACACCATTGTACCATATATTCCATCTTCGTGGCTAAGTCTTCAGCCTTTTCAGTGTATGAAATAAGATCCTGCCTCATCTTTATTTCCATTTCAACAAATATTTAAATAGCTCATACAAGTACAGCAGAGAAAGAAGAAAAGAGATTGAGAAAGTCTTTATTCAGAATATACCTATAGCTCAGTACTTGATGCAGACTTGTAGGAAACAAGCATTCAAGTTTCATCAAGCACTAAAAAGATCTAGAGAAAAGTTTCTCATATGTTGAATGGTTCTTTATTCAGTGCATTGGTATACAAAATATGCAGAAACTTGTTATTCTGTATTTTGTGTTAAGAGATTGGCTTAAATCCGTTTTCAGGACATGTTCACCTATGAATCCAATCAGAAGGACAATAGTCTTGCAAAGATGAGGCTTAAAGGACACTTCTCTCAGTGTTCAGTGCAACCCCAAGTTAAATAGGAGTCTGTAAATTCACTTGGTTTGTTGCCCCTTTCTCCTCTTTCCCCAAGTAAATCTGTACACTCAAGCTACTCAGTAGAAAATGCCAAGTGCACACAAAGCTACTAAAGAAATAACAAAATGTATATTGAAAGTTCCTGTGAATCAAATTCTTTAAAAACTACTTCCTTCTCCCTCTACAAAACTTACACAGAATATCTAGATACTTGGGGAATAAGGATTCTTTAAGTGAACCATTACTTCTTTATAGAGCTAGCTTTATAACTATTAATATTTCCCTCAGTATATTTCCATGTTTCATTGTGGTGCTGGAATGTACATGTATCTCTGTATACTTATGATGTGTGTTAAAATTGGTAAAAGTCACTAAAGATTAAAAAAAGAGTACTAGCTGCACATTCATAATGCAATGATAGCACTCACCCTTCTCTGATTAAGCAGAAAGGTTATCAAACCTAGACAATAGAAAAGAAAAAAAAGATTTTTTTTTCCCCCTTCCATTGTAATAATTATTAATTCTGAGCAGAACCAAGAAATAAGCAAAATTAAACACAAAATTAAAACTGACTTTATTTTCCTGGATCTTACTATATGTAGTCTAAAAGCATTCTGTAAACACTAATATATCACTGGGAGACTGTCCTGGTGTCAGCTGGAATAAAGTTAATTTTCTTCCTAGTAGCCGATATAGTGTTGTGGTTTGGATTTAGAATTAGAATAATGTTGATAACACACTGATGTTTTAGTTGTTGCTGAGAAGTGCTTATATGAAGTCAAGGACTTTTCAGCTTCTCATACTGCCCTGCCAGTAGAGGTTGGGTTTGCCCAAGAAGCTGGGAGGACACACAGCCAGGACAGCTGACCCCAACTGGCCAGAGGAGTATTCCATACAATATGCTGTCATGCTCAGTATATAAATTGGGGGGAGTTGGTCAGGGGGTGCCGTGGTTTGGGGTTTGGCTGGGCATCGCTCAGCAGGTGGTGAGAAATTGTATTGTGCATCCCTTGTTTTGTATATTCTATTATTGTTATTGTTTGTTATTGTTACTGTTATTGTTGCTGTTACTGTTATTTTCCTTTTCTGTCCTATCTGTCTTTATCTCAACCCACAAGTTTTACTGTTTGGTTTTTTTTTTCCAATTCTCTCACCCATCCTACTGAGTGGGGGCAGGGGGTGAGCAAGCAGCTGTGTGGTGCTTAATAGCTGGCTGGGGTTAAACCACAACAGAGACAGAATTCACTGCGTTCACTTTACAGCTGCACAGTAAGTTGTACCTCAAGCCAGCCAATTATAGAGCTTACACTCATTTAAAAAACAGAAGATACCATTACTTACAAAACACTTAAATGTCCACATCAATGGTTTTGTGGTTTACTGCAATGAATAAAATCCATGCAATTTCATTTAAGAGCAATGTCCAGAAAAAAATCATATGCCAAAAACCACTAATCTGAAAGACTGAGGTCAGCCTTCCAAGCTTTGTAAGGAAGAACAGCCTTATGCCATGTTTAGATGAAAAAGAATAAAATGAATTGATTTCTCTTTTGATTTGCACATTTTTGTTAGTAAAATAGTTTATTACTTCAACACATTTTCCTGCTATATACCCCCAGAAAAAGTATATGAAAGAAATCATACATGGTAAGGTGAATTTTCCGTATTTTCCACGTTACCTAATGTGAATTAACCACCAACATGGGTGAACATGATCAAAAAAAGTTTGATGTAAAATATGTTAAGCAAAAAAGAAATACACAATATAACTGTTTATTCAAATGGGGCCACTAGATGATCTCCAAAATTGCTTGGTTCTGCACAATTACAGTCCTGGTAATAATTAGGCAGGATGTGATCTACTCAGTAAACTGTAGTGGCCCAAGATGAAATTTTAACATGCCTGCTTCAGTCATTTGATACATATCAGTAGAGATTGGAGAAAATTTTAAGTACACCCCCAATTTTGCATGAATTTTGATTTCATTAGACATATTTTGTGATCACAGATATGAACAGGAATTCTGCAGGCTTGATATGTGTTAGCTTATTGATAGAAACTTTAGTAAATGCCGTGTTGCTGAGAAATTTCAAGATGATCGTTTTGGGAAGGATTCTGTTCAACAGTAAATGCACAATTAACTCCCTAAGGCAATTAAGGGGAGACTACATGGAGGCTTTCCTGGGTGATTTTTCTAATGTTTGTAAAATTGAGTGATTTTTAAATAACATCTAACTATATACAAAGTCAAGGAAGACTGATTACAAGGTTAACACAGCCATTCTCAGGGGTTCATTTTGCTAATATCTAAATTCCATGAAATTGGAAGAGAGGCAATGTTCCAGCTCTGCCTCATTATTGAGATGCTAATCAACACCTTTACATCTATACTTTTGAATCTGATAAAAAGTACAAATTTATTGACACTCCGTATTCGTGTTGATAGTGCTCCAGGCTCTCTCTTTCATGTTTCCATTCCATTCTGAAGGATATTTTTTCTTTTTTCGCCTTTATTATCAAAACACATTATTTGTTCTTTGCTTTTGGGCAGAAGAACTTCTTGAAGTTAGAATCAACAATAATGTCGAATCAGAATTAGAAATAAAGGCATGATATTTTAATTACAGTTTTTCAAATAGTGAGGGTATTAAGTAAAACTAGACTTTTGTTGAAAACTGTACTGAATACTTTAAAAAAAAAGTAATATTCAACATTTTTTTCCTAAAATATAGGCAAGCCTTGGCTACTCCTCTTAAAGATCAAGTCAGTTCAAGGAACTCTAATAGATTTTGTTATGAATAAAGACAGATGAATAACAGATTTTTTTTTCTGTTTTTTTCTGTTGTGTTTTTATTGTTGTGGGTTTTTTTTTTCCTGGACTTAACAATCTCAGTGATGGTTCCCAATCCACTGTCTGATTATAACTGCCCACATTCAACCTTCACCAACCCATTTGCATAAGGTTTTCTCAGGCATTTTACAAAACACAGCTTAACAGTAAACTTATTGAATGCACACATCCAAATTAAACAGTTCTGGTGCAGAAATTTGCCTTTTTATTGGCTTAGCAGTCCACTATTCATTGGACTGAAGTTAATTCCTTGATGCTTTCTTTTTCTCTCATCTTGAAATGGAGTTGTCTTAGTTAACTTCCTTGTGGCTAAGCCTGTCCTTCTTAGAAAACATCCAGAAGAATTGTGACATTTCTTGGCAGTCTGAGCAGTAGTGTCAAGCACTGAATGATCAAGCATTCAGTGTTTATCCATGCATAGCCATGGCTTCATGCATAGCCATGGCCTCAGGATTGTTGCATACTGGCTAGGCACTGTGGAGAAACTTGCATTGCTACTTCTCTTTTCAAACTAAATCTTCAAACCTGCCCATCCATCGTCCCTTTGCAAAGGGATGAGGGCTCACTTTAGCTGGCTTAATTTAAGGTAATTACTGAAAACACAGTGGGTTCCTATAGACCTCTATGAAAAGACAGACTTCCAGAGGATGAATGAATCATCCTTTGGAAATGCCTATATCTTGATGGAGGAAAAACTAATTAATTGAGACCATAATTTCAGTGCTTTTAAGAGCACCAAAATTAATTTCAGTGGTTTAAGTAGCTGCCTTAAATCAGTTGGATAAATCTAGGCATAAACTTACACTAGAATTATGCTAGGGCTCCTGTTAGAGATGCATATGAGTAAGGCAAGAGGCAAAAAAGTTGTTCAATACTGCATTGTTTAGGACCAAAGAAGATCTAAACTACAGGGCAGGAGGAGATGTAGGATTGAATCACATGGGAAAGGATTTCAGGGAAGTACTGTAAATATTTTAAAAGTAACAGGTTTTAGTGAAAAAATGAATTTTTAACTGAAAGATTTTTCTGCTTACAAGTTTTCATTGCTTTTTTACTGTACAAACAACATAAGATTTCTCTCTTTCTAAACCACCAAGGAAACACTAACTGTTCCAATATTACAGTGGAAGTAAGTCACAGAAAATCTCAAATGATCAGTTCTGAGACACAGAAGCATATTTGGTGTTAACTGAGACCACTATAATAGGTCAAATTCCATGTCTTTTGCATGAAAGTGGAGAGAATTTGTTGTTTTTTTTTTTTTTAAGTAGGAAGTCCTCAAGAAAAAAAAACACCTAAATATTTAGGAATGAAGTTTTATTCTCTCTGTTTTTAATTTAAACAAACCCAGACGTAATATGAGAAGAAAGTAACTGAACACTCTTTCTCTATATTTATTTAGATTTGTTGCTGAGGGTCAAATTCTGTCCTCTAATGCACATCTCAGGAAAGATTTAGTGTCCAGAGACTTGCAAGAGCATAGTCTCTGACTCATTAATTTTGCTCTAACCCTAATTTACTTCTCAAAGGAACTGCTGCTTTCTGATAGATTTGTAGAGAGTTTTCTGTCTCCAGATGGCACACAAATGCAGTTAATCTTAAATCAGTGACAATATCAAAGCAAAAGATACCATGAAACACTTCAGTGTCTTTTCTTACATAGAGCAATTTTGACAATGGTATGTTTCTCATCTTACCAACAACTTTTCTTATCAACAAGAAAAAAAAAAAAAATCACAGAAGTCAAGAAGGATACACAGATGTTGTATTCTACATGACATGCTCTTCAACACTAGTCTGTACACCTGGTTTCCCAATTATTTCTCTTAGACAACATGCAGGAGAGCAACAGAGTTTCTTTTAACATGGAAACCCAGGTCTACTTATCAAGGATTAGAAGCAAATAGCTCAGAATTCATTCCAGAAAAAGTCAGGACATGACTTGAGCATGTAGCCTAATCCATGAAATGGGATTCACTCCCACATTGCATCTCAACTTTGAAATAGACAAAGAGAGACAGATCTCTCTTTAGTGAGAAAGTTGAAATATCTTGGTCCATATTCCTGGTAAGTCTAGAAGGAAAACTTCATTGGATTTCTTGCCATTTGCAGCAATGAAAAATATGGACAAATATCTTTCCATGCCACAGGTGGTATCTGTTGAAAAATCAGTAACACTCATGAAGATGGCTTATGAAGGTTTGATAAGTAAATTCATTAAGACTTCTGAGATACTCAAGCAAAAGGACAGAACTCCACAAAACCGGGTATTTCAGAACAGAATAATTCCAAATTAATTCTCCAGTTTTTTGTGATGGATAGAAAAATACATAACTGTAGGGTAAAAGAAAGTGAGCCACTATTAAACTACAGCTTCTTGCCACCACACATATGTTTATATATTGAAAATCTTTAATATATTACAGTTAACAGGAATGTAAATAGATTTCCTGAATTCCTCCCAGACACACTGAATTTGTGATAAACAAACTGTCAAAATATTCCACAGAGCTTCTTCTATTTGATTTTTAGGTAGCTGCGGAAGCACTTATTTTTCAAGTTTGTTCTGCTACAACCTGAAGGAACTGGGCTCTCCATCCCTCAAATTTCTATATTTTATAGCATTGTTAGCATCATTCCAATTATGTTTGCTTTGATCTTGATGCAAGAGCCAGAATTCTGAAAAGTAGTAAGGACGTCTTACTTCATGTATATCAATGAATAATTCACTATGAAGTCACTCACAGCTCATTTATCAGTATACCTCACCTTTATTTGGGTTGAAGTGAACTTTTAATATCATTAAGCAGTAACTCTGGAAAAACAACAGTGGTTTATTTTCTAAAATAAAAAAATAATATATTTTAAATTTTAATTTTAAAAAATAAATAATTGATATAAATAGGATTTATAATGTGTGATAGTGAAGAGAAAGATAATGAGAATGGATTAGCATCAGTCCTAAATCTATTGTCCCTTACCTTGGCAGATCCTTGGGCAATGACATTCAGTAAGAAGAATCTGCAACATCGTATCTTCTTTCTCTTGCTTCCCACTTTATTTTATCAATATTCAGTGAGTGTGAGCGATATTAAAAATAATTTCCCTGTGTACCATAGCTTGAGAACACTGCCTAACAGATCAGAGAATGCAGAAAGAACAGCCTGCAAAATGGAATCTGATAGAATTTCCCTGTCTAGTATTCTATTAAATCCATTTCTCAATTTTTTTTACATCTAGAAATCTGTAAACATCTAATGATTCTACAACACAGTTACAGCAATTTCAGATACATCTTTTCTCAGTTTTCTTCAGAAAAATCCCATTTGGATGTGATCAGGACAGTCCAGAAAAGTATGGGGTTAAGATAAATGTTTGAGTTTTTTCCTTCTGCTTTTCAGTCTTCCTCCTGATTAAACTAAAAAACCCGAAACAACCTAGCAAAACAAACTTGCCTACAGTTTTCCTGGTGATGCATTAAGAGCTGACTTATGTTTTACTAGAAAAGCCTGGAAGTCCAGTTGTCTCACTGAAGAATTAGATGGGCTAAAATTATCAGTCCTATTTTTTTTTTGTGTACCTCCAAAATGCTAGATTTAATCCTCAGATTATTTTAGCAGCCTGTGCTGAGAAAGGAATGACTTCAGCTCTCCATTACTCTTGGTTCTCAAATTGTTGAGCTAGAGTTAAGCCATTGTAACAGCTTTTTCAATCTTTTCAAACGTGCACTTGAATTAAGAAGTGCAGTCGAGTTGGTAAATTTAAATTGCTTGACTCTGAAAATGTCAGTTCAAGCTGAAACAAAATTGTTTTGAAAACTAGTAATTTAATACAAATTGACTATATTACAAAGTAAGCATATATTTGAGTATGCAAGCCCCATCTAATGCTATTCATTATACTCCCTGAGAACCTGTGAAAAATTAATATTCTATACCACTTTTCCCTAGGAAACAGTATCAAATATATTATCACACGAAAGGAGAGAAAATGCGTGTTGTAAACCCACACAATCTGATGACCAATTTTCTTCTTTTTGTTATTCCCACATAGCAACAGAAGCATAATACATATGCCTCCATAGGTACTATCCCTTTCATCCTCTGTCAAACAGCCAAGATTTATAAAGGCCCAAAACTACTTCCTAATTCCACCTTATGCTAGATACATAAAGCACTCAGATAATTTTAAAGAAATGCATTTAAGTTGCTCTGCCTTCTCTGTACAGTCATTGGAGAAAAAGAATCACCTTAAGGGCATTTCAGAATTGAAATGAGTACAGACAATGGGAAAGCTTGTCTTTCTTCACTGTCTGGTCTTTAACACTGATAAAATAAAGAAGATCTTCTGGATCACAGTTCCTTTGGGAGTCATTGAGGATATTCTCAGAAGATCAGTTTACCTATGTGATAGTACACACTCAGCAATTGACTCACGCTGTCATCATCATCTGCTAAATTCACTGTCCACTTCCGTCTGATTTTGCAAGAACAGTGTAGCATTCAGTCTGGCACAAAAACCTGCAGCACAGTCTATTTCTTTAAAACGCTGCATTTTCGCCCATTTTAAACTAACTTAACCAGTGGGGCTTATGCATTACTGTAACAATAAGTATTTAGTACTCCTTTCCTTCAACTATCAAATTTTCTTGTTGTGAACATGTAGTTATTAATGAGTTAGAGATTTTGTCATAAGCACAGTATCCATAGCGGGTATTTTTTCACTGTGGTGTGACTATACGTTTCTAATTTTCATTTAGCCTTTCCTATATACTTCTTTGCAATGATTATTGGCTTTGGTTTGCTGCATTATTATTCATAAGAACACTGACACTGTAATTGCTATCATATATAGCAATCTGTTTATAAACATGTGGATGAACAGCGGAAAAGAAGCCACCAAAATAATATAATGAGGAGTAATTTGCATTTAGCAGAACACCACAAAATTGCACAAAGTTATGGGAGGGAGAAATAATTATTTTTTATATAATACCCAAACCTTTAAACTTCTTCTCTAAAGAATCCAAGGCTTATTGATCACTTACTGGGAGCAGGCTCTGGTGTGAGATAGGGACATACCATTAACTGTGGCAGTAAACCAGACCTGAGCACATTTTCCCATCAAGATTTACTTTGCAAGTTTTCAAAAAATTTCTCTCATACCACAATTGAACAACCAAAGGCCTTTCAAAGTTTCTCCAGAGTAGGGAGAGAGCTATGTCCACTCCAGAATGACAAACAACGGGCGAGAAAAGGCCAGAGATGGGAGCCATGTAACCCCCAGGAGGCCTATGTTCAAGTCCCTTACACTAACGAGGTAAAGCAGGGGGCATGAACATCCCAGTGAATGCCAGTTATCGAACATTACAGATAGGTTTTCCTCTCTCTTTTCTGAAAATACTCAGTGGATGCGGGAAATGTTTCTTGGATCAATCTTCACTGGAACTGGCATGTTTCTGAACAAACTATGATTTTGCTGAATTTGCATTTTCTAACAAAAAACCCCTCTTTCTCAAAAAATCAGTTCTTACAGGTCCAGCTGTACACTAGAAAACAAAACATTGGGCTTGACAGCAGACAACATTGAACTAGATCTCAGCTGATGAATTCTTGGGCCAGTGTAGCTTATCATTACAGAAATGGTACATCTTTATTTTCTCTTTATTTATAAGATATTCAGTATTTGTGTTTCAGAATATTTTCCTCCATTAAACATTTTCCCCTTAATTTTCAATTTTTCTGGCCTCCTTAACTTTGCTTTCTTATTACTAGCTGTTCAGCATTTTCAGCTACATAATAGTAAAAAAAAGAGTTTTTGTCTTTCAATGGAAAAAGTAAGGCTACTGTTACTCTGTTGAGAAAATATTAAAATATTTTTCAAATTCTTTTATAAACATATTTCAACCAGCGGTATTTATTGGACAAACTCCTAACAAAATTAAGTTGGTCTCTTAGAGCAAGCTGAGCTCTGTTGATTTATGCAGGCAAAGGGTCTCACCCTAAGAGTTCTTGCTATAACAGCAGAGAGAACAATAAAGCCAAGAAAACAGTGTCTTTACCTGAACATATATCAGTACATATCAAATACTGAAATCATGGAAAGCAGCACTTTACTCAGATTTATAAATCTCCTTAGAAAAAGCCAGCAAATTAATTGGATATATAGTAACGGTTGACATTTTAATGAGGACAGCAATATACCGGTTTTCAGGACAAAAAAATATTGTGCTTTGACAAAAGCACATTATGTTGTCTCACAAAGAAAGTGCTGCAGAAACAACTATTGAGATCACAATAATATAAAATGAAAATATCATTAAGATCTTTTTTCTAGTGTCATCGTATTTATGAATATTACACATCAGAGGTTGCTGGGGCCTGGCACTCTTTTACTTACAGATTCACTAGAGAAGAAAAGATTCATAACTTAAAAAAGACAACACTTCAAATACATTCAACTGTTCCCCCTCCTCATGTGGGAATGAATAAGTAATAATCTCAGCTATTACTTTAATCACTAAAGTGATATTCTTTACTCTTTTTTTGTCACAATTTTAATAGTGACAAAATGTTAAGACAAAAATTGCTATCTGCGGGTAGCTTCCACTAGAGCTGACTCTATCAGGACAAGGCCAGGTCAAAGACAAGGCCTGATTCTGCTTGTACTGACATCTTATGCAAGACCAGGAATTCATGATGACTGCAATTAATATGTGTTGGAGCAGTACTTGCCTGGAAAATGAATTATATATAATATAAACTCTGCTGAAACCAGATTTACTATCTACTAAACAGTACTAGTATCTGTCTTAGCTTATAGGTATCTCCATTTCTACTTCTATGAAAAAAACCCAAACAAATAATTAAGCAATGTTCTGATGGATGGAGATCCTCAGAAATTTTATTAGTCTGTTTAAAAAATAGGTTTCTCATATAATGTATTTCCTATGTTACGATCTAAAACCCTGCATTCAATATTATCTTGTTTTCGATATTTCCCAAATCTTTCTGGTATTGCACATGGGATTTGAAGCTGAAATACAAGGAAATTTGCACCATTCTATTCCTCATGGCCAACTCACTCATCTGAAACAAGAAGGAGTGGTGCTGGGAAGACAGAGCGCCACCTGCTCATGCATCAGCCTCTGCAGCTGGAAGAGGAAATTTATGGGCTTAGTCCTTCACCTGATCAGCAGCAACCATTGGAGGGTGAAAACATCAGTAGGGCATCTCGACCCATTAAAAAAGTGACCCTTGCTGACCTCCAAGCCAGCCCAGATAGAGGAATTTAGTGAGTATATGAGTTAGATCACTATTTTTGTGGTGTGTCCCAAAGCAGATTAAACACAGCATGAAGAGTGATCGCTTCAGTCTACTTGCAGTGCTGGACACTGTCTTGAGAAATCAATCTTAAACAGCAAAGCTTTGAAAAGATTTATGTAGTTTAAACAATGAGAAATCAGAAGGCATAGTAAGTAGACAGAATACAAACAATTTGATTGTGAATCATTCCCAGTTCTCAGTTTCCCAGTCCACACAGATAGAAATAGTATTTGTAAGCAAAATTAGGAGGAAATATGCTGACAGTGTCTTGTTGAGAATTAAATCCCTAGTAGTACTTTTTGTTGGACAGAGCAGATTTATGCAGTCTAAAAGTAGAAATGACATCTTTCACGGCCACCTTAAAAAATTATGATTTCAAAGTACTATAGGAAAAAAAAAAAAAAAAGACAAAAAAAAAGACTTGCAGTTCCATTAAGGTAAAAAGGCATAGGAATTTGAAAACTGTCAGCAAGCAAGTATGAAACAAGATTTAGTTAACAGCAAAGAGAAGTTTGGTTCTTAACTTTGTAAATTGCAGCAGGGCCCAACTGCAGCACAAAGTAAAGAGATTAGATGTAAGGATGGAAACTATAATTTAGTGCATCCCATTAGCACTCAGAAATATGTCACACTTCTTGAGGATTTCCAACTAAAAAAAATAATCATGGGCATATGGTACAGGGATCTGACCACTGCTCACCCACCCTACAACCCTCTATCGCTGCAACCCCTCTTGCTTCCTGTCCCTCACACTAAATTCTGGAAACAGATTTTTGTTTGCATAATGCCCCAAAGTCTCCTTAACCTAACCTTTACATAAACTTTAGAAGACTGCTACTCTCATTTCACATTAAACATTTATTCCAAGACTAAATTACACAGCTGCTTGCTTCTACCAATAAAATAGTTTTGCTGGGTAGTTATTTTCTTTTCTTTTCTTTTCTTTTCTTTTTTTTTTTTTTTTTTTTTGTTTGGGGCTTTTTTTTCTCTTTCTTTCTTATGTAATGGTGACAAGTCTTAATGAACATATGCTGCCTCTTAGTGCATGAGCCATCCTAGCAATACACACCAAAGTTAAACTTGAATTGCTTTAACAGAATTCCACCAATAACTCCTGAATAATGCATTTATTAGACTCTCTACAATATAACCTACAATTTACTGCACAAGATGTGATAAGTGACAAAAGATGAACTCTTCAGAATATTTGGAATGTCATTTGGTATTCATTTCACATGCTTTCTTATACAAAGTACCTTACAATACTTACCATCATTGAAAAATAAAACCTTGCTCTAGTTATTAATATCTTTATTTAAATGCAGATCTTGATTTCCCCTGGAGACTAGTAAAGCTCCAGCACTGAGCTGTCAGGGGAAGAGCAAATTCTGAGTCATATATTACCTGCAAATAAAGGACTTTTTAGGGTTTGGTAGGTCGAGTTTTTGGGGGTTTTTTGGTGTGCTGACAATCTATAATTGTACATGTTTGCCTTTAATACCATATTGTACTTTCAGTCATAGGACCCTAGGCAAAGCAATTGCTTTTGGATCATGAGTCAGTATGCAGATTACAGTCTACAAATGTAGTAAGGATGATAGCAATGCTTGGTTCTCCTATAGCATTCTTATCAACGTAATTCAATAAGTTTGAAATGGAAAGACAATTTGGTTTATGGATGGAGAAACTGAGGCACTTAAAGATTGGATTTCAATGTTTACAAAACAGGTTATTATGTTTTCTTTCTTCATAAAGTCTGTATTCCAGGAGACTCCAACTGTTTAATTGAAACAAAAGTGTTACAAAGACCTGTAGCGGGTGCTGACTCAATGTAGTTTCTTCTCAGTGTGCCGTCAGCCGACTAAGAACTGGTACAGAACAGAAGAATCTATTTTAAATGCCTTGTTTCAGGGCTTTTAAAGTCTAACTTTTTTTTCCCCACAAACAATTTTTAACACAGACACAATGAAGTCAAGGAGTACAGCTACTGAAATGGAGTCCCAGATATTTTTCTTTACTATGACACTAGACTGTAATAGCTACTTCTTTAATCACATCATAAGCTTTAATTTAAACACAGTACATGCCTCCCTCTCCCTGCCCTCCAAAGACTGAAATAAATGTTACAAACCAGTAGATAGTAGAAAAAAGGTTTTGTGATTTAAATGTAAAATCAGAATAACGCTGTTGCACAATAGCATGGGTTTGCAATCTTACTTAAAATTTGAAGCTGGTAAGTGGTTACAGAAATGACACAGAAGAAATATGAGATGCAGAACACTTTCTATTAAGAATAGGCAAACAAAACACCTAAAAGAGGAAGATGCATTTTCTAGGTATGGTCATTTACTTCATACTTGACTGCTCAGCACTGAAACAGAGGATATGACCTACAAGAGGCTTTGATGCTCTATTTTAGTTCTTTTCTGAAGTCAAAAGGACCTGTCTTTGTACAAACAGGTCACTATGTTGCAAAATAAAGATGGGTGATTTGCAGAGAATATGGTCAGTATATATCTTCTAATAAGAAAGAGTACCACAAAGGAGGAGAATTTGATAATCTGATTTAAGAATTATACTCACTTGATACTGAACAAAGAGCGGAAACCAGAGGCAGAGGGTGGCAACTTATCCCTACAGGTTAGAAGATATGGAAACATTTTAGATGACTGGAGGTAAATGAGTATGAGCAAGACAAAAAACCACAGGTTTAGGGGTCCAGGGAAAATTCCACATGTGGAGAAGGTCTTCCTATAGGAAATAAATACTATTTCATGGGAAGGACAGAAAATACCCCAAAATAGTTGCCTGACTAGTCTTGCAGGATAACCGTGGCTGCTCACAAACAAAAAGAACGTAATTAGTTGGAAAAAAAAGGAAAAATATTTTTTTCAAGGACTCATTACTGAGGACAGAAGGAGCATCCTGCATTAACAGAGAGACAATAGGATGGATTTTCTCTTTCTCTTTGGGTAGGATTCAACTGTCTTCACTTAGGAATGTCAGCAATGTGCAGGAATATCTAATGAATGAAAAATAAATAACCATTTCCAGATGACTCAGCTAATCATTAAATGAGTCCTACCCCTGAACATGAGAGATGGTATTCCACTTAACGAGACTTCATCCAGGCTGTTTCTCTCAGCAGCAGAGAGATTCCAGATGATTACTCATTTCATTTTAAGAGTGCTTCTAAATCTGGCAAATGGAGATACCTTTCTCCACTGACTATAGAGAAAGCCTATAGAGCAGCTTAGACCAGATGCCTGACTTACATTACTAAAATAAATATTATCCACAGCATAAATACAGGATTATTTATGTATCTCTAGTCACTGTGCAAGAAATTATTGGTGATGGTACATTTTAGTACAAATGCCATTTATCCATCTGAATTCACAGAACTTGTGGGGAATCAGCTGACTCAGCCACTCAAAGAACATTAAAGTAACAACTACCAAGGAGGGCGTAAAGGAGAAACAAATGAACGCTCATTTAGCACAAAATCAGGATGTCAGGAATAAAATTAATCAAGGCACCAAGAAGCTTGAACAGAAATGCTTTAGTTGCCTATATATGAATACTAGAAGCCTGGGTAATAAAAAAGAGAAATTGGAATTGGAATTGCTCTTTTATGATCTAACCAGTATTACTGAGACCTGGTGGGAAGATTTGCATGAGTAGAATGTTAAAATCACTGATAAAATGTATTTAGGCAGGATCTAGTGAGCAAAAAAAAAGAACAAAGGCACTTTATATGATAGAAGGGGTATTACCATCTCCTGAGTTCTCTGGTAACTCAGAAGAAAACTATTTTGTGTGTTCATAGATTTGTGCTCTAACAGACAAACAAACAAAAAGCTTAGGTAAGATACTAGTTGGTGTTTGTAACAGACCAACAATTTAGTCTAGGAAAAAGGATGGCTGATCTGTAAAGCACTGATTTCTGCTGTGTAGGTGGAAAAACTGCATTATAATGTGTGACTTCAACCTGAATGGCATGTGTTGGAAGTCTCATGATCTTTATGATTTCTAAAAATTATCAAGAAAGAAAATGCAATAAAATAAATGTTACATCTTAAATGTTCTATGTTACAGTTACCTCAAACAACCAAGGAATTCTAAAAATTACATACAAGCATATACACCCAAATGTTGCTTTTTTGCACAAATGGTTATGACAATTACATCCGTCACCAGTAAACAAGAGTAAATCCAAACAAGTAAGATATGTATTCTCATCAAGTTTGTAGATGATACCAAACTGTGAGGAACAATCAATATGTTGGAGGACATGCCTTTCATTCAGAAGGATTTCTACAGGCTGGAAGAATGGGCTTCCAGGAATGTCAGGGAATTAAAAACCAACAAAGTCATAGACCTGCATCTGCAAATGCAGAACCCCCTGTGCTGGTACAGATGGAATGGCTGGTAGCAGCTCTGCTGAAAAAGACCTGTAAATCCTGATAGACTGGAGACTAAGCTTCCTTTAGCAGATATTAATTATTCTTCCTGACTATTTTACTGTATCACTCTCAAAGACTCTATTCAAGAATGAAACCCTAGGTTAGTGTTAGAATATGGCATCTTCACCACTGAAATTAAAGCTCAAAGTTAACATTCAAGGCCATAAAGCCAGGAAATATATACATATTTTTCACTTAGAAGTTAAGTAAAATTAATAAGTTCACTAAAAAGCATTCATGGAACTTGGCATAGCACTTTTAAAGGCAGTTCTTAGGACATGAACATGCTTTATTACTATTTTTCTTTTCTGTTCTAAAGTACATAGTCAGAATGACTTCCTGTTAAGATTTAGAAAACCCTCTACCTTGAAGGAACAAAACTTTCCTTCTTAACTGGCAAACTAGTATGAAACAGATTCAATGAAAAAGAATGTGAAACATTCCAGGTAAGTTATATTTTGAAGATTAAAAGAAAACTAAGCAAAGGCAGTCCCAAAGTTCAGTGTTATGGTGCATAACACTAGTCCATAGGTCATTCTCAAAGCAGAACAAACGTGGGTTTTCACTCCTGTATAAGGAATTCAACAAAGCATTACTAAGCTGTACAATGAAAATACTAATTATTGCAATATACTGTTTCTCATTTTTATCAGTGTCTACCTATGTAGGCCTTTCTCGTTTTATTTCTGCTTGCTTTTTTTTTTTTTTTTTTTTTTACTTAGGGAGTGATGCTATTACTAGTACCATTGCAAGCTCATCATCGTTGGCAGCCAATCACCACACTTGCTCACCTTCTCCCACCCTGGGGAATGGGGTATAGAATTGGAGGGGTAAGGGTAAGGAGACTTGTAGGTTGAGATTAAAAAAAAATTAATAACTGAAATAGAAAAACCTACAATAGTAATAATAGAAAATACAACTGAGTAATGTACAGTGTGATTGTTTACCACCCACTGACCAATGCTCAGCCTGTTCCTGGCTAGAAATCCTAGAGAAGGAAAAATTTTGAAACCACCATTCCAGAATCGAGATTAAGTTTCCCAATCAACCCCCATCTATACACTGAGCATTATGTTATATGATATGGAATATTCCATTGTCTAATTTGGGTCCATTGCTCTGGCTATACTCCCTCACATCTTCTTGTGTACCTGTGCACTAGGAGGACATGAGAAGTTGAACCTTGATTTCTTAACAACAACTAAAACCATCAATACATTATCAACATTCTTCTCATATCAAATCCCATACTGGATCCAAAATGCAGCACTATTCTAGCTACCAAGAAAGGGAAAAAAAATAGCTCTATCCCAGCCAAAACCAGGACAACGCTTTACAACAGGAGGAGGCTGTGTAAGAAATGAAGTGCCAAGAATTGAACATAGCTGGTATAATGCATATGATGTGAAGTACTGGTTTGAATTAGAATGGTTGCCTTTTTCTGAGATGGATAGAAATAGCAACTTTTATTTTTAATTATTTGGAATGTGGTATTTACTTCATTGCACTTTCTGAAACCTTACTTTAAAATTAATGGAGTTTTATAAAAGTTTATTTAATTATAATAGAAAATCGGGGGGAGGGGGGGGTATTAGTCCATGTTCCTGCATTCTTTCTATATTTTCAAGCAATTTAAAGATGGCTTAGATTCTACAACATGCAATTTACTGAGCCTTCTAATTATACTAAGACTCCTCCAATATTAAAGCTTTATTCCCTTGCAAATTTATAAATCTGAAGTTTCCATAATATTATTTCATTGTGCTACCAAAAAAAAAAATCAAAATACCATCTCATTCTATATGGTCCTCACAGAAGTAGTGAGGATGGGAAAAAAATTAAAATACCTTCACAACTGCAAAAAGTTACTGAAATGCTTGGCTCCATAGCTGCATGTGTTCTGCCATCTGAGTTAGAGTAGCAGAGAGTAACAGTAATTGTCACTTGACCTTTTGATTAGACCTATTCCTATTAAATGTTATAAGAGTAATCAATTGGTACTAAACAGTGGGCAAAACAAGCAAACAAAATAATTTCATTAAATGACCTTTTTAAACTGTATTAGCTTGAGAAGGATATTATTTTTTAGCTTGGCTGTGACTAAAAGGAAAAAAAAAAAATCTCTAAAGATGTCCAACTGCAACAAGGACAAAATGACAATGGTTATCTAAATCCAGCTAAGCTTTTAAAACAGCTTCTTCATTTTCCTGTGCAGCCCTTTGTCTTCCATCATCCCTATCCCTTCCACCCCAACAGGGCCCAGCAAATGCCAAGGTTGAATGGGGAACAGGAGCCCAAAGAACTGCAGGCAGGACAGTGCATAAGGACAGTTTGCATAAGGATGCTTTGCCTGATGGAACTAGATGTTGAATAGACCGTGAACAGTGATGCAGATAATGATATCTTTATGGACAAGGTAGGGGTTTCCAGTTGATAGATTTAACTCTTGGAAAAGTCTCTTTTATCAAGGAAGAAAATCCTTACCTAACATTCATATATGACAGTATGCACTTCATTTGGTTATTTCATTAGTTATTTTTCTTATAGTATATTCAATTGCCATGGTAATGAAATTTTATGCTGACCTGAGGCTAGCTATTTTTATTGCAGGGTGTTCCATTCACTCTTCCCCTGAGATAGATCCGACCATTCAGTTTCACTTCACAGTCCCCTAACTCTGAAGCAGAACTGCTCACCTTTTAAAACAAAAGTGGTTCCCCTCTGGGTACAGTAACAAAATAAATTGATGGTACAGCATATACAAACTTATTTTAGCCTTTGAAGACTTGCTTACTGCCTTTCATACTCAGGCACATATAAACATGGTAATTCACTCTGATTTTATGAATTGTCTCCTGACTATCATTTGGGAGTGATGGTTAGGCAGTGCTAAATGAAAGCATCTAAGGCAGGTTGAGAATGACTGCAGTGTGTCTCTAAAGATAGATGAGTTGGCAGGTAATGTTATAAATTACCATCGGGTGCCATTCACAGACGATAGGAGCTTCATCTTGCATGACAGTCATTGATCTGATGCAGAACTAAGATGCAACCTTTCATGACACTCCTTGAGGATAAAAGGTTATGCTTCACATTTAGTTATGAATAATAAGGTCATGTTTTAATTAAAGTAGTATCTCAGTGGAATATTAGGGCAGTGAAAATGTACAAATTAGTATGACATGTGTAACAATTGTTGCTGGAAAACAGCCTAGTGCTGAAGATAATAATGCAAAATAGCAATGCAATTACATTAATGAGGCAAATAGCCCACCTCATTAGATGGAGCTGAACTATTCAGACCCAAAATTAAAAGAAACAATATTTTCTGAGTGTACATTTGACACTAAAAATGAGAAAATTTACATTTAGTTAAGAAATATGAGGTATACACCAATATTTTGTATATATTTAGTAATTTCAAAACATTTGAATGGAGAAACGTTTTGTGCAAAACCTAATATCCAAGCTAAAAATAAGCTTGGAATTCACTGCTTATAGAGATTTCTGAGTCTTCTTAAAGAACTACTCATAATTTTCTTTCTTTTGTACAGTCCCAACAACATTCCTGACCAAGTTTTCTGAAAATAAAACTGTTCATATAGCAAAATTATGTATTCACAAACTGCTATTAAATGAAGGCTTGCAGCAAATATTATTTACAAATATTTGTAAAATTTTTATTATATAATAAAATATAATTGATAAATATTTGTGCTGCAGATCCAGCAAAATACTTCAGCTTGTGCTTAAATAAGTCATCTGACCAACAACAATTTTAGAAACTTAATTAAGGGATGTAGGGTGGGCTAGAGCTACTATGCAATCTACCCAATAGTCAATGAATAGCACATATTCCAACTGGTATTCCAAAAGGTGATTTCACTCTTCCAGGTCTCAAGAACTAACCTGTCATATAGCAAGTGCTATAAATGGTCAGGGGTGAAGATTTAGCAAGAAAGTACCATTGCTACCTCGTGCATTCTGTCAGCATGGCAAACTTTATTTATTTATTTAGACACACCGCAAAGCATGTACTACCAAGCTTCTCTTTCTTCCCACCCACAGCTGTTCCAGTTTATGGTGTCCTCAATCCAATCTAAATGTTCATTTTGCAATTACTCTGCTGTCAAATGATAAGTGAAATACAGGATATATACACAGTAAGTACTTAATAGCTTTAAAAATATACTTTCCATCAGAATGTCACCAGTTGCTTGTCTGAATTTGTAAATTTTAAAATGTTTAGTGCTCAAACTAGCAGAACACATCCAGATCAGAAACCAGGGATAGTGGCTCTGCAGGAAGCTGGCTATGCAAATGCCTTGAAAACATAAATTGCTCTGAAAAGGCTGAAAACACAAAATCAGATTGGGAGGTCAAGAGATTATGGAAACGAGCTGTCCACCTCCCATGGTGCACAACAGATTTTCATTTCCTTTGCTTTTCCCAACATGACTGGCCAGCCATAAAGCAAAACATAGTTACTACAGATACAGCAATGCTTGCTGTGGGGGGTCTTAGTAAGTCTGGGCACTTACAGAAATGCAAAACCTCAAGGCAACTACAGGACCAGACTGGTTACTTTACACTTCAGAGCTGCCTTTAAATCAACTAAAACTGGGAGAGAAGCTGTTATGAATTTGTTTATAGCTGTCTTACAGACATAATCCACATTTTTGCAGGGCAGATACACAATTTTCTCATTCTGACAAGAAATAAGTGACATTCAATATGAAAAATGTAAATCTACTGAATATTTATTTTGCATATGCTCTATATTGTTGTTGATATCAGACTATAACTAAAATTGTTAAAATAACAAATAGCATGTGTAGTGGTAAGGCATTAGCTGTTTTTTTCCATCTGCTTAGCCACAGGGGTGTGGCGCTCAGATCACAGCTAACCCTTGCAGGAGGTTAACCTCCGCGGGAAAAGAGAGCACAAACGCCAATATGGTGGATGCTATCTGTTCGGTTTATTAACTGCGCAATTGCTTTATATACCCCTTTCTGTACATCGTGAGATCTTTAGTTCCCTGTTCTTTCCGTGCATTACGAGATCTTTTCATGTGCCTCTGTTTTTCCCGTACATCGCGAGATCTTCCGAGCGCCTCCCCCTACAAGCATGGACTAAGAATATTCTTCAGAAAGCTACACAACATTCTCTAGAATCAATAACTAAGCTTTTAGATCATTATTTGTTTCTTATAATTTTTAATTCAACTCCGTTTCATGATAATAGATGCATGCAAAAGTAATAATATTAACTATGTAGCACAATGTGGTACTCATTTTTCTTGCTTCCAGTTTTAGTGAAGAAATGCACATTCCTTGCTTAAGGAAAAATAAAAATATAATTTAGTATGTTTTAAGAAATATCCTGGGTACTGGTAGTCATATTAAATGCTATAGACTTCTGCACTACGAGGAACACAGGGTAACATCAAGGTCTTTTTTCAAAATGCTACTTGAGAGCAATACCTTACAGATTAGAGAAAATATTCAGGGTAATCATGGGTGTACTTGGGGATTTGGCGGAAACACAAAACAATTAGTTATAGCTGAGACACACATGTATCTATATATGTTGATATAAAGCAAATGTAATATGTAACTATCCCATTTCCTTCTCTTGGTTGGAAAAATGAACTTCAATTATAGTGACTAGCTAAGAATAAAATACTGGTTTTTGGAAATAGTCCCATTTACACAAGGTTATTCTTTCTGCCTTTTTTTTTTTTTTTTTTTTAATGCAAAAGATTGCCTGTTTCATACTGGTCCATCATTTCTTGTGCAAAAGTATCAATCAAAACAAGAATCATGGGCAGTATTCTTCAGCTGAAATCCGTGAGAATTACATCAATAGATTTAATGGAATGAGATCAGGATCAACATCCGGAAAGATATTTGCGCTATTAATTGTTTCTCAGATATGCTCAGATATTGCTGTTCATAACCCAACATAAATGTACTGTATTCATTGGGGCACAACACCATTCTGTGGGTAAAAGCTAAAAACCTTAGAGACCAGATTATCATACACATTAAGATAAAAAAAAATCGCATGCAGATGTTCACCTGTCACCTACAAATCCACAGCCTCTGCAATGGTAGATGTTTCTCTCACACACACACACAACTTGGATTTCATTCTCAAATACTTCATGGCAGAAGCTCAAAAAGCCATTTTCAGGCAATCCAGCAAGACATATAATGAGGAAATGGCAACAGATTTCTATGTCGTTAGTACACTTACACAGTGTGTGGAAATGTAACAGTTAACTGACTAGAAAATAAGAAGAAATAAATTAAAAATGAAATGCTTAATACCATATACTTTTAAATATGAAGGCAAAGGAGACTTAAATGTTGAATTTCCAGCTGCAACAGCTTAGTCCCAGTAAATGCCAATATTAACACAAATTTCCTGATAGCAAAAAGTGTTTTAAAGGTACAGAACATTGTTTGAAGCTCCTTTTAGTTATGCCTCAGTATAGGAAAATGTGTAGAAACAATTATCTTTATTAATTAAATCTAAAATTGTATTTTAACAATGTCCCTGTGGTATGTATTTCAAGGATATATTACCAATATTTTAATATGTTCACTTCAGTGCAAAGAGTCACCCTTTGGTGACTTTTAAATTATTACCTGTCCCGATCCAACGTCAGGGGAGGTTTCGATAAGATCCCAAGAGCAAGATTAAGACACAAATGAGGTCAAATGCCATACACCCAAAACAGTTTTTATTATTAAAAGTGAAGAGTGGTAGTGATAGAACAGAATGAAAGGAGAAGACAGAAATCAAGCAAGGATCTGGAATATGGTCACAAGAATAGTCACCCCTGTGGATCCAGCAGCATCCCATTGGTTCTTAGTCTTCAGTTCTTCAATGGTGGGTGCACACACAGCAAAGTTCTATTGCCTTTTAAACTCATTTTATCAGCCGATTTGCATACAAGACAAAGAGAAGCAGGTATTCCATGAACTCATTTCCATAAGAGACAAGGAAAAAGGTGGAGCAGAAGTTCTGCACATACATTGAGAAGGAATGGGCTACACCACCCATTGTCCAATTGAGTGGGTGGTCATGCTCACCCTGCCCACCTTTGGTTTTGCCTCAGTCAGTCCCCACAGATCTTCTGACTTCATGCTTCTTGAGCAATCATCCAGCTTCTGGGGCAAAAATGATCACCTTTTATCAGTTCTTATCACCTCTTCACTCACTGATGAAGTCGCAAAGTCGTTTGCAAGGCACACATGGCATCTGGCGTACATAATAGAGCCACAAAGTCCCAGGCTTACACAGTGGAGCCAGTGATCAGCAGTCCTTGTGCTTGATGAGAAATGCGTGATTTCACTCAGTTCACATTTCCCCCTCTTTGAGGCTTATCTAAGGAGTTTTTCAATACAACTGCAAGGGAGTGGGAGGGTGCATCCTTCCATACACTCCTGCTTCCTTGGGTGATATTCCTCAGACTAATTACAAAGGCCACAGCTGGTCCTTGATGAATGTTTGAGGCATTACTGACATCACCCTGTGACTCAAAGCACACACACAAGCAAGCTTTGAGACAATCAGCTGACATTTCAGTCTCTCACATTACCACATAAAGAAGCCTCTGCCTTTCTTCATCCCTTTGACAATTAAAAAATTCCATTTTGTTTTCTTTATTTAGGCACTTACCCTTCAATGAGGTAACATAGAGCATGATCTCAATACATTTATTAAGAGGAAACTTGACTTTTTGAAGTACAACATTGACCAACAGTATTTGGTAAGAAATATCAAAAGGAGTTATAAATCACATCAACGATTATATTTAAAAGCCTCCCTGTATTTACTTATGTATTCACCTTTATGCTAGAGTTAAAACTAATGCTATGTTGAAGCTTCTTTTAAAATCTAAAAAGGATGTTGTATCCTGAAGACAGCTGTCTCCTGGTTTTGTTAAAATGTATTAAAATTTATACTAGCATTCCTTTCTGCTCCATTTCCCTTCTGGATTACACACATTTTCCCTTATTGTGAAGCACACAAGAACTATTGTATTGAGACATCTACATTTGGTAAGTTAATTAGGAAGCCACTTTATCATTGGGTGAGTCAGAAAACTTTCTTTTACTCCACACATTAGAAGTCTTCTCTAAATGAGTATTTAATAGATCTACGTTAAAACAAAAAATTATTCAAAAATTGTTTTAAAATCACAAAGACAATTATTGGGGGAGGAGTGTGGGTTTTTTTGGTTTTTTATGGGTTTTTTTTCCCACTCGGACCCAACTGATGATTTCAGTAAATTCTGTTTTTATGACTACAGAGAATCTGCTAAGTGATTAGGATCACATCCAGTAAAGCACTTAATATTTAGGTTTGAAATATATGAGGAGATCCACTGATCTCAGTAAACTACAGGAATTAATCTATTAGAATGAATAAAAAACTATCACACTTATTACCCTTCAAAGCAGTGAAAGAACAATGATGCTCCTTCTCCAATGTATATATGCCTAATTATTCCTTGTTTGTTCCTTTCTATCACATATGATAGGAAGAAAACTAGTATGAGCAATTACAAATTAGCACGAGGCTTGCTATTTTAAATACTAGTTTGCCCTTTTTTAATTTCTGGTCTTCTCTATTTCATTCCTCCTACTAATTTCTGAAATCCAAATGCTAAAGCCATTGATTTTATTAGAAATCTTACAGGAAAAGTGGGCAAAGTAAGCCCTGGAAAACAGTATAAAAAAGCATACCCCCAAACACATAGACACACACAGAGAGACAAACATCTATAAGCAAATATCTGTACACAGACAAGATACCTTTTGTGAAACCAAATAGAGCCAAGCAGGCAATAAGCAGTTTCTAATCTGAAACTATTCAAAGATGCATTTCTAAATAATTTTTTAAAATATAATTTAAGGAGTTTTCATTAGTTTAGATAGAAATTTTATTTTAACAACTCACAGCTCACTGTTATTTTATCAAATAAAAATAACAATTATTTATGCACTTTTGTGATTGTTCAAGACACACTGCAATATTGCAGCTGAATAAGAGATCGTGTAATTATTTTGCCATAACAACTTGTCAGTGTCAGATTTATGCCATGATATTGTACCACCAGGACTCAGTTCTGTCTCTTATTTATGCTACATCACAATGCAACATGGCAAACCTGTGTAAGGTCTTAAAATTAAAGTGATGAGTGGTGTCCCTCAGGGGTCTGTACTAAGACCAGTACTATTTAATATCTTAATCAGTGACACAGACAGCAGGATCAAGTGCACCATCAGCAAGTTTGCAGATGACACCAAGCTGAGTGGTGTGGTTGACACACCTGAGAGATGGGATGCCATCCAGAAGGATCTGGACAAGTTTGAGAAGTGGGCCCATGTGAATCTCATGAGGTTCAACAAGGTCAAATGCAATGTCTTGCACATGGGTCAGGGCAACACCTGGTATCAATACAGGCTGGGCAATGAGTAGATTGAGAGCAGCCCTGCAGAGAAGGACTTCGGGGTGTTGGTGGATGAAAATTTGGATATGAGCCAGCAACATGTGCTTGCAGCCCAGAAGACAAACAGTATCCTGGGCTGCATCAAGAGCAGTGTGGCCAGCAGGTCGAGGGAGGTGATTCTGCCCTCCACTCTCGTGAGACCCAACCTGTGTCCAGCTGTGGAGTCCTCGGTACAAGACATGGACCTGTTAAAGTGGTTACAGAGGTGGGCCACAAAAATGGTCAGGAGGGTGGAGCACCTCCCCTATGAGTACAGATGGAGAGAGTTGGGATTTTTTAGCCTAGAGAGGAGAAGGCTGTGGGAATTGAAGCCTTTCAACACTTAAAGGGAGATTATAAGAAAGACAGGGACAGACCTTTTAGGAGGGCCTGTTGTGATAGGATAAGGGGTAATGTTTTTAAACTAAAAGAAGGCAGATTCAGATAAGATGTAAGGAAGACATTTTTTACGATGTGGGTGGTGAAACACTGGAACAGGTTGCCTAGAGAGCTTGTAGGTGCCTCTTTCCTGGAAACATTCAAGGTCAGGTTGGATTCAGCTCTGAGACAACCTGATCTAGTTGAAGATGTCCCTGCTCATTTCAGGGGGGTTGGACTAGACAACCTTTAAAGATCCCTTCCAACACAAACCATTCTATAATTCTGTGATTATGTTCTTGCTCTGCTTCAGCTCCATCTAATTTGTCATTTCTCTTTTTATTGCCCAGAGTGACAGGTCTTTTGCACCAAACTCTTTTCTAGATCTTGGACACAGACATTGTTAGTGAAGGTTCAGCCTATGAAGAGATAATAGTGAAGACCAGTGCTTGACTAGCAGGTTCCACTATACTAATTGCAACAAATTGTGGTCAGCCATGTTCTGATCTGACCCTAACCCTAGAATAGGCAAGGACATACCCCAGAGAAAAATAATTTTGGGTTGAGATAAATGTTAGTAATTCTGACCACAAGTGTGAAAGTCCCAAGAGTGGATCACAGGGCCTTCAGTGCTCTTAACTGGGCTGCAGTTTGAAATAGTACAGCTCTGAATCATTTATAGAGAAAAAGCCATAAACTGCAAATCCAGGAAAATGTGAGGAATGCATTTCTCCATTATCCTCAGGCACTGGCTCTTTGTACAATTTTACATATGCTGCTTGTTATGATGATATTGATTAGTAAATCAACAGAAGCTTTCACAAGGGACTGCAGATCTCTTTACTACTGCTCTGTAATATTAAAATGTCATTACTGAGTCACCAACTTTTTGCCCTGCTGTAATGTTATTCTCTGATGATTGCCTGCCTGAGCTGAAATTTGAAACTGTCACCCACAGACTTGTAGAAGTGATTCAACTTCACTTATAAGGAAAGTGAAATTAAATATTCATCCCTGGACTGCATTTCAGGTTCAAACTGACTGAAGCTCCTCTAGGCAAAATGTACTTAAGTCATAGAATATTTTTTTCAGTTTTAAAAATTCAGGATGTCTATTTATCAGAGCTGGACCGTCAAATAATCATTTCTCTGGAACTTTGTACGCAGATACTCTTTTCCCTGCTTTGCAGCATGCTTTTAATTATTTTGGTGAGGTAAACTCAGATTAAAAGTAATCCAACTTGGATTAATTTTAGCACACTGAACATCCAGATTGATCCCCTCAACATGTAGCTGTTCAGATAAAATGACAATAAACTGTGGAAGAGCTTAAGTTTGGACCATCTGAACTTCCTCTCAGTGGTGAGCATTTCCACGGGTAGCAGGCTTTGAAATTAAGGCAAATTACTTTTGCAAGTAAGAGATTACAGTGATGACTAAAGTCCAGTTAAATCTTCAGATGGATGTAATGTCTTGAGACTTAACTCAACTTTCAATTTACAGGTTCACTTCAGAGTTTGCCCACTCTGGAACCGAAAAAAGTCTGAGTAAATAAAGACAAAATGTTAAATTCTCCCCTAGACAAGATTTCCTCTGAATACAAAATTCACTGATTCAGAACATAGAAACAATGAATTCTTCCTCACAAAGGAAACTTTTTTTGTGGAGTTGCTGCCAAATTAATGGAAAATGGCCCAAAGACTTGAAATATGGTTCACTTATAGAGCTTAATGGGGGAAACACTATTTTATTTAGAGTTTTCTTGGGTTAGTCTCACTATTCTTGTTCTAACACTGTGAATCGAGCATAGGATTTGATTATGTTTAATGCTATATTATTAAATTCTACTCAGAGATACATTATATTTTCGGACTGTCCCAAACACATGTATACTTACACAGCAAAAGAGTAACCAGATACTGCAGGTACCAACATGGGCAAAGGTGTCAGGATACTTAGTAAGCTGCTAAATTCCAGGCAGCCTCACACTAACCCTATCCAGGCAACAGAACAGAGGGAAGTCAGAGGGATTTGGAAAAATTCAGTTCATGGCTGTCCCCCTATGACCACTCTCAAATGACACAGAAAAAAAAAGTAAAAATAGCAGTATTTATAATCTTCCTTCCTTTCACTACTGTCATCATGTAGTCAAAATACTAATAAGTAAATAAGTTTTATAAAATTGCGAAATGAGAAAAATAAAAGTGTGTGACAAAGTGCAAATGTTTATACATTCATGTGTTTTTCTAAAAATTACAACGATCTCATATATCCAACTTTCTATGCGTAGAAGGGCTCTCCCCTTTAAAATTCATTAGCACAGCATTTTATTCTCTCTATGTAACATGACTTTGTGTTGTATGTTAAAGATACTTCTGGATACAATTTATGGGGTTCCTCCTTGCTTTACCATAAATAAGGTGTAAAGGTTGAGACAGAATATAAAATAATTACCAGTAGAAAGACAATAAAAGTGGAAACATATTTTTTGAAAATCAGCAAAATATAGGACACATATTCAAGGCTCAGGCTGGTACTGGATTTAACTAAGAACCACTGGCTATAATGAATAGTTGTTCACTTATTGAGTACTGGCCCTTTTACCTCTAGAGTAAAATCCCAACTTTCATTTAAAAAAAAATGACAAGAACACATCAGCCAATAGCCTGATTCAAGCACAAATTCTAACCCTTTGTTTGGAACTTCTGACTTAAGCAATGAGAGATTTCTCTTAATATTGATGTGTGGATTTTCAGTTTCTCCTGTTTGGTCAAGAAGACTAAGAAAAGCACTGAAACCTAGTCTAGGAGTGTTTGGGTCAACTTGCCATGTATAAAGGGATTTTACTTCATTTTTAAATGAAGAACTCATTGTGATTACATAGCGTTCAATTTGCAGGTAGAATTTCAACCCAGTAAGACGACATAATCATCAAGACTTTTTCTTCTAGATTACATTCCCATTTTTACAGGAATTTTCAATTTCTTTTAAATTAATGATCTGCTTTGTCTTTGATCCATATTGTACATACTAGTTCTGCTTTTCTAAGATTTTAAAATGCCAGACAGGTTTGTGTTTAAATTTGTGACATTCATACTTATCTCCCTGTATGATGTAACAGTATTTATCTCCCTAGGCTTCTCATCTATATGAAGAAGGTCTTGGCCTCATGCTTTTCCTCCCAGTGCAAAGTACTGTGTAGGAAAATTACTTCTAGATTAAACTTGTCTTCTGCTTAAGCAGGTGTCAGAAACAAATTATGAAAGGACAAACTCAAATTGCTAATTGCAGAAAACACATGTTTTATCTCTGCTTCTTTTTGATGAACAGCACAGCTAGAAATATTTAATTATTGTTTAATTATGTTTAACAGAAGTATATATGAAAACTATAATCTTCCAGGGATGAATTATGGGTAAGAAATTTTAATCAATGCTGTCAATGCACAGAATGCAATACTAAAACTTATCTGTCATTAGAGATACTTTTTTTTTTTTCTATTAATTTATATTCATAACAAGAACAAAGACATGATTCCTCATGGATCAAAATTCCTACTTAAAAGAAAGGGAAAGTAGTTGAAGAGGATAAAAGTATCAGTAGTGTGATCAAATTCTTTATTCCCTGGCATCATGAATTGTCCCTGAATAATGGCTAAAGCTTTGTCCCTAAACCATTAGTACATTATTTTAGACTGTGCATGTACCTAAAATCCCAATAGATTTTTCATCTTCAACATGAAATAATAAAAGCAACAACATCTAGCTATTAAATGCCCAATTCACATGCCAGACAAATGATATCTCTCATTCTGGGGCTGTCTGAAGTGTCTGAAGTATCTGAAGGTAGGCACTTGGAAGAAATTTTACTTGCTTATCATGCCACTACTTATAATTTCCCTCAAATTGAATCAGAGATATTCAGCACAGGACCATATTCTACCATGCAAGAAGGGAAAAAAAAAAAAAGAAAAAAATATTAAAAAAAAAAAAGTTATAAAAGGATTACAATTTCATAAAACATAAAGAGATTGAGCATTTCTGAATTTCATACTCTTTCATAACAGATGCACTTTCCTTGATTTATAGAATTATCTTCTATTTCCAATTCTTTAGAAGCCTCAGAAAAGATACTATGTTCAAACCCAAGAAATCTGGTTACCTAGGTATTCTAAAGACAATATTCATCAATATTTTACATAATGAGCATATCTTTCTCACATCTACAACAGCCGTAAACTAAATTTGGAAGGTCCTAACAAGTTCCTTTACAAAAAATAGGAAAAAGAGGGATCAATTTACTCTGAAGTTTATATCAAGAAGTAATTTATTTTTTTAATTTAAGTTAAATTAGATCATGTAAAAAAATATATCACCCTTGAGAAAAGCATTATTACATCCTTTTGGATGGTTTTATTTTATCTCTTGGTATACTTCATGCTCAGAATAAATTGAGAAATACTTTTTTTTTTTTTTTTTATGAGGGAAAATTAATACATGTGCTGCCATTTTACAAATCTGTAAATTGAAAATTAAATTCATGAACATACGGATTCTCTGCCTTCTTAGATATGTTACAGCACTTTTATTAAAGTGATAATTTAGGACATAAAGAGAGAATCATCTCATTTTACTTTAGAACTCTTAAAAGTCACACATTTAAATGTGCAGTACTCATGTTAGTGTCCTTTACAATCAGTATGGAGAATCAGAGAAGAGTACAGATGTTTTTTTAAATAGTCATCTAGACATCATCTAAAAGACGGGTCATGCTCTCATGGAGTCCATGTCTTTTCACTGAGTACAAATATGGTTGAGTATGCCTTGTCCCGTGGATGACAGGTAAATTTTAAACTCTAAATTAGTGTAAATGAAACTATCCCAGGGTGTATAAAACATTTTTCCTAATGCAATCTATTTTTTTTCTCAAATGTTATAAAAGTGACTAAAAAGTACAGATTTCCAGCTGAGTCAGATATGTAATTTTCTGAAACACCAAATAGAAAACTAATGAAACTCTGCTTGTACAAAAATGTCACTGTTTTACCTTAAGAAAAAAATTACCACTGAAATTAGTTAAGCTATAGAAATTAGTATTATGACTTTTTAAAAAGGGCAAAACAAATTATGTATGAAACGGTAAGGACTCATCTACACATATGACAGTTACATGAGAACTCACAGAAGCCATGTACCAATTATTTATCAGAATCATACTGACTGTTCTAAACAAGGTCTGTTTGGTTTTATGTATTATTTTTTATAATTCTTTTAACATTACCATAAATAATGTATGAATTCACATAAGAACTTGAAAACAAAAAGGCACCTGACATACCTCTAAAACCACATTTTTCAACCAGGACTGGGCAGAGCTGTGATTTGAATTGGAAAGAAGAGGCTTTCCCTTTCTGTGAATGTGGTAAAATGACCATGCTTAATCAAAAGACAAGAAAGAGTCAGCTTCATGCAAAAAAGTAATACATGGGGATTAATGAACCGGCCAAATTCCCTAAACCCTGCTAATGAAACATCTATTGCCTAGCAAATTGTTCTATAACAGGAAGAAGAGAGCTTACACGTGGATCTGTCTAAATTCCTGCATACAAACTGTTATGAGATTACAAATCTGTGGGTTGTGACTTTGGTATTAGAAGGAACATTGAGAGATTTTGTTTAAAAATTAGCAAAATTGCTTACTCGATTGCTTTAAAAGGAATGGAGTAGATTTTCCATTTCAGTGACAGCTTGATATTAGTAGTTAACTATCAAGCAAGCTACTTTATTATGGTCTCCACACCTCTTATTCATCTACCAGACCACAGATTACAATAAAGTTGAAACTTGTACTACCCAATATTGAATAAAGATCAGTATAATTTTCTTCAATAAAAAACATGCCAGAAAAAAAAAAAAAAAAAAAAAAAGTTTCCTGGACTGTGTACTTTGTCTGCCAAAAGAAAATTCATGCATATAAACAGAATAGAACAAAAATACAAAGCTGAGTAAATGTCTGTTTATTTTAAAGAAATTGTCACCAAAAAAAATGAACCAAAATATAAACCATATAGGAACTAGAAGAATGGTGCATTTTATTATTCTAATGATCTAAAATATTCCTGATGTTTGATTGAGCTCTCAGGAACATATCTTCAGTTTCTTGAAGTTCACCAATTCCTCAGTCACCCAACTACTGTACAATGACTATTTTCTACTATGCTTAGCACTGCAATTCCAGACATTATTTAGAACTTATGCTAAAAAGAGAGTTGCACAAAGCAATTTATGCAATAGTCTAATTATTATCAGTGACACTTCAGAGAAGCAATTTCCTCATACCAATTTGACAAAACTTGAACCTCTCAAAAGTATAAATGTTTGCACATACTAAAAATACACTGTGATTCTTGTATTTATATTGACATTTACTACAATGCAAGTGACACTGTATGCATGCGTGCAACTACTGTCTACAGTATTTTCCCCCAAATCAGTAGCTCAGATGATTGTGATTTATTAGGTTTCAACTTACAGCATGAAGCCATTATTGCACAATACGTAATAACAGAATTATTACTGGTTTGGTGTCTAAAAGCCACTATGCACATGATATTTAGACATATGCACAAAAGGGTATAAGTAAAGAGAATTAGAAACTTCTCATCAGAAGAACCTCTTTTCCATTCATCTTTCCACATATCCCTCAACCCCATCTTTTCTTTTTTAGGTGAGTATATGCACCTTAACTCTTACTGGTACAATAGGGCTTAGTTAGGGCTAAGGCACACAATCAAGCAAATGTTTTACAAACACAGGTGAGTCAAGCTATCTGTGTTGTAAGTAACCATCTTCATGTTCTTAGCCCACAGAAAATGCAGGTAAATCCATACGTTTAAAGTTCATTGTCAGTTACTGCAGTGAAGCTGATGCATGATAATGTGCTCTGGTTGTAGTAGTTTTATTGTGCATCTAGCTTAATTGTCCTCATTGCTCATTTCCAATGGATTCTGCAGTAAAGCAAATTTTTTTACTCCAGGTAGATGAGGATGGAAGCTCCAGTGTAAAGTTCTTTGCCTCAAGTTGCTATGATGCTTAGCCATAGGTGCCATATATATCATCACTTGTGAATCTAAGTATCACAAGACAAAAAAAATAATAATATATGTTGGACCTTGACAGGTGAGTTACAGTATCATCTTTCTTTTAGAGTGTTATGTTCCTCCATAATTTAACTCGCACAAGAACTATCAGCAAACAGGACTGTAATATCAACTATAGTAAATATTACTATAGCACACATTCCTATCTTGTTTTCCATAAATATATTTTACTCTCAACCAGCAATGGCTTTTCATAAAAATACATTAATTAATTTGTTCCCTTAGCTCTCCAAACAAAATAACATTCTCCTTCTCTAGTTTAAATTTGGCACAAGTCAAAACTATGGAACTTTCCATCCCCCACCCCCCCAAAAAATATTACTCTGACAATTTAGACTTTTAAAAATGAGAGATGAGTTACACTGTAATTTACCTGGATGTTGACAATGGGATGACTGAACTGTATGAAATTTATACTACATCTTAGTGTACAATATATTTTGCTGTGAACTCAGTTTAGACATCTTCAGTATCTTAAACAGCAATCCTATAATTTTGTAACCCCAATAGAAGTGATACACACAATATTGTCAATTTAGGCATCACACATATGCCAATATAATCAAATATGACTGCCATACTAGTTTTTGTTGCAGTTTCTGCTTTGTGGATTTTTTTTTTCCCCCCCTGGGAATTAAAGGGGATTTTTTATTATCTTTTTGTTTGCAGTGACAGATATGCTGATGGAAATGAAATTATCTGGAATATCTTAAATTCAGTGATTATGTGTGAAAAGTAAATAGTTCTGATTTTCAACATTGTTATTCCTGAAGTTTTGTTTAAAATTAAACTTTAAACACATTTATAGTAATTTTGAGAGCGTTAATATTTTTTCTTTGTAGCCCTTTCATGTTCAGTGATACCTGGTTCTGTACCTTGATGTCTTTTACATAACTTTGTTCTCCAGTAAAATTCCAATGCCCTTGCTCTTCCCTTTAGAGAAAAAAATGAAGCTTATAAGCTCCAGGTATATCAATCAAAAACAACAGAGTCAGCACTAAGTCTAATAATGAAAACCATGATTTCATAAATCATCCTCCACAGGTTGGGGTCATCTTTTAAAAATTTCTTATCAGGTGCAGCTCAAGATTTCTCAGACTCTCATTCTTCTTTCTTTAATGAAAACAATAGGAAGGATGTCAGCTTACAAATGATGTGACCCTCTTTAGCTTAAAAATATCCTGAAAATGAAAAGATTATGCTTTGTTTTGTCCTTGAAACTGTGGAAGACAAGATTTCTACCTCTCCTTCCACAAAGTTCAAATAAAAAGTTTATCTCACAGCTCCATAATGAAGTAAAAGTATCTAAACATATGTGAACTTAATTTAATAAACTGTAGGTTTAATTTAAAGAACCTGGTGCTATAAAAGACTTTCTCTACTGCCTGCATCCAGTGTATTACAAATTGTAATTGCCTAAATGGTGTTTTTTACTGCGTGTCCTTAAGCAAACCAGGACCTCTCTATTAATAGAATTATGTATTTTTATTTCCATCAACAAGTTTCTATGCATTACTTTACACTTTAGACATTTCTGTAGTCTGGAAAACACTAGCCAAAAAAAAAAATAATTTATTTTTCTGTCTTTCAAGTCTAAAATATGAAAAAATATGAGTATAGCATTCAATCTCTGCTAATAAAAAGCAGATTTTTTAGCCTTCACCTTCTGGAGCTGATGCCTCACTGCATTTTTGTACTTTTACACTCACACAGCCTGACATAACAACAACTTGCAAAATTCCATTTTTAATTTTTTGCAAGGATCTAATCTACTCCCTCATGAAAAAAATAATTTTTTCCAGTAGAAAAAAAATTAAGAAAAATCACAGACACAAAAACCTATGGGAAGGAAAAAAAGAAAAGGAATTTTAAAAAGCCTTTACCAGTCTCTATCTGTAGAACTGAAAGAGATGTATCTCTCAAATAAAACAGATTTAAAGAAGCATTGCAAGACAGCAGTAGTTAATCCCACTTGTATTGTTCTGTAAACAAAACCTGGGTCATGCCTTGCTATTGATCTACTAAAATTTTAAAAGTTTCTATGTTAATATGGGATGGATCGTGATCATTTGTTCAGTTTCACTCTTAGAGAAGGATACAGACTCTTTGGATGTATCTGCACTGCTGGCTGAGATGCATCATTAAAAGTAGACTCAGACACTGTACAGAGAACAAAACTACAAGAACAGATCCAGTTTGATCAAAGTATGCTTTCTAAAATAATGCATATGTGAACTGGGATCACACTGGCTGAACGTTTTCAAGAACAGATACAGTCACTGGTTGCAATGAGAAATACCAAGTTGTGGATGCTACTTGAAAGAAGCAAGATCCTTTCTGTGATATCAGAAATTAAAATCTTCTTCTTACCATAGACAGAAACAATATAATTAGCACAAAACTTACTCAAATGAAGAGAGGGGAAATTCCAGGAATGGTTCACAGGCAAGGAGGGGTCAATGTCTCCTAAAAGGTCCTGACAACTATATTTCAAATCTGACTTAAGTCAGATCTCACCCTCACCTGGTGATGTCAAATCTGCAGCATCTTGTACCTACATCTAGGATTTAGGTCACCCAGCACAGCTTTGCTAGTAGCACATATGAAATCCACAATTTGAATTGCTCAAATGCTATTTGGTGGTAATCCCTCTTCTAAAGTCTATGTAGAAGTCTTTTGAGCATTTTGCCTCAGGCAGATGTTGCTATTTACTTTATAAAGGAGTTTGAGATACTACACTGCAAAGTGAACAGTTTAGATATGAGCAGACCTTATGACTTACTGATAAAATAATTTGACTTTCAGTGTTCCATCACTTAATAAGTGGTGGAAACCTTGAGAAAAAAATTTTTTGGTAGGAAGTTACTATTTATCAAAAAAATATCTTTTCTGCTTTCATGATTGTCAGAATTTTAGAGCATATCTGTATTGAACTGCCCTGAACTAATGGAAAATTTCATTTGCACTGAACAGTCTTTGGGGACCTGTCATATGTCATATATGAACCATGACGTATCCTGAACTGACAAAGCAGATGTTAAGATTCCATATATTTGAAATGTTTATTTCACGACTTTCTTGATTAACAACCTGTCAATATAAAATAGTACAAAATACTTTCAAAAACAAGGGAACAGATAGATTTTTAAGGTGTTTAATAAACTACCAGTGACACAAACAAGCTCAGAAGTTTCCTTAGAAGGGCAAGAATTGACTATGAAGAGGTGGCGATGACAGCGATCATCCAGGTCCTTCTGCAGATGTCTTGGATGATCTCATAACTTCCATGTCAAGAAAAAATAGTGGAGCATATTCACAGACTCCTACAGAAAAACTCTAATGTCTCATCATAGTTACTACTGAATTTACATAAATGTCTGCAACCTCTTAATGAAGGATGGAAAATGGTGCCAGGTATATACAGGAGTTTTATGGCTCCAGGATGAACAACTCTGACTCTCACAGACTTTGTAAATTTTTCAGTTCTCTGATCAGGGCTTTTCGTGGCGCTCCTCTGTACCCACTCTAACATTTCTTGTACTGGAGGCTTCAGAGCTGGATACAGTACTCCGGGTGGGGCCTCATGACAATGGAGTAGAAGGGCAGAACTGTCTCTCTTGACCTGCTGGACATGCTGCTTTTCTATGCAGTCCAAGATATAATTGACTTTCTGGGCTGCAAGCACACATTGCCAGCTCATACCTAATTTTTCATCTAGCAGTATCTTCAAGTCCTTCTCCACAAGGCTGCTCTCAATCCATCCCCCAGTCTGTATTGATATCAGATGTTGTCCCGAACCATGTGCAGGACCTCTCACTTGGCTTTGTTGAAACTCATGAGATTCATGTAGGCCCACTCCTGCCTACCAGGGTTAATCCACAAGGAAAAAATTGTATTTTTAATCTATTACCTACCTCTCTATCTATCAATCACATGAAATACATGAGTTTGTATACATATGTACATAGGATGTATATAAAATATGTAGAAATACATTGTATATATGTATACTGATTGAAGTGTTTTCATCATTGCAGGGCATATATAGTGCTGTACATCTTCAACATTTTGAGTAAAGGTTTTAAAAGAAAGACCTTCAAAAGCACAAGCACTACAAGTTTATTGAACATCTATCCAGCCCTTTATCTGAATGGCTGTTTCTATGTGAATCATAATCTTATTGTAGAACTGTGGAAGAGTCATTTTTTGGATTAGTATGAGCATATATTCCTCACAATTCACAATACAAAGCAAAATCCTACTCTAAGCAAGTCTTCCAAAATTCTGTGCAAATTAATTGGTCTATAACACAGGCTAGCAATAAATATTTCAGCACTTCATGCTAAAAAACCTTGTAGTTAGGAAGTAATACACTTAACTCCTTCTTAAAATGAAATATAGACATTTAAAATGTAAGTTCCAGGCAAAGATGCAGTCCATCACTTTCCAATACTAACTGAAAAGACAGACATCTAACCTCACAAAACAAGTTTTTTGTCATGAAAGCTTTTTGTGTGCCAATACACCAGCACCAATCTAAACTCAGAATACCATGCTTAAAGAAATAGACACTTAATATTCCCTTTCACACTCTTTTTTTTTTTTTTTAATAAAGATTTCCTGGTTTATCAGGGGTATCTAGTGGATTATATAATTTATAATTTTTAATTCCTGTATTCTGTGGGCTAGTGTTGCTAAAATAAATCTAATATATGCGGCAAAACAGGATGGTATTAAAAGAAATTAACTGATCCTTGCTAAGGCTAAGAAAATATCTTTTTAATATTATGAAAATTCTTTACATGTCATCCTAATGTGATTTGAATCCCCCTGTTTTAAAAGGAATTAGTGTATCAAAAAAGATTACTTCTCTTTTCTCTTTCTCATTTATTACCAACCTAAGGAAGTATGTAATAATTCAATTTAATTTATATTTCCCCGAAGAAGTGCAATTCAATGGATAACACATGCAGAGCTTCTGTATTAATAACACATAGCTGAAGTCAGTAGAATACGTATGGTACATATTGGCTACAATTAAGTAGGGAGACCTGAGACAGAGGCATTTATATCAGCAGCTTTGTAGTGCTTAGGAAAATAATGGACCCTGAGGCAAAGCTGAGGGACTTCTTTATCTGCTATGATTAAAACTATTGATAATTCCCAGTGGTAGGTTCAGCTGCTGTTCTACATTTTATTGCTTAAGATATTAATGAGAAAACAGAAACACTGCCTGTGCTACTTAGTTAGTACCAGAGGCCATATTCCATTTGCCATTTCTTCAAGGTTAGTCTACAGTACTATTGTTGATTTCATGTTTCGTGAAATGTTCCTTGGCTTAACCCATCTACTAAGAGAGTATAATAGCATTACTGGTATGCCAGATCTCTTGTGATACCTGAAGAATATCTTTATTGTGACTGGTTCTACAGTTTCACCTATTTCAACTCATCAATATTTGAATATTAATCTAAGTTAGAATAAACTTTGTGGTTTAGATTAAAATGTTGCTTCCATATATGATATATTGATTATAGGTAGAAATACTGGCATGTTGAATACAGTAGAGAAATGTTACCTACAGAGGAGAGTGGTAGAACAGTCTTCCCTGTAATCATTACACTGAAAGGATGATTGACACTGATCACCAGTCAACAGAGACTTTACTAACACTGAGAGTTACACTTTCAAGTGGGACAAACAATGAAGAATTCCATCTAAGCAGCAACACATCGAAAGAGCAGGGATCACTGGCTCAGACAGTCACATGAAGCACAGTCACACGCCAAGCAATGAGAGTTGAGGCACTGACTATAAAAATGGACAAAATGCATTTGTCAAGCTGCAGAGTCTGATGGTGAGAAACAGTCTATGAAGGTAACTCTAGAGAGTGGCTGCTTGGGACATGAGATAGTCAAGAATATCAAACTCAGAAATTCACTTCTGATCCACAACAACCCAGTAAAATTTTAAAAGGTGTGCCTAGTCATTATTTAATAGGCTAAAGTTATATATTTTGTCTCCCTAAGCATAGGGAGACTTTATGCTGTTAAATTACCACACTGAAGGCTTTGATCCACCACCTTTTACAGGTTAACAGTTCTAATTTTGTCTTCAGAAATACTTTTGAGAGATGCCCTTTGTTTCTGTCCTGTCTGGAATGCTCCTTTTTACATCTGATCAGTAAAACAAAGATTAATGAAAGAAAAAGAAAGGAAAAAAAAAAACAGAAATAGACAAAAGACCCCACACTACAGTCTGGGAATGTATGAAACTAAGAAAAGCAATTAATGTTTTAATTTAAAATGAGTTCTCATATTTAAGATCATGTGGACATACCTGCAGATTGAAATAATTCACTGGGTAAAGGTGTTGTGTCACTCCTCACTACTCAGAGGACAGGAGAAGCACCCAAATATGTGATCTCTAAAGGCTATCCCATTAGCCCCATTATATCCCTGGGGTGGTAAAGTTACAGTACTTTAAAATAAGGGCTTAGCATGTTTTCACATGTATTTATAATACCTGTAAACATGGTTTCATGCATTTAGTCTGACAGCCACTGGTAAAAGCATAAAATAGTAATGCTTTGGGAATAGCATAGAGTTGAAGAGAAAAGAATCTGGCTGGTCTGCTGCAAGATTGAGAAAGAAAGATATCTCAATATTTTCTTTTCTGAATTGGTTCTAGCCATTCAGATTAGAATTAAATTATAAGAAGCTAAACATAGTAGGAGCATAATAAGGCTCAAAGATAATAAGAGACTATTTGGAATGAGACAGATCAGGTAAGAGATTTTCTGTTTCTACTATCTGTAAGGTGCTCAACAGCTAGCTTGCGAGTCACCTTGTCTGAACAAATGCGCCTATGCAGTCAGATTTGCCTCTTACCCATAAAATTCTCATTTTCCTCAGAGCCAACACTCTGAGGACAGAGTCTGCAACATGATACCCTCACATCAGATTAAACATTGCTAAAAAATTCCAGTTATGATGGGAACAAGTTTTTAGACAGAAGCTTTTGGCTTTCACTAAAATTACAGAAATTTCAACTTACAGAAATGTCAACTTTTCTATGAAAAACAGATGTATTTCATACCATAGGAGACTATATATATTATACTATAGATTATGATTATAAATATATATAAACATATAAAAAACATTTCCATGACTGATGCAGAACCTGTTTCATACATATGTACAATTTGGCTATCACTCTATCAACAAAGAAAACAGAGTGATCCTTGATTATTTTCAAAGGTAAAATTTTAAAATTTGAAGAATTGGCAGAAAAAAGTTTGTGAAACACAAATATGATATTTATTTCTCAAAGTGGTATATCTTATATATCAAATGGTATAGACAACTAATGCGGGATAGTATCTATCTATAGAATTCATAGATTTATGCTGATGTAATAGCAACTAAAATTCCATACATATGTTGAAAGTATCTGTTATGATAATTCTGTTTTATATCCTTATGGAATATTTCTTTATTTGTTTCTGTTCTACAATAATAGGGCTCACAACAGGTAAAACTCTTTTCATTGTAATTTGATTGCATGGTAGACCATCTGTTTTATTTTCTCTGACCACTGTCAGATGTTTGGGTGATACGGCTCTAGACAGCAGCCATAGCTCACATTTGGGTGTCTTTTCAAGACAGAAATACTAACATGTTTAAGATGTACAACTTACTCTTTTTATTTGACAGATCAGTGGCAGTCCTATTAAAATAAGATATATGCTTTTACATTAGCCTGACAAGGGATTACACTAAATAAAATGTTTTTGACTGGCATGAATTTCCTATTACTCAGTTTGTCCTTTGCTGCCAGAATAGGGATATAGAAAGAAACATAACATGAAAAGTCCTTGTCCTCAGGCTCCTTGAAATTACTTGGAGGCCAGCAGTCCTGCATTCCATATGTATTCTTTATTTAGGCTTTACTAGCATGTTGGTTTTTAATCATAATACTAATACTTAAATGCATTTATTTCTCAAATAAAACTGAACACTCTAATTGATAATTCACTAACAAAAGTTTTATATTAGCATTTTTACATGTGCATGGAACTATTCTTTCATCTCAGATGCCCATCTAAAAATAAATTTTTGTCATTCAACACGTCATACTATTATTTTTCTGTCATATTTTATTTCTCTGACAAGTCAGAAGGTAAAGGCTGATGAACTTGGGCTGTTCCATGATACTTTTAAGCTAAAAAGAGTGATATTGAACCAAGGTCACCAGTGGAGTTGGTCAGTTAGCAGCTCTGCTCTCAGATGGATAGTTCATGTTCTGGTTTCTGATGTTAACAACATTACATCATTTAATACTTTATGCAACCTTCAAAGAATGCAGTCTTTGTCACTCAAACCTCAGTCAATACATAAAGAATTATATGGGTCACCAAATAACCTGTCTTTTTTAAATAAGCCAATTAAAGGTTCATACCTGCTCAAGCAAACATATGAAGTGTGTCTTGATTGGAAATCACTCGTACAAATTCTTTTCCTGCTTAGTGGAAACAACACATCAGAGTTCATGATTTCCACATTGCCAGCTGATGTAGCCACCAGGAAAAGACAAAAGCTAAAATAGGCTTAACAATCTCCCAGAATCTTTCAGTCTGTAGCTACAAAGTGTTGCTTCTTTATTGCATAGAAGAGAAAAATCAAGTTCTTGTGGTTTAGACAGGCACAAAGAATTCACAATTAGATCTAGTCTTTGCACATCTTACCCTTGTTTTGAATCAGCAACTCAAGCAGTTTCTCAGTTTCCATGGAGTCAGAGGTTTCTGCCTCACCAAATCAAAAGTGTGAAATAATTATGATTTACATCTGACAACTCAAGTGGGTTCACACCAGCTACCCACTTGCAGACACTGAATGTCTAACTCCTTTGATCCAACTCTACTAGCTCATTAAGCAATATTTTCTCAATAATTTTTTGTATGTAAACATTGAACAAAAGGCTAAACATCATACCAAAGAAGAACTGAATAGTGCACAGCAGGGTTTGATGATAGCAGCCAATTGCCTCCCCTGCATTTAGAAGACAGCTTGGATAACTATTCCAAAGATTAATGAGCAATCAGTCCTAAATTAAACCAAGACCTATGTTTAAATCTTTTTCCCTCACACTCTTTACAAGTCTGAATTTGACTTACACTCACAGAGATAAAACACTGTATTTGGCTTTTTGTGTTGTAGAACATTATTACAGAGTGAAAAATTGCTTCTTTAGCATTTCCTTATATTTTTCAGCTTTTATTTTCCAAGGCAATTTGAAAGGAAATGGACTGTGATGAGGTTTGCTGCTTCTGCACGAGGCTATAAACAGAAGTTTGCTGTCAGTCATTTCTAGAAACTCTACAACCCCTTTTTGAAACTGGAACAGAAGTATTAGGTCTGTGAGATTCACAGCTGTTCTGACACACCACTTTCTTATTGAGCTCAGTTTTTAACTATTGACAAAGCAGTCAGGTAGCATGAAACAAATAGTATAGTGAACAATGTGAAGAAGTGTCATTGAGGGCTTTTCAGCAGCTCAGCAAATAACAAGTTATTTGTGACTACGCAGATTCTGTAACTCTGCACCCTTTACCTCTACATAAATTCAGTTGCGAAGTACAGCACTGATACAGAGCACAATACTGATAAAGTTAGGTGTTAGGTGCACATACGTACAAGCATGCAACACCAGTTACATATTGTAAGCACCAAACTAGTTTTTTAGATAAACCACGTAAAGTTGCTGCAGGATAAGAATACCATTCTAAACATGATGGCTTTTAGATAGACTGCAGAACTAACAGAAATCTATTTCTTACACATTTCTGTTCTCATTTCCTAAATGTCCTCTCTTTCCCTTCTTCCTCCCTTAATTCCAGCCTAAAAGAATGAAGCAAGAATTAAAAGACACCTCAGAGACTGCCAAAGAGATCAGAGACGCAAAAGTTACCCTATAAGAAAACTTTCAGGACATATTCATTTGCCGTGTAATTTCCTCCTCCCAGTGTGAATTTGCCTCATTTTGTTCATGCACAGCTTATTGTGCATGTATGTATCTATCTACAATAAGGAATCAATTATATGTATCACCAAACTGTGTTTTTTACTTATTGTGTAAAGAGCAAAACTACAAAAGATAATTTTACTGAGTTTAAATCTGCTAAGGTTCTAAACATGTTGAGATTAATTAAACTACAATGAAACACAGAGTAAAGGATTAAGAATGTAATGTTTTAATGGATTCAGAAAAAAAAATTATCACAGAGATACTGGCCATTTTGATACTCAATAGCAGTCACATCATGTGCAACTCTGACATTCAGAAATAGATTTTTTTTTTCTCACTTTCCATCATATCTTAAACAAAAGAGACATATGTAGTTTACAGAATTTAAAAAAATGACTTAATGGAAAAAAAAACCACAATTACATCACTCATAATTTTTGTACCTACTTTCTTATAAAAAGTTGACAGTAAAATGTAGAAGTTTGTTTGGTTGTTTGAGGGTTGTTTTTTTTAAGTATTATATATAAAGAAGCTTCCAATAAAAGGCATTCTATTCAATGAAAAAACCCACCTGTGAAAATTACAACATACCACAACTGTATTACAATACAGCTATTAGAGGCCAAGCAGGTGATGGTGGTTAGATAAAATACAGTATCTATTGTGGAGTTCAGCCATTATCTGAAAGCACACTCTTGAGCTTTGTGAAATAGATAAGAGGAAGCACTTCTGTGTTGGTGGAAAATACATTAACTGATTTAATATATTTAGTATTGACAATGTGTTTAATATTATACAAAATACAGTAGCCTTCAAAAGTGCGTTTTTCATATTTGGGAAAATAATTTTTATATGATTAACTTTTACTGACACTTTCCATATACTCATGTGAAGTCTACTGACTGAAGTTTTTAAACATACACAGAGTCATGACATACATATATTTAATTTTAAAATGCAACTATTCTTAAAGTCAAGTTAAAGAGATGAAATCTCAGTAAAACTAATCAAAATCTGAGAATTTTGCTCAGGTGCTTCTAGCTAAGTAACCTCATTAGACTATCCATCATTACTAGAAATTTTTGGTAATCCTGATATAATCAATTGAACCTGGGACATACGTTGCTAACCCACATTAAGCAATAGACTTCTGAGCTGGAATACTATGTGTTCATCCTATCACCTGTGATACAGAAATGTTATGTCTGTGTTCATTTTCCTGTCAGGAGTTATCAGGTAGGCACAGAGCTGTGCAAAAATCATTTTGGGTCTTCTAGACCCAAGATATGCCAGTTTAGGCATTTCTGTACCAAACTCACCTACTTCTAGATATGTGATTGCAGAAAAAAAGGTGAGATAGGACTTGCCTGCAGCTATCACCAAAGATAAGCCAAGAGACAGTATCCTGATACCTTGATTTTGTATGTGTCAGCATCATTTTGACTTTATTTTCATGTATAGTTTTCTGTACATGTCTAATTTCAGTACATAAATGTTGCACAAGGAGAAAAAAAGTATCTGTATTACATAGGTTTTGAGTGCTTTCTCAGAAAACACCACATGCTGGAAGACTACAACAAATCTTCCGGGAAGTGAGTAATTTGGGGTTAGAACACTACAAGAAATGTTTATTACTGGTAGCTTAAGTTTTCCTATCATAAGCTAATGTTAGCAGTTTCTTTAGCCATTACTATTTAGTTATGTAAACTCAAAATAGAAATCATAAATACAGACACAATCATAAATATGCTCTTTTTGAAAATCTCATGTTCACATCATCACCATCATGTTAGAGAAATTATTGTGTTATATTCAAATAAACGGAAAGTAATGGGAAATGGAAAAGGAACTGAATTGTCTGTGATAGAGCTTCAGAGTTTAATAAGTAACAATGCTGTACAATGGTTATTAATTTCCTTTGGAACCAATATGCTCTTTTCTTACACACATTAGATTATAGTTTTCATTTTGGTTTTAATTACTTGTTGATCTTTACTTACTTTGGGTGATTTGCTAACCAAGTGTTTCAAGAATATACCGTTTTAAAATAGGTCCCAGCATTACTGTTTTCAGAAGCATAGTTTGTTTCTCTCCTATATTATGGTTGAAAGATTGGCACATTTTTTGACTTAATTATCTAACTGCCTATCTGTCCTACTGTAGTTTCCACAAGAACAGCAAGTGCTGTGCTTCTTTACTTGGTGTTTCCTTGCCACCCCCATTCATCATCTCTGTCTGCAAATGGTCAGTTCTGAAGGGCAGATCAGCCACAAGTCCCCAGAGGAGGCACAGATGAGACATACAAGGGAAAAAAAAAAAGAACCAGGGACACTACTAAAGGAAAGGAGATGGAAAGACTGAGCAAATAAGTGAACTAAGAAAGGATTAGGAGAAGAACATGTCAGAAAAAGATTAATTTGAAGAGCTGAGGCATAAGGCATAATATTAGGAATTTTTATGGAACAGCTAGAGAGACGGGTGAAACAAAAAAAAAAAAAAAAAAAAGACAAGAAAAGGAGAGAAAGAGAGGCAAATAAGATGAGCAAAGCCTTTCAAATTATATCAGAATAGCCCTAGACTAAAAGTAAAAGAAACGTGTCAAAAAAGAGATGGATAAAATAAGAGGTGAGCATAAGAGGGAAGGACTTGGTAATAAAACACTAAAGGAGGAATTTATGTAGAAATGTAAATGAACTGTTTAAGCGCATTGGTTGGAGTAGCCTTTATCCCAATAGACTAGAACACCACTTTCAAAACGTAGTTCCAATATCACCTACAGTAAGGACCAGATAAATTATATGTCACTTTACCCAGAGGAGGCAAAGTTCAATTTGCCTACACTGCTGAGAAGCTTGCTCAGAGCCTACATTTGCTTTCCTTTGAAAGGTAAGACCATTCAGCCGATGCTGAATCATATTCTAATGAATGCACTTCACATCCACGGGTCTAATTAGTTATATTTTACACACAGCTATCCCAAATGTCTATTTGTTAGCATGGCCCATGAACTTAGTTTTTTCTGAAGTTTATGGTCTGATTGTTGAAAATCAGGTTACTTACCTGAAAATTAAACACTTTGTGAACATTAGCTGAAATTTAGACTTCAGTTCTTATGGGAGCTTATAAGAAATTTGAAAATATATAGTTAACAGAAAGGTTAATCAAAGGTTAATAGTTCTTATGACTGAGCAGAGCGGATAGAAAGCATGCCCACTTTAGTAGTTTTTTCACGTTAACTCATTTCAGCTGGAAATCTCTGAGGGCTGTAAAGTGACTATCCTACCTCTGTTTCTCAGATGCAAACAGTCTAGGGACATATACTAGGGCATTAGTGTCTAATCAATTTGACATCAGTTGAGGAAAAAGTGCAAAAAGCTATATTTGGGAAACCAAGAGCGACCTATGCAAAAAATATTACATGGATTAATCTTCTAAATAGATGCTGAAAATGAGTAATCAACCGTGAATATATCTAGCAAAATTCTTACCTTGAAAAACTGTAAATCAAGATATTGGATATTCTAGTAATTGTAGATATGCTGATATTTTATACAGGATTATAAAAGTCAGAATAGAATATGTAGAGAACAAAAGAAAGAAAGAAACAAAAATAAACTAGGCTCAAACAATGTATGCCTGTGTTACTGAAACATGCAATACTTTTCATATTCTTTGATATAAAATCTTTTAAAATTTGTAAAATTAAATGTTTATATGGGAAAATTTAAGAAAAACAAAGTAAATTAAGGGGTAAATCACAGGATTTTCAAAACTGAGAAAAGAGAAGGAGGAAAAGGGTTAGAAGCAGCCTAATCTTACAAGATCATAGGTTTGACTTAATCGTTTGCCTGAAGGGATGTGACTCTTTTCTTTTTCTTCTTCACAAAAGGATATGCTAGAAATATTTCTGGGTGGTCCTGTCAATCTGCTCCATATAAACAATTAAAAATAAACTGCAAGAGAAAGAGAAAGCTGCATGTTTATCTTCTGAATATATGTTCTAATTATCAGGCGATAGCAACATTTTCACTCTTGGGTCCTATAAGTCTTTGAGTAACTTCCTATATCAAGCAGAATGTCTGCAGCAGGATGGACTGAGTAAAATACAATTCTAAAATCCTTAGACACTAATATTTAGGGACCTGTGCTGAAAAATGAAAAAAAGAGTTATGTAAAGCTCCTCAGACACAGAATGGATTTTCTCTCTGTGTTGAAAAGTTTAGCCCCTGAAACTTTGTGTAAAAGGAAAATTACATAATCCTTTTCAGCTCAAGAGAATCATTAAATGCTACCTGCAATTCGCAAATAGTTCCAAGATAATGGAAATAAGTTTTTAATATAATAATCATTGAGAAGGCAATCCAGAGAAGGCAATCTGAGAAAATACAAAGGAAAGGGAAATCTTAGATTCAGTTCTTCATTTATCCTACAGCAAACTTTCTACTGGTGATAGAATAAAGATGAATTTGAAGGCATTTGGATGGCTACCCCATTTTCAGGTACTGTAGCAATAATGTAGCTACACTAGGATCCTCATGAAGGAACACAGCTCCACTAAGATCAGGACTCTGACATGACTACACCCTCACAATCAATATCAGTGGGTGTTCTTTGATGTCCATCCAATGTGCATTAAGAATACCAGATAGCCAGTCACCCATCATAAAGGTGACCAAGAATCACAAAGGACAGAAAACAAATATACTTTGAATCTCACTTTTCTCCAAAACTGCACTTAACTCCAGTGACACTGAAGCGGAAATAAAACCAAGCAACAGAACTGAGGAAACATTAAATATGGACAACAACTAACCTCTAAAGTAGTGAGAGGGGGGTTGGTTTGGTTGGTTTTTGTTTGCTTCGTTTCTTAATTCCCTTATGGATAAGAGATTTTTTTTTTTTTTCCTAGAGATAGGATTCTTTTGATTAGCTTTATATTTCTGAAAACTGCTACGAGTAAACACTAAGCTAAACATCTAGATAAAGCTAAGTTTCTTACCAGTTATTGAATTGCTTACAGAAGTGTAGAAACACATAGTTCAAAACTATAATTTGAATTTTTGATTTTTTTTTTTCATTTCTCCTCATATCAGCCACTTAACATTCCTGAAGGAAAGCAAAAGCATGTAAAAATGGTACCACAGATTATGTCCACTATAATCACATGGGAAAAGTGTGGTAACCACAATTTTGATACCACACAGTCACAACTATTGATCAGTGCTGATTTTTAAAATTATTTTAAGAGACAACATTAGTTTTTTTTTCACGATGGATATTTTTCAGCTCTTACAATGGCACTACCCAAGCAAGCTGTTCTACACATGATTCACAATTCAGTTTGAACTCATTTTGCTGTTTTTCATTACTAATACAAGAATTCAGTTTTCATCTTCCTGTTCTATTGCACCTGAAAAATTGGAAAGTTCCAAAATCAGAAGAAAAGGGTACATTTGCACTTTAATCACTTGTCAGGATTTGCTGCACATAAATCAGACATTCAAACCCCATCAGCATATCAGAAATTATACTCATAGAATACTACTGATATCACTTAGTGATCTTATATCTTATGTGCTTTATGTCACATAAATTTACGGAATCTGGTTTTGGGGATCTTATTCTTCTTTAAGTTTGGAGTTAGAATAAAGGGAAGAAGAAAAAAGGAGCTTTAACTTTGTAATTTGTTGGAAATAAAATTATATAAATTTATATAAAAAAAAAATCCTCCAATAAAAAATTCTGGACAACATTACTAGAAAAAAACAACAACAAAAGGATATAAAAAATAAAGTTATGCACTGAAAATGCCAGATACACCTATCTGACTGTAGACATGCATAGGATTTACTCAGTCCAAGACAGGACTGCTTCATGTCTGCATGTCAGCACTGACACCCACTATACCTCAACAAAGTTTTTCTGACAAAATTGCTTCATAGTATTGGCAAACTTTCAAGAAATACACAATTACTTAAAACTTCCGTTCCATAATTCTATGAATCCTGTACAAGTTGTAATCTCTCCCAGAGTACTATAAGTCAGTGTTAGAGATTTAATTGGTCATCCTCTTTACTTATACAAATGAAATAAAAACACTGCAGCTACTGGTTATTTCTCAGGCAGGGGAGGGGGGGATGATCCTCAGGACAGAAAATTGCCCTTTATTTTAGGAGTATAATTAAATACTGGAAGTGTGTTGAACTGTTCTCTGTTTTAACATCATACCATCTTAAAGAATCTTTATAATTAACTGGTACATATATATTTCTCATTTCTTAATGCTTACACTGAGCTTTTGTGGAATATTAAGTTTATATGTTCACACTGCGCTTTTTTGGTATCACATATAATATCATGTGGTAGCCAAAAACCTTCTCAGTGCAATGACCTCTTTATACACTGACATTGATTAGAATTATAAAGTTGATAGCATTAAAGTAAAAAATTAAGTATGTTCCAAAGCAGGACAAAATAAATTCATGTAACAAATTATCTTCATTATCTTTAGATAGCTCATAAGCATCCACCACCACAATATAATATTTCTGACTAGTTTCTCATAAAAGGAGTACTGAGAGACAAACTTGACAGCACAATTTTAGCAGATAAGGACAATCCAAATACATTAATTTTAAAGCTAAATAGTACTATTTTGGTCACTTATTTGATATCATATATAAAAGCAGCAGATTCACCTACCAATCTCTTTTTCATACTTCTGTATGTAAAACTATTTACTATGTTTTAATAAAAATAATTCCATTAAGCTTTCACAGATTTTAAGTAGTGGTTAATATATTATGCTTGTTGGTAAATCGTGCCTATGGTTAAATACCTTAATCTTTAAAAGTGACATTAGTTCTCCTTACAATTCTTCTGTAATCCACAAAATTTACCTTTTAAAATCTGGATCTGAGAAGGATTTTAAAATAGTGGCAAAACAAAGGAATAATCAGTAACACTGATACAAATTATATAAAAGCACAGTAAATATGGGGTGTTCCCTAAAATATAAAATTTTTGGAGTTTGTTATATAATTATTTTCATTAAATGATTTATTATAATTTAATCTGTCACATATATATCTTCATCAGCTCATGCTTCTTGCTAAGAAGTCCATGCTTCTTGCTTTTCAGAAAAAAAAAAAAGAAAAAAAAAAAAAAAAGTCTCATTATTCCATATCATTTTTCTGGCATAACTATTTTGAAACCACTACTTAAAAAGCCATTAACCCAGAAAAGTGAGTGCAAATAATACCTGTCTGAAAAGATATGACAGTCTACATTTTTTCCCCAGTACACTGTAACTACTCTCCCCAGCAGATAGCTTCTAAATCAGCTCACAACTCCCATTGAGAAAAAAGTATCTGCCTTTTTTTCAAGCACATTCTTTAAACACCTCCATCATTTCCACAATCTGCTGGCTCCTATAGATAGTTAGGGATTAAAATCTGCTTGGCACTCGCTCACATTCATTCCACATAGTGGCAAAGTCAAATGGTGCACCACTGCCAAGGCGTGAGAGGCGCTGCTCCCGCGCAGTCAGTTTCCCTGGGGATTGATTGCTACCACAGCAGCAGAGAATATCTCTGCTAATCTCCTCTAACTGTTGTTGACCTATCTCTGCCGTGCCCTCCCAAGTATACAATAAATCAAGCACATTTTACATGAAAAATGAAGTAATTACTCAGTGAATCCAATGGCTAATTGCACATTGAAGCCTCTGGGAGACATGGGACAAATCCATGTCAGTTTTCGAAAGGCAGAGAAAAAGGAAACTAAGTTAATAAGTCCTCAAATACTGACAGAGAGGGATTGAAATGCACCGTTTCTTCAGAGAAACCAATACTCCGCTTAAGGGAAATGGAAAATTCTAGCTATATAGTTTAGCTTTACAGCAACAACAGAAGTGATTTTGAGGTCACACTGTACCAAAAGCAGCCAGTTTCTGGAGAAAAATGTCACGGGGCTCCAGCTTCTTATGTCAGATATCGTTATTACACATTGTTTAAAGTCACCTTCTCTTTTTGTATATGCTCCTTGCTTTCCACCTGCTCTGCAATTGTACGTTTTGAGTCCCATAATTCCTTGTTCAGTTTAATTCAGTTCACTCACTGCCTCTTGCCCCAGCTGTTCTCTCAATTGCCCCTTATTCAGCCAAACCCTCCCCAAACTCCTACCGCCCATGTATCTTTCTGGCTGCTTAAATGTCATGTACCTGTGCGTGCCGGCTTACTCAGCTGCTTTGTGGAGGGAGGGGAAAAGGAACTGGGCAAGGAAAAAACAGGTGAAAGACAGAAATTCCCTTGCTCCCATATGAGTTCCTAGCCAGCCTTTGCTCAAAGCAGATCACATCAGGTGTGATTAATTTCACCCTTGCAACTCTGACCCAAACAAAGTACTTTTGTCATATTTGAGCATGGCATCTCATCATCTGGACAGTACTAGGAACTGTGAGACCACAGCATGCTCAGTGACTTTTTTAGAGGTAATAGTAGTGAAGTCCTGGTAGGTATCTACTGAACATATGTGCTTTTTCAATTTGGCTAAATTTGCTTCAATTGTCACAGGATAGCAAAAGAAACATCCATGACACAAATGCCACTCCTCTGCCAAATTTCAAGGTCACTTACAATTTATCTTTGAAAGCAACACATTTTTCTCCAGCCTAGCTCCGGGAAACAGCTGAACCATTTTGGTGGATTTTTTTCTAGTTGTCGTCCTGAGATGACTAGCCAGCATGGAAAATTTTAGCTTGAATAGTTAGAGAACCTGCCAAACCTCATATGTTTAGTGTGAGACACACATTTTCACTTATTTCCTGGGTGTTCCCATAGCAGTTACCTTCATTTCACATAGCTACAGGGCAGTACTGAGGTCTTGCCTGAAATTCAAGACACATTCAGCAGGATAGAGCTGACCGGCTGATGAGTTTTTTTATTGAAGGAGAAAAAAAAAAAAAAAAAAAATAAAAAGCTTAAAATCGAAAACTTTTCAGTTAGTTCTTTAAAAATATGGCATTAAAAAAATTGCAGTGACTCTTGGAAACTGAATTTGGATGCGTGCATTTCTCTTCATTGGTTAGACTTCTCGGGGGGGCTACAAGCCTAGTTACATCAGGGGAGATAAAATCATGAGAGAGAAAAAGGGAAACCGAAATCTCTGACCTACAGTTTCTTCAGCTACGTGAAATAAAGCACATATAGACTCCAAAGGTTCGGATTAAAGATTTTAGTTCAGCATTGGAACTTCAAGTCTTTTTAAAAGTAGAAAACAGGGGACACTTGCCCAAGAGTTATAATGTTTAATACAGAGAAATATTCAAAAACAAAAAGCAAAAAGCTCCTGGGCACTGGAGGATCTGAGGTAACAGGATTTGATCAGATAAAGAGGAAGGCAATTATTTACATAACAAAACAAAAAAAAAATCCACAGAAGAAAAATAATCTTTCTTTCACGATATCTCAGAAGCAATCAGACATCAAAACATTACTTTCATGCAGCCATGTTTTATTGTCTCCTTAGGCTTAATCAACATTCAGAGATGAGCTGGAGATACTCACAAATTAAAACTTAACTCCTGCTATCTATGTTTCCTTAAGTCTTCTTCAAAAAGTTTAACTTTGTTGATCTAATGTACTTGCTTATGTAAAGCAAACACAGTTTCTTTTCAATATAGAAAAACAACAGTGACACATGTCACAGATATGATAGATGATAAAGGTAGCTTTACAGTTGTTGCAGAAAAGGTTTGGAAAGTTTGCAGCAATCAGTACTACAAGGTGAATCGATAGGCACATTCCGTGGACATTATACTATGTGTGTTTGTACGTGTGCATGGCGTGCTATAAAGAAGAATCTATTTTACTCTTGCCTCTTTCTAACAACTACTTTTTCAAAACACCTCTGATTTTAGTTGTCTTGGATTGCCAAAACCAAATTTCTGTTGTCATTTCAGAGCACCTGAATGTCACTGTCTGCACCTGAAACTTGAGAAGATAGGAGAAGATAGGAAAGACAGGAGTAACCTAGTTTGATGAATTCATATACCTCATGGGTTGGAGGAAAAAAATTGGTTAGACAGAGGAAGGACACTCAAAAGAAGAAAGTAAATGAATTTGCTCAGAGCTTTGTTCTGACATGTCCAGCACCTGAGTTAGAGCCTGAGTATGTATATACACGTCTGAAACAAGGAAACAACACAGGGAGTCAATGGCAATAGATTAGTGTCAGTTAAAGACTATTTGTGGTGTGGTGGAAATGTTTTTATTTCTAATTTCTGCTGAAAACCTCAAGATGTTCAGAAAAATTAAAATTTGAATGCTGTACAGAATAGTCCTTTTCTATCCCCAAATACTTCAATTAAAATTTTCTGTGAACTAGTGTTTCTTCTTAATTATACTGAAGATGGACATCTACAAAATTGCGTAGGTTTACATGATCAAAGCACAGATATGTCATATCTAATCCTAAACATATTTTTATATGTACATGTTTCAAACATTTTTCTGGCAAAATATCTTGCCACAAAGGAAATGCAAATGAGTGCAGCAAACATACTAGCTTCTTAAATACTACTTTGCAGAGAAAATGCATGATTGGGAATAAGATGAAGGAACTAAAAAAATCTGTCTCTTTTCAGAAATGGGTATGTGTCCTAAACTGTACCAAGTGTCATTTCAGTATAATTTCTTGAGTATTATCTCTTTTTTAAATTTGACATACATTTTTTTCTCTGTTCTCGGTAATAACCCCAAAAAAGATGTTGCCCGTTTTATGCAGTGAAAAGGTTTCAGGCTGTTTTCCTGCACTGTAATCCAAAAGAGTTTATGCTGCATGGAAAGTATTAAACATGCTTTCTGAAATACCTTACTAATCACTTTTTCTTTTGAAGTATTTGTATAATCAGTGTGGAAACTCTGATTCCGAAAACAGGTTTTTGTTTTCTTCTCACTGACCTTCAGTACCTCCACAGTGTCTCTAAAGGAAACTGATTTTAACTTCACGTTTGTTTTCTAAATACTTATTACTATGCCAGTAGTTTTCTTTAAACCTCACAAAGGATAACATTAAATCACTATGGAAGAAAACATACTGGTACATAATGAACCAAATATTCAACCTCTGAACCTCTTGCAACCCAGTTCTTGGTGTAATCCTGATACAAGACTAGGCAGTGATAAGGCAGTGCGTTTGATGATAAAGTACTGAATCTGACACACCGAAGATAAATGAGAATTACTGATAGAAAGCTGTTCTACTTTTTGCTGTACTGTATGGGAAGGTGGGTTCATTTCCATCTCCCTGTCAGGTACCTGAAAACAACAGGCCTTATCCCTCCTTAATCTCAATGGGTTACCTTCATAAGCTCTTTAAAAGTTATATATGGAAGCTGGAGTAAGCCGATTAGCAATGGTTGCTTGCAATCGGACATCAGCAAAGTACATAATAATACTGCAACATTACTAAGAATACAGAATGAGGATGGTACCAGTGGGAAGATACAGCAATGTTACTTAAGACAGAGAAGGGTCACATAAAACTCAGAAAGTAGCCATGTACATTTTCAAATATCACGTCTTCCATCCTGACACAGCCATTTAAAGTTTCCTGACTTTGAAGAGGGTACCTTTGCTGACACAACTCAAACTACAAAGGCTTCACTGTAGATCACTTTCTAGGTAGACATACTTTCTCAAATTTTGACTTTCTGAAGTTCTAAGCCAATGATTGATTGCACTTGTTTATGTCTATTTGGTATATTTTCTCGAAATACCATCTCTATGCTTAAAACTCCCCAAAGTACATTTTGTATCTTTTACTGGATTAATGCAGCTTTTAAAAATTCACACTAGCATTTTGTACTGGACCATTCCCTCACTAGTATTTGTACTGTGACAATAGTTCAGTTATGATATATATCTTCTCTATCTAATGTGACAGTAAAAACAATGTTGAGCAAACTGTGATGCCTAATATCCCCTTTTGAGCAGATTTTAGCCTGCCTTGCATCCTTTGAAATAGTATCTGTGTCATGTTTGCCCATTTGTCAGTCCTGAATAACACTGAAAATTGAGAGCATAGAAAAAAAGAGGGAGTTGATTAAAAGTTAAAATAAGGCACAATAGCATATACGTTAGCTAAAGTTCTGTATGATTCTCCTCTGAGATTACACAACCTTTTGATTTAATTTTTCCTGACAGTTCAGTATAATATCATAACAGACAGAATGTCCTTGGTTATCACTTTTGCTTCTCTCACTGCTTGTCCTTGTCTAGTGCAGATGCTTTGTCTGGACCACACTTCTTAGACAAAGCAAATAAACCAGAAAGATTTTTACCCACAGTTTTATGTGAAAATAATATGAAGGGTCTCTCTATGATTTTTGTTGCGATACTAAGTAGTGAATTACTTTCCTTTCTTTAACATACAGCATTGTGGAAGGGGAACTAAGACATATGGTACCTGCCAAAAGTTTAATGAGCATACATGTCAACTTTCATGGCGAGACTTACCCCTATTTACATCAGAAATCCTCAAGGTTATGTTCAGATATGTGCATAGCCCAAGCTCCTTCTGAGCATGTTAGCATGTTTCTGTAATTGGGTTGACCAAGCCACAACCACAGCCAAGCACAGAATATTCCAGACTATACAGTTCCTAAGTATTGTGGGAATGCTTTGGGACTTTACTACAGCTGTGCTATAGAAAACAATATGGTAAGAAATAATGGGTGTCCAAGTTGGTGAAGTAAAGCCCTCTCTTCACCCTGTAATATAGATACAACCAGAGATACTGGCATAGTCACTTAGAGATACAAAGGTATCTAACCTTAGGGCAGTTGATGATGGGAAACTGATGACAATTAAATGCTAACACACAGATCCTGAAAGAGGTTTTAATGACATATCCACAGTAACACATGATATCTGGGGTGGATTAGGTCATACAACATATTTATACAACTGAAACTAATTCCTAGTGCTGAAATTAGAACATTGGTTCCTCTTCCTTAACATATTCCTGTACACCTGGATATGAGGAAATTATAAAAATATTTGTTAAACTATTTCTCTCTTGAATTCTACTTTCTGAAGGAGAAACTGTGCTAGATTTAGGGCTGCGCACTTGCACGCTGTAATCGTAATGTAATTTTGGTTGTATTTAACTCACACAATTTAGTCCATGTACAATGTTAAATATTTTCCAGGAACATCATGAAAAGGATAAAAAATTATAAACACATTTTAAGTGTTACAAGTATGAGGCAATCACCCTATCCTTAAAACAGTGATATCTTTATATTTCAACTTGCAACAAAGATACTAAAAAAGGGTACATTTTTAATAAGAAAGATTCTTATCTTTTCATCCATAAATCTCTAATGTTTTGTTAATAAAATAATTTTACCCCTGGGAAAACAAGACAATGACAAGTAGCATCTCTTTTCCCATAACTACTAGTAAAGATGAGAAAAAAAAAAAAAACAACAAACGTTTGATGTGACCCAATATCTAGTCACCCTGTTTCCTTTGAATTCTTTGAATGTCCATATTAGAGAGGTGGCAGTGCAATATAGGAAACAGGGTAGATGAACCATTCTGCTTAAACAGAAAGCGACTACAATCTTTATAAGAATATTCAATTATTCTTTTGCAGTTATTGTTCCACAATTTACTAAAACTATTTCTCGGTTTCCAAGCATATTCTGATTTCTCAGTCTGGAAGTTGCACTTCTCCCTGTTAAGGCTCAGTATCCTACTCTTCATGGTTCACATGCCTCATTACTTGCCATTTCTTCATCGTAATTATTGTAGAGGTTTTAAAGGGACAAGTAATCTAGCTTTGAAAAGAGCTAGGAATGGATGGGAAATAGTTGCTCTTCCCTTTTTGTGCATTTAAGCTGTACAAGAAATGTTGAAAGAATGAGAAATTGATTGGCTGCAGTTTAAGCCACCAGTAGAAATCTCTCAAGAATACACATTAAAGGTGTTTTTAAGTAAGCTGATATCCAAACCCCTCTGAGATTGCTGATTTTTAAACCGATCCCTTTACTGTTTTTATCCCATTAACTAATGCTTCTACCAGTTACTTAGCCATACTGAAAATCTAAGAATAAATAGTTTCATTTATTTTATTTAAAGCAATGATAAGTACTACAGGTCATGCAACTAAGACCTGTCGAAGCTCTGACTGCACATTTGTTTCTGTAGCACTGAAGGTTTAGTGGATATTTTTGTGAGTGACTCAAAGACTCACTTAATCTCTATCTATGTACAATTTGCATATCCAAAGAACAGGCTAGTTACATTCCCTTTCCAACCCAATTCTGTACACTCACATTAACTCTTGTGAATGTGGATATGCAGAAAAAAGTCTATATAACAGGTGATGGATGACTGCTTCCTGGAGAAGCAAATCCCTTTCTTAGCTCTCAGTACCAAAGGATAGCTTTGCATTGCTTACAAATATCGCCTCGTGCCTTTCTGATCTGTATTTCAGCACTGCGAGATAGTCACCCATCCATATATTCAGCATGGCCAGCTGTCTTTCATTTCAACCACAGCAATAGAATTAGTCCTGTTTCTTTTAAATTATGGTAAAAACCAGTTAATTAACTATATCACAGACATTAAACATACCAATACAGGCACTGACTGACCTGCCACCATTACCAACAAAGTATTTCAGTTCAAGTATCCAACTACTGGCCTTTGGATGAAGAATCACTGTGGTGTTAATTTATCTCACCATTTGCATTTATCTAAAATGTGATAAATAATGAAAGCAAAATGGATTGAAGCTGTTAAAATGATGTTCTTGAAAAGTGCTCAGACTAAACATTAAGCACTTGTTCCCAGGCATCCTGATGGTTTTGTTCTTATTTTGATTTTTAAAGGCAAAACATAACCAGATGCATGGTTGATTTGTATTATAAAATTAGGTGTAACAGAAAGTCTACTGGATTCAACTAGAATTAAAATCCCAAACAAACATACACCCAGCCAGACACCCAGTTCACTAGCCCACTTTTCTGGTAGCTGTATTTGGGAACAAAAGTGAACAGGAATAAGATAACACATTTTTAACGAGATATTTGATTGAATGACCCAGTCCGCTAACCTTACTCCTGGCAGTAAAAGAGGGATATAAACACTTCTCTTCTCCAATTCTTTTTTTTTTTTTTAACTGTTTAAAAGAAAAAAAATTACTATATATTTTTTATAGCCACTCACACAAGGGGGTTGCAGTAGCATTTGAGGTTTCTGGTGTTTCTTGAATACAAATGAAGGAAACAAAGGACTTTCATTTTCTTTTGGAATACTGTACATATACATTAATAAATTTTCAAGCAGTGAAATAGAACATCCCAAAAGATAAACTGTATGAACTCCTCTGATGTAAGGATGTAGTGGTCTTTATCTTGACATATATATTGGCCATGTGCGAGAGGGTATAATGTAGAGTAACCATAGCAACAATACAATATATTGAGTAAATCAGCTTGAAAACTGTTGAGTGTATTAGATATTCAGGACATAGAGGTTTTGTTTTTTTTACCGTGTTGTTGAATCAGGCCCATACTAGTCCTTTATATTAACCTGCTCTATTATATATAAAAAGTCCTTAAACCTTCCCAAATTAAGCAAGAGTCACTTCAGGCTCTAAAAATGATTGCACACTTAAATACAGTTAGAAGAACACTTTGTTTGTAGAACGCTTTGAAGATAAATCCTAAACAGAGCTTTTAATCTACAGAAACAGTGAAGTACAGGCCTGTACATATTTGCATCAGAGAAAATTTGGAGCAGTATATTGCTATTGATTTTGAGGAAGACACTATGTTGATAGTAGATGGTTAATATATTGTTCTAAAAAGCAAATAACAAAACCCAATATTTAGAAAAAAAACCAGCTCTGAGATCTAAATCTAAAATTGTTTTCTATTTATTTTCCTTCAAACTATGACTTACACATTTTTTACAGCTGAAAATCTGTGCTGTTCATTAAAATATTTGAAAATAAAACTAGAGAACTTAATCTGATTCCTGGGATTTGATCACATGGGATTAGGTTCCTGAATGTGTCTGTAAAAATGAAGCAAATAACTATGTCTTCATGAGACTGTATCCATTATTATTTTTGTTGATTTTTTTAGTTCTTCATGTATTTTGTAGAAGATAAATGCTCACTAAACTAACTACATCAGGTGAGGCTCCTAAGTCTTCCCATCAAATCCAAAGTAAATCACTTTGAGCTCTCAGCAGTTTAGCTCCTTCACAAGGAAAAACTGCAGTCAGTTTCAGTCTTATTGCAGTTGTCGTATTTTACCCTCTCAAATTTAATTGTGATGAAGTCAAATCCTCCTGTATCCCTTAGTAAACATAGTTGGGGGAAAATAACTGGTTTTATGTGTCTTTCCTTCACCTCTGCACTACATTTAGCTGTAGGCAACACTGTGGTACAGCAATAGCCACATCACTGTTGCAGAGATGGCAGCACACATCGGTACTCATGGACTCTAGGGTGCGTCTGTGAATGTACCAAGGAAATCTGTTTTCAGAGTTATTGAAATGCACCACAAATTTTTAAAATGGCTTTTTTGTAAGGAGTGACAAAAGATATAGTCATTAACACTCAGCATCATTTTTCTTTCTTTTGTGGTTGAATAAGAGATGCTCAGAAAATTTTTTTCTGTTCTTTCCCATGGTGCCTTCTCTCCCTATGATTTCCATAGGCCAGCTGTTTCAAATCATGTTTTTTTACTAAACCATGCCTATAATAAAAATCTTCAAATAAAAGATGGACCAGGTATGTCAAAAACCTCTAACTAAATTCAGGTTGCCCCTTAGGAAGCCTTCATAACCCGTTAGCTGCTATAAGGTATACATGATGACTGAGAAAGCAACCTCTGACCCACTGGCTTTTTCATGCTCTAACTAGTAAGTAGGAAACAACAGGGGTTGAGGGGAGCTCTATGAAACAGTGCTCGTCAGAGCGTGACAAATTGGAAAATGGGCTCTTCTGTATTCTGTAATGACAAGAATATTTAATAGGCTATGTAGGGGGTACATTAAAAAAGATGTTAGCTAGCCTGAAAGTACACTCCTGGGGTGAAGTCCTAGTCCCACAGAAGTCAATTGCAAAAAGTTCCATCAGATTGAACGGGGCCATCATTTCACTCCTACTGTACACCCAAGTGAAAATGTCTAATTTTACAATAGATAGGAATTCCAACGTATCCTTTTTGATTCTACACAAAACACTGAAAATACCTGTTTAGGTAAAATGGCATAGGCCACCATTACAGCTCCTGAGGCTTAAAATAAACCAATTTAATTTTGTCTTCCTACTTCACCACTCTCAAAATGAGTCTGCCTTTAGGTGCTCAGTGGTGAATTATGTCAGCTGTACTTTTTTAGCCAACAATTCAACAGGGTGTAGAGGACCATAAAGTAGATTATTGAAAAATGGCTTGCAAGAGTGCAAAATAAAATTTATCTAAGTAGGCTTTTTCCCCCTTTTGGCTCGTAACTCCAATATTAGTAATTTTGCTCCTACTGACATTTACAAGAATTGTGACTGCAGAAAGACTGAAAAAACTACAGTAAAAAAGTAATCCAAGGGCTGGGGCATAAACCTAGGATCTGTGTTAATGTCCTTTCTCTTCCAGTAATATCTTGGCAAAGTCACTTTGGACTCAATTTCTAAAGGTGTTAGGCTTCAAAAAATACAGACAGGCACCAGATTAGATTTTCAAAAAACATTTAAGGTATCCTACCCTTTTTTAACTTCTATGCTGACTTTACAGAATAGGGAAAAAGGTACAGATTTCCGAGATGGCCATAATAGAATTTGCATATGTTAAATGTTCATCATAAAGATATCGAACACTGAAGTATTTATGTACGCATCATTCACAAACATCTAAACAGTCACAAGAAAAGAAAGACATTGACAATTAGGTCCGTAATTATGTTATCTTTCCTTAAAATGTGCACTATCTCTTTACTCAATCTTATTTATATAAACAGACATACTGGGTAGTAAAGTAATAAAGTGTGAATAAAGGTAGCAGACTTGGCCCAAAAATGATTGTGTTTTCACATGTAACATTAACTACCATTTGGATTAGACTAATATAGAACTTACCACTTGGAAATGTTGTACAGGGAAGGGAGAAATGGAAGAAACCTTAGTGTAATTATTATTCTTAGAATTCTAAGTGAATCAGTATGCTTTACATGTCTGTTTTCTTTAATCTACTAGTGTAAAAATCCTTTTTTGCAAAACGCTGAAGAGTTCATTTCATTAATCCTTTAGGAAGAGTTTCTGTCAGACGCTTTAACTAATGGCTCTTAGCCCCCGGATGAGTTTGAAAGAAAAATATTACTTGGATCAATAATTAAACACCTCAGTTTTGGGGTTACTTTTTAGAAAGGAATTACATTATTATTCTTGTCAACCTTGCTTGGCATTGACTAGTGACTTTAGAAATCTTGTTATAAGACAAATTTTTTATTTGCCATTGGCCATTTCCTTTAAGCTTAAATGTCCTAAACATTCTGCTTTGGAGAACATACCTTCAAAGTGCTCTTTAATCACTACTATATTCACTGCTGTCAGTAACCAGCCGCTTCCATGAATGTTTAATACTGGGATGACTGATTTTTACTAAAGTTTGTATTAACCATGGGTAAGTAAACAATTACAGTCCAGAAAATCTATGAATAAAAGCCATAAAGCACACATTGAAATGGCCTAAATTTCTCTTTTTCAGTATGACAAAAGCTCATATATTAATTCTGCTCTGCAAATGAGTCCATCAATTATGGATCCTGAACACTGTTATTAGTACTTTAAGATAGATTTTAATGTTCTTACTCATATTGGGTAGCACTTCACTGTGAAGTAGTCTCTTTATTGATTTTAATAGGACTATTTATTAAGTTGTTTTCAATATGAGTCAAGACTTAACTATTAAGTATCTTTCATATTAGTAATTTAAGGGGGGAACATTAACACTAGCATTTTAGGTTTAATCAGGAGTGCATTTTTGAAGGGAATCTCTTGAACTTCCCATTTACTGCTCTTTGGCTCAAAGCACAGAGAATTCTTGGAGCATACAAGCAGAATTTTTCCTGGATTATATTAGGACAAAAAAGACACTCTAGTTGCCACCATTAATAGTAAAAGGTACTCAGTCCACAGGATGAAAACTGAGCTGCTCTCAAAAGTACACATATACATCCCAAAACATGTTTGGTGAGGACAGAAAGTCCTCAACACCACCTCTTTCATTCTATACATCTGCTCCTACTGAGTCATGCCACTTACTACTGTAGATATATTTCTAATGCACTCTACCCATTAACAGGTATTTAATCTAAAAGATGAAAATAAAACCAGTCCAGAATAAAAACTCTGAAATGTACACAACATGAACACTGTACCCTTTGCCAATTTATTTGCACTGGTTCATACTACTTCTTAGTTAGAAAATAAAAATAGGGTCCTAAATTGCCCATATACTTAGTGGAGATAGGAGGCATCTAGAGGGGTGATTCAGAACTGGCAAGTCAGTGACATAAAAGGGAGAGTATTAATACTCTTCTGTGACTACTTTATTCCTTCCTCTTTGACAGATGTGTGGCTAATTTTATGTCTTAAGAATAACAGTGCAAAATAACGTAGAAAAACTGCTAAGAAAGGACCTCAGATTAGACTGTTCCAAGATGCTCTGGCATAATATGTTCCTAGTAGAGAGCTGAACACCAATTTGTCAACAGGAGCTGTAAAACCATAAGTATCTCCCAATTATCATTTCATGACTTATAAACACTTTATCTCTCATTATCATTTTAAGAGATTGCTACTCTATTTATATCTACTTATCTCTCTATGCCCAGCCACTGAGCTCCTGCTTACTGCTAGGTTTCATTCTCTCACTTAATGTTTATCTCCATCAACAGCTGATTCAGCTGTTGGTCTAACTGATGGGGTGGAAAGCTTAAGTGGTAAGGGAGGGAGAGCAGAAAGGGAAACAAGATGAAAAAGTCAGGAAAAAGTAAGCCTGATTTGCTTCTGACAGAAAGAAGCAGTGCTTTTCAAGTGTTCCTGTTCTTACTTAAAACACAGTTCCTATCCCTATCATTCATTCTTGGTCTGTTTATTATATCACAGTATACTGCAAAAATCAGTAACATTGCTATATTTTTATTCTGGTTTATGTTCAGGTCTTGAGGCTTTTCTTGTGTTTGTATGCTTATTTGGGTTTTTTTCACCACCTGCTGCAACAAAACAAGACAGAGTTAAATCACTGCAGGAGGAAATTGAATATAAATACTATTTCACAGCTATGTTTTATGCAGATATATGGACAAAGAAATAAAGTTTGATGAACAAGAGCCTCTGTCACAAAGAAAATCTTCCTGGTTTCACACAATTATCTAAAACCAAGGAGTTCATTTTATCCCTGCTATAATACTCCATTAAAATAAATCAGAGTTTTCTATAGTTGGGCTATGCTAAAGCTGTCCTCAGTGGCACTTCATATAAAAGTATTATTTATACTTTGTTATTAAGAAAAAAAAAAAAATATTCATTTAAGATTCCTATAAAAATATGTGGGGTTGGAGTGGCAAGGAATGGATGTATGAAAAAATAATTGAGATTTCAGAAATAAAGGAAAGTTTACATTGTTAAGATTGTTAGACACATCTTCTTCCTAAAAACCTCATTACTACAAATACAGCAAGCAGCTGCTTTGACCTTGATTTTATAAATATAAGAATGTAATTTAGTATTTAGACAATTCATTGTGAGGAAAGACATACAATATCAGCAGAATAGTAATATGTCAACCAGCATTTTCCTCCTGAAGAAAGGAGAAAAATCTAACTCTTTGTTAAAAAAAAAAAAAAAAAAAAAAAAGAAGTAAGAAAATTACATTAACAAAGGGTAATGGAATAGTCCAGATTTCAGATTCAGTCACTGTGACACGTGCATTTTAGACAGCTATAGCAATTCTGACTATTTTTTATGGCTGGTTCTCAGAATGCAGTCAAGGACAGGAAATAGGCTATGGCTAAGCATTTGTCCCAAGTCTACACCCTAATTTACCAACCGAACATATTTTTAAATCTTTAATTCCAGACTAGAGATTTCATCTCTTGATACTCACTAGGTTTCCCAGGAATAAAGGAAAACCTCCTGAGTTCCAATACATCAAGTAGACAGAATGGCAGGTTACAGACAGCAGCAGTTGGAAATCTGCTTGTAGCTATCTAAGCTTGTAATTGCTGCTTCACAGCTGAGTCCAGAGCCTCAGTGTATGAGTATTCCTACTTCATTTCATACTTTGGAGGTAGCAGCTAAAAGAACAGTTTCCCATCTGAGCCTGATGTCCATCTGCACTTCCTAAGTAATACACTCACCCACCTAGGTCAGATGCAGGTCTCAGGTGTGAACCAGCACTGTTAACTGATCATGAATACTGTACTAGTGCTGCTTCTCTCCAAGATGGAGAGAATCGCGTTGACTCTTGGAGGACACTTGGTCGGCTGGTTCCTGCTGAGTGAAAGAAAACTAGAAAACTTTCACAATGGAAGCGGTAGTTTCTGTTGCAACATCCCCACTGTAAGAATCCCCACCCTAACTTGTCCTTTGCCCTGTCCAGTAACTGTCATTTGGACACAGCAGATACATCAGTAGTCTGGCCTAACTAACCTTAAAGATTTAAGACCAGGACACTTAACAGCACATAACTTTAATCATACAACTTAAATTAGGTTCCTAAACAAGTCAGACTGTATCACTTATCATTCTCAAACCTAATTACAGCTTCTGAGGTTGGTTCTGAGAAGAGAGTGGTGTAAGAGCTGGTATAAAATGGAAAAGAATATGCACACTCATCAGTCCTTTATTTTTAAGCAATTGGTTGAATATTTTGATGATGCTCGAACTGCTGAACAAGCTGATCAGTTCAGTGCCAGCCCATCTCTCACTATAAGGAAGACAATTATTTTGCAATTCTGAAAGGTCAGGTAATTTAAATTAAATACAAATAATTTGCAGGACATGATACACAGCAAATAAAATGTACCAGGAATCAATATACCACAGAGTTGTTTCTGATTCAAATAAATCAATTGGGCTATCAGATAAGGCCTGCCTTTGCATGCTTTTCTCAAACAAAATAAAGCTTAAAGTAGGTGTAAATCATCTTGCTTAGTGTAATTTCTTATTGTCATATTTTCAACTGTAATGTGAAATAAAGTGTGAAGCTAGCTGGTCAACTGCCAGGAGCCCACCTCTCAGTAAATGACCAATGCTTTTATTACAAGTGAGATGAAACAAAAATGGACTGCTCTTAAAAACTCTGGTCCTTCTGCATCAAATCACAGTGCCCCTGGAGACAGAATGCACTATGCCTTCCTCTGTAACATTTTAAGGTTACCAATTACTCTTTTGCTAGATATACACACACTATAAGGATAAAACCTGTAACAGATAGGAACAGTTATTTTAATTAGAATAAATGAGTGGTTTAAGCCTGGATATCTTTGATCATTGTCATGTTAACAAACTGAATAACAATGAAGTCTTCAAACAGCAGGCTCTGCTGGGATTTCTGTAGCATATAATGTCCAACTACAGCTAAAACCCGCTAAGCCAATGCTTTTGTTTCTTTATGCAGTTTCATCATAAAGGTAAATGTTATCCAGTACAGTTATACATTAAACACTATCAATGACTGTTAAGTCTTTTATAGAAAATTGTCACTGTCAAAGGCTAATCTTCTTTTCTTTTTATCATTATTTTTCTGCCTGACAAAAGGCACAGATAGGGTTTATATGGATACAAGCAATGGCTGCTCACACTCATTAGACTTATCCTAGTTGTCTAGGTAAGAGACAAAGGTACACTTAAATAAAAGCTTTCCATCCTAATGACACATGAGTAGACAATGCAAATGTTCTACTCATGCTTTTCATTAATTTAGCTCACTTCTGTGTGCTTACTTTCCTATCTACCTTCAAAGAAAGAGAATAGGAAAAGACAGAGGCAAACAGTTATATAAACTCACATACATTTTAATGTTCCACCACTGCTAGCACTTTATTGTGTCTTGAAGATGCTGGTATTTTCATAGCAGACATTTCAGATCACAAGATGAACTGTTTGTTCTTTCAGTCCCCAAGTACAGCTCATCTCTGTGTGTTCTATTTGGTTTAGAAGAAGCAAAAACATGTGACAGCAGGACTTCTTATCAAATAAGGCCAGTAGTTTAAAGAAGCTTTAATAGCTTTAAAAAGCTAAAATAAGAAAGCCTATCATCCTTCAAAACCCCTATAGGTTTTACAAAGTGCTGGAAACAGAGTGACTTGCAGTGAGCAGGTGCTAGGCATCTGACAGATAGTTCACAAAACATAATAAAACTTTCTAGCTAATAACGAAAAAAAAAATTCTCCTAGATCATTATACAGAATGGTTAAAGCATACCACAATTTGACCTTGCAGACAGAGTCATCCAGAACTGTAAAATCGCACAGTGACCTCCTTGACACTGCTTCAGCATCATCATCACCACTTTATCATTCGCACAAGCTCACTGGGATTGATGCACTGCTTCAGAAACAGCCATGCATTGTCACCACTCTGCACGACAACCACTGACCACCTTGCTGTCAACCTCCATACAACACAATGCACCATATGTCCTTAAATGCCCCCAAACCTGGGAAGAGTAGTGACAGAGGAATCTGTGGCCATACTCCTCTCACTGTGGCCAGTTCCTCTCACTGTGAACACAGAACAGTATCTTACTTTAAACACAAAAAGAAGAGGAAGGGTTTTCTTTTCCTCCCTTACTTCCCGTGCTGTCGGTGTTGGCCTACTGACTCAAGTCCTGCTGTGGTCCTGCAGACACAATTTGTAAATCCAACATGATTCCTGTTCTATTTACCAGTAGTTTACTGGATAATTTAGCATTTTTACTACTGAAGTTTACAGATGACACAAAGATTGATGGAGTAATAAATACTAAGGAAACGTTACTTTTACAGAATGATATGGATCACTGAGCTCAAAGGCCTCATTGAACAAAATGCATTTTAATAGAGCAAATAAAAGCTAATGCACCTGGGAATTAACAATTCAAGCTGTACTTAAAAATTAGGAGCCTTAGAAAGCAGTGGCTTAGAAAAGAATTGTCAAGGCCCTGAGGGCACTCACAGGACTCACAGTCCCTGCCCAGACCCTCTAGACTCCCCCCACCCTGCCCATGGCCAGGACTCCCTTTCAGCCCCCCAAGTCTGTCAGCCCCTGCCCCAGTGACGCCACAGCCGGGCTGATCTCCAGATCCCCATAGCCCTGCCCTGCCTAGACATGGGCCCCACTGAGCCGGGTCCACGCTTGGGCTCACGGCCTGGTCTGGCCCTGGCCCATACCCATAGAGGTGCCCAATGCCCGGGGCTGGAGCTGCCCCAGTCCCCCAGCTGCCCTGCTCCTGGCTAGGCGATGGGCTGGTTCCTGACCCTGCCCTGACAGACCCCATGAGGACCCCCCACTGCTCCTGGCCCCAGAGGGACCCCAGCTTGCTCGGTACCTCAACAAGTATTTGGGAATCAATATAAATAATTGCTCTCAGTGCTGTAAGCAGAGGAAATATTTCAAACTTTGCAGACTTGACACTGTTTGAGATGATAAAAATTCAACCAGCCATGTACACTTCAGTAAATATAAAGAAAACACAGGAGCCAGCTCAGAGGTCATCTGTGCGAAAAGTGAATGTGCGACTTAGTCATTGTTTGCAAGTACTTGTGCATCCAGAGTGAGAGGTCTGACAGAGGCAAGTTTTAGTCTTCCAGACTGAAAAACAATATCAAACGGCTTGAACCTGAATTTAGGAAAATTCGACCTTGAAACAATACTTGATTTTTCCAGCTCTGTGGTTGAGTAATGACAGAACCATGGTAAGGACTTGCACCAGGTCCCACATGCGCTGTAACCATAACTTACCACTACCATTTAAAGATTACTCACCTTTTGGGAGGGTATCTTCCAGTCCAGATGGAGGCAAATAATTATATGGTATGAATTAAGGAATTCTCCTAGAGTAACAGTGTATCACTGTATAGCTGAACGCTTTGACTTGCCTCATACATGTTAGGTGTTTGCACATGTAATCAGCAATTTATCCACAGTGACTGAAAGGACGGGGACTGAAAGTCACTCAAAACAGTAAACACTCCAAAACAATGATATGGGGTACTTTGAACATCTTTTTCTTCCAGTATAGATATATATGTGCAGATTTTTTGGTCTGTTCTGTTTTAGCTTCATAATGCTTAGTTCTGTTTAATTCTGTGCTGACGCTATGCTTATTCAATACTTCTGTAACGAGCTGAGACGTAGCTTCATGTTTCTGATAAATTTGGCTTCTCCCTCCTTTCTGGATTTAAATTTTCTATGACCATTAATATCATGACTTGGGAAAATAAGAAAACAGAGAAAAAGCATGAAGTTGCTGGATTCACAGGTTCAAATTGTGCAAATGCTACACCTTTCCTATATCTGAAGATATAGAAAAATCTGAAACTACAGGAAAAAATGAAAATGAGCTCACACAGAATGTAAACCTCACTTCACTGAGCATATTATAAAGACTCATAATGGAAATCACATTGGTATTGTGATTGAACTGTATGTTGCAATTGCTGTATTTTGCTAAGCATAACTTACATTTGTATTGTGCTTTCAGAATATTTCGTATCGCTCCACTAATCAGAAATCCTGTTTAACATCAATTGTCTTCAAACAGGTAAATCTGATATTAAACTTTACACCATCCATGTATGGAATATCTAAAATAACTTTATCAGAGAGCATTGGACTCTGACACTTTATAATAAGTAATAAATTCAAGTCTCTTTAGTAACCACGTGCAGCTCTTGATACAGAGGCTAAGCCAATTCTAATGCTGGTACAAATCAGAGTGGTTTCAGTTGTGAGTGGAATTATGCTAATTTACACTAGCTGAATATCTGATATGTGAAGTCTATAAAATACGGAAGACTATGCACATGCTTATATGATTTACTGAACTATGATGATAACAAAATTAACTATTGTTAAAGTGCCTTATCTCCATCAGACTTGGAAGGAAAAAATAAAATCTTATGTAAAAAGTATGTTTGCCTGATTTTAGACATGCAGACAAAGGAAATCTTATAGTTCCTTTCGAGGCTGAGCTGAAGAGAAACAGCTGAATGGCAAATCACATAAGCAGGAGGATGCAGGACAAGGTTAATAGCTGCAGAAACTTATATATAACTTTCCCATCATCAAAGAGATCATAATACACCAGAAGGAAAAAACCCTCTCTAACATCTATCTGGATATACATAACACAAAAATGTTGGGGTGATTAAGGTTCCATCTCTAATTTCGGTGGTGGCTTTTGAGCTGTGTGACATAGTTTTATTCTGTTCCCCATGGCAATTTTTTTCTCTTCGGCAGTCATGGATTTAGTAAACCTAATTAGATTATCATGTTGCCATAGCTGAATAGGTGCTTAGCAATGGTCACTTGCAAGTCCTTTTTTTTTTTTTTTTTTTTTTTCCTGGTAACTGAAGGTAGAAGATACTTCTTTAGAAAAGATTTGTCACTTACAAGATAACCTCTTTTTGCTAGTTCTCTGGCACTTTTTTTCATGGAGACAGCATCCCTTCAAAAGGTGGAACTTACTGCAGGAAAGGACAACTTTATCACAGTTTCTTTAAATGTATGTTACCCTGGAAAGGCTGCAGTCTAGTTAAACTAAGTTCATGATACTTATCTGTCTCTGAAGCAGTGAAGGGGAGAAGCATTCTGTGAGTTTAGAAACTTCACTGGCAGCGTGAGAGTCTATGAAAATCTGACAGGGAATATTCTTCGTCACAGACATCTACAACTCTAAGAGATACACATTTTTCCCTCCTAAAACTAAGCAGAATCAAAGGACAGAATAAATATATGAAAGAATAGAAAATCTGATGATCAATCTCTTCCTGCTCAGAGCAGGAGAAAACAAGAAGATTGGCAACAAAATTTCTAAATCCCCTAACATTATTAAAAAACATCTGGTAGATTAGCATGGCACATTTGATATAGCTATGCCAGTTTTGCCAACTTAGTCATTTCAGCAAGAAATTGAATTTGACCTGAACCATGTATCAAACTGTCACTTCCATTCACCCAAATTAAATGCAACTTACGCTGTCTGAACAATGAGATCAGCAAGTTAGTTATTAGGTATTTCTTACACCACACTTGAAGTTCTCTCAGGAACTCTTGATGATAGTCTTATACACTGAGGACACAACTAAAAGTTTATGTACTACTGACAATCATCAAGGAAAAAAAAAAAGGGCGGGGGGGGGGGGAGGAAAAGCTCTGAAAACTTGAACTACTTTTGTTTCTATGTAAGAGCAATTAACACATATCCCCAACGGACCTACTGAAAGAAGGAAAGAAACTGAGGATTCCCTTTGGAGAGAATAGTAACTGTAGGAGGCATTAAATATGCAAGCAGCCATTAGGCATGATTAAAGATTAATTCTGTGTCATAGACAGGACCTCGGGTCATTACAGGTCATGACTTTCATCTTAATTATTTGGCTTACTGTTTTTATTTAATTAGCTTGGCTTAATGAGTCTTTGGTTATAGATGTCTGGCACACTGGATTACTGTACACCATTTATTAAGTAAAAAGCTCAGCTATTTAACTTCTTAGCAGATAACATCCACAATTTCATCAATAAGATTCTGGATAAAACCAGAGTGGAATCTAAGTAAGAACATAATGTTACAATCTTATTTACCTCTTCAAAATCAGCATTAGAGGTTCTACTGAAATTGGTGGGACACGTGAGCTCATAATTTGATGGTAGTATTTCGATGCTGCCTATATTAGTGATATTGGTAAAATTCTCTGTAAGTCAACACTGATAGCTCTTGCTAGGCATTGTGTATCTGGCAACATCAGAGTATTTCAAGACTGAATACAATGTATTCAGTCAGAACATGAAAGTACTGACCATGTTAAAATTAATTTAAATCATGATTTTTATTTAAACTGCAGCAAATATTTCCATAATAGTAATATGTCAAAACCTTCACATACTTTTCAAATAGAAAACATTTTTTTATGCATTTTTTTTAATTTTAGTATTTGGATTCTGCTTTAAAGGTCTATCTTTTCTTCCCTTTAAAGCCATAAAAACTAATAGCTCATTTAATTCTCCTACTTCTACTTAAACTTTGCCTAACAGTCAAATAAATCATAAGTATGACTGAATCTCAATGCAATGTGGTTTACTCTCCTGTTTCAATTAGAAGGATAATTAATTAAATAAATAATAATTAAATAGACCACCTGAAAGAAGGAAAGGACTGGGGGGGGGGGGGGGGGGGGAAGGCTTGTGATGTAAACATAGCTAGGGGAACAGAAGATTCTCTTTTTTCCTCTCAGATCCTCTGTCTTCCATGCTAGAATGAAAAGAAAATTACCCTGTCCTTGAAAGACTTGAAAAAATAATCAGAACTTCTGAAAAAACATAAGTGAAGGGGGGGTGTGTGTATGTCCCTTTCTCAGTGCCCCAAAGAATTGATAGACTCTCTCAAAGCAAAAACTAGTAAAACCAGGATAGATACTTTCCTGTGAATTAAGAGTGCTTTTAAGGCATAGCAGATACTAGGGTAGAGAACTGAGGTCATTGTGGTGCAGAATAAAATGAAGACTGCTAAGGCTTAAATCAGACTTCATGAAGTCCACAGAATTAACATTAGAATAAATTTGCAGTATATCTGCTGTACAAATTAGCCAGATATACTGGCTACTACGTAGCCTGGTACATAGCAGTTTAGAATCTTTAAGGACATTAGGAATCCCAGTTCATCTAACAGATTCAGGATTTGCTGAAGGATGAGGCTAAGGGACATAAAGAAGAGGGAGATGACAGGCCTAAGGTCATGTAACTAACATTTTTAAAAATAATTGAATAAATAATAGTTCAGTAACTTCTTTGTTACTTTCAGGCCTAGAAAGTTATTTTCAGAGATAGCAAGGATGCTTGTATGAGCACTTTGGATAGGACAGATATTTTGCTTGTGAAAAGAAAACTTTCTTTATATTGAAATATTTGGAGGTTGATCAGAAGAACAAAAGGTCCGAGAAAAAATAAGGGAATGCATTTCCTGGTATCTGGCCTGCTAAGAGAATGGAAGACTCTATCCATCAACTTTTGGCATAGATTTGTTTCAGTATTGGTACTGCAACAATAGGACAGATGTTCTTGGCTATTGATCCCTGTAATCATGTTATTAAAAAACTTATATCCAGAAAGAAAGTTAATGATTTAATGGACTCTTAACAGTTAATGATTTAATGGACTCTTTTATCCATTGAGCCCCAAACGCAGCCAAGTCAGCTGCAAGTTCTTAACTGTGCATGAAGGATGAAGCCATTCTCTTGTTATGAAGCTAGTGTCTGTCTCTTCAGCACTCACTGATGGCTGAGCAACAGGCAGATTAGCTCCTAATTGTTTACACTGATAGTGACCAGAAGGTTTACAACAGAATAAATCTGAAAATTAAAATCCAGAGGACACCAAATTCAATGGCAGCTATTAACAGTGCAATTAGAGTGGTTGATTAGAAATGTTTATGAAAGTTTTGCAGTCTCTGAGTTTGTGCCAGACCCTGAAAAAAAAAAAAAAAAAAAAAAAAAGGCCTGGAACAATCTGAACTATAAAGCTGCCAAGACAATATCTTCTGAAAATGCAGCAATTGCACAGAGGTCTATCCGATATATCGGATAGATGAACTATTTAGGGATGACAAATTCTACCAGCTGAACAATGTGACCTTGGGGACTGACTTGAACAAAACTACTAAGACTAGGAAAAGAGTTCAAACAAGCTAATTTTTTATGCAATGGCAAATACTTGTGACACATATAACTAAGTGAATTTGGGACCAGGAATTAGCTTTGTACTTAATGTTGCCACAAACAGCGCCTCTGACTTAGTACCAGCTCTTCTCACTGCAGAAGGAAACAAATACAATTCAAAGCTGAAAGTGTCATGCTTTAGTTATTAAGTATTTAACTGAAAACGAGGTCAAGTGAAATGACAGTTGAATCTCCCATAATGTTTCTCTGCCTGAGCTTATACTGATAAGTTCTGTATATCTATCATCTACATCGTTTCCTCTATCCCCTATTTCCCTTCATCAATAACTTCCTTGGCTTCCTTCCCATCTCTTTTTCACTTCTGAATTTCTGAAATAAGGATTGTGCCTCAGTACAAGAAACCTGCATTTATTTTGGTATTAATAGAGCTTTACTACAAACACATGGCGCACCGAGCACAAAGAGAGAAACGATTCTTTGGAATAGATCCAAGATATATTTAGTTCAATATCCCAGCTCTGACAGAGGAAGGTATAAGAAACCTACAACAGACTGTTCTAGGGTTATTCAATCTAAAAGACAGAGAATACTTTAACCTCAAGATTGAAATATTAATTTTAAAACAATGGTTTATGATTTGTTACAAGAAATTAAATGTGTTGTCAACAAATTTATTTCATTTTTAAAAAACCTCCTCAATATTTAATCTAAACTACATCCCATTTTAATAAATTCTATAATCCATTTACATGTGCATGAAAAACAATAGTAAACCTATAAGCATTTCTGGATTGCACAACATTTAATTTCAGTTTACTGTCCTCTTTTTGTTGTGTTCAGAGACGGGTAAAATTTGCCATGTGAAAATATGTAATTTATAACATATATCAGAAAAACATGTACTCATTTTCTTTTGAAGTAGTTTCAGTTTGTTTCAACAGAAGTTTTCCACACTCTTCATGACTGCATTACCTATAGTTGAACACATTTTTGGTCTATGATTTCCAGAACAATATTACATAGCATTCTAGAAGAGGTATTTAAAGCCTTATGATATCTTTTCTATTCTTTACTATCCCTTTTCTTATACATGCTAAAAGTTTGCCTTCTTTTCTTTTACTACATCTCTATGTTAAGATGAATTGCTCCTTAAATTCTAACTCATTGCATATTATACATGTACATTTTTTAAAAGTTAGTATATCCAAATTAAAATTTATAAATTATATGATTGAATTCAACTATAAGCTGTTTTTCCTACAATTTGAATGTATAGTATTGTTTCATTTAACATTTGTTTCAGCTCCCTTAGAGATCTAAAAAACCTCCATGATTTCTCTGATCCCAAACAAACATCTCTTTGATGTTAAATGTCATCTACAAATATATCTACCTCATTACTCTCTTTTCAGAGTATTTTATTCAGTATTTTCAGGCTATTAATACAAATATTTAAAACAAAGTAAAATACAAAATACAGAACCTGAACTCAGCACCATTGTTGAAGTTTTCCCATGAGAAAAAAACAGGACATATTTTTTGCTTTGGATCCTGTTTTATCCAGTATTTGAGCTGTGACAATATTTCACTTCACTATGTGTAATTATGTGCTTCTTTTAATAACCTGTCAGAATTGCTGCGCTATAAAGATATTAGTAACATTTAAAAATGAACCAAATTTATTAATAATGGGTTATTGCTGGGTCATCAGAATATTTGTTCAGTTATAACCCCATATTAACAAAGAAATTCAGTACTGAATGTCTTTCAAATAATTGTTAATGCTCTGTTCTTCTCAAAATAATAACCATTACTTTTTTAGCTTTCACCATGTGAGAAACATAGAAAACCATGTAGAACCAAAACTATAAAAATACACAAATGGCCATAACAAGTCTCATTAGTAAAAATGTATATTTCAAGGATAACGCCACAAGCATGATACTGGAAATGGTCTCTATTTTAAGTAGTAAAAGACAGGAAAAAAGTCAGTGGTTGTTAGGTGGTGCATTTAGTTATTTATTCAATACTCAGTTCCCTGTGTGTTGTATTGGTAGATTATCTTGGATACCTTGCTGGACACAAACAATAGAAAGAGTCAATTTTCCAAGTCAAGGAAGAGAGTATGTTAAAGCTTAGAGTAAGCCTTTTATATTCAGCAGCTAATTTAATGAAGTGCTATAAACAATTTATATGACTGAGTTTCCAGGGAAAAAAAAAAGTTTCCTCCTTTCTACTTTCTCATTTTGCATAATTCTTCTCCTAAGGGAATAGCATGAGGGAATAGGGAAATCAATTGTACATCAAATTGTAGAAACACTGACACACATTCCTCTAGATCACTAAAGTTGTCAGGTAGTAAGTGAAAAGTGTACATAATTTGTCCTTCTAAATTTGTCAAAATATTATATGACAATTCATTAACTCACAACAATTCTAATCATATCTGGCACTAAAATTTTGTATCTGTCTTGCTAATAGAACATCACCAAGCTAAATTTCTAGAGGGATAAAAATAGTGCAACATAAGTAAAAATCTAGTTTCACTGAGGAGAAAAATCTGCTTAGCTTTGTCATTATTTTATTTTTCTCAGTGATTATTTGAGGTTAATTAAGGAAACAAAGTCCCACAAAAGATGGAGTCAACATTAGAGACAGAAAAAAGGATGATATGAAATAGAAAAAGTAATGGAGTGATACTAACTGAACAAGGAATTAGTTTCTTGGAGAAAATGTATTCCACATAACTGCATAATCTGTGACACTTCAGAAATACAGTTTTGTTTAGTAATGAATAAGCTGAATTCACTGTACTGCTACTGCTCTCAATAGCAAGTGGTTATAGACACCCAATTTAACATTATTTAGGGTTTTTTTCAGCTCTTTACTAATTATTTGTAATACTTTATTCTCCATTTAAGACTGACTCTTCACTTTATATAGTGAAAATACAGAATCTATTTTAGAATTTGGTATTGACTATCATTGCTATATGCATCAAAAATACAGATCTGAGAGGACTTCAGCAATCTTCCCCCTATTCATATAAAACTATGCTTCCTTATTTTCTTTTTCTGAAGCAACAGTATTTTATACAGATCCAATTCTCATACATTTTACAGATTAAAAAATAAATCTGATAACATTTGCAGAGTGGTCTGTTTCTGCTATTTCTATGCTTTAGAATTCTTCACTAGTCAAACACATTCAAATGAAAAAAAATTGTCTTTGGATTTTAAATGGGGAAAGTCCATAGCACTTGTGCTTTGATTGGAAAGAAAGAAAAAACCTGAAAAAAAAACCAAATGAACAACAAGAAATACTTATATGTTTCAGTCTGGTTTTGGATTTGCATTATCCATGAGGAATGAAACTTTCTTTGTGTTTCATATATGAAACTAGTATTGCCTGGACTTGTTTTATTCATGAGTACCAGATGACGATCAAAGAAAGAAATTAGAGATGGTAGCTCACAGGAGGAATATGTGAGAGCAAGGTATATAGTGAAAAGCTATTGCCTATTGATGAGAAAAGCAGCCATATTCCTCACACTCTGAAACCTGTAATTTGTGTTTACATTCATCCTCTGATTTTATATATATAACCTAGAGCTCACAAAGGCAGACCTTATCCATGACACTGGGTGGAATTCACCTGAGGATATTAATCCTAGAATCATAGAATGGGTTGGGTTGAAAGAGACCTTAAAGATCATGTAGTTCCAACCCACTTCCATGGGCAGGGACACCCTCCACTAAACCAGGCTGCTCAAAGCCCCATCCAACCTGGCCTTGGACACTTCCAGGGAGGGGGCAGCCACAGCTTCTCTGGGCAACCTGTTCTAGTGCCTCACCACCCTCACAGTGACGAGTTTCTTGCTTATATCTACTCTAAATCTGTCCTCTTTCAGTTTAAAACCATTAACTCTTTTCCTATCACTACATGCCCTTGTAAAAAGTTGCCCTGCACCTTTCCTGTAGGCCCCCTTTAAGTACTGTAAGGCCACTATAAGGTCTCCCTGGTGCCTTCTCTTCTCTATGCTGAACAACTCCAACTCTCAGTCTGTCCTCATAAGGGAGGTGCTCCAGCCCTCTGATAATTTTTGTGGCTCTCCTCTGGACCCACTCCAACAGGTCCAGGTCCTTCTTATATTGGGACCCCCAGAGCTAGACACAGTACTCCAGGTAGGGTCTCACAAGAGTGGAGTAGGAGAATTACCTTTCTTGACCTGCTGGACACAATTCTCTTAATGCAGCCCAGGATACAGCTGGCTTTTTGGACTACAAGGGCACATTGCCAACATATTCAGTTTTTCACCCACCAACACCCCCAAGTCCTTCTCCACAGAGCTGCTCTCCATCCACTCATAGTCCAGCTTGTATTTGTGCTTGGGATTTCCCCGACCCATGTGCAGGACCTTGCACTTGGTCTTGTTGAACTTCATGAGGTTTGCACGGGATTATCTGTCAAGCCTGTCAAGGTCCCTCTGGATGGGAGCTTGCTGATATGACTGACTGCAAGGCTGAGGAATTGAGTAACAGAAATCTCATTAAGTTCAGCAAAGAGAAATACAGAACTATGTACACAGGACAGAATAAACTCGTTCACTAATACAGGCTGGAAAGCAGCTGTCTGAGTACCAGACCGTCTGAAAATGATCTGGGTGTTACAGTGAACAGAAAGTGAAGTAGGACCGAACTGTGTGTTCTCATTGCTAGTGAGGCAAATCACATATAGGGCTATGTAAGACAAACTGTAGTCAGGAGATAAACTATCTTCTTCAACTCAATTCCAGTGAGGCTGCGCTTGGAATATGGATCCTGGTTTTGTGACTCACTTCAAGAGAGATGTTGGAAAACAGGGAATTATTCAGTGGAAGACAACCAAGGTAGTGAGAGGTACCTGACTGCCAGAGGAAACAAAGGAAGTCTCAGTTGAAGAGCAGGCTAAGAGGAGGATAAGCTTTCAACCACTTGAAGGACATCTGTGACTCTAACTGTCAATCTCTTGTCATTGACAAATTGTAAAACAAAGAGCAGACTCTATAAGCTGTATCTTGGTAGGTCTACATCTGGCATTAGAAAAACCTTTTGTAGAGCACTGGATCAGGTCACACAGAGAAACTGTGAAATCCTCATCTTCAGAATTTTCAAGACTCATCTGTAGAAAACCATGGGTAACTTGATATAGCCATTACTCAAAAGTTCTGCTTCTTGACTTCACTGGGGAGGCTGAACTATGCAACCTCCTGAGGTCTCATCCAACCCATATTTCTGTAACACAGATACACATCCTTTGGAGGTGGAAACATGAGTAATGTTTCTTAGAGAACAGTATGAATAAATGCTAAAAGAGAAAGACACTGAAGCTACTTGGCCATGTAGGCTGTTTTAAGTAAAGCAGGGACACAATGTCCTGCACTGATAAAATAAAAGCTGTATGTCTTCCTTATTAAGGGAAGAAAGCCTTTGGCTACCTTTCTGAATCACTTGCCTTCACCCTTACCTAAGACTGGGAATAGTTCTCAAGAGGTTCTAAACAATAAAAGCTAAGGAAAGAAACCAAAATCAGTTCAATTCACAATTTGACCTAATGCCCTCAGTAAGACAAAAATGGTCTTTTTTAGTTATTACCCATAAAACAAAGTGGGTTTTTTTAACAACACAGTATATTACTTTCATAGGTAATTTTCTTAATAATTTTTATTACTTCATGTTCTCAATATGCTATTTGATTTGACATGACAATTTGCTTATGTTGCACAAAACACAAATACAAGCCCCTGGGTTAGAAAAAAGAAAAGTGAAAAATTTGGGTATTATTACATGATCTGTATGATAGTCACCAAATATGGTAATACAGTATTTACACAGTAAACATAAAAAGTCATATTCTGAGGTCTAATTCTGAAGTTAGCTCTGTTTTGGATAGGCTAGGCTATATGGCCTCCAGAGATTCACAGAATCACAGAATTGTCTAGGTTGGAAAAGACCTTGAAGATCATTCAGTCCAACCATTAAGGAAACACTGACCGTTCTCAAATACACCATATCCCTCAGCGCTATGTCAACCCGACTCTTAAACACTTCCAGAGATGGGGACTCCACCACTGCCCTGGGCAGCCCATTCCAACACCTAACAACCCGTTCTCTAAAGAAATGCTTCCTAATATCCAGTCTAAACCTTCCCTGGTGCAACTTAGGATGATGCCCTCTTGTTCTATCACTTGCTACTTGGTTAAAGAGACTCATCCCCAGCTCTCTGCAACCTCCTTTCAGGGAGCTGTAGAGGGCGATGAGGTCTCCCCTCAGCCTCCTCTTCTCCACACTAAACACCCCCAGTTCCCTCAGCCGCTCCTCGTACGACCTGTGCTCCAGACCCTGCACCAGCTTCGTTGCCCTTCTCTGGACACGCTCGAGTCATTCAATGTCCTTTTTGTAGTGAGGGGCCCAAAACTGAACACAGGAATCGAGGGGCGGCCTCACCAGTGCCGAGGACAGGGGTAAGATCCCTTCCCTGTCCCTGCTGGCCACACTATTGCTGACACAAGCCAGGATGCCATTGGCCTTCTTGGCCCCCTGGGCACACTGCTGGCTCCTGTTCAGCCGGCTGTCAATCAACACCCCCAGGTCCCTCTCTGACTGGCAGCTCTCCAGCCACTCCTCCCCAAGCCCGTAGCGCTGCTGGGGGTTGTTGTGGCCCAAGGGCAGCCCCCGGCATTTGGCCTTATGGAAACTCCTCCAGTTGGGCTCAGCCCATGGCTCCAGCCTGTCCAGGTCTCTCTGCAGAGCCTCCCTACTCTCGAGCAGATCAACACGCCCACCCAACTTGGGCTCACCTGCTAAGTGACTGAGGGTGCACTCGATCCCCTCATCTAGATCATCAGTAAAGATGTTAAACAGGAGTGGCCCCCAAAACTGAGCCCTGGGGGACACCACTCGTGACCGGCTGACAACTGGATTTAACTCCATTCACCACAACTCTCTGGGCCCGGCCATCCAGACAGTTTTTTACCCAGCAAAGCGTGTGCCCATCCAAGCCACGAGCAGCCAGTTTCACCAAGAGAATGCTGTGGGAAACGGTGTCAAAGGCCTTACTGAATTCGAGGTAGACAACATCCACAGCCTTTTCCTCATCCAATAAGCAGGTCTCCCTGTCATAGAAGGAGATCAGGTTTGTCAGGCAGGACCTGCCTTTCATAAACCCATGCTGACTGGGCCTGAGCATCTGGTTGTCCCTCATGTGTTGTGTGATGGTACTCAGGATGAGCTGCTCTATCAGCTTCCCGGGCACCAAAGTCAAGCTGACAGGCCTGTAATTTCCTGGATCATCCTTCTGGCCCTTGTTACATTTGGGCATCACTCTGGCCAATTTCCAATCAGTCGGGACCTCCCCGGTCAGCCAGGACTGCTGGTAAATGATGGAAAGTGGCTTGGTGAGCCACTTGGTGAACCCCAGCCAGCTCCTTCAGCATCCTCCAGCATCCTCTGAACACAAATTATTCTGTTAGTCTATTATTACTTATAACAAATGATGAAGAAGGAAAATAAATGAAATGTACTTCTAAGATGCACAATCTTTTCTTAGGGCTGAAAAACCACCCTGTTCATAGGTACACAAAAGAAGCCTAGATGATAGAATGTTGGGGAAAAAATGTTTTTTTTTTCCAAATTAAAGTAACTTTAAATCACTCAAATGTCAACAGACAAGTCTTTGAAAGAATGATTGATGTTACGTAACAGAGACAGTAATGTGTTTTAGTATGGCAGGGTGAGCTAAGGACAGCTTTTTTCTGCACTCAAACATCTTTGGTATAATGGGTTGAAGTCAAACACTTAATGTGAGCAAAATGTAGTTTTTATGCGTTAATAGTAACATAAATGAGGATACACAAACACACAAGTGCATCCTAGGCATTTATCAAACCCTTCTCTTCATATCTAATACTTGCCTTCACATCCCATTATGTCAAATCAGGTGCTATAGTGCTACATGATGGATATAATCTAATGTGACAGGTTACAATGTAGCACATTATTTGGAAAATTGGGAAAAAGGCAGTCGTTATGAAATTGGTTGTTAAAGATGTCCAGGTTTGTTTCTTTTGTGGTTTTTGTCCTTTTTTTTTTTTTGTTTTGTTTTGTTGGGGTTTTTTTTGTCTGCATGGGTTTTTTGGTTGGTTTTGTTGCTGTTGTTTTAACCCCTGTAGAAGATAACCCTAAACTGTCAGGTTTTATTTTAAAAGGCATAATTTATCTCTAATTTAACAACTAGGGATTTCTCCACATGCAGCAGATGTTTAAAAGGTGTAAACAATTAGAGACAGGATCACTAAGCAGAAATTTCATCTAATGAGCCAGCAAAAGGAAAACTTGTGCATGTTGCAGTGATCGTGCTTTGTCCATCTTTCACATAGAGAAACTTCAGCTAGGCTAAAGAATATCTCTGCAATTATAAAATAAGTAAATCAGACAAAACCTATGTTCAACTGCTTTGAAAGGGTACAATTACAGCTCTTGCCTTTTACCTTGTCTGACTTTTTTCCCCATTTTTAGCATTTTAGAAGCCAGAAAACATATTGGCAGCCATTAGGAATAGGAAGACACTGATAACCTTTTTCTTTCTCATTCTTGTTCTGGTATAGAGAACTCTTTGTGGCTTTTTTGGTTTTGGTTTGTTTTTTTCTTGAAGGTCTACTCCTGTTCATTTTTAAGAGGTAAATACCATCTTCAGCAACAAAAGATAAAGCTTGGAAGCAAATTTCACAGGGGTTGATGAAGCAGTTCTGCTTGGACATTAGACAACATAAGGTTTGGTGGTGGGTTTTGTAATTATTTATTTGCTGTCTTTTGATTTACTGTGTTAGCTTTGGGCTTCAGAAAGAGAGAGAGAGAGAGAGAGAGAGAGAGAGAGAGAGAGAGAGAGAGAGAGAGAGAGAGAGAAAAGATATATATCTCTTCCATCACAGTGAGGCCTGCATACTCAGGTTTTCAGTCAGCCACAGAAATGAAGCCTCTAAAGTCAGATTCCACAATGGAAATTTTACAGACAGAAAAGGAAGTAATGGATAGACTTAGACAGATCAGAATTATTTAAGAAATTATATTATTATACCTATAATGCTTTTCTACTACAGTAAAGTATTTCGATATTGAAATAACATGGGCACCACAAGAATAAGAATCAGGGGAAAAAAAAAAAAGATAGCTGAATATGTTATATGTATTAGTATTATATATTAATAAAATATAATTTTAGTACATACCTTGGTAGATTCTTCCTATATGTTTTTTTTTTTTCTTAAAAATTTGTAATGGCTTCCGCGATATAACTTGTATTATGAGATTGACAGCAACACTGGATTTAAGACTGTGAGAATATCAATATATGTATAACTTATCTTCAGCGCAACAGACACAGTATGGAACACTCAATATATGTATTGATAAAAATTTCTATAGGATATATAATTGCTGAACATTCAGAGGACCATGACTTCATTCTCTTTTGGAAGATCTCATCTGCATAAGTTTGATGAAGCAGGAGAAAGGTTGTGTAAATTTTCCACTATAAAAAATACCCCAAATGAGATTATGTATACATGCATATGTATACGTGTGTGTTAGTATGCATGTATATACACATGGAATATCTATCTTTCCATTTCAGTCATGGTAAAATGTGACAGGGTAGTATATTAGTAAGAATATTTGCATGAGTAATGCATGACTGCATTAATTGTTGGATAGGTCAAAGTTAACTAAAATAGGTATAAACTAGTTTTCCAGATTTACAGAAGTATTTGATTTGTTTTGTTTAGCCCAAAAGCAGATGTCATAACAGACACTGTCATGCATTTCTACATAGAAGTACAATGATGTCCATCATTATACATTTCTATATTTCTATCATTTATATTTTCATACATCTAATGAAGTGAAGAAGTATGCAACTATATGGGCCCAGGGGAAGACATCTTCTCATTCTCTGATCAATCTTCAGAATACTACACTGTATAAAAATTGTTCTAGTCCCTTGATTTAAGTGAGGATACAAGATGCTTTTGCTACAGCAACCTGTTAAATAAAAAGTGTAATCTCAGGATTGAGCAACATAATCTCAAAAATAGCATCTCAAAAACTGAACAAAGAACACTTGAAGTTTCTGAAGGAAAATAGCAACTGCTTGTATACAGAAGAAAGAACCACTCTGTAAACCAATGCAACTGAAAGAGATATAGATTTTCAAGTACTGTGAAAGAGGCTTCTTTCACATCATAGTTTTACATCAATGCAATCCCGCCTCTGAGGGAGAAACCTCTTATTTTATTACTTATTATTTCTATTATTATTGCAAAAAAAACCCCAAATCCCACTTATTATGCATCTTATCATAATCTGTCCTAAATTTCTATCACAGTTTAGTATCCATTCAAGCATCACAGTAGGCAAAGTGTATTATTACAACCATCAATCTTGGGCAGCATTTTGCAAAGATTCATCCATTGTTACCTTCCATCAACAGCCAAATAATCCAATATGATTAGCTCTGCATGTCCTCTCTGGAATTATCAAAATTCAGTCTTCTGGTATTAGCTAAAGCTCTGATAATTTGGATAGGAAAAAGAAAATCCAAAATGATACAAAAATCTAGTGCCAGGGTTTATCCTGGATTTATTAATTTTTAAATTTGTTATCACTTATAATTCTCAGAGATTATATGTCCCTAAAGCTAAGTTGCTTCAAAGATATGCCCAAAACTCAAGGGACTGCAAAACTTTTGTATCTAATTGTATCAGGGATTTTTATGAGGCTCATGCACATACACTTTCAGAGAAGTATAGCTGAACTCTGTGAATGTAATACTTTCAGTCTCCAAAAAGTAAAATAATACTGTCAGAATAACCCAGTGGATTTTTTAAGTTTTCTCATAACAAAACAGTAGTAAAAGAATTCCAAGGTTTTATATTTAAAAAACCCTAATCATTGTAGCTGATTCCTTTAGTAGATTGAGAAACCTCTTAAAAACAAATAGGGAAGAATTTATACCTGATCATCAGACTGACATTTCATAACAGAATAATCTTTCTTTATATTTTAGGTCATTCACAAGCTTACTGGAAAGATGTCGAATAATGTAGCAGCATGAATGTTTATATCTCTGTGAAAGACACTCACTACTGACTAACACCCCTGCATTTTCTATTACGCGATGTCTAATTAAGCCCCATGATGCCACTCTCAAATCTGACAAAGCAGAGATAATTCTTGACATTTTGAAAAACTTGGCTTATGTTCCCCTTCTTTTTACAGTGACACAAGCTGGGGCTTCAAACCGATAATGACACTGCAGCAAGTTTCTGGTTTTTTTAGTCTTTTACACACAGTAGTTTACTCAGACGGAATGGAATCACACAGACCTTTATTTGCCTTTGCAATCTGCAAGCACAGAATCACGGCAGCCAAAGACCAAATTTTGCCCTTACTTGCTTCTGTTCAACTCCTACCAAAATCAATGGAAATTATGTGTTATGCTACCCAGGGAGTGATTGGGTCTATAGCACACAGAGACAACCGCCACAGCACATATGAGGTGATAGGTCACGTCACTTCAATTGTCCCTATCTTCTTTCAGCACTAGACAAACATCAGAAGGACAAACATAAAACAGTAAAATAGCAATGGTAATACTCAGTGTCCTGGTGCTGTCCCTGTCACTGCTGCTCCTCCAATCCAGACATAATGCAGAATTTTCTCTACCACATGTGGAGCCTCACATCTACCTTTCTTGGGCAGCAGCAGGAGGCAGACCAGCAATATTTGGAGGCTGTCTTTAATTTAAGACTCATTTCTTTAACATGAAACTGTGACTTTTCAGGTGGAAGAATAAGGACAAGGGTGAAAAAGGTCCTACACATGCTTCTGAAATTATGAAAATTAACAGAGAAGAATATGCTTTCCTTTTTAAAAAAAAAAAAAAAAATCAGGTCTTTTCATTACATTTTTTGCATTACTTCAAGGATATAAATACACCCATCCATGTCCTGGTAATATCACTGTGTTCGCATTTATTTTACTATGTTCACTGTGACACTAGCCAGAGACTACCCAAGATCAGTTTCTCCATTAAAAGAAACCGTAAAAGGAACAGGTAATGACTTACACAATGTTTCCACAAATGTCTTACAGATCTTAGGGGAAAAAATAATACAACTCTACTAAAATTACAGATACCTATACAAATCTCATTAGTATATGGTTTGAGAAGGCACAATTTGCCATTTCATTTCTCAGTCAAAATGGACTTAATCTCCTAGTGTTAAGACTAATGCAAAAATCATTAATATTTTCAACTGTAAACTCCTGAGACCTGTGCACCAATAGCAAAATGTCTCGCTTTTCCACAATTTTCTTCTAGAAATTGCTTTAATACAGTTTTACAAGAAACATCATTTGTTCAGATAGTGTCCCAATTCACCCTGCAAACACAGACAACAGAACTAATTATCTTCAACCCCAACCTTTACCCAACTATATTTTTTGAAGGCAGACACCAAATTGGTGGAAAATTACATCTTACATTGGATTTCATGCTTATCACATTTTTTCCCTATCTTTCTTTCTATCTATTTGATTAAATCATTTCACATCTTTCAGAAGTCATAAGTTAGAAAGGAAAAAAAAAAATCACCATAGAAAGATTTAATGTGTATAAAGAACATCCCCATTACAGCTGTGGACTTAGCCATTTGAGCAGTCAAGTTAAAGAACACAGAGTAATCCAACTTATTCCTTAACAACAGTAGCTTCACCAGACACAATCTCCTCTCTTCCAACAAAACTTAAAGACTAGAAGAAAAAGCTATTTACAACGAGGTTGTATTTGCTTTGGTTTATTATTCTTATTACTGGAGCATTAACGTTCTAGTGAAACCAGGTGCTGGGCAGCCATAAAGGAAGAAAAGGCTCCTGACTAAGTTATATTTACATTTGAACTGGAAAAATCAGGCAGAAAGGTTGAGGAGAAACATAAGCCTAGAGCAGAAAAGTGACATATCCAAGACTACAGAGGAGTTTAGTAGTAAATTCGTAACACTATGGGTACAAGTCTTCAAACTTACATTTCAACTGCTTAGTGAGGTGGCTACATTTTTCCAAATAACTAAACTCAATCATGGAAAAGACATATTTCTCTCCTTACATTCAAGTGTCAAATAACTATCACTAAAATCAAAGACACTTGAGAAAAGGAAAGCAGAAAACTAGGAATCCAAAGAAACATTACTGATGGATAAAGACAAAAAGCGGTACAAAAAAGGAAAAATATACGTATTTCTTCTGCTTGTATTTTTTCTATTTTAAAATTAAATTCTTGAATCTTGAAAAATTCTCTGTCAGCTGTAATAAACACAGTTCATTGTGATTCCATTTCAATATGATACTTTTATTACTGTTAAGAAGCTGGATTTGGGCAGCTCACTTTATAAGAGGAAAAGTGTAAAGAAGTTCCAAACAAAAGTGTAATAAATACCTTTATTTCATGCAAATCAGTAAGGTGCAGTATATTATGTTCAGTGTTTCCTCCTGTTTTTATGTTGTGCACATAATCCTCTCACCTTTAAGGGTTCAAAGACATTTGCCACAGGACACACACATTGACAAGACAGTGTTTTATACCCTTTTGTGAGGGCACTATGCACACCCCTGCTATAGGTCTTGTTTTAGGCAGTACATTATCCTAATAATCATATTGACCAGAACAGGCATATCTATTAGCATGTATTTGTAGACTGTTAAATTCTCTACTGTAATGCAAAATAAACTACTACTCTTCATATAACTCCAAGTGGACCACAGGAACTAATGGCCTGAAAACTATAATTCACTAAGGAATGGACACAGATGAGAAGTTTTATAAATACACTAATATGGCAGATACTTCTTCAGTAAAGGTTCTGTGTGAACTGTTCAACATTGGGATTGAAGACTGAAGTTTTCTCAGAGAATTTCACAGAACTATTTTCATGGCAATAAAATACCTGAATTCAGGATTGATGCATTTCTACTTATGTGTTTTTCAGATAAAACAATTGGTAGAAAAGTTATTATTTTACTTGAAACAGATTCAAATGAACCTCTTTCTCCAGTCTTTCTTGAGTAACTCCTAACAATGACTATCTTGATTTGACAGCTTGTCTGTTTAGTAAAGCTGGATGACAGTCATCCACAAAAGCATTTGATTAGTTTGTCATTACCTGTGTATTTGTTTAGCAGATGTTTTCAAAGTACTTTGCCTCAGTACTCAGTGTAATTTGTCACCATATAATGTGAAGTGGGCAACTCTGTTGTTCAAGTTACTGCCAAGTTCTTTCAACATTTTACAGCAGTTTCTTTCATCAATGAATGTAAGTTTAGATAATCTGTAAAGTATAGTAATCAGGTTTATTCTTAAAATAGAGGGAACTCTGGGAATACCTGGAAAAGTAAGCTGCAATAAGTATTAGGTAGTAGAGTTGGAGAGGGGACATAGGAAAGTAGACATAAAACAATATTTTCAAAAGATTCCTATGTGCATTACTCATACATTAGGTCCAATGGACTGTGAATATACAGCAATCATAGCATATGTTGCATCATGTTTTACCCTAAAATTGAAAGAAAATACTATCATGATAATGAAAATATTGCAAACCAGGCAAAAGTTTGTTTGCAAAAAAGAAACACTAAATAGTCAATAGTAATAGCTTCAAAGGACGGGATAAGCACTGTCTCACTTACCAAATCAGAAACCACAGTATTATTTTGGAGTAAGCTTTTGAAAATAAGTATTACATTTAAACAGAAACTTAAAACTCAAGTGTGGCCTCATGAAACCACCACACACTTGTCTTTCTGTGTCTGTGAAGCTGTCTGTTTCATGATGGACAGCTGATGCTTCATTTTCTCCAAATCATGGAAGGCTAACTTGGAAGGATTCAATTCAAGGTAATACAGCCTTTTATTGTAGATTGGCCATTAAAATTTTTGGGCAGGTGGACTAGTTAATATAGGTAGTCTGGTAGTGTGTTACTGTAGACAGTCAAGTATCTCCCAATATATCTGGCAAGAAGAAATTCAATTACTTAGCTATTCTCTGATGTACAGCATCATGCAATAACATTCATTTTTTCTATAAGAGTTAGTGTTCTACCCTGTAACTTCTAAATATATAGTTACAGATTTTAATCTGTATAAGAATTCATTCAAGTTAAGCAAAAATGCTGTTATGATAGATCCACTTTATTTCTTTACAACAAAATTAAGATTTAAGAAAATTTCATTAACATCAATACTATACAATAGATATGCAGTTTTATACTATTGAGAAAAAGGTACTATTTTTACTAATAGCAACTATATATATATATATATATATATGGACATAAATAGTATACATTCTATTACTATGTTTGTATTTACTTGTAAAAATGTAGATGTTGGACCAGATCTTTCTAATCCCAACCACTTTATGCAGACTGGGTGATATAGTACACTGAAGTTAAGGAAAATACCAAAAGAAAAATGTGGAGCTTTGCCACAGCATTTCTTTGCTTGCTCAACTTCTGCTAGAGGAGTCCATTATAGCAGTTGGTTGTTCTAAGTCTTGGAAACAACTTACTGAGTTTGGAACAATCATACTGCTAGGAGATTACAGTGGTTTACTATCAGAGAACTTGAAATAAAATTTTAAAAATACCACTAAGCCTTTCAGTTAAATTGCAGTTTATCTTTTAGAAGTGTAGAAGCCACTGGGATTGGAACCTTCCTTTGGGACCTCTCCATGGACCATGCAATGTCACCCTCAACTGTGTCCCAGTTTCACCCTCCACTGCTCCTTGACCTGTCACAATCATCTGGCAGTGCAGAAGAAGCATCTCTTGAGTGAGAATCAGGCACAAGACAGAGTAAAACCACACTGTTCTAAATCACTACCTAATGTATAAATAAGGCCCTAAAGCAGTTAACAGTGCTTGACATGTTTACTGAACTACATTTATTTTTGTTGAAAAAGCCAGCAACTGTCATGATGAGTATACTCAGTTTGATATACAGAAAAAAAGGATTAGCATCAATCTAAGTGAAAAGAGATTTAAGCTTATGATATGTAACTTCCGTTCTAATTTTAACACATTTTCCTTGAGCTACTTCTATATTTACTATAATTTTAAAATAATTTCTTGACAAGCAATTTTCTTAAAATATAAGTGACAAATATGATTAGATTATCTGGGATATCTCTTCTGCAAAGTCCAGTGTATTCTTGGTTCACTGTAAGGATACATTGACTGAGAATATAAAATAGCTGCACAAATGTGCTGCTTTTGGATGGGATAGAGTTAATTTTCTTCATAGTAGCTAGTATGAGGCTATGTTTTGGATTTGTGCTGGAATCAGTGTTGATAATACAGGGATGTTTTAGTTCTTGCTGAGCAGTGCTTACACTAAGTCAAGGCCTTTTCTGCTTCTCACCCCACCTCACCAGCGAGTAGGATGGGGGTGCACAAGAAGCTGGGAGGGGACACAGCTGGGACAGCTGACCCCAACTGACCAAAGAGATATCCCATATCATATGATGTCATGATCAGAACATAAAGCTGGGGGAAGAAGGAAGGGGGACATTTGAAGTGATGGTGTTTGTATTCCCAAATAACTGTTACATGTGATGAAGTCCTGCTTTTCTGGAGATGGCTGAACACCTGCCTGTCAATTGGAAGGGGTGAATGAATTCCTTGTTTTGTTTTGCTTGCATGTGCCATTTTTGCTTTACTTACTAAACTGTCTTTATCTCAACCCACTAGTTTTCTCACTTTTACTTTTCCAATGCTCCCCCATGCCACTGTTGGTGAGTGAGCAAGTCGCTGTGTGGGGCTGAGCTGACGGCTGGGGTTAAACAACAACAACAAGGAAAGAAAGAAACATGTACTTTCCAGTCCCTTGCTATCACTTTGTTATCACATAAAGTGAAGCTGCATAAAAGATATGGCTATAAGATCCAATTCTTTAATGATTTCTTTCTTAATGAAATAGCTCTCAAGTTTTGTTTGAGGAGAAAGACAGCAGCCTCTACATTTGGGTAATTCCCCTTCACCCTAGCCCCCATTTAACTAATTAAATGTTCTTTAGAATTTGAAATCACTAAGTATAACAAAGCTCCTGAGAATCATAAGCAAAGTCAGGAGGACATCTCAAACACAGGAATGGTTAGTGTAGGACAGTCTAGGGAGTACATGATGCTTTCAGTATCATTTTGTACTGTACTTTAGGGCTTTAATAACCCTTCCAGCAATGTTGCACCAACTGCTAATCAATACCAATTATTTTTCTCACCACAGAAACGAGGTTTAGTTAACCCCTTGAGTGCCCCATCCTGAAATAAATGAAGGATATATTTTTTACATGGATGAAAAAAAAAAGTCCATCCACTACGATGAAATTATTCCCATAACAAAAAGTGCTTCTGTATCCGAATGTTGGATGAACATATAGTCTACTCAGTTTAAGGCCATGTTTTAAAATTATTCATTTAAATAAACAAACCAATTATTGTATTCTTCTATTAGACTAATCCTTACAATGAGAGAAGTAGGAAAGGCTTCTACCCTTGGGTGTCTCGCCCTGTTTCAGTCACAAGGGTCTTCACAGAGAAATTTTAGTAGAATAAGCCAAAAAACATAATGAAACTCACAAGAAAGAGTCTGTTCTTTCTTACTAATTACGTTTCTGAACTGCATTCAGGCTCAAACATGAGTTAAAACAGGTACAGGAACAGTTATTTTACTGCCGGGTTATGTTATTAAAAACATTTTCATTTTCCATGCAGGTCAGGAGAGATTTTACATAGAGAAAACTTTTCATTACCAAAACTGGGGGAAAAAAAAAAAAAACAAAACAAACAACAAAACCCACATCCCAAAACAATTTTTGTATGACATTCCCTTGTCTACATCTATGCATCTACATATTTTTATCATAACAGCCTAAATAAGTACTGATGTAAGTAAATCTGTTTTATTCAGCTTCATATCAGACTTAAGTTTTCAGACCAAAAATCCAAGCAGATTGGTCAAGTTTTTTTGTTTGTTTGTTTGTTTGTTTTTTCTGTAACTAGTCGGGCAGCCAGCAGAATTAGCAAATTATCTAAATATATCAAAAATCTTAAATGTTGGTGTTCAAGTTATTTCCAAGTAACTAATATAAAGGTAACATAAAAATAAGAGTATTGGAAATGAAAGGTATTAGAAAAATAGCTATTTGATAGCCTTATTGCTGCTACACATTCTCACCATCTTTATGGTAATAGAAATCTAGATTCCTCTGAAGCAAATTCAAATCTTTGGTAAGGTTCCATTAATGTTTTAGGTCTGTCTGTCTGTCTGTCTATATATATCTGTCTGTCTATCTGTAAGTATGCATGAAATGCTTAATTTCTATAGAACAGCAGATTTGTATATATTCACTCAGTACAATATACCGTCAGACAGGAATAAATTATAATACAAAATAGTTTAATTTGATAGAAGAAAAAAAGTAATGAGTCTTTAAGATCAAAATAGAGGAGCTGCTCCTATAAGGATTCACAATGACAATTCTAATAGGACTGAGAGTCAGAGAAAAAAATAACCAATGCTGTTGAATAGTTTTCTGTAATGGGTTTATCAATACATATAAGTAATGGGCTTTACATCGGTTTGTTTAAGCTAATATATCATTTAAGCGGTGTCATGACCCAGACTGGAAGCCCAGAGAATCACAATGGTTCTGTGATCCCCTCGGGTTAAATTAAGGTGAAATGACACTAAACACCGGTTAAAATGTTTTACTTGCAGTAGAGAACAATTTAAACTTGGAAAAGGATACTAAGGAATGTGGTCTCTTATAAATCTATGAGAAAGAAAATAAAGGAAAGGGAAGGAAAAGAGAGAAAGAGAGCCAAAGAAATCCAGATCACCACCGCTGGATCCAGCGTTGTCTCAGGTCTGGTAATCCTGAATGGTGAGTGCACACACAGCAAAATTTCTGTTGCCCTTTTAAGTTCATTTTATTAGCTACTAGTCTAGGAGGGGCAGGTATTCCACAAATTCATTTCCAGGAGAGACAAGGAAAAAGGTGGAGCATGGATTCCAGTCCAGTCGGTGGTGGTTGGTGTTTTTCCTCTGTTCCCAGAGATCCTATCAGTCATCCCAGAAATTATCACCTCTTATCAGTTCTTGTTACCACTTCAGTGGCGAAGGGGCATTACTCATTAGCAAGTCATTAGCAACGCATGCATAGTGTCTGGTTTGCACATTAGAGTCACAAATGGCTACATGATGGAACCAGTGATAAACATTTGGTTTAGCTCAGTCCGTGTCTCGCCTTTGAGGCTTATCTAAAGAGTTTGACAATGTGACTGCAAGGGAATGGGGGGGGGGGTTCATCCTTCGATACACTCCCGCTTCCTTGGGTGACATTCCTTAGACTAATCCAAAGGCCACAGCTTGTCCCTGAGGTTTTCTGTTTCGATGAATGTTTGCGGCATTTCTTCCTTCAGTTCCTTACAAGTGGTCTTTTTAGACAGTGAAGCTGTTTATAACCATACAGGACTATGTAATTATTCAGAATACAGTGCAATATTCCTCCACTCTCAGTACCCCATATGAAACTATCTGAAACCGTTTTCTCAACCCAGTGTGACTGAAAGCAGAGGAACAGAGGTTGTAACAAGCCATTGCCCTCTGGAGCTGCCACAGTTCTCTGCATAAGCTTGAAACACTGTTTTCATCATTAATCTTTTCTGTCTTTCATAACAAACTGTCCCATGTCATTAATACTGTTTGCCATTGACTCTTTGGGGGCTATAAGATGCTGTAATGAAGTATATTTCAAACCCACGTGAAACTTTGTTTCAGGTATTCTAGAAAAGTTTTCTTAAGGAGCATAAATTTTCTATGGTGAAAGGAATACAATCTGTACCGGATTGATAGGAATGCTTTGCCAAAAAAAATTAGGGACTGATGACAAGGGGAGGTGTATCTTGCTGGAAGTTTTTAATAAAGCTTTCTAAGGATTTTTTTTCTTGATGTTTTAATTTCTCCACTGCTTGTTCTAGGTAGTACTAGAAGGAAGACAGGACAAAGGACTTGGAATCTTACCGGCTTTTTGAAACACAGAAAATAATAATGCTATCAAACAGGATGTAAATTCCTTTTATTACTTGCTCAATCCACTGCAACCAGACACAATAACATAAAACATAATGTCTTAAAAGAAAAAAGTAAAAAGGCCCAACCAAACCACACAAAACCATTTGTCTTTGCTTTCATCATTAGTTGTCCATTGCTAAACTGAAATACCATCTTAATTCTGATACCACACAAAAAAGATGCTATATATTTAAAAATATGATGTATTCCTGTACTTGAGAATACAAAAGTACTTACAGATGGCAACAAATATGACCAATTCGTCTTTAAATCCTTCTTTTGACTCTATGAGTAAGAGAGGCCACCACCTGAGGGTCTGTTTTTTTTTTCTCTACAGAAAGCCTTTTTTCCTGTGTTCAACTTGATGTGGTGAACAAAGCATTGTAAATTCTTCCACCATGGAATGTAGTTTTGTTATTAGTTTGATGCTACTAATCCCTAACTAAAGTATCAATACTGGTATCAAAATGCCAGTGGGTATTCATAAGAGGAATTTTGTGCCTACCTGGATAATTTTTTTTTTATTTATTTAAAATACTGAGAAGTGCTGACTAGAAAGGGAAGAAAGAAACTACAGATTATTTTTCCCAGGAAAAGTTCTTAATCCAAAATTTGAGGCTGAGTGATAACTGGATACAAATCACAGGCACCTCAGTGAAAGCCCTTGCCAGAACTGATACTTGTTCTGTTCAGGATATCATTACATTTCTATCTGTACCAGAAACTGAGAGGCTGAGAGGGCACAAAAGCCACACCAAAACATAAAAATCTGGTAGGATTTTACACCAAGAAAATGAGTATTTGGAATCTGCAGATAACTTTAAAAACTATTTTACATAATATTTAAAACCTCAACTTTATTTTTTCTGAAGACCAAACAAAGCATAAAATATTAAAAGACCTTTTATTCTGGATTAAATTAGGTCTTTGTAGGTGGTTTATTGAATTAAGATCACCTTATTACTCAATATATTTTGTAAACTGAAATTGCTAGAATGGCTTGGTAGCAGAGGGAATAGGAGAAAATCCCAATGAGACAAAAAGCTTCCATCTGGATTTCATTAAGCAGTCATTTTCTTATAATTTACTCTATCATCTTAAATCATGAAAGTCATTAGATATATTATTACATAATGATAATTCTCAGAGATTATATAAAAAATGTGGTTTTAGTCAAGCATTTATTCTACCGTTGCATGGGCTAATATTTCATAAGTTAATTATCTGAACAACAACAACAAGTTATTCACTAATGAAGTTCTGCCTTGGATATGTCAGAAAATTCACTCAGTTTGAAACAATCATTGATCTAAAAGCTAATATTCACTAAAATGTAGGTGACCATAATTTTATATAGTTCTATATACAACTAGAATATGCCGCCCACCAATAAACATGTGGTGTGTATTGAAAGAAAATCCTATTCCTTGTAATTAATTATGAAAAAAATTTAAATACATATTTATAATTATAATCATGAGTCAATTTTGAGAATATTTGTTAGAACTTCAAAACCACAGTTCTACTCTGATAACAAAGGCAGCAGGCAGGAAATGTTTTTAACTGTTTGTTTGTTTGAATTGTGGCTAAAAGAAAAATTAAGAAACTTCATCTTGCATCTTTAGGCAAAGCATTATCCTGTTACCTCAAATTTCTCAGAGAAATAAAAGAATTTTAAATGGCCTGTATTTCTGAGTTTTGTCTTTACGCTAGATCACCATCTCCACATGGCAAGCTAGCCAGGACTGAATTGCTCAACCACCTTCAAATTCATGCAGCTTGGATGCCACAAAATGTTGTATTCTCTTGAGAGACTATTTCTTTGCAAAGCAGAAATAACCGTACCAATTTCATCTTTGTGAATCTTTCTGCAGTCTAGGTCTGTCTCTTCACTTTCCAGAGCTTGCACAGCAGTGTCCAGTATTGAATCACCTTCCTTGGATGTTTCATTCTAGCTTTTTTAACACAGTACCAATATGGATATACAGAGGTTAATCAGGGAGCATAGAGGGCCTAGCATAGGTATAAGCAGTGTGTTACTGGAAAGCTCTATCTGGCTTTGGAATCCTCACTTCCAAAATAGTGCTGAAAAACTGAAAAAAAGTGAAGGGGGGAAAAAGGAAAAAGCAAAAAAATTTAAAGGAATGAAGCAACAGTTTAACGCTGCTCTTAAAATGAGAGATTTAAGACAGTCTAATTTCTGTGTGAGAAGAACACATGGCAGTTTGATCATGGGCTACAGTATTCATGTGAGGAGAAGATTTCTAAGAGAATTCAGGCTGTACTTAAACAGAAGTTACAGGTTGGCAGCAGAGACAATAATGTTGTGATTGATGAATTTTACATATTGCAGCTATGATAGAAGCAGAAGCTTATTTCAGTGCTGCAAACCAACAGGTCTCTTTCTCTCCCACAGAATTAAATATTAGGCTAGGTCTTACCAATGGAGATACCAAGTTAAAACCTAACTTATCTTTACAGTCTAACATTGAAGGATTCTACAATTTCACTGAAGTATTTAGGAAGGAATATTTGTATTCTGATTGAGGAAGGGGAGAAAAAAATGCTGATAGTGAGGGGTGAATTGAGTACTTAACACTTGTTTCAGTTTACAGGTCGATTTTAATTTTGTTTAAGGGATTACAGAGAAATCTGTCAATAAGACAATTGCACAGAAAACACCTGAAGGCAGTAGAAAAGCAACTCCTATTACCTAATGTAAAAGTTCCCATGTAAATTATAATATTGAAAGCAAAATAAAGTTATATGTTGTTCAAACAGACTATCTAGACTTCCATACTCTCAGAGGCATCAAATTTCTGGCTGGTTCAAACACTTGACTTCTAGATGTCTTACAGAAAAGAGAGAAGACAATTCCGGGTACACAGGACAGATACGTAAGATCAGGCATTTGATTGCAAAAGTATGAGTGTTTCCTCAGAAAAAGCCCCCAAAAGCAGTGCCAACCAAGAGCACTTGGAATTAATATAACTTTATAATGATTTGCATATTACTCTCAAATCACCTTCACTGAAGCAGTCTAAGGCATTTGTATTACATACACACTGACAGGGCCAGTTACTTAGCAGCTGTGTTTCTCTGTGCCCATTCTTCACCCTCTGGGTTCTGAGCATAGACTGAAACCTCTCACCACTAAGCATGCTGTCACTCACATTCTCTTTGTGTGCCCCCAGCAAGAGGACAGGAGTAGTAATGTTCTCTTCTAATTCTGTTAGTAATTGTCCCCAAATAAATTAACTGCAGTGCACATTACTAGATTTCTTAAACAAAGTAGGCATTTAATATATATTGGTGCCTCAAGACAGGAACTGTACAGAAAGTAAAAGATGGGATTAAACCACAGTTTATTAGGATTTATTTTACCGATGATGCATACCTCCTTTGCATTTTTACCACACCTCAAGAACACAAAGTTTTAAACTACTATTTGAGTACACTGACATATTAATTATGTAACACTTGAAACTCAGTGACTTAAACAAAATGCATTTGCGTTGTAATTACATGACCAATTATGTTATTTTAGAAAGAAGACTGTAGAAGAAAGGATCTGAAAACACAGTATAATACAAACTTCAGAAAGTGATCATTTTGGGAGGGGTGATATTGGTGGAGATCACTAGCAAGACAATGTAAAAATCCTGAGAAGAAAAGCACTCAGGGGGTGATGGAGGTAAAAGTAAATGCTTTATAAAAAAAAAAAAAAAAAAAAAAAAAAAGTCTGAAAAGGTCTGATAGTTTTCTGGTCAAAAAAAAAGAATTTTAAAGGAAACCAATCCAATGAAATACAACATAAACTTTTAAGAGTATTTCCAGAATACATATTTAAAACCAGAATTCCATTGAAATATGTATTTCTCATGAGTTTATTTACCAATAAAAGATTTTTAAAAATGTAAAATAAAAATCCATATTGTAATTACACTGTTATTTGAATAACAATACTTATTCCCACTTTGAAAAGATTGAAAATTGCAAATGAAAACTCTGGTAAGTAGTATTTTCTTCCCAGAATCTGAAAATTTCCCTTGTATGACCACCTGAATATAATATCAATTTCCACGAAATATGGTCCTATTCAATGTAATACCAGATTTTAAAATTTGTTAGTATTAACATTGTATTTGAGGTCATTGTCAAGGTGTAGTTTGCTTAAAGATTATAATAACAACCAAACAATAGAGCTGATGACAGTTAAGGGAATAAACCTTAATTCCAATTGTCGATTTTTCTCCAAGTCCCTTTAATGTAGCTCTTCCTATGTAATTAAAAAAAAAAAAAAAATCCACATTTTTAATCTATTAGAATATGTTGTCTCTTTCAAAAAAGCAAGGAAATGGGAGGTAGGGAACTTAAAGAAAATGTATGTGATAAACAAAAATGCAGTATTTTTAAAGAACTTGGGAAGGAGGTAGAGTGAACTTACAATTTATAGCTGAAGGCTTACTATCATGTGCTTTCTAGCAAGTTTCATAGCTACCAAGTAACTGAACTACATGTTTTGATATGCTGCAGTAATAAAGCTATTACCAAGGAAACCAAACCCAATACGGTGTTTACTTTACATTGTATATTATACTTAAGCATTTGTGTAAAAAATTCACATTTACCAGCCTATTTTGATACCTGTACATTAAAAAGGATATTTTCCTTCCTGTTTCCTTGACTATCTAAATTTTTCTGGCTTTAGTGCATACATAATTTTTATTTGTATAAATGAAAACTAGTGTGTTGTATGCACAAGGAAAAATGCAACAACTTTAAAACAATATGAGATTAAAAAAAATAATTACTTATGAAATATCAATTTAAAAAAAGTTTTTCCATTCAAGCAAAGAACACAGTAATATCCAGTTAAACTGAATTACTTGCAGAATTCTCTTAATTAGTAGAAAGTCACTAGAAAAACTTTGGACCTGGTTCTAATATATTTACTTATATATAAAACCAATTCTGTCCATAAATAAAAGCAATTATTTAAAAGTCAGCATTCACCACATAATTTTTTGGCCTTCATAAAGATTAATTCCATTAAAATGTAGCACAGATGCTTTTCATGTCTGTTATTTAATGCATGTTTTAGGTGATTTATATGTTATTACTGTTTAATATTAGTGGCAGCAGGCCTGAAATTATCCTCTACTCATTTGCATATCACAGCAATTTGTAGGGTAGTAAAAACTGTGAAACTTTCAGGTAAAATAAACCATGGAAATGAAAACCATGAACACTTGAGCAGTTATTCATGTGAATTTATGGAGCTAGAAGGTAATGGTTTGCTTTTTTTTAATGAAGGTTTATGTATTGGGGTTGCATGGCAAGGTTTTGGTAGCAGGGGGGCTACAGTGGTGGCTTCTGTGAGAAGCTTCTGGAAGCTTCCCCCATGTCCGATAGAGCCAATGCCAGCCGGCTCCAAGACAGACCCACTGCTGGCCAAGGCCGAACCCATCAGCAATGGTGGTAGCGCCTCTGGGATAACATATTTAAGAAGGGGAAAAAAACCTGTGCAATGTCAGTTGGAGTGAGGAGTGAGAAGTCTGCAGAGACCAAGGTCAGTGAAGAAGGAGGGGCAGGAGGTGCTCCAGGCACAGGAGCAGAGATTCCCCTGCAGCCCGCAGTGCAGCCCATGGTGAGGCAGCTGTGCCCCTGCAGCCATGGGGGGTAACGGGGGAGCAGATCTCCACCTGCAGCCCGGGGAGGAGCCCATGCCAGAGCAGGTGGATGTGCCCAAATCAGGCTGTGACCCCATGGGAACCCCACACTGGAGCAGGCTCCCGGCAGGACCTGTGGCCTCATGGAGAGAGATGCCCACACTGGTGCAGGACTTGTGACCCCATAAGGAATACACGCTGGAGCAGTCTGCTCCTGAAGGACTGCACCCTGTGGGAGGGACCTATGTTGGAGAAGTTCATGGAGGACTGTCTCCTGTGGGAGATACTCCACACTAGGGCAGGGAAAGAGTGCGAGGAGTCTTTCCCCTAAGGAGGAAGAAGTGGCAGAGACAAAGCATGATGAACTGAGCGCAACCCCCGTTCCCTGTCCCTCTGTGTCACTGGTGGGGAGAAGGTAGAGAAAATAAGGAGTAAAGTTGTACCTGGGAAGAAGGGAGGGGTGAGGAGGAGGGTGTTTTAAGATTTGTTTTTACTTTCCCATTACTGTACTCTGATTTGATTGGCAATAAATTAAATTAATTTTTCCCCAAGTCAAGTCTTTTTGCCCATGACATTAATTGCTGAAGGAACTCTCCCTGTCCTTATCTCAACCCATGAGACTTTTGTTATATCTTCTCTCCCCTGTCCAGCTGAGGAAGGGGTGTGATAGAGTGGCTTTGGTGGTTCCTGGTGTCCATCCAGGGTCAACACACCACAGCAGGTCAAAATAGAGTTGGATATGCCTGACAGAATTCCCTTTACAATATACCCCTTCTGACAGACCGTCCTTGAGCATGCTGAAGCTGTTGCTTGTCAAGCTGCCTGAAGACAACACTTATGACTCAGTCTCAGCAATGCCAATGACACAGATATAAACTAACTTCTTTGAAGGTAATTTTAATGATATACATTGTTGATTTTTGAAGTGTATGACTGATGCTTGTCATTAGTATTCAAATTAGGCAGTGGGTAGTAGTGGGAATTTTCCTCCTATCAGAAGCTCTTGGATTCCTCATTCAGTTGGAAGAGACTGGAGGAGGGATTACAGTCCCATTGACAATCACACTGGAGACACTAGGCTCTCCAGATGGACTAAAATGAATCGATAGTAATTACATCAATAGATATTGCATAGAAAAAAAGTATATATGTAGTTGCCTTTCACTACTGTGGTTACTGTTTTTTAAAATAGCCTGGTTTAATAGAAGGCCCTCCGACTCATGTAATCTATCAAAGTACGGTAAACAGGAACGCTTAACAATTTCATTAAGTATAATAATTTTAATAGTTGTCTTTGCTGGGATTAAAGAGCTGCAGCTGTCAAACAGGAGGTGAGGATGAACGGCTGATAGAGCAATAAGAATTGAGGAAGCATGAACATTTTCCATGTTGTTTGCAGAGCTGCTAAAAATATATTAATAGAAGAGGTGTTACCTTAACTGATCCCATTTACGATGTGAGGGAAATTGCACTGCTACTGATAATCCATACTAATGTTAAGCCTTCATAAAACTATTTAAAAAAAAATCAATTACAATCTGTAACAGAAAAGACTTTGATGTGACAAAGTCATCTGTAGAGAGTCAGTTAGCCAGTCTGCCTGGGATGATATTTCCAAGAACTGTTAAAGAAAGATAAACAGTAAATATGTAAAAAATATGCTATTGTTTTGTAAATTTATTAGTGGTAGTCAAATTTAATGTTCCAGTTCTTTTCGTTTAATTAGGGGATCTGAAAAGGTTTCTTGTTTCAGATTGTTGAACTGATACACACAGGTATAGGCGCACTCCCCATTGGTCATTATATAAAAAAATACTAATGGGACAATACCTTTTACCAGCCTTGGGTGTTTCTACTCCATTCTGCATGGTTGAAACCACACTAAAACTGAGAAGTAATCTGTTTTGTTTTGGAACCATAATTACATATTGACAAGTTAAACTGTGAGACCTAAATCAAGGGGATTTGGGCTATTATGTGAGCATCCTCATGGGGCAAACCTAAAGGGACATCAATTATTTTGCCACAGCCTAACTCCTTTTCAATTTCCTTTCTTGAGTGGCATTAAATACTTGGAGAAAAGGAAGTCTAGAAATAAAAAATGCAAGACAAATGTAGCATGGATGTCAGAAAGAGTTGCTACATATAATTAAAATAGAAAGAGATATGCTCTATTAGGGAAATGCTCAATTAAAAGCATTGCTATTACTACAAAATACCTGCTCTTGCTTCTTAATTATTTTTCTTTGTTTAGGTTTTTCCCATCTTAAATAGTTTTGATTATATTTTTAAATCTCTACCAAAAACCTTAGAGAAAGATCTAATTTGCTGAACAATTACTATTCCTAAATTATTAGTCAGTGTTTTCAAATCATTCACAAGTTGATAACATGAGATTTATGAAAAACATACAGTGAAGAAAGGAATCTTTCAAAGATTTTTTTTTTTTTACTGTGATTTATATCTAAAAATTGGATTTATATATAAAAATATATTGCCCATGTTCAGGACTACTGAAATTATTCCATCTTGACATACTGCAAAACCACTCCTTAGGAGCCAATTTTTTAATTTAAAATTATGCATAACCTCCCTGTGTTCATATTGCGTTTGGCCTTTACCCATATTTTCAGTTTAATTTCAAGAAAATATCTATACAGAAGTAATAGATATCAATTATGTTATACTTAGCATTTACATGCTTCAATATATAATATTACTACCAATCTTTCGGCTTAAATTTCTAAGCAAAAAGTCAAAGAAAAATATGAAATACAACAGATGCAACAAAAGGAAAGAAAATGGAAAAATATACACCTACCTATGTATTCACAAGTGCCACAAAAATCTTTAACTTTCTGAGAAAAAGAGAAAACTTCAGTAGAAACTAGCTGTTACATAAAGAACATAAGGAAGTGCTGAAATAACTTTGGAAATTTGCATCTAATCATATGAATAACATAAAAGCGTATCATTATGTATGCTTGCACCATTTGTTCTTCTGCAATATTTGATCTTCTGCAACTAAATCTCACTAAGAAGAAACACTGTAAGCACTGTTGGGATTGCTTTTACTGAAGTCATATTAAATTTCCCTTACAAGCATAAAAGTATATTGCCCATAGTATGAAAATTCAATGCAACTACTTTTTAAGGTTAACTTTAATTCTTGTTTGAAGGTTAGGGTTTGCCTATATGGGAACATGACATCCCTGTATACATGTTTCACTGACTTGGGGTCCCTAGTCTCTATCAATGGAACATGTGAGGTGTGGTGTGTCATAGCTCATGTCTGCATTTTGATTTCTTGTAAAGCTCCATAGCAACCGAAATAGAAGCAGCTTGTTCTAGCAACAGGAGATTGCTTTCATATTTTACTAAGATTGGGTGTTCCACTTGAGTTGTATAGTAGTGGATGACTTACTGGTTTAAAAAAAAAAAAAAAAAAAAAAAATATTTACAGAGTAAAAGTTTTGAGTCTATAAACTTAGATGTATGATGTTCAGCAACCTTGGCTGATGCCCAGTAAGGTATTAGTTTCAGGAGGAAATAATCAAAAGAAGTTATATGTCTGCATATTAAATTAATAAAGTTTAGTGATAAATTTAATTTAAAAAGAAAAAGTAAGCTTAAATCTAAACCAGAGAAGAGAAAGATGAAAACAAAACAAAAAACTAAGAGAAGCAAAATGATAAAATTATAAGGTGATGGCATAATAATTATGACATTTCCCAAGGGAAAGTATGCAAAATCAAGTGGATGAATGAAAACCTTAAGGTTTCCCATATGGAATTTTTAACAAATCGTTCCTTAATGAGACTGTATTTTGATGTCTAAACCATTGTCTCCTCTCCCCAGCTATAAATAGCAAAACCAGGTTTTTGGATGATTTCGAATTCTAATCCTGACCTCCTCGGCAGGTTTCTACACTGACTGCAAAGATTTCTTTTATCCTAGAAGATATATTTTACAAAGGGAATAGTGAACATCCACAGTTTCTTTCATCCTCACTGTTACTTTTCAGTGTAGTGAAGCCCACAGAGGAGTTTGGTGTGGTTAGAACAGAAACAGTTGAAGCTGCCAAGAAAACATTTGAATTCTGTTTATCCAAACTGTTGAATGTGTGACCACCTAACAAATCATAGTCTGCCTGCAGATAGAAGGCTAGAGAGGACAGTCATTCCCCAGGCAGTACCTAGATGCTATGTACATAGGACACAAATTCTGGTTCATACCTCTTATGCCTCATGACCATTTGGATGCCTCCAACCTAGAGCCACATGAGCATATTTTTAAGGGTGTAAACTGCCTTGTAATGCCTATTGAGTTGCTGGCTCTCATTCTGGATTCTGAACCCTGCCTCTTCAGTTTGCATCCTCAAAATTTGCTATTTTATGCTTAATTCCTATCTTTAGCCAGTTCATGCAGGTTCTAAGTAATACTGTTTACTTGTTAGTTCAGTTTATTTGAGCTCTGAAATAATTTAGCCCTGCATTGGGGTCTTGCTCTGTCTCTTTGGACTGGTGCATACATATTTGCTGATGTACCTGTGGATTCTGTGGCCTAGCCTAATCATTAGCTACACTTTTGGCTGCTTCTTTCCACTGACTACCTCCTACCATTTTTCTTTAACACTCTCACTAGTGCACCAAACCTGCCTACAGACTGAATTCAGACCAAGACTAATAACTGGGCATCATCCACATGTCATAAAACTGTGGAACTGCTGTCAGTGGGTTGTCCAAGCTACGTTCTGAGAAGGCAGACTATAAAAAAACCTTTTTCTACATTTACTGCTTTTCTGCATTCAGCGAATATTGGACTGGTTCTCCCACTTACTACCTGGTTGAAAGCATTTGCTCTCTACTATACATGGCCACTTCCTTCCATTATTCTTCCTCTCTTCCACACGTAGTGAAAAACATTAACACAGGAAAATAATCCAAGAGAAGGAAAAGGATAAACTGGTACTTCTCTTAAAGCTTTTCTTTATACATTATATCTTTATGGTTATAATGTATCCAGTAGCCTCTGTAGGAACACAGAAAGCAGAGGCAGGTTCCTGTGGTAGGACAAGACTACAGCATCCCACTTCTTTCAGCGAAATCTTTCAATACTCATCTCTCTGACCCAATGAATTTTGCATTCCTCCATGAAATCTACTCTTTTGGGTGATGCTCCATTTAATAGGCTGTTATGTAAAAGCAAATATTTCTTGTTTTCTTTCCCCAGCATTCTTAATGCCTCAGCTACTTATTCAGGTCCACAGAAGCTATTTACATTTAATCTTAGAACTGGTCTTTAACTGTGAATCACAGCCTCACTGTAGAAATTTAATCTGAATCACAAATGTACAATTAAGTCTACTGACATACAAAATCTTTGTTCTGACCATTCCTAATTCCCAGTCTTAGACATACATTTCCTCAGCGTACTGACTTCTTGAATGCTGTTCTCTTGTATTATGAGCTACACAGAGATTGTGGAAAATAAATTCAGAAATTTTCAGTTTCCTCGGGCCAGGTGTATGCGTCAGCTGTTTCCTAACTCCTCAGCCGGGCATCAGCTGATCATCATCATCAAATATAGGTGCCTAAATTCTCCTTTATGTTTGTTTATTCCCAAATCAAATACCTGAAAAATCGATGTCAGTGTAACTGTTCAAAAGACGTGCTGTTTGATTCCTGTACATATGTTTTAAATGCTATTCGCAATAACTTCTTTATTCAAAACATAATTATACAGAACTTTTAAATTGAGAGTTTCATTTTGCCATTAATGAGCATGTCCAACTCCAGAGGACTTCAATACTGTAAAGAAGGACAAAATATACCCTTTAAATAATTACTTGTAAGTCACATTCATAATAAATACTGTATTTTAAAGTTTAGTTATTCACTGTCAATCAATATCAAACTTGCTTGGAAGAAAGAGATATTATGTTATTATTAATAATGTCTTGATACTGCTGTTTTTTACATTCAGTAATCACAGTTTAAACAAAACCCATAAGGGGCAATGACCTCAACTGGTTTTACAAGGCATTTTTACTCAAATTCGGAAAACATGAAGCAAAAATCTCTCATGCTGATACATAGATACTGTAATTGGGACAATTATACTGTGTTTAATGTAAACTTTTGACTGAAGCACAAATCTTCCATATGATTTCAGCGTTCAAATCTATGGTTTTAAATTAGGCAGAAATGATTTTGAGTGATGGCTCCTCTTAACATCAGGAGAGTGCTTACCTCTCTCGCTTTACTTTGTACATGGCAGGCCTCCAAAACTCCTACTGTTAAATCTGAATTAAGTAGCCTTAATACGTATAATATTTAACATTTTCAGAAGCTATGCATTAAGTCTGTAGACTAAAACTTCTAGTTAAGGAATGAATCCAACACTTCAGGGCTTTATACGCATTTCTTTATCTTTAATTCCTCTTGCCAAGTGGATATTTAAGTGCAAACTGTATAAAAATTCACATCACCTGGATCTGTTTCTGCAAGATTAGTGGAGTAACATCTTACTCTGAAACTGATCTTTTTCTTCCACAGCTTTTTTGTATCTGAACTCTAAGGCTTGTATTAAATATGAAGTAGGAATAATGAGTTTTAATTTTTAAATATATTAAGTACCCTGAACAAGCTGGTTAAGAATTGTAGAGTGACTTTGTCACCAAAAAAGATCTTAGTAAATTCAGTAAAGTGCCACATTAGTTTTCTATAGGCATGATTATATATATTTGCTATGTTATCAGTTTCTGAGAATGTATTCATACCTTGAAAATGAATTTTTTCTGAACAATATTAAATGCAAAATCAGTGAATGAAGTCCTATTTATCCACCCAGCATCCTGCCACTACACTGCTAACCCTTCATGTACTACTCTGCCAAGGTGTTTACATATTCTGAATATGTGCAACATTTAACAATAATGTTGTTAATAAGAGTTTCTTGCCTAAGTGTATCCCAAAAAAAGTGGATTATTTCCTTCCCTAATACTATTAAAAGATCATGGTATAATAGAGGTATCAATGTAGATTCAATATAACGGCCATTTCTTGTAATTCATTTATTCACATTTCTCAACATGAATTTACATTCCATTCTACAGTTTTAGTTTGCAATCAAAATTACATTAATTAAATCTTTAAAAAACAACTATCAACAACAACAGCATGTTTATTTAATAGAGGACGTAACAAGATATATGTAGTTTCATCTCATCTGAGAAAACTGATAATGTGTGATAATCTGGGTCACAGCCCATCACTTTTTGCCCTTTACCCATATCTTCTTTCAGGACTGATGTTTCTACTGTTGACACTAGTAAGTGTCTGGCAGACCTGGAACTACTGCATCAGTGCTTTATGATAGCTTATACTTCAGTTGGCATATCAGTGTGATTTTGCTTCTATTAATATCTCTCTTTTTGTCAGATTGTGTTAGCATTGTAGAAAAAATAATGAGACACAGTCCCTGGTCTATATATACTTACGAAAGTATTCACGAAGTAAATGGCAATCTCAAAATCTGTACCTAAAACTGTATGCATAATCTGGTCTAAATTAACTGTCACTTGTACAAGTGGACCAAAGATGAAAAAAGATAGGAAAAAACTTTCTATTCTGCTTTAGATCAAAAGTGATGGAGAAGGGCAGACAAAAGCTAAGTGGACTGATAAAATATTCTGTCCCACGGACCATTGTAAAGGGATCAAATACCCCCCTGAATACTATAAAAGACTACTACATATTTTAATAGTGTCCAAAGTAAGGATGATGAAAAAACCCAGTTAAAATCCCAGTGTACAGTAACAGCAAAATAAATAAAACCTTGCAATCTGTGGGCTGAACAGCTGTTAATGACAGTTCAAAGGAAACTGAAAGGTCATATGTTGTCAGCTCTCTTATAAAATAACCAGGCTTTGACTTTAGTAGTGTGGTGAGCTGACCTTTGCTGGCCACCAGGTGCCCACCAAGCCACTCTATCACTCCCCCTGCCTCAACAGGTCAGGGAAAAAATACAAGGAAAAGCTTGGGGGTCAAGATAACGACACGGAGATTACTTATCAATTACTGTCACAGGCAAACCAGACTCAATTTAGGGAAATTAATTTAATTTATTGCCAGTTAAACAGGGTAGGGTAATGAGAAATAAGAACAAATCTAAAAACATCTTCTTCCCACCCTCCCTTATTCCCAGGCTCAGCTTTACTCTGGACTTCTCTACCTTCCCCCACCGAGTGGTGCAAGAAGAAGGAGAATGGGGCTTGCAGTAAGTTTGTCACACTTTGTATCTGTCACTCCTTCCTCCTCACACTGTTCCCCTGCTCCAGCATAGGGTCCTTCCCATGGGAGACAGTCCTTCACAAACTGCTCCAGCATGGGTCCCTTCCACGGGGTGCAGTCTTTCAGGAATGGACATGAAGGGATCCCCCACAGGATCACAGCTCCTGCCAGGAGCCCATTTCAGCATGGGGGTTCTGCAGGACTCAGCTTTCTTCAGGGCACCTCCATCTGCTCTGGTGTGGGCTCCTCCCCGGGCTGCAGGTGGAGATCTGCTCCCCCGTTACCCTCCATGGCTGCAGGGGCACAGCTGCCTCACCATGGGCTGCACCGCGGGCTGCAGGGGAATCTCTGCTCCCGTGCCTGGAGCACCTCCTGCCCCTCCTTCTTCACTGACCTTGGTGTCTGCAGGGTTGTTTATCTCATATTTTCTCACTCCTCTCTCCCAGGGGCTGCTGTGCAGCATTTTTTATCCTTCCTTTAATATGTTATCACAGAGGAACTACTAAAGTCACTGATTGGCTCAGATTTAGCCAGCAGCAGATCTCTCTTGGAGCCAGCTGCAACTGGCTTTGCCTGACATGGGGGCAGCCTCTGGCATCTTCTCATAGAAGCCACCTCTGCAGCCCCCCACACTAGAGAACCTTTCCACATAACCCAATACAAGTAGTTGAAAGGATATTGTGTGATAACAAATTTCATAGGAAGTGGTGAAGATATGGAAGAGTGTTTCTATATTAAAGATCACCCTATGAACAAAATTTTAAGGTCCTCCCACAGTACAATTTATTGTCCCACAGTACAATTTTTGTACACTATATATTAGAAAGTAAAATGGCATTTCTCACTATTTACTCTCAAACAGGATTACAACACATGCCACACTACCTGCTATTCTCTCTAAGCAATACCTTAAAGCAAACTGGGAAAGCAAAATATTCTTAATGCTGAAGACTATCTTAATACCCATTTTCCATGTAACTGCTGTCATCCTAACAACATATTTCCAGCTGTGAGAACACAGATAGCTTCCTGCAGAGCTTCTAATCTCAGGGCCATTTTGCAGAACAGCCAGGAGGATGTGCTAGCGTAATGAGAAAGCTGGTAACTACTGCCTAGAGATATAACATTTCGTGTCTGCTCACTTCTCAAGCTCTGTTGGCTTGAAACAAGGATCCTAGCTTGGCTCCTAAATCTTTCCTTCCCTAGATAGCAACACATTATTCTCACACCAGATAGCTTAACTTACTGGCTGCCTACAGAACCCTTGAGATCCCTTTTAATTATATACAAAACTAACACAAAAGGTCCATAAAACACTTCCAAGTCAGTCAAGACTGCTAACTACTTGGATGTGAAGTGAACATGCTTATGTTTGGATTAAGTTGGTACTTATGTTTACACTGCAAGTGAACACAAAATATGCCAAAGATCAAGGCGACTACTATGTACTAAGTTGTACAGTAGAACTCAAAGTTAGTGTCCCAGATTTGTTTCATTTAAAAGACAACATAGAGTTATTTTGGGGAAAAGATTCTAAAGTACATAAAGAAAGGATGCTATTTCAGTACTTTTTTTCCCCACAATAAGTTTAAAAAAATCTTCTTTTTGCTTGACATAATTTCCCTGTGGCATTGTGCCACCTCCACATAGCCATCCATAACTCTTCTCCTGCTTGAAACAATCTTCAACATGCCACTCTTGTTAATGACTGAGATACCCCCTGATGGTGCTTAACATTTAATAGTGCTAGAGCTCCACGTTTGCCCAAACAACCTTTTCCATTTACCTTACCTCAAAGGCGTTCTAATTTTTCTTCAGAGACAGAAATCCTTTAAGTCCATTGTATCCTTAGGCTACAAATTTACTGAGATTTAGGTTTCCAATAAGAGCGCCGAGATGAATGCCACCTTCTCATTTATGAATCAATTTTTGCCCATCGGCTTTTCAGTGTTATTACTTTTTATTTTATTTTACACTCAAAGGAGAGAACCTCAGGAATACATACATACACACACAATGCTGGGGAAAAAAAGAGGACAAACTATAAACTTAAAATCAGAACCGAATAAAACATATGACACCTTCTCCTCAATATATCCTAAATACAGAAATCTCACATAATATGGAGACTTTCTCATCATTAGGACTCTTGTTTTGATCCTCAGCACTTACTACAAAGGCAAGCATGCTATTTCTTAGCATCATGTTTCTATATAATACTCATGAGAGGTTAAAGAAGCACTTTTCTTTTCATGCACCACATTTCAAGTGACACTCTCATCCATCTTCAGTGGTTAGCACGTTTTTGGTCTCAGTGAAGACAACACTGCAACATTTTGTGAAATTCTGTAAAGAAGTAGCACATGAAAAAAATGTATTTGCCTGCACTAAGTGAAAATCCAGTGCTCCTCCTTTTAGATAAATTTCAAACAGATGAAACAATAAATTGAAAGGTTTAGAAAGCTTAGTTTCAAGAATCATGATTTTCAGATTGCTGACTTCTAAATTCTATTTTATTTTAATAGTGTTTTGACTGAAATGAATATAGAAATTCATGTAAAGCCCAACAGGCTAAGCAATTCTAATTAGGGAATTATGTGGTCATGGTCATGTATCAGGTCTAGATAAACTATAATCCAATTTTAACTGCTTGCTGGGAGACAGATACTATTCTTGCTGTATGGCTCAGAATTCATCCCATTTGAGGAATAACATGAAGATCAAAAGATGGAATTAATCTTCTGTCAGAACTCTCCTTGGCTACAAAACACCCTCTGTAAAAATGGAATTGCGATACGAACCAGGCAACAAGTTTTCCAAATCCTGACTGCATGAGCAAATTGGAATTCCAACTGCATTTATGACATCTGTAATATTACCTTTAGTTATATCGTCATATCATAAGAAATAATTTAACAACAGGAATAGGTTCAGTTGATGGGAAGGGAGGTATCTTGAGAGTTCATAAACTACCTAGAAAGCTCAAACAACTGATAGAATCTTTCTGGAAGTGTGGCATTTGGGAATTTACCTCTGAAGATTTTTCTGGAGAGACAGAAAACATCTTCCAGGTTAGCTAAACTATGTTATTAATAAAAACAATGATATGGAGTTCAATATCATCTATAAAGGATATGCTTAAAGGATATTTCTGATCAATGGATGCCTAGGTCCCAAGAGACTCCACATAAAAAATGAGACACTGACCCATAGGACATACTATAACATAACGAGTCAAGGCTCTCACTTAACATCACAGAACCTGGTACCCTGGCCAGACTGCTACATGTATATCTTATTCTCTGGGTTGGGGTTTTTTTTCATGTCTTTATTCTGCTCACTATATTCTACATCTGGATTTCCAGTTGCACAGACAGAAGGTGGAAGTGATGTAATCAGTCATGGGCTTAGACTCCTAATATGCCTTGTAGTCAGATTAGGAAAAAGAAAGAGGAAAAAAAAAATCCAAGAAAACTAAACTAAAACAAAACAAAAAACCTCTCACGGGTGCTATTGCTTGCTTTTGGAGAACAGGTCTTGCATAGCAAACATCAGGAAAAGCCATTTTCAAAGGTTATCTGAACTCATGTTAAATAGTTGACTACTCAACCAAGCGAAAAATAGATCCAAAGGATGAAATAATAAAGCACTAGGGACAAAAGATCCACACACTATTTAGCAGAGAATGAGTCTCTCTATAATGGAAACATAAGCAGTGTCTCTTACAGTACTTTGAAAAAAATGATTGGGAGAAAAGACTTGTGAAACATCAACGTATTCTGTGACAGCTGTTTACAGTTTTTCCTTTTAAACTGTTCACAGCTGTATGTCAGGGCAGTAATCTTAGGAAAAAAATAAGTATCTAAAGGCTTTTCCAGATACAGACATGCAATAAAAATATACTCACCTGGAAACGAATTATAATGGTATTGCTGGGTTAAAAAAAAAAGTGTTCTGCAATGTGAATTGAAATATTCTAACCCCTGAGTTTCCTAAAATGCATTTTTCAGATTTAGATCTACATTATTTAGTATTCAGAATTTATATTCATATTTTCTGGATAAGCCATTCTGAATGGCAACGTATTATAGTTGAGAGGGGAAGGAAGAAAAGACAATACAGCACAGAACATCTGCAATTTCTCCTGCTCTATTTTAAGGAAAAAAAAAAAAAAAAAACACAAATATGGAAACCCAATATTTTTTGTTCTGATGAAGCAAGAAAGTGAGATTCTTACAGTAATGTGTTTAAGATAAAGCTAGATCCCAATCCCAAAAGGAGCACTACTACACATTTCAGACATATCTTAATTTTGGTTTATGACAGTACTGTAGGTCTTCTATTTCTATTTATAGCTGTTGTTTTTTAAGAACTGAAAGGGAAAATATCATTTAAAAATTAATATGAATATTGCAAAGCATTGTTGTTATACTCTATCAGTGTGTAAACCAGTCTTCAAAATCCCTGGGAAGCAGTGTAAATGAGGTGAGTGATAGCACAGCACAGGTCATTTCAAACCTGTAAAACCTTCTGTTGTGCAAAGCAGATTGGCAAATGTTACGGTTTTGTTTCCTAGGATCCCTTTTACTTATATGGAAAGCAAAACCTTACACTATCGCAGTGTTTCATCTGAATAGTATGGTTACATCCCTTGTAAGGAGCTGAAATGTCAGACTGACTTAAGAGTCTCTCTAGCTTCTTCATGTAAGAAAACAGGAAAATGATCTCTGCTTAATAGATTCTAGTTTCTTGCTGCTATGTCTCCCTACTGACCCTAACTCAGATGAGACATGACTTAGTATCTTTGGCTTTATAACTCCAATAATATTCTTGTATGTCACTAAAGAAGCTTGCCTTCCTAGATGGGAAACAGAATAATGCAGCTCTTTTAGAAGAAAGCTTGCTGTTCCACATGGAAATATTTTGTTGAGGAAGCAAAGGCTTGAACAAAACCTCGGATGGAGGCAGAAGGAGAACAGTACTTCTTTTAGCATAGGTCCTGTTCTGAAATTTTATACTTATAAGAGTTGCCTTAGTGACATGACAGGATCTTTCTCTGAAATGCAAATATATATATTCAAAACAGTTTCTCAAAACTTCATTATGTATAATTAAGAGGAGTTATGACAACTTCTGACAAAATTACTCACATATATCTGTATGGTAATATCACAGAGTTAGTATCTGACAAATTTCTCTTACATGTGAGTATGGACTAGATAGAGTAGAGCATCCTCAGGATGATAAAATAGAAACTGTGACAGTGGAAAGCTAGAGATTAAAACAATATAGGATAGATTAAAAACTGGCCATAACATTTTAACTGGGATCTTCACTAGTGAGGATGAATATTTATTGAACAATATTTTTCTTCAAATTCTGAGGCTGTTTTCCTAGGCAATAAGTTTAAACTACAATTTTCGGTGGGTTGACCATGGCAGGCTGCCAGATGCTCACCCAAGCACTCTCTCATTCCCTCTCCTCAACAGCATAGGAGCGAAAATAAGATAGAAATGCTTGTGGCTTAAGATAAAGATGAAAAGGCTGCTTAACAGTTACCACCACGGGCAAAAAAGGCTTGACTTGGGGAAAATTATTTTAATTTATTGCCAACTAAAATAGAGCTGGATGGTGAGAAACAAAAAAATAAAGCAACACTTTCCCCTCACTCCCCCTTTTTCCAGGCTCTTCACTCCTTCATTCCTGATGCATGGATAAACCTGCTCTGGTGTGGTCTTCTCCAGAGGCTGCAGGGGAATCTCTGCTCCCATTCCCGAGATGGAATTCATATATGAAGTTATTGCTACAAAAGTAGATTGAGGACATACAGTTGAAACCAAACCCAAGACAAATCTGTCTATCTTAATATTACTGCAAGTTTAATGGCTGTTTTATAGCTTAAGCCAATAGGGTTAAACGTCTGCTCATGAAATATAATACAAAGACATTCATGTGTCACCTGTAGTTTGCATCACAAATTAATTTTTTGCAAATGAAGTAGCATAGGAAAAAGAACATGCATTTTAAAACCCTTAACCTGAATGCTGAAAAATCTCATATGTCCTCCTGAATCTCTATGAATTTTGGGGGTTTAGCATGTCTAGATTTTAAAGTTTTTAAGTCTTAGAGTAAAATGAATGTGAAGTTCTTGCTTATCATTTTATCATTAATAAAGCAAACTGTCAGAACCACAGAAAAGCTGAGGTTGGAAGGGATCTCTGAAGATCATCTAGTCCAGCCTCCCTGCTCAGAGAAAGATCTACTAAAGCAGCTTGTCCAGGACTGCATCCAGCTGGGTTTTGAATACCTCCAAAGATGGAGACTTCACCACCTCTGGGCAACCTGTTTTAGTGTTCAACCACCCTCACAATAAAGTTGGGGATTACCTATAAGTGGAATTAGCTATATTTCAATTTGTGTATCTTGTCCTGTTACTGTGTGCCGCTAAGAGGAGTCTGTCTCCATGTTCTTCATTCTCACCCCTCAGGTGTTTATATAAATAAGTAAATACCCTTGTTGAGCCTTCCTGAGGATAAATAATCCCAGATCTCTCAGCTTTCCTCATATGTCAAGTGCTCCAATCCCTCTTCCTCACTTCTCGCTGCAAGGAAACTTTTTTTACCCTTTATTAAGTACATTTTACCTGAGGTGCCCCCACTCTGTCTGAGGGGCCGAGCCGTGCCCTGCGGTGGGTTGATTGAGCCGGCTGGAACTGCCTGTGTCCAGCACAGGGCAGCCCCGGCCTCTCCGCACAGAGGCTGCCCCTGCAGCTCCCCCCATGCCTGGGCACCTACAACAAATACATCTCTATATAATCCTGAAAACCATATCCAATATATTTATTTTTTAAAAAACAGGGGAGGGTGTAAAAATATTAAGTGAATAAGGTTGAAAAATAAAAGAGTATTTAGAAAAATAAAATGTGCTCACTTGTTTCATAGCATAGAGTCAGGCTTAGTAATGAGACAGACACTTTTTCTATGTAGCTGTAGAGAATTTTTTGTATATTGTTCTGATATAGTCAAGATTAAACATGAAAAATTAAATATTTTTCTTTTTAAAATCTAGTGGAAATACTTGAGCCAGAAACATTAAAAAAAGTTCAGGGTACAATCACACAAACAATTTAAGGCCATGATTTATGTAGCAGGTTCAGAGTGATAATGAGCAAAACTGCTAATCAGTGCCCACAGATATTAGACAATAAATTCAATAGGTTGAAAGGGGTATTTGTAGTGCAGGAAATGTTAGTCTAATGATTGAATTAATCTTAACACAGAGAAATTCTTGCATGCCAACTTTGTTTACCACATAACATGTTAATGAAGATAAAACAGGTAGATCTTTATCCATATGAATTAAAAGTGTTATTTGAGAAGAGCATTAAGTGTTAAAGTTTTGTTAGAGACACATGAAAAGATTTGAGCAAACAGGAGACAGCAATAGATAAGGTATTCATTCTTTATCACACTTCCTATGGCTGAATAGAAATTATTTTATTACTACAGTGTATCAAAGAACCTACTATGCAAAACAGATCTAGAAATAACCAAAGTGCTTCATAATTAGCTGATCATTCCCGTGCTTCCTAAAACCATATTTGTTGGGTAAGGAGGAAAATCCATGTATGTCTGTGCACACATGGCTGGAAGTTTACATCTCTGTGCTAATTAACTTTTTGTTCTTGATCATCAAACAAATGCGTTTACAATGATAACTAAGGACAACTTCCCTCAAATGTCTTGCCTGAAAAGGCAGCACCTTGAAAAAAGAAACAACAAACAAAACTCAAACAATGAAAATCATTGCTTTTCTCTCCTTTAAAAATGTCCAGTTACTATTATGGTGCATAACCAACTGTTAGAGTAGAAAACACTATTTTCAAGGTTCTTGTAGTCTGATGCTTTAATACACAGATCAGTTGCCTAGTCTGACAAACCTTTTATAAAGCAGTTTGTCAGCAAAGCTGATACTCAACTACAGAAAGAAGCTCAACATTATTTGCAATTATTTGTTTTAATTTTATTAATTGGTCATCTCTCAGCTACTTTAAACGGGGACTTCACTGAAGTATCATCCAGAGACAATTAGCTACACAAATCCACCCTTTTTCGATTGTGACTGCCCAATTCAAATGATCAAAGCTGTGGAATAAACCTCATCAAAACAAAAACACTGTTAATGACTTAGGTACTTTAGTCATCTGTTCCAGTGGAAAAGAGATTTGCATGTTTTCATCCAGTAAAATAATTTAAATGATCCAGTTATTTATGGAAAAAACAAAACAAAACAAAACAAAACAAAAAACAACCAACAAAACCCAAAACAACAAATCACAAAAGCATCAGCATTTTGTCATCTTTACCATATTTTCCTAAAGCTGAATATACCACTGTTTGCCTGCCATGTTAAAGAGATTCATTTGCATGCAACATATACTTTAGTTTCAGATGCACTGAACAGATGTATAGAAATTATACATATTTGAGGAAGTAATACCATATATGATATAAAAAAGAAAAGAAAAAAAAAAAACAAAAAACCAAACCAAACCTTGTTCTTATGCTACTGCTAGTGTTAGCAGAGATGTGCTTTATGCAGGTATCTCCTCAATACATTTTGGAGGTCAGTGCTATCTGCTCTTAAGCATGACATCTGGCACCATGAGAGTTTAACACCACTGGCTAGTCTAGACATGCTCCTCAGATCTCATAGCCTCAACATAATTATACAGATTTTAATGGGCAACCAGGGTAGAAAAGTAGAACACTGCTGTCAGTGAACTGCCAGATTTATGAGATGCCATATACCTTGCAGCAGAATACAACACTGAGTAGGCTGGCATCTTGTGATAGGCAAACATTTGACAAGACCAAAAAAGGAAGGAGGCTGAATTAAGCAATATGACACTCATCTTTTCCCTGAACTAAGTGGTCTCTCAATTTGGGTTGTTTTCCAGTTTGCTCTAGAATTTTGCAGTCTTTTGAGGACAAGCATTCTTCCCTTCAAGTTTGTACAGTTGACAGAATGATTCATGGTCATTTTTGAGCCATAAATAAAACAGCTTTCTGACTTTTGAGCAGCACAAAGCTGTTCTAAAATGTTTCAATGTACATGGAAGCATTACCTACACCAATGTTAGTTCCCTGGCACTCCATTTTTCATATGCCATGCTTACACTGTTGTGCATAATCTATCCAGCTGGCAGTTTACCTGACATCTTCCAAGCCATTCCCTTCTCTGCCTCTCCAGTAACACCTGTCTAATCGCTCTCCTTTTCTTTCCCTGCACTTGTGCAACAGAGTAGGCAATATCAACACTCACTGCTAGACCTGCCTCATTGAAAAATACACTCTATCTTATCACCAACCCAAACATATTGATTTCAAAACGAAAGACATGAGATACAGACAGACATCAAAATACAGTGCTACCAGGATTTATTCTTTTAGTGTGTGAAGATGCACAGCAGTTGAACAAAATTAGCCAGTAGAATATACTTCTAGCCAAACAAGCAGGCAAGAGAGACATACAGACTTGTATGCCACAGAAAATGTTCCTTCAAAAATAAAAGACTGTGATGAGTCTTTTTTGCACTAAAATATCTTCCAAAGGATCAAATTGTTATTTCTTAGTTTCTTTAACTTTTATTATGCTTATATATTTTTAAAATTTATTTATTCATGTATGTTCTTGTGGAACCAGCTGATCACCCTTAAGTCCAAAAGTGAATAAAACATGCGAAGTACTTTATTATTTGGACATTCTAGGATTCTTCATTATTTTTTGATTAGCCAGACTTCTTTCAAGGTATAAATTATTTGTAATAATGTTGTCATTGTTTTCAAAATAACATGGATGAACTCAGAAGTGTCTCTAAAGTTGTCTTTTTCATCCTATTCCCCTCTTTTGACATGACCTTTTACCGTTAACACAGAGAGAAGCTCAGAAAAGCTATCTGACTTTCAGGATAGAAAGTGAGTATTGATACATTTTTTTAAGTATTTTGTTTTGTTGGGAGGCATGACATCATAGGCTAGAGACTTAAGCGTGAACTGGACAAGTATCCTGTGCCTAACACATCAGTCCATATATTCAGAAATAGAGCTTGTGTGTATAGGCTCCTAGCTAGAATTTACTGAAAATGTGACCAGAAGAGTCTGATTAATCTGCACAGAGTATCAAAAGAACATAGCCACTGAGGTATCTGACTATTTTTCACTATGTCCATTTTTAAGATCAGTCATGTTACCTCTTTAAATGCTGAAGGGAAGTTGTGTACCCAAAGGTCAGTATCATTAGTAAGCATCTAGATTATCTGAACATCTCTGTACCTTAGTTGAACATGTTATATCTATGCATGTCAATATGCATAGATATGCATATATTTTTTACAGCTGGCACAGTGACCTATATTCATCTATGACATATGTTAGATATTTTCACTCTTCTGCAAAAAGTATCATTAATATGTCTCCAAACAATGTAGTTGCTCATGCAACTAGAGATTTATATTATTAACTGTCTATTTACAACTGAAAATATATGATTTTCATTCATAATGAAGCAACAAAGGACAGGTATGTATAGTACTAAAAAAAATTAGACCTGGGATAATGGCACAAAACAAGTACCTCATACTATTCCTTCCATTTCTCATAAAAGGAAATATATAAACTGTGAAACTGTCATTCAAACAACTAATTCACTGTGGTGGAGATGATTATTTTTGAGTCATTTGATTCTTCTTCTGAATGATCCAAGGAATCTGCAGTTAAATCAGCTGAAAAAGGCAGCAGTGCAAAGAAATTTTTGATTACACTTTTAATTTCAGAAGCTAACCTACAAATGACTTTAAAATTGCTGGTAACACTACAGTACTACTAACCACCTACACATTTTTATTGAAAGACTGTAGCTATAATCCATTAGTTAATGACTATGCTGTGCTTGCCAGATCACATTCACACTCACAACAACTAGTAAGTGGCTGGGTTTCAAGGGCCTTGCAATAACACTACCAATTAAAACCAGCCTCTTCTGTTACATTTTCAGAAAACCAATATATTAAAAAAAAAGAAAAAAAAAAAAACACAAAAAAAACCCCAACAAAAACAACCAAATCCCCCAAACACCTAAATTGTATTGGCTTATCTCCTGAAAAGAAAATCTATTTTGTATGCCTTTGCCATGTTACAGTATAAATCTTTGGCAACATTGAAATATGTGCTTGCATATTTTAAGTATATTTTAATTTGCAACAACTTACGTGTTTTGACTAACAAATTGCTTTCCCTTAAATTCAGTAATTGACCACTGCTCTTTAGCAGAAAATGATTTGTTAATATTCAGTAAAAGCTAAACATCAAACCTGGTCAATTATTCCATCACACTGTAATGTCAGTCATATATACATTTTATATAAGCAAAAATGAAGGACATGTAAAGTGATATGCATATCATGAGGATTTTTGGATAAAAAACCATGCAATGATTATAAAGTTGAGAAAGTTTTAATTTTTTTCCAGTTATTTTAGGTGGATGAATAATTTATAACTGATGCTTTTACTCGATATAAAAGTATGTCTTCAATAGCCATCTCCATGATATTTTTCTATATATGCAGCTATGCAATTAACTTCTTCAGTACTGTTTAGTAAGGATAAAGTAAAATAAATAAGTTATTGAATCTCTGTGAACGAACTTAAACACTTTCTTTAAGTCCTGAAGACAACACAGATCTAATCTAAAAGAGTAATTGGGCATATCACCAAGAGAGCAAAAAGAATCTCTCTCCTAAATGATAGGCACATAGAATTTAATTTCAAGTTTTATATTGAAAATGACATTTTGGTGGGTTTTTCAGAGTAAAGAACTTTAAAATTGCCATAAATATGCTGGGAATACTTAAGCATGCAGTATTTGGATAGTAGTTAAGTAATATAAATTTCTTTAAAATGATAGGTCAGTTGGCCCATGGAGAAAGAAATACATATACTAAAGAGTATGTCTACATTAACTTTCAGGAGTGTACTTCTGACATGAATCTCCTAGTCATGTTCTCTTGACGCACTTGGGTTCTGGACCACAAGGATGGGATTCCTTTTGGTTGAAATGAAACTAGAATTATTCTCCATTAACTAATGGACATTCAGTCAATGGGACCATGTAAATCCAGAGTAAACACTACAGAAGTGCATACAGTAAACGTTGTGTCCTTAGCACCAGCTGCTTCACATTCACTCCTACTGTGTTGTGTATTTTTTGTTAGTGTAGTTATAACCACACTGATTAAGGTATAAAAATAATACATAGGTATATGCAATAAATCTTTCTTCCTACTTTCTCACAAAGATGACCAGATGTTACTAAAGAAAGAATAACATTATTAAAAATTTTGTGGTGATGTAACATGTGTTTTGTATCAAAAATATTTTTGCTAAAGTTGAAAAATGTTCTAATCTTCCTGAAGACATAACATATTATTTATGTCTTTATTTGTATATTTCATTGATTGCAGATGGGAAAAAACAAGGTTTCAGGCTATGGTAAAGATTTCTCTTCCCTTGCTAAAGGTAAAAATGCCCTAAGTTTGGTTGCTTATAATTTTACCAAATCTGGATGACTTTTCTCCAGAAGACATGCCTTCACCTTGCAACCAAAGAATAAACAAATGTAACATGCTGTGCATGATGAACAGAGTAAGAATTATTATTTTCATTCTCCCTATTTATCTTCTTTTAAGATGTCTTTACCTGGATCATTATGAAAGAGGATAAAGCTTTAGACTACGAAAAGATTCAACTGTTATTCCCATTTCTATAAGGTTTACTTATATATGTTTTAGACTGTAAACATAATTTCTTATTTGTTTTCAATATACTTAATTCATCTTTCCTCCCCCTTCTCCTCTTGTTTAAGACAAATAGATCAAGTTCATGCACAGAAACATAAACCATTCCTTGGGAAGGCAAATCTTTGATAACTTATTCAGGGAACCTCCCTTCACATGCATGGATTTCTCAGACATACAACAAAGAAGCAGACATAAAATCTGAGAAAAACAAAACCACAAAGCCACAGAATAAGCCTAACAAACAAAATGAACAACTACTCTCTGGACAAGACTAGGTCAAATCTGGAGACATTGATATATAAGGGTAGTTCGTAAGATGACACACTTTCTACCAAAGGACTAGATTTCCTTCTTGGAAAGCAAAAGCTTATCAAGCTATTTGTTTTAAGCAAGGAACTCAATATCCTGTGACTGGACTCCAGAATGTAACATATGGACATTCTTAAAGAGACAGACAAAATACAAACTTTTCACTTCAAGACATGCTATTTTTCAAAATGGCATGAGATTCACACTACTTACCAGCCAATATCTGATTGTTGATTGGAGAAAGGAAAACTGATTAGAGAACAAAAACTTTATTAGAAATCTTTCTTTAGAACTGTTCTTTAAAAGATAGGATGTTTTAACCTCAGCTACACCAAAAAAAGAGGAAGAGGAAGGTATGCAAATTTTTATTTGTATTCAATAACTACTGGAAAAACAAGGCAAGAAACTAAAAAAATGCCTTTTTCATTTGAAAAATGTCATGTGCAGGTCGTAAGAAAGACTGTTAAATGTCCCAAAAGATAAGAGCAACAAGAACTGCTGAGATTCATTCTCACACAAAAGGTTGCATTTGTTGGAACCAGCTAAATTTAGGTATCTAAGCTGTGCTTATACACAGTAGCAATCGGGTCAATATAGTTTGGAAAAATATGCTTCTCACATTAGACACACATTTAGTAACTAAATAGGTCTCTTGCCTCTGTGATATTGACTAGGTCTCCGCTGACTACAACTGGAGCTCCAACTAACTCAATGTGAACGAGTTATAGACACATAGAGAGGTTACCAGCAGTGACCTAAGTGGCTAACTTATTTTTGAAGTAATCTCAGTCTAAACCTCACTTCTCCTGCCTAACCATTAACATGCAATGCCAGTTTAGAGATATCCCGGGGTACCTAAGATATCTGCATGTAGATGTCAAATGTTAAAGAAGGGAGTAGAGTTAACAAGAGGTAGGTAACCTCAGGGTATGTCAAGTAGCACCAGATGTCCATGTGTAACAAATTATTCAAGTCCTATACATTCTGGAGCTAAATTCCATTCCAAATGTCTATATGTGGGTTTGGTGTTTGAGCTCCTGTTACGCTCAGTAGGAATATGGTAAATGGACTCTAGAGTGAAATTTAGCCAAACTATTCCAGGTACCTGCTTCAAGATGAAATGAAAGTTTTAGTGCTCAACAAATAAAAAAGGGAGCTTAGACACTTAGGATAAAGATTTATATTTCTACATGTAAGCATCCAAATTCAAGAGTCTATAATATGGAGCAGAGTTCCATCATTAATGTGTGGAACTAACACACGTACCTCTTGGCTACTTACTACAGCCTTCATTCATAACCTGTGGTGGGTTATAGGCAGTTGTCTATGAAATTTCCTTGACCAGTTTCAGATATATACCTCAGGAGGTATTTTCCATATATAGCTTCCACTGCTCACACAAAGTATGGGGCTAGACAGGCCATTGGTCGTAGTCTTTTATCACATTTCTGTACTGTGTATAGTACTGTACAAGATACCCTACCATAAATTTACAAGTTTATAATTCATTTACCTTAGAGAATACAGATTTTCCTTCTTCTGTCACATCTGTATTGTACATTCTATAAAAGACAAATTTAATTATTTCATAGGATTGAAGAATCACAGAATGGGTGAGGTTGATAGGGACTTCTGGAGATTGCTTAGTCCAACCTTCCTGATCAAATCAGGGTCAACTAAATCCATGTCCAGTTTGATTTTCAAAATGTCCAAGCATGGAGACTCCACAGTCTCTTTGGGAAACCTGGTGCAGCATTCTATCGCGTTGACAGTAAGAAAGTGTGAGTGGATTTCTTCCTTATATTTAAAGATGATTTCTTTTTATTTCAGTTTGTGCCCATTTCCCATTCTTCTTTTATTTCATATACCACTGAGAAGAGTCTGGTTCTCTCTCTATTCTTCTTCCCCACAGCCCATCAGGTATTTGCACACATTAATAAGATCCTCCCAAAGCCTTCTCTTCTCTGGGATAAACTGTCCCAGTTCTCTCAGCATGTCCTCATGTGACAGATGCTCTATTACCTTAATCACCTTTGTGGCTCTTTGCTGGACTTACTCCATATATTTCCCTTCTGTACTGAGGAGCTCAGCACTGGACTTGGCACTTCAAATGTGTCTCACCAGTGCTGGCAACACCCTTCCTAATGAAGTCCAGGAGGTTGTTTTCTTTTCTTCAAGAGTTTATTTCTGGCTCATAGAGAGTTTGTTGTCCACCAGGACTACCAGTTCTTTTACCGAAAAGCTGCTTCCTAGTTGGTCAGACTGAAGTCTGCGCTGATGCAATTGGGTCTTTCCTGCTGCATGGAGTGATACCTCTCATTGGAGCCACCAGCAATTCTAATTCTACTTACAATTTCTAACCACTTTTATTCTCACAACTATAATATTTCTTTTAAACAATTAAATGTTTGGCATTGTGAATAGGAGTTGCACTGCTAAGAGTCCATTAGAAACAGAATGTGAAACATCAGAAAATGAATCTTAGTATCAATGTAACAGTCATAGCTGTTCAATAATAACTTTCATTGAATTTCAGAAAACGCAACCTCAAAAATCTCAAATATTGCTGCCATAATCACACTATCATTCCTTTAAAAGGTGCATTGTCTCAAATATACTTATCTGATAGAGCACCTATAATGCTAATAAAGTCTTTCTGATATATTTAACCTGATTAAAGATATATGTATTCAGTTGTGCTTTTTACTTTTACAGCCCATGAAAAGTCTCTAAGGAATAGAAAAATCTGTTGTTGTTCTACTGCTAAGAATTACTGTTAAATAGCATGCTCATGAGGCATGGAAAAGTACTCACTCAGGTCAAAACAATGAATGATAAAGAGTGAAATTGATTTTTAAAAGTTTGTGATTTAGAAGAGCTATGTTGTATTTTTTTGTGGATATTTAAGTTGAAGCTGTTGACTATGTCATTTATCTGTAAGAGTGTTAGAAGGGACTGAATGATTCACTATTCTTTTTCATTTTGGACAGCTATGGGACCAACATTTAAGAAAATAAATTAAAAAAACCTGCTCAAGAAAAAAAAAATTCAATATTCAAAATACCACAAAGAACTAACCAATTTATTACAGATCCAAGAGTCTTGAGCACGATGTCTAAACTATAGACTAAACTATGTTTAGACTATGTCTAAACAATCCAGTTTATCAAGTAAAAGTTGAAAAATTGATTCAGTTGAAGTTAGTAAGCTCTGGAATACGGTTTCCTCTTCACTGAAGATCATTAACTTAAGGAATCATTATGAAACATGCTGTAGATACAAGCAGAAGACACACGGTTTTTTTGTAAGTTATTTGCTAAGATTTCTGACCTGTATTATGCAGGAGGCAAAACTAGTCAAAATCATCCCTTGGGCCTCAAACATCTATGCGCTTCTGGAAGCCAAAGACTTCCTGTTGAGAAAGGCCAGTTCAGTCTCACAGACAAGACCTAGACACTGAAGATAACAGCTTTCAGACTGGGAATACAATAGTCACTTTAACACTGGAGTTAAACTTGTCTGCTGCCAGATGTCCAACAAGCCACTCTATTAACCCCCCTCCACAGCAAGACAAGGAAGAATATAAGATTAAAAACCTCATGGGTTGAGATAAGAACAGGGAGATCACTCACCAGCTACCATCACTGGTAGAACTGACTCAACCTGGGAAAGATTAATTTATCACCAATTAACAATAGAGTAAGATTGTGAGAAACAGGAAAAACAAAACTAAAACCACATGTCCCCCGCTCCTTCCTTCTTCCCAGGCTCAACTTCACTCCTTTATTCCTACTCTTCTGACTCCTCCCCCTGCAGGACAGGGAATGCCCACCCCCTGGTGCAGAAGCACAGAGAATGGGAGTTGCAGTCAGTTGATAACACTTTGTCTCTTCTACTCCTTCCTCATCACACTGTTGCTCTGCTCCAACACAGGGTCCCTTCCAAAGAATACAGTCCTCCACTAACTGCTCCAGCATGGGTCCTTTCCATGGGATGCAGACCTTCAGAAACAGACTGCTACAGAGTGGGTCCCCCACAGGGCCGCAGTTCTTGCTAGGAGCCTGCTCCTGCGTGGGCTCTTAATGGGCTGCAGCTTCCTTCAGGGCATTCCTACCTGCTCTGGGTTGAGGTCCTCCATGGGTGGCAGGGAACACTATGGTCTCCCCCACAGGCTGCAGGGGAATCTGCTCCAGCGCATGGAGCACCTCCGCCCCCTCCTTCTACTCTCACCTTGGTGCCTGCAGGTTGTTTCTCTCACATTTTTCCTACTTCTCCCTCCCAGGTGCTGTGTACCTTTGGGCAGCATTGGGTCTGTTTTGGAACAAGTGGGAACTGGCTCTGTCTAACATGGAGGCAGCTTCTGGTCTCTTCTCATAGAAGCATCCCCTGCAGCACACACACCTCCCCCACCTAACCTTGACATGTAAACCCAATACAAACACTAAGGGAAATAAATCACTGGACTATTTTAAAATACAGGCTTGGTTTAAGAAATCTTGTGTGAAATTCTATGCACTGTGCTATGACAGAGGTTTGACTAAATAATGATAATATTTTAAAACTAAGAAAAATCTATGAATCTCTGCAGTAGATTTGGGCTTATTGTGATAAGAAAAGTCTTGTGAGAAGATAACTCTTACCGATAGGAGACAATAACAGCAGTTCCTTACATCGGTCTTTTGTTTTAGCCTGCACCACTGGCAAAAGCATCTGTGGTTTTAAACTGTCCTAAATATCATCAGCAATGGCAGTCACCGGCACCACTTTTTGCTTAATGTGCACCCTTCCCCTTCCTTTAATCATTTAACCCTTCTAATTTTTTCTTACAAGTCTGAATAATCCCCATGCCCCATCTAGCCTTTTCAGCTCACTGCTGAGGACCTGCAGTTTCTCATGTTGGATGGCAGCAGCAGCTAGAAAGTTCAGACACATTAGGTGTTCATCTTGGAGAAGCAATGGGACAAGTTCCCTTCTCACTGCCCATTCAATGGCTATGTCATCCTGATTTACATCGCAATTAGCTTTGGTGTTTGGGGGAAAAGAGAGTAGAACAGGAACAGATGTAGCACAGTGACTTTTCTAAATCAAGACAATTTTAAAATCCTCACTCGTAATGAGGCAGCAAAAAGATGTAAAGAGATAGCAATACCTCTTACGCCTCTCAGATTTTATTTATCTTTGTAAAGAAATAAGTGCATGAGCTAAGATTGAATTCAGACTTCAGACTATTTTATAGCTCTTCAGTAGGCTAATTCAACAACTTGACTCCAGTTTTTCTTACTCCTACTTGCCTGTAGCTAAATGTGACAGTGTTAGATTCTGTGTGAGGTATGAACTTGTGTTTAATGAAATGGAGGAAATGACTCAAAGGCAAATGTTCCTATTTTAGCTCACATTGAGTCTCATATTATGAAAACACAAGAATAACTATGGACAGTGATTTATCTAGAGCTAAGCATTAACAGAGTAACATTTCTTCCCACACCTTAGTATGTTCAGCTATGGACTCCAAAATTGCCAAGTAAGACAAGAAACTTTTGAGGCAGTAAATGAAAGGCAGGATTAAGCAGAGGGTATGCCCACAAGGTTAAACCATCATCACCCACTGGGTGTAATGATAGTGACACTGTAAAACCAAAGCTCTTTGCATGAGAGGCTTAGTTTCTCCACATGGGACCCTATCATATGAACAAGTGCAATACAAGACAATCTTACCATTACTCTGAACTTTAATCGTAATTAAATGACTGCCACAGAGATATTCCTACTTATTACTGGAATTACAGTAAGATTTAATACCCCTGACATCACTTGACTAAACCACCGTAGTATTAGGTTTATTAAAAGGGAACCGTAGTATTAGGTTTATTAAAAGGGAACTCAGGCATTTATCAGCCACATTTATCTAAAAAAGCTCTCCACAAACAGTATCATCGGTAGACACCATTATTACTCTGAAGAATATGGAATTGTTTTGAAATTTGTAATTAATTACTTAGGACAAAATAGAATATTCTACTTAATTTGTACTAAATAAAGTTAACTTTTAAGTCTACGTAATTATTACTAAGCAAAAAGGATGACCTTCAAACCAGTGTATTTGTTACAGTTTTTTCTACAGCTGCCTGTTTCATAAAGCTATTTCTTTGTGTTATGTAACATATATTGATACTACTTATTAATGAGGTGTAGAAATTAGGCAAGCAGTTACTTAGATTCATAAACATATATCAGAAGACATAAATATTGTATTTCTGCCTGATTTAAAACCACTGGAATTATTGCACAGATTCATCCACAGTGTATAGTAGTCTTTCTCCCTAGAGCAGTTCTAACACTCCACTAAATATATGCTACTCCTCTTTATCTCTTTGAAGAAAAATGAATCACATCCACAGCTTGCAGCTATCAAAATGTGATTTATCAAGCATTTTCATGAAAGTGCATTTTTCCCCTTCTTTACACTAGGAGGCACATTTTTCCTTCATACAGTTCTATCACACAGCTCTGCAGCATGAAACCCTTAGATACATTAACAATTCCAATCTAAATTTAGGTCCCTGACAACCTTTACTAAACCAGAATGAAAGAAGAATTCTTCACTAATAAGGTGGGATTTTTTTAGGCCAGTGAAAACCATACTTATAGTAATGAAAAGTAACATTCTGCATCTGACTGCTGGCAAACAAAAAGACAGTTTTCTTTTGAATGATTACTGAAGAAATAATTGACCTTAAAATACATCGGACAGCTGCACACTTTTAATGTAACTGATGATGAAGAAGATGTTTGTGTTAAAAGTGCAATTCCTGAGACGCACATTGAAAACCATTAAAAAGCTGCATTTTTGCTAATAAGAGAGGCTACAAAGTCATACCAGTAAATACAAATTTACAGAGACCTTTTTTTTTTTTTTTTTTTTTAGATCCTAAAGAAACTTTATGTATTCTAAAATCTGATATAATAAAAGGTAAATAACTTTAACGAGCTGATAGATCTTTGGATTATATTCCTTTAGTTTTTATAGGAAGTGTAATATACACATACCCTCCAAATTCAAAAGATAGTGTTTATCTGAAGAACATTTGAAGTCAGCATTCCACAGACCAAAGCACAGTTCAGATTATTTAAAACCATTAGTTTTCACGAAATTGTAATATCGCCTTTTTTTGCATGTGTCTTATTTTGTTCTGTTGGGGTTTTTTTTCAGACTCTCAACACTATAATATTTACAATCTTTCTCTTTTGTGTGTTATCATGGTGACAAACAATGTAGCCAGGAAATACCATGCTGCTTTCCCTTCTTCTTGGTCCATGCTGCTGGCAAAGTCATGGTCAGCAAGACAAAGCTAAGGTTGTTAATCACTGCATTTAAATGCAATAAACTTTTGTAACATACAGAAGGCTTGCCTTATAATCAATATTGTATGCAAAATTAAATCACCATAACCATGAGTCTTGAATAATGAGACTTCTTGTACTAAATTTGAATTACTTATTTTTATTATCGTTTAATAATGCATAACAAAACCACAGTGCTGGTGCCACTCTGTAATGTTATGTTGTTTTTAAACACACTGAATTGTTGCTCACTGATAGAAGAATTTTTATAAAGTGTATCATGGTGCAAATGAGACAAAAGTGAAATATAAGTAAGTTGCAACTGTCAGGTTAACATCATAGTCCTCTGATAATCAATTAATACTGATCAATTAACAATGGTGAAATGGAAAAGATATCTTAGTGAACAGAATGAAACCCTCAAGTGAAAATTAAAGGCTCTATACAAAGAGGACAGGTTTGAGTGATGAAAACCAAACTTGCACTATACACATCATTATAAAAGTTCTTAAAAATTTTACCTTTTACTTCATATTTCTATCTTGTTGCCTTTCCATCATAACCACAGTGACAGTGTGTGGCTGACAATGCCAGTGTTTGGTCCCTCTCTTCATTTCAGTTTCCCCCAGTGTGAGAGATTGCTGTTTTAAGATTAAGTAGATGAATGTACTCTCAATGTGTATGCTTCTTTCATTAAATCATGTAATTGTAGCTCTTGTGTCTCTGTAGAAGCTAATGACTGCAGGAAAAATATGATGATAAGGCTTCTCCTACCTTTGCATAAGTTATCAAGACTTTTAGCTCTTTTTTTTTTTTCCCTCCTATTTCAGGTTTTGAAGACCTAGTTCTTGGTCACTCTTCAAATATATTTAAAATAGAAACATACTAATATTGAGAAACAATGGCTGCATTTTTATTCACATAACTTCACAGTGTACAATAATAAATGACACAGTACACTGCGCATTAAAGCCATTAACTAAAATTGCTCTCACCATGAGACAAGGACTTTACTATCAAGATTAACATCATATTCCCATGAGCTGAAGTGAACTTTTGCTTAGATGAACTTTCATTAAAATACAGTGGGACAAATCTGTATTTTTTGTGTAGATTTTATTCTTTGAGATCAATAGAAAATATTCCCATAAGCACTTCTCTTTCTCTTCACTTGAAACATTTAATATCAAAATAAAACATTGTTCTGCAACATTTGTCATTCAAATCTGGCAGCACTACATTTACATGGTAATAGTACTACACTCCAAGACTTTTTCCTTACTTTATAGCTGTATCTCTTACCTCAGCATGCTCCAACTACTTTTATAAACAGCAATCCCTTAAACAGCCACTGAAATGAAACTACATCTACTGTTAAATACAATTATTTAACATTTCACTGCAATAGAACTAGAAATTCAGTTTAGAAGTGTCCTACCATGTTGAAATGATACTACCTGTTATTTTGACCATGAACATATGTAAATACCAACAAAGTAATTTTGCCCAATCACCAGATAGCCTTTTTATCTTCTGAAAATTGCCATAGGATCTTCAATAATCATAAACTACTTTAAACTCCATCTTACACCTCATTCTAAAACTTGTGCCTCCAGTAGCAAAAGAACTGGACACAGTGCCTAGGCAATAACTTGATACTGAATAAGATATAAAAAGTCAAATCCATCTAATGGGCAGTATCACTCCCTTCCTGCCTTGGGTTTTCCTAGGATGACTTCTGTCACAATAATGGCCATAACATTCCCTTCGTAGTTTGTGAGATTTGATGAGATCTGGATTGCACTGTTTCAATGTCTATCCTAATTCAGTCTCATAAAAGGTAAAAAAAATCTATACTTCAATACTTTATGAATCATCAGTACAGCTTGATGGTTAGATTTTCATAAATTTGCCATGAATTTAGCAACCCCTAGGCTAAACTAGATGTAACCATAGACATATTAAAACCTTTCCTATAGCTTTTAAGAACACTTACTCACTCTGACTAATCTTCTATTAGTCTCTGCATTAGGGATGAATACATCGTCATGATTAATATACTGTGTTTGTACAATGTGTTTGATACAAAATTTCTAAAAACATATTTTTAATAACTTCATATAAAGGTTACAAAGCCCATTTTTCCTAACTCTCCTGAAGGATTTCTATGTCACATTTTGAAGAGATGTGCAGTTCAGAGTCGATGAAGACAATGTGACAGTGCCAAGATGCAATGCTGCCTTAAAACTCCTCTCTGATCTTGCTAAATCTTTCACATGTCTCATACATGGTCAGAGAATTAACAAGATAATTCCACTTAAGCTCATAGCTTGCTTAAGCAGACATACGCTCTTGCTCCAGAGTCATTCCATTCATAGTTGGTATTCTTTTATAGTTCTCTGTATTTCTACAGATTTAGGGTTTAAGATCACAATTCCAACAACATTTCTGATTTGGTAAAGAAAATAAAATGCAGGTGTCATATCCAGAAAAAAAAAAAAAAAAAAGGGAAGGGCAGGGAAGGAGAGGGGAGGGGCAGGGAAGGAAAAGGAAAAGGAAAAGGAAAAGGAAAGGAAAGGAAAGGAAAGGAAAGGAAAGGAAAGGAAAGGAAAGGAAAGGAAAGGAAAGGAAAGGAAAGGAAAGGAAAGGAAAGGAAAGGAAAGGAAAGGAAAGGAAAGGAAAGGGAAACCATAATACTGAAACAGTAACACATTTCAAATTGTTTTTTCGTAGAGTTCCACCCCGCACACCCTCTTGGTCTTCCCATAAGATAAAAACGTTTCTAAGGTCAATATTCCACATTTTCGATTCTCATCTGCCATGATTTAAATGTCATAATTCAGATCCAGCTCTGCCCAAATGAGAACATGGACCTTAATACTGTTCATCAGATCTCAAGGCCACCTTCTCTCCTGGTTTGTACAGGCCCAGTGACAATTTAATCATCTAATACAAAAGGGAGAAATGCCAAAGGGAGAAACTAATTCTTATTTCTATACTCCTGGGATGTAAGAGAACTCAAGTTCAATTACCTTCCAAGAGCACAGACAAGACTTTTAACCTTTTACTCCACATTCTGGACAGAAAACTTAAGGGCATTATTACTGCCCCCTCCCAGTTTGCAGTATGTCCAAGTCTCCACATTCCAATGACAAAATACTAGTCACAATAATGGTTAAGACCTTTCTTCATTTTTTTGGTACTGACTGAGACAAAAACACTGCAATAATGTAAATGTATTACAGAGAAGGAAAGAAGAAAAAAGGTGGAAATTCCCGAATCAGACAAACTGCACTTACTTGGTATTTTTATAAAAACGCATATCCAACAATTCTAAAAAGCAGAACATCATGCCATTCCAACCTAACAAAGAAACCCTGAGTTTCTTGCTCTTAGAATGGGGAACTATAGGTGTGTTATAGAAATTTCCATTCTTTAAATTTTTCAGTGCTTCACTGATTTACTGTTTTTGATGTTAGTCTAACAGATAGGGCAACCTTGATGTCCTTGTTCTTTAAATTTGTCTTTAGAATGACTTTCCTAAAGTCCAATGCTAAATAGCAACAGCACCACAAACATCAAGAAAAGCTTGCTACCCTGTAGGACTTCCTTTTTCCCAGCTGTTCTCACTGTGAAATTAGTATGAAGCTCTTTTTTTCACATATTTTTGTTTCTATAGTCAAATTACAACATAAAACACTTCAGGCAAACTACATTATTTCCCACCAATGATTATTCTTTCCTACCAACGAGCCAACGTGACCAAATATTCATGCATGTGCATCATCAAAGGGATGAAAAAGAAAGTAACCAAGTTACCAAAGAAACTCATATAAGCAGAGCACTGACGGTGACTCACCCGAGTTGGGGTCCGAGTTGCCATCAGCTTCAGTCCTCTTGTCCGGTGAAGCCTGGTCGTAGAATTCGTCCTGCGGCTGAACCAGAGGGAGAGGGTGTGAGATCAGGGTTCCACCACCCACCGGCTCGTGGTCTCCCAGACCACTGTCACTGCAGCTTTCCTGGGAGCCATCGGGGAGGTGAAATGTAACACGGCGCTGGGACTACAAAGAAGAGCACAGGACACGCTGATTAGTGCTCTTCTATTCTCCTGAGTATTTTTTTTTAAAAACTTTTGACATACAAATAGATTCCTGGCAATGCTTATAAGGCAATTGTTATCATGTCTGCTTGGTGGTTTGGGGGCTTTTTGGCTTGTTTTTAGAGCAACCCAGGGAAGATGGCAGGCAGGAGAGCCAAATTTCAAAGGTCTGCACATGCTCATCTGTGAAGTAAGCTTCACATAAGAAAGTAATCAGTAGACAATAAGTATATTTCTCATAAATTTAAAAACACGATCTATAAAAACTCTCTCTGAGAAGCAGAACCTGTTACAAACTGTTATGAAAAGCAAATGACATCAGCAAATGTATTAAGTATATATTTCCAAGGGTAAAACCTGTATTATCACTGTTCATACTGGAAAACAAAAAAAAAAGTCTATCAATTTATACAAACCAATAAAAATCATTGTCATCTTCCAGGAATAGAAGGATATATAAATACATATCTATAGGATACTTAACTGATATCAATTATATAACGAATATGGATATTTGGATTGATAATATATCTATTAAATCACAGTGGTCAGGAGAATCACAGAATGCAATGATGGAATAAATGCTTATCACTCTGGTAAGAGAATTAAAATAAAGAGCGCATACTTTGTTCAAAACAACACAGTGAATGAGATCCAGAATTACAAATTTTCCTGAACTACTTAAAAAACCCCCTACAGCCATCTCAAAAGGAAAAAAAATGTGCAGTTTACACTTGGATTAGTTAACCATTATTGATTTTGAACCTCTCTCATCTGGAGAAATAACCTGACTTTGTGAATTGTTGCCACAGAATGATACAGTGATTCCCCATGAGCACCAGAGCCGATAGCACTGCTGCAAACTGTTTAGCAACCGTGACTGTGGGATTCATGAACGGAATATTACAGGTCTTCATGGATCAAAATACTGCATCTTTGAAGCATCGGAAACAACTAGTTCAAGAGTATCTCAAGAGAGTGATTAAATTAAGTTAAGCACATGTTCCCACAAAAATGAGTTTCAGCAGCAGGGAGCCTGAGTGATCTGGTTAGCTAGATTGGTTTAGAATAAAGAGGAGAATCACGAAGTTTGCCTTAAGCTTAATAATTTTTTAGTTCAGTGGTTACATTCTTATCAATATTAGCCATCTGAAAGTTATGGGTTATATCTAAGCTAATCATTCAAGATTTCTGCAGAGTTGGTAAAAAGAAGGAACATCAGGAAGGTACTACAACAGGTATCTTCCACTAGTTACCAATTTTTAAGTTGTGAAAATCAGGTGTCCTGTATCCACCCCAAATCTGAGTAAGTTTTCCTGAAGTTAATGGAAAAAGCATCAGCCTTGATGCTCCTTTTCTTTCCGATTCTATTTTTATGATTTTTTTTTTTTAAAATGAGGAAAACCTCAAGTTATAACTGCATGTTTGCTTATTAAAAACTATTTGTTAATGGTAATTGCTACCATTTTATCTGATGATCAATATCTTCTACCAGGTTTCTCTTTATTCATCTCCCTTGGGTGGACATAGATAGTTGATTAAGTCAATTTTGGATGACTGTGTAATTCAGTATAGAAATAAATGTAATAGTATTTGCTCTTGGCTGTTATTTTATAATTAGCATTTTGCTTTTAAGTTCCTTTTCTAGCTTTAGGATTAGAATACAGCTATAGTAAAACCAAATAGATCCTCTGAGTCATTGGGTTGTATTTATTTACATCAACAGAGGACCTAACTCTAGATACTAACATAAAGGAAACTTCTACCTCACACTTTATTCTTTTTCTTACAACTTTTTCATTTCAAAATAGAAATATAGCTAACTACACAGCTTAAAATCTTTTATTTCTGCATTTATTTTCAGCAACCCAAATTTAAAGATCTGTTTTTCCAGAGAATTTCTGTCACTAGCAAAATCAGTAAGAGCCACAGGAAAAGATTACTTTCATTTTTTTTAAACTAAGACTCTATGAGAAAATATGAATGACTGAGAAAATAAATCCTTAAAGTAAGGGAGGGGATGAAAATTTCAATTTAAGATTCTGCAAAATAATTAAGCCCCTGTAATTAATTAACCACCTAAATAAATAGTAAAAACCATAATTACAAAAATGTCCAGTTTCATGAGTTATGCAGTAAAAACACTGATTTTGGGCAACAAAAGCTCCTCATACTCGCTGAAATCTGCTCTGACTCTATACTGACAGGGACCAGTCAGCCAGTAAAATGGCACGGGCCTAACACTAATACTGGCAACTTCTTAGCTGATAGTGCTATAAATTTTTAAAGCCATCCTTTAAATGATAAGAAAAAAAATCTGTTGGCTTGGCTTTCTGAGCCTCCCACTGAGGACCCCACAAATCATAAAGGATTATAAAAATACCTGAAGGTCATGTAAACAGCGATCCAGTTCCAGAGATGATGAATAGACAGCATGCAGTCCGTCAAGAAACTTTAGACTAAGCTGCGCCATCAAAACAATAAGGGGAAAAAGCCTTCTACAAAGAGAGATTCAAAGCAAATGCTTAAGCTTAGGCATATCATATTAATTGCAAAGGAAGACGGTCACTCAGTCTACTGGGAGCTTATGACAGCGTTAAGTAATGTGATATGTGGCCATCTCCTCCAGCTGCCTGGTGCAGGACTCTCCTGCCCAACCACTGAACCCCAGCCTAGCGCCCGGGGACTCGGGGTCTCTGACCAGGCTGAGAGATGTGTCTGCCACTTTCCCCTTTGCACTAATGAAGCTGCTGCAGTAAGGCGACTGAGAGTGATCCGGGATACACACATACTCACACAAAGGACACGGCCAGGACCGGCCACACAGATGGCCACAGACGAGGCGCTGCCCCCAGCAGCGCCCACACTCAGGACTCGCACCAGACACGGGCACAGACAGACACGTCCCCTCCTCCTCTGGGGCTGGCAGAGGCAGGAGGTCACTAGTGCAGCACACGCACCGCACTCTCCAGGTTCACAGGCACGGGCCTGTTGGTGGATCCCCCGAGCACTGGCAGGGCCCCTCTGCCCACTCAACACCCCTGCGTGTGTCCCAGCCCCACTTACCCACCCCACGGGTCCCCGTTCTCGTGCACACACTCACACACTCATCCCACAGGCACCCCACTCCCGTGGGTCCCCCTGAATACCAGCACGGACCCTCTGGCAGCCTGACAGCCCTGACCGCAATCGGGGCCTCCTACTCACCGGCTGGTCCACCTTGGAGTTTGTCAGTGAATCCACATGCACACCCCACGCACACCCAGTTTGGGGGAGACACAGCCACTTGCCCACAGCTGCCGGCACACGGGATGCGACACACAGTCCCAGCTCAGTGGTGAGCCCCTTACTAATACACTGAATTTCTTCTCTCTACAATAGTATCAGGGACTTTTCTTTCAGAAGAAAATCTTACAACATGCTTAGACTATGTTTGTATTTATCTACTCCCTTGTGCAACCAAATGCAGCTTTGAATTCTTTTTACCTAAAGACAGAATCAAGTTATTCTGAGTAATGAGATTTATAGTTGGTACAACACTGGCACTAATGATAACAAGTAATTATAATTTTAATTATGCTAAAACATATGCAGGATTCTGTACAGCGTGAAGTAGGGTTATGGTTCAGGTCCACAATACTTGGCCAAAATTCAAATCTAAAATCTGACATATTCAATCATAAACCATTATTTGGGGAGGGGGAAATACAGGTTTTCTTCGGGTCCTGAAAAAAATCCCATCTTTATTTTTATTGTTATTTGAAACCCAAAACTGAAAGGAAAATTCCATCAAAATAATATGATCTTAACCTGTGTCAAAGTAATTTCAATATATAATGCAGAGCAAGTTGACTCAATAGGTTTCTGAACCTGGGCTGAGTTTAAAAATCAGAAAAACAGTTGATACTAGTTACATGGAATCATTATTCATTTAATCACCTATTGCAGCAGATTCTATAAAGCTTATCTAGGTGAAGTATAACTTCACACCCACAAGAGATACAGAGAAGAATTAATTCTGTATCTTAGATGGTGATAAAGGATAGCAAACTCTGATGTTGATAAAAGGACCATTCAAGCATAATAGGAACACATTTTTTTTCTCTTTTCAGACCAGGTGGTCAGTCAGCCAATACTTTTTCTAAACATACTAACAACAAAAATTATATCAAATCAACTAGATGAAACTGATTTAGCTGCTTCTTTCTTACCGCAACAAAATCAAATACATACCTAGTACTTTCTAACAATTGTAATTTGTGGAATTACTGAATATAAGTAATAGCTGTGGTACTTGAATATGTTGATAAAAATATCAATAAGATTTCTTGGGTGAAGAGGAGGGATGGATGGTAGAGGGTAGGGATATTCCTAACCTTGTTTATCAAGCACAGAAAACTAGAACCTGTGCTTGACATAGGGTATTGCATTTTTCTTCATTACAATACTTTATTTGGAGATACTTAAATAATTTTAAAGATATATTTTCGTAATATCTTATTTTCCCTTCCTCATATTCTTCTGCCCTATTTTTCTCCCTTCTGTTGTCTTGACATGAGGAATCCAGTGGTGCCCAGCCACTGGATAGGTAATAATGGGCACAAATTGAAAGACGGGAGGTTCTAAACATCAGGAAACATTTTTTTACTGGGAAGGTGGCTGAGCACTGGCATAAGTGGTCCAGAGAGGTTGTGAAGTCTCTCCTTAGAGATATTCAAAATCCATTTGGACACAGTCCTGGACAACTGGCTCTAAGCCTCCATGCTTGATCAGGGAGGTTAGACTAGATGGCCTCCAGAGGTCCCTTCCACTCTCAACCCTTCTGTGATTCTGTGAATTCTAATTGAAAATAAAATAAAATCTAGAAATATCTGGAGCAGTTTCATAAATTTCCAGTGCTGAAAACATGATTTTATACTGAAGTACTTTATTTCTGACAATCCTAGCCATATAAAATATATTCTGATACTAGAATTTGTAACTTCATTCCATATAAATCTATTGCTTTGGAAAGTGGCACAGAGCATTAAAGATACAATCCTGAAATCCTTACTTAAGCAAAAGAATGGTTAGGAATTGTATCTCGGCATGGATTTCTAGAAAAGCTGTGCCAATACCAGTGAGCTTTGGGCACTGCTTGTGGGACTAAGCTTTTTGCTGCTGCCTTATTCTCCCAGAAACCTCCATATGCAGACAGAAAGTGGGCTGTGAGTTGTCCAAGGTATTCTGTGACCTGAGTATTCAAAGTCTGAAGTAGAGGAAAGATCATGCCATGTGATATTGAGTGTTTGAAATGTCCTACAGTTGATGAGATACAAGCTGTCTTGGAAATAGAACTTTAATGTAGGAAGTACAAACATGAACTTTCAAAACTGTTCAGTGCTTTCCATTGTATACTAGCTTCTGAAATGCATTTTACTTCCAATTATGTGCTTGAATCTAATAGCAAGTTACAGAAATCAGCATTAAGAGAAACTTTTGCATGGTGAGATTGTTTTATTCTGAAAACCAGACTTTCAAGGCTTTGTATAACTATTGCATTGTTTTTGCTAATCAGGGATCCAAGAGATAATTATACTATTGTTCCATTGCTGAATGTCTCACAGGGAACAGATTTGGCTACAGATCCTATCCATTGTTATAAAACAAGCTAGAATTAAAAAAACATTTCTACACTGGGTTGTTGCAAATAGAACCTGATGAATTTTAACCAACTGAGCTGGCTTCTGAGTTTACAAATCAGGTACTTTTAACAAAAATGCCCTCTTCTCTACTCTCTATATATACTCAATAAGAGCCTTGATTTCTGTCCTTTATTTTCCAGAAAGACAGATGTCACCATCTGATTCACAGCAAGGCAAATTAAGTTTTACAGAATGAGCCATACATTTGCACACCAGAATATATATTCAAGCATGACACATCTTCAATTGTCATTGAGATATTTTATTTCAAATATAGAAATTTTGCATCGACAAAAATAATTTCCCTTTCCTTTCTAAACTATTACATCATACTTTGCGCTAAAATGACAAAGGAATATTATGAAGCAAAAGTAAAGACAAAGGAAACATTCTGGGAATATTTTCCTTATGGAGGCTTACAAGAGAAACTTAAAAAAAAATAAATTTTCCTTTATGGAAAATAAACAGAATAATCTATACATGACATACTGTACTGAAACTTAAACCCAACTCATGAATAAAGAAGTCTGAGAAGAAATATATTAAAATAATATCAAGTGTAAACATTAGAAAAACACTCTAGAAAGCCTGTGAAATTATGATGATGAAGAAGATATTTCTTGTGCACAAGTTTAAGAAAATATTGTAAGGGAACAAGAAAAAACTATGTTTCATTGGATGTCCTCTATGGAAGATGTCTGTTTAATAAAGTTCACTCCTCCCAAGCTCAAAATTAAGATTCCTGGTTCATGAACTAAACAAGATATTATTTTTTTAATGAGATAAAGCCTGTAAATAGAAGAAATCAAGTGACAAAACCCAGACTAATAATTAATAACTGAGTGCACCCTCAGTCAGTTTGCAGATGACCCCAAGTTGGGTGGGAGTGTTGATCTGCTCGAGAGTAGGGAGGCTCTGCAGAGAGACCTGGACAGGCTGGAGCCATGGGCTGAGCCCAACTGGAGGAGTTTCCATAAGGCCAAATGCCGGGGGCTGCCCTTGGGCCACAACAACCCCCAGCAGCGCTACAGGCTTGAGGAGGAGTGGCTGGAGAGCTGCCAGTCACAGAGGGACCTGGGGGGGTTGATTGACAGCTGGCTGAACAGGAGCCAGCAGTGTGCCCAGGGGGCCAAGAAGGCCAATGGCATCCTGGCTTGTGTCAGCAATCGCGTGGCCAGCAGGGACAGGGAAGGGATCTTACCCCTGTCCTCGGCACTGGTGAGGCCGCCCCTCAATTCCTGTGTTCGGTTTTGGGCCCCTCACTACAAAAAGGACATTGAATGACTCGAGCGTGTCCAGAGAAGGGCAACGAAGCTGGTGCAGGGTCTGGAGCACAGGTCGTACGAGGAGCGGCTGAGGGAACTGGGGGTGTTTAGTGTGGAGAGGAGGAGGCTGAGGGGAGACCTCATCGCCCTCTACAGCTACCTGAAAGGAGGTTGCAGAGAGCTGGGGATGTTTAACAGTCGGGTGGACATAGTGCTGAGGGATATGGTGTAGTTGGGAACTGTCAGTGTTAGGTTAATGGTTGGACTGGATGATCTTCAAGGTCTTTTCCAACCTAGATAATTCTGTGATTCTGTAATTTTCAAAGGGGAAGAGAAAAGATGTGCTGGGCATCACCAGGCTTTAAAATATAGTTTTAATGAACTATAGTTTAAACCCTTCTTTTCTCATAAGATAAACCACACTTGTCTCAAATTCCTATGCTGGAAGCACAAACAGTGCACCTTTTAAAGCAGCAAGAGTGATCTGGGATAAAGATATTCTTTTTAAACTAAAATGCAATAGGAAATTTACACAAAAATATCTATGTATTTTCTCACAGAAAAAATTGCCAAGGTCTTTGAAATAACATATGGTTGCTGTATTAGTTTGTTTTATAAATAAACAATGGTTTGTTATATATTTTTTCAGTTCTGATTGGCTTAATGAAAGCCCCCTAAAATCTACAATCTATCTTATCTTTTCCAAATTTGAAAGATGAATGAAAATCTGGACTGTGACTTTCTTTGAAAGTGTGTAGTTGTAGTGTATCTTACAGGAAGGCCACAAAGCGCCTCAAACAGGATTTCTTGTAATTCAGCTCAATGATCATTCATACACCTTTTTCTTTTGTGTTCCACTCAAGCTTACAAAACAATATGAATCTGAGAAAAAATCATTCTACTTTCTTAGTAAAAACCACTCTTGCTTCTCCCAGATAATCTTGGCTCAACTCTGTGTTATATACAAATTATACAGTAGACTCCTGCAATTTGCTAAGAAAAATAAGATTATTTTTTTCTTGGCTACATCTAAACTAAACTTCCTTGTGAAGTCCCCATGGCAGTTCTTATTTAAGGATCCTACTTGCATCACAGGATAATCCATTCTCCATGCCCATCTTGATATCTTACCCACAGAACAAAGATAATAGACATAGATAAGGTTTCCATCAATCTCTCAGGGTAAACTAAGAATGAAAAAAAAAAAAAAAAGCAATTCATACTGCATCTTCATACCATGCTACCCATATAAATAGTTGGAGCAGTTAGGCATTTACTTGTTTTTCCCCCTAAGATAACAATGTTGGTATTGATTTCAGAATGTAAATTGTTATACCAGACAATCATTTTATTTCTTCTGCTCAATTTCACAGTACTAAAATTTCATTGAAATCAGTAAATTACACTGTAGTATATTAAAAGGAAGCATAAATTTAATCACCTATTATATCTCTTTTGCTACTTAGGCTGCAGAGAACTGACCTTTTCTTCTGGGTGAAAAATATTATCAGTTACAGTCTGCCCAGTGACCGGGGAGGAAATGACTGCTTGATGGTCCCAAGCACATTTAAACATAGGGAAAAAACAGCCTCATGGTTGGGGAGTTATTTTAGTTTTGCAGAGACAGTGAATGAAGAAAGACTCATAGTCAGATCCTATGGTTTCAATTATCTTTTGAGTTTCTTTGTTCATGTAGTGATGTTCCTTCATTTTATTTCATGAAACTATAGACTTCATGCCATAAATCCTGCCTGGGTTTTGTTGGAATTTTTTTTTTTTTTTTTTTTAAACTGGATACTCTAAAGAATGACAAACCCTTAACCAATGATACTAAATACAGGACCACAACATATTTTATTTTAAGTTTTGCCTTCCTAATACCCAATTAGAAGGCAAATAGTCCTTTTTTCTAATAAGCGTTGTTATCCATCTACAATCATCTTGACTGCAAGTAAATTTGACCTAACAGAAAAGCTGAGTGTTACAGTTTAAACTAGTCTAAATCAGAGTACTACCTTGTTCAACTTGGGAGTCCGGTAAAATACTATTAAGTTTTCAGCATTTTCAGTCTTAGCCCCCGTCCTCTTGAATTAATTGTCTGAGACTCAGGAAATCAGTTCTAAGTCTACAATTATGCAAATTAACATCTCAGATGCATGGAAAGGCAAGTGGGGAGAAGACATGGAAACTGCTGTACATAATAAAACATAAAAAAAAAAAAAAATAGCCAGGCATGCTACCAGTAGACATCTAAGCTAATGTTTAGAGACATTATTCACCAAAATGGCTAGACATTAGTAAACCACAGTTTGCTACATTTATTAGATATTTCTTACCAGAAACTCTGTGGAAAATAACGCTGAGAAAGGATCAATTTAAAATGTAATAACTTTGCAGATACCTATTAAAAATTAGTGTTGTATCTAGTATAGTTTTCTAAACACATCTGTAGTTAATGGAGAAAGAGAGGCAGCTCTAGTGAACATTCATGCCATCCTAAAAACGTGCAAGATTGTAAAATAACAGTAAAATGCCTTTGTGAGGTGTATGTACTCGATAATTGATTACAGATGACTAAGTAAACTTAGGACATGTATTAGAAGACAACACAGATTAATTCCTTTGACAACCCTATTATACTCCTTGACTCCTTGTTGCTATACTCCTATGACTAAAGTTAACTTACCAGTAAGAAAAGAGATCTTGTACTGTGTTCATAACTATTTAGGCACCTGACTTTAGACATTCAACACTTGACATTTTAGCTGCCATTAGGTATTTAGGGTACAAGAACCTGAAGAAACAGATCTCACTGACTTATCTGTTTCTCTGGCACATTATATAAGAGATTATTTGTATTACAAGAAGGAAAGAAACTCACATATAAACAATATAGTTGTAATAGAATTATATTTTATGTGATCTTTAGTAATTTAAATACTTCCGTGATCTTCAGTTTATTTGTTTAGCTTGATTTTGGTGATGAGCTCCTTCTAGCAAGACAGATAATGCATGTTACAAGTGCACTCAATTGAAGAAGCGTTGCAGAAGCGCTAGAGCAGTTAAAACAACAAGCAGCATAACTTCTCTACACTCTGAGAAGTTTTACATTAGTAAAAGCATGTGTTGATCAATAATGTATATGAACTCCTAAAATGTAGAAGCAGCTGTTGCTGAGATTTTACAAGTTTAATTATAATAATAAATTTGCCCTGATTTACATTCTGTAAAACTCATCTGGCTTCAGTAATGTGAACAGGGTAATAAAGTTTCTGGGACTTTCATCTATAAATTACATTTTTAAATGTGAGAAGAAACAATTGAGAATATTTCCCATTTGAGGAACGTACATTATCTGGAGACTGATTATAAAAATAACCCTATTATTGTCATATATTAAAATATTGGCTGATATATTAATATTGTTAAATTATGTTTATAATATTTAATGAGTTACAGAAGTATTGCCTCAACTAAGGTTTGTTAATTGTGTTGAGTAAACTGATACATGTGGCATCATGTCAATAATCATTCTTGATACTGCATCTTATTGTTGAAGCTGCTAATTACTGTTACAGAAATGCTGTGTATTTATGCTTTCACCACTGTCAGTCAATACAGCAGATATGCCGAGTTATGCAGTACCAAGACATAGGAAACTTTCCAGTGATCTTCATGAAAAAGAAAGATGTGATAAAAACCCCTTTAGTATTCTGTTCCAATAGCATTTTTAGTACCGCACATAACCTTGGAAATCAAGCAGGCCACGGCTCTTATGAAAAGGTAGCAATTTTTGTCTGAGGTGATGCAACCCTTGCCCTGTATTAGAACTAACCTCAGGATTTGAATATTTCATTTTCAATTGTGTATATAATAATAAGAAAAACATACTTCAAAACCCACAGTTTTAGCAGCTGTCCACTAGGAAGCTTTGTATAATATCACCAAAACCCACAGTTTTAGCAGCTGTCCACTAGGAAGCTTTGTATAATATCACAGGGCTTTAAAGGTAGTCAGATCAACACTGTTTTAAAAGAAAAAAAAAAAAAAAGAAAAAGAAAAAAAGAAACTTTGAAGTCCTTTAAACAATCACACTCTAAAACAACCAGTCCTCATAGTGACATCATGATGTCAGTCTTCACTTTTATTTATGTGAGTTTGAGGAAATGTAGTTAAGAAGATCATATTACTCCTCACTAAAGCAAGAATTAATATTATGCAGAAAAAACCTGAATTCTCAAAAAGATCCTAAGGATATCCTGCATTAGAATGGGGGCAGGAGGAGGGCAAGGAAGGAGGCTCCCAGTTTAGGGATGCTGTAGGGAGAATAGTACATTAAAACATTGCCTCCTGAACTAGTACTACCATGTGTAACAGCTATCTGTCACTGACAGCTCACTGGTTTACAATTAATTCTGAGTTAGCAGTCATGTCTTCTCCTACAAGCATGGAAAACAGCAGCAGCATTGCCCTTTGAGGATAAGACCTTTTATATTGTATGATTCTAGAAAGCAGCTGTACATCCATTAACACAATGGACACTATAGCTGTCACATTAGATAAATGGATCCACACTAGAAACACTGAAAGTGGACATGATTGTCAAGGATAATACAGTTAAGTTGGTGCATCCTGGATAAGATGCAATTTCTATAATATTTTAATTCTGAAACTAATAGTATTATCCCAATTGATTGCACACACTATAAGTTAATTAAAACACCGCTGTTAAAACATATCTGCATCTCTACTAGAAAAGGAACTAGACAATAATATACTTGCACCATAAAAACCTCATTTTGTTACTTGGGACAGGATGTCCTTAAGAACTGCTTTCCTAAGAGCAGATTACTAAATTTATTTTGCTTTTTTTTTTTTTTTTTTTCTTATTGAACTCCCAAAGCTTTGGAGTTTTCATTTTGCATATGCAAACACATGCTACAGAAAATGAAAAAAACAAACAAACAAACAAACAGACAAAACCACCATCTTTTCACTTAAGATTCTTCAGAGAACAATACATATTACAAATACTGACTGCAAATTCTCCCTCCACCACATATAACATATATGTACATCTTCCTGGTAATATTTTATGTTGTCAAAGATTGGAAAACTAAATCCACAGAGAATGTTAGGACTTTCACTGGCTGAATGGGGTTTTTGTTTTGATAATGCTCTTTCATTCCCTTGCCATGTTGAATAATGGGGCAAACCTCTGCTACATGAAATTACAGACCCAAATAAGATGTAAAATGAAGAGTAAGCATATTAAGGTGTTTCCACACAGAGACTTCCAGAAAAAATGTAAAATATGGTTCATCAGCTTAGCCAGTAGGAAATCTAAAACCTAATTTATTAAGAAACAAGAGGCAGAAAAAAAGAGGACAAAATAAGGTCTTTTTGCATGGAAATCTGGTACACAGAGAAGACAATGGTACTACTGTACTATCAAAATAGCAGATACTCTCAAAGATATCTTACTGTGAGAGTAACTAGTTAGAAATATATTTTCTACTGGCCTCCAGTAGAGTCAAATGAGAGCTGACAAGAATAACGATTATTATCAGACTTCATCCAATTTTCAGTATTTTCCAGAAATTACATATGGCATGCTCTTGACACATCAAAAGTTATAGGGAAAACAAGAAGTCTGACTATCATCTGGATAGTTTTAGAAAATGCTGCTAATGCCATGGGTCCCTTTGGAATAAGCTGAAAGATACGTCTGGTAGTCCATGTTCATGTTCTGGTGTTGATAATCTAACCTAATTTGTGCAAGCTGCATTTAATGTTAGCAAAGTGAACTCACACTGCTGAATTTCTTTCAGTGGTCTAAAAGAATAACTTCGCTGAAGTCACTGAAGTTACATCAAGTGATGCTAATAAGCATCTACTTCTGCTAATAACACCTATTGGAAACAGATTCACTAAGCCACATATTCAAAACTACAGACCTTCATTCGATCTTGACCTGTGACTTCTCCAACATTATCTGTCTGCAAAACCAGAGAAAGCAGGACATTGGACAGTTACTTTGAACAGAAACCACTTAATGATTGGTGTGTATTTTTTTCAAGTTTACATACTAGTAAGTTTCTCATTTCACACAATTTGTTGGATGCCATCACCTTTGATCTGAATGTTTAAAACTGATGGACTTATTTGTGCACTTTCCACCTAGAGCACAAGACCATATCTATTAATACAGATAGCCAAATACTGCTGACTTTTGAGCCCAACATTTACTAACATTTCAAGGGTAATTTATATGTACTTTGCAAATGCTAGCTTTTCATTAGGCAAACTGACAAGCACAAACCTTGCTTCACAATTATTTTTTTTTAATGCAGCAATATTTATTTAAATAAAACCTGAAAAACACAGTCACATAGGAATGAAATTGCACTTCACAGAAACATTGCAAAGCTATACGCACATGGCCCATGTGTCTTTGTTTTCCAGAGTATTAAAAAATAAGTCCAAAATGTTTATGAGTATTGCTGTTATGTCATGATACATTCTTCATTATATTACTAAGAAGTCAGGTCACATTTCTGAGTAAGAATTCAGCATTAGAACAATTATTAAATAAATTATATCTATTTATGGGCAAATTGAAGTGAGTTGCATTATTGCCTTTATATCAATTTCTCACATAGCAGTAGATCAGGATCCTTTCTGATATGTACTACTATGACAGATGGAAGAAAATGCATGGTAGTACTTTGAGATTTAAGGTATTATCACACAGTAAAATACATCACAGAGCTCAGTGCCTGTGGAAGCCACCTTATCTCAGTCTTCACAGGTTGACAAGGCATGTAAAGAATGCATCCAAACCCCCTGGTTTGATCTGTATTGTTGACAGATCACAGATATGGAAGTCTGAGATATTTCCACAGGAACTGCAACTAGGGTGATAACTAGTCAAAAATGGCAGATAACCACACCTACTTCAGCAAAGATCCGAAGATGGAAAGTTACATTAAAGTTACTGGGTAATATAAAAAAAAAAAAAAAAAGCAGTGAAAAGAGCAGGCAAAACAGCTTCAAGGCTGAGTAAAATCTCTAAAATAGAGACTTTAATACTGTTCACTCAATTTTGAATTTCATTTGTAGAAAGAGTAAACATGGCTCTAACCTAGAACCTAGCAAAGTCACTGGAAAGTTTTCTGCGGATATCAATGGCATTAGGATTGTTTTATCAACATTTTCACTGTAACTAAAGCTAATAAAACCCTAAATTTTTCTTGTCATCTGACAGTCATTGTTTTGAATGTTTCCGACTTTATCAGACTTTTTAACCTAAATTATGTTACTCACAGATAACTTCTGTACTGAAGACACTCATCATACATAATCTACTTTTTTGCCTTGTAGTGTTGGATTTTCTTTTCTAGTGTATGCTAATAAGTGTTCTTTGGATACAAAAATTTAAATCTGATTATGGCTTCTTAAACAAGCTTTAAGTATATTAAATAATCATTTAGGTTTGACATTAAGTGTTTTGTGTGTCAGTCTTCTTTAACTATAACTATAATAACTATAATAACATCTATAATAACTATATGTGAAGCATGCCCTTAACTTGTGATGGGCAAAAAACCTAGTCAAAAATTATGCAGCAGTCAAAGTGAGATCAGCATTTCAGTATGAAATGACAGGCATGTTTCATTAAAGGCCAAATCCTGCAGTTATTCTTCAGAAGGTAACGGAGGCCTTGCACTGCAGTAAGGATTGCTGATTTCACAGACAGGTGATTACTCCATTAATACCTCCATTATGCAAAGATGGACTGGCCAAACTACTAAAAGTGTGAAGAATGCATCACATTTGGACAGACCAGTCCTCACATATATGCAGGTTATAAAATAGCCATAGAAGTCCCACTCAACATAGATGTATTCCCTTTGCTCCTTAAAAGAGTACACACATTGCACTGAGGCAGAGTGACAACAGCTGTAACAATGTGCTGGAGGAAAGCAGCAGGTAGGCTAAACAGATCAGTCATTTTGGTATCAGGCATTGCTCTGGAAGTATTCCTGGAATTGGGGAAAAAAGCAGGCAAAACTACATTTGGATAAGTGCTTATCACAAAATTATCTTTTCCCATGGGAACAGTCATATATAGTATGTCTTGTAACTAGTTTTATTGAAAGGAATACAATCAAAATGATTAAATAATTAATCCTGTATCTAATGCAAACAAGAGCCTAAAACATGTACATATAACAAAGAAATGCCTTGTGTGTACTTTGAAATAGACCAGAGGCTTTGCTCTGTAGATACAAGGCTATTTATCATTATTTCTTAGGAAAACACGTAGTTCAAAATCTCTAGAACTGAAACTAGAAACCCTCTGGACAATGTATTTTGAATAGCATTCCTAATAACAACAGTAAAAGTAACAAAAATAATCCAACATCAAACTGTATGTAGTTAACTTCATAATGAGGAAGCCAAATGTTTCCACACTGAGAAAAAATTGATATGGTACATGCCCTCGGTTGACAGATGGAAGGAAAAGAAAGACAGATGTGCTCTAATTTTTTGATTTTTTTTTTTTTCCCCTACAAGATGACTATCAGGCATAGATAAAACTGCTTACTCAATAACCCTGGCTACAGATACTTACCAAAGCAATAATGCCAAATATCCTTTAGGACTTTGCCCACTAGTATCATCTGAAATTATCTTCATTAACAAGCAAAATGACTAACAGCTGGCACTTTCCTTAGAAATGGTAAAACACCAACCAGATCCAGTTTGTGTAGCCCTTGTAGAGGGCACCATCTGGGAAGCTAGCCTGAATCTTAACAATTAAAATCAGGGGCCAGGTCAGACAAGTAGCTTCTTAAAGAATTCATGATACTGAGTTTCTAAGCAAAACTGAAAATGACAGAGAAGCTAACATGTGAGAGGATATAAGTAGTCATTTTCACCCAGGGGACAGAGGGTGATCATGTGATTTAAGTACAGGACATGGAGTTAGAAGACTCACTCTGTGACAGATTTCATGTGTAGTAAAATATAAGTCACTGTAATCAATAGAAAGTTTCCAATTAAACTCCAAATCAGGTACCTGGGATCTATTGTCAAAGTACTGATAACCTCCTGACGATGGCCAGCTGCTGTCAGCTACCAGCGATATGAAACACTCAACATTTTTGCTTGTTGATAAGTAGGAATGATCATTGCCTTTTTCCATCTAGGCATGATGCTTATGAATGCTAACATGACATTCGCAGATGAATTTAAGATGCTCAGATGGAAAATGCTATCCAAAGAATAAATAATTTATTATTTTTAATATTTTATTATTTTATAATTTGAGGTAGAAGAAATATGTCTATAATCACCATTTACTTGATTATAAAAGGCTTAACACTGAGCAGGGGAAGGGTGGAAGAGAAAACAGAAGAGTGGCATTGTTGAGAAGAAATATTCAAATAACATGGTAAAGAATGCTGCTCCCTCACAAAATTTACAATCTGATTGAAGACTGGATGAAGTAAAGACCACAAGAGAGCCATGGGGAAATAACAAATGTAGAAGTAACAGCTCCATGTGATTACTATGGTTAGCTATGTGTCCTGCTTGATGGATCTAAATCATTATGCTTTCTAGTTGTTTCTGGGGATATATTTTCCTTCTTAAAAAAAAATAAAAATACAAATCTTTGCCTTTGCTTCTTTTCTTAAAATATTGCCGTTTTCTTTAACATCCAAATTTCACTCCTATGGTGACTTCTACTTCAAGATATTCCTCCTCATGCTTTGATTTTTAAAACAATAACAAATAGAAATTACATTTACTCCTCCCTTCAGACATTTCCTTGTAAAATCCAGTAGTCATCTACCTGCAAACAGCTACAGCATCTTTTGGAAAATAAACATAAGAAGACCCATTATCAAGTAATGGTGAGAACAGGATATTCTGCATAAACACTCCTATTAAATGGTTGTGAAAATACCTAAATAGAAGTTTTCCAATAATTACAGGAGCTGTTTTAATCTTAGAAGAGGTCATTAGTCTGCAATACCACTTAGCTGTGTTTTCAGGCTATACTTTATTGCCACTTTAAATATAGTTTTAACTAAGATTTCTTCAAATATACAAGCATCATTACTAAAGTGATATGACACCATACATGAGTAGTCCAAGTGAAACCATAGAACTACTAATTTCTGGAAAATTATGAATATTTATCCACAATATATGATATGGACATTTCTCTGGGATAATATCCAAATATTGCTTATATAAAGGTGTGAATCTCCTCCAGATCAGCAACTCAGAAAAGGCTTTACTCAATCCTGTTTTCTAAGTTCAAATAGGACAAATGAGTGTGTTGTGCCAGCCTCCAGTATAAATACTTCAAACAGCACCAATGACAATTTTCACTGGTATCTAGCACAAAGACCCTGTATGTTTACTCGTGATTGTGTTTAATTTCATATTGAGATGATTAATCAGAGTAAATGTCTTTATTTTCTGCTGTTTTAACTTCAAGAAATGATCTCTTCTGGTTTTATCCTATTATAAGGATCGTTTCAAAAATGGGAAACAATTAACACTGGGTTTAATGCGTGAATGCCATAGAGCTGAAGTAATTGCACTCAAGGTCTGCTAACTTTTTAATCAGGCATTTGGTTGCAAGCTGCTCACGATTGATTCTGAGAAAAGAACTAACACAATCTAGGCAGCAAAAGCAGGTGTGCCAAAAAAGCAGACATGTTGGCAAAACCAGTGAAAGAGTCTAGAGGGTAAAAGAAGCAAAAACTAATGGAAAATTCTTCTTAAAAGACTTTTGCTTGGGATCCAGTCATAGCTGAGTGAAATTAATTGAGGCAAATGAGCATAGAGAGAGTTTTTTGACCAAAATAATTAAGAAATATGAACAGCAAAACCACAAAAGCTCAGCCTAGAGAAGATTTGCCAGTCAGAATCTTAGTGAGCAGAATTAATTAGATTGGGGAGTTGAAATTTTCACATGCATTTTGCTACATAAATAAATAAGAAATACCATGAGAGGTTTCTGGAATTACAATTAGAACACTTACTGTTCTCAGCATTTATGCTTTGTTTGGGGAAAAAGAACAGATCCATTTTTATTTCTATTCATTAAAAATATTTTTTCTTCTCTCTAATAAATCTATTCTCCATGATTAAGGGAGTCCTGAATTCAAAAGCGCTTATACAGCATAGCACTTGATGCCTTTATATGTGTTGATGAAGACTGTGGCTACACACACACGTCTATAGAGTCACAATTATGCCAAAGTAACAAGTGTGTTCACTTGCAAAAACATAAGCTAAATGAAAATTTCATGCTTACATCACTTTTTAAGTCAAAATACTCCTCCTTGTTTCATATACAGTACTATACACTATACACATATACGCTACAGTAAACTCCTTTCAGGATGGGCCTCAAGGAAAATTTGATTAGGTTTACATGCTTGCATACCATCTTCAAGGTCTGTGGGGTTTGTTTTGTGTTTTTTTTTTTAATTTATTCAATATCTTTATCATCTATGTACATAATTTCAATGATTTTGGCACACTTCTATACAAAATGCTTAGTTTATATAACCTTATATAGCAGTTCTGCATCAGGATCTTGACCAAACTCCCCAAAACTTCTAGATCAGAAATAGAAAACCCTATTGACAAAAAGGTCCTGACCCTAGTTAATGCAAATCAAGAACGAATCTCACTTATGAACCAGTAAGCACCATCCATCTTGGAAAAAAAAGCAAACTAGATAATAGGTAATGCAAGAGGTTTGTAAGGTTTATTTCAGAGATACCTCCGAAAACCTTGTAAAAATGAGATTTTTTAAAAGTCTGACAAGAAACAGGGTTGAGCTGAAACCCAGGCATTTCTAAAACAAAAATATTTTGCAAAATCCTAATCCTTCTGTCTAGTAACTATTTCCCTGAAAATTCCAGAAACAGGTTTCCTATCTTTTAGGCACACCTTGGTGAAGAAATGACTAATAAGTCAGCTTCCGTGCTTTGTTAATTATAAGACAAAGTAGGCAATGATGACTTAGAAACAGACTAATACATTGTGTTAAAAGTAAGGGTATCCAAACATTCTTACACCCTTGCCATTCATGTCTTTTTGGTTTTGTTTTGTTTGGGTTTTTTTTTCAGATGAGTGAATTCTACTACGTACAAGAAGTATTAATTAGCTTGGATAGAGAGTTGCAGTATACAGATTCACACATCAAAACACATGGATCCAACAGTGTCACTTCGAATTCTTTTAGAGCTGGCTGAGTACAGAAGTGGTAGGATATCAGAATCTTTAATCATTGCCCTATTTGCTTTAATCAATAGCATCATCTATTCTCAAACTATTTACCAACACTTGAAAACAGCAAGTTGCAGCAGCTTGGGCACCAGCAGAGCGAAACAGCAAGGATAGCTTCTAACTAAAGCAGATGACTCAAGATGTCTAAAAGTTTTTCTCTCTTCCAATGCCTAAATGGCAGTGATTTTGAAAAGCAATACCAGTTCAATTGCCACTATCTTGCCTTGGGATAAGTATGGAAGAATACTCACATATTTGTGAATCTGCCAACACTCCAATGACAGCTTTGTCTCTTTCACCTTCTTTCTAACAGCTATCACTCAGTCACTCTACTGTCTGTCATCTGTAGGTGAAGGGTTTTACAGAGATGAAAGACAGTGGTCTGGCACAGGGCCACTCACACTCTCTCACAAAAAGACCCTTAATCATAAGGGACTTTCACATTTCTCTGATCTGGGAGTAATTCAGGATTGATGCCAGAAGGAAGAAGAACAAAGGAACGAGCATTTGAAAATTCCCTCAGTGGCTTAATAATACTGCTGAGATGACTTTTGCCAGATTAAACAGGCATGCTCCTTTAGACCCTAAATATTGCTCTGAAACTAATTCCCCAAGCATTGTCCAGAGTTTAACAGGGGTTGGGATATCGACAATCAAACTTTGAAGTAATTCTTCAAATTCCAGTGGAGTTGGCTGCAGAGACAGCTAGAATATTCAAGTCTTTCCAGGCCAAGGAGAGAGAGGGCAGTTTGGTTTCTCTGCAATTGTTGTCTTTAAGGGACTTGGACAAAGCAATTCCAACACAACAACTTATTTCTAAAATGCTTTAAAGTAAAGGATAGGTATGGGGGGTAGTGAACTAGCTGATATTTTTTAATGGTGCCTACATTCAGCACAGCACTCTGACACTTTAGGAGAACACTACAGGAGCTGCAATACATTAGTGAAGCCTGACAGAGTAAAGATCTTCCTTCACTTGCCATTTTGTTTTGAAGTGACAAGAAAGCCACAGGCAATAGAGGATTTCAAGATGAGGATTCTATCTGATACTCACATAAAGCATCGCTGTATGCAACCCTTTATGTGATATCAACAATACAAACCATAACTGTGTATGGGAAAAAAAAAAAATATAAAAATCTTAGAATATTTTGAACATGGCTAATGCTTTAACTTCCTACATGCCAATATTCACCTACATAAGTCCTCTGAGACACACTCAAATGTTAAAAGAGCCCATTTGCCTATCTATGTTCATTCAGTGGAACACTCAGCAGGATCACTTTCTTGTGATGTTTCTAGTACTTGGGTTAATTTCATTACGCTCTGTGAGATATTCATCATAAAGAAATATCAGGATATCAAAATGCAATGTAATACTTAATTCCAGTCCACTTATATGGGTGAATCAAATTAATGTCAACCTGGAAATTTGTTCTGAGTTATTAGTGAATATATTCACTCCTTATATTCACTCCTTCCAGGCCCTTATCAGCTTCTGCAGAATCTAAGCTTTTTAAAAAATTCTGAAAAGAAGTCTCAAAACTATAAACTGAATGAAGGCAATGCAGTGCTTGCTTTCTCAATCAGCAGACAGACAGCTGGAGTGCCGCTGCTGTAACCCAAAGATTTGACAGGCTACAGCAGAGTTAAAACTGATAAGAGCCTTTTGTCATATTTTCCTGCTGCTATTCAAAACTCTCTGAGCAGTAGGAGACTGACGAGAAGGAGGTTAATTTTGCTCTTGAGCAGTTTAGACTATAGAAGACTGAAGAAAGTAAACAGTATAGGACTGCTTCCTTCCTGTAAATTGTAGCCCACATGATTTGGGGAAGATGAATTAGCAAGGCAGCTACTTTTTCAACCAGACTTCATAATGTCTTTAAATGTAGTTTGTTTTCTTTTAATTGCTTTATTTCTCTCCTTTAAACAGTAAAAATCCAGGAAAACAATCCTGAATGTCATTTTTAATGCACTAATTGTTCCAGAATATAGTAATTTATGGAGAAACAACACATTATTTTGTCTTTTGGAGCAAGATGTAAGAAGCAATAGTTAGACTATCATGGGGACATGATCTAGATCTCTGCAGAGGATGGCAAGGCATGTACATTGTGACCAGGGAAGTAGCAAGGAAGCTGTGTCTAGAAATAAAAACATAACAGGAATGATGACTGAAATGGACAGAAAGAGAATGACTGCAGTTAGGGAAGCAGTCTGAAACTTGTAGGTAGGAGAGAAGAATGAAATGAAAGGCAGCACAGAGACACTGGGTAAGACCAAGGCTGTATGACACGCCAAGGACAAAGTAAGAATAGATATCAATTCTAATTTACTGGTGGGAGAAGAGGAAGGTGGTGAAAGGAAGCAGATGATATAAGGAATTGGGAGAAAAGCTTCTAGCTGGCCTGTGCACATTAGGATAAGGAAATGAATGGAAGAGACAAGGAGAAATCCCCTGAGAAAATAAACTGCCTAAGAGAAAACACTCCCTGATTGAGTGCAATAGGACAAAACTCCTGTGAATGAATGAAAATTTACTAGTGAATAGTATTATAGTGATCAGAAATGGATCATTTGTTTCAAATCTAGGTATTTAAAGATACAGGTTAAAGGATTAAAAAATGTGCCCTGGAAAAACTGCAGGATGAATCCCACTTTGAATTAGATTTTGTCCTTGTCTTCACCAACAAAATGTGTATATGTTACCAGGGAAATTGTTAGACTTTCTACAAAGAACCAGTTAGGGTGAAAAGAATAGGTTACTTTTCAAGTTAGTGGAGAGAAATGGGCATTTGTCAAGGATGCCGTGTTTAAGACATCATCCTCAAGATGGGATGAATCACCTCCTGTCAGTGCCACTTACTTTCCATTGACTAAAACTGATATCTACATAACCTCCTCCAAGTAAGATGAAATGTTAGTGAAGACAGGTAATTTCACCTTTAGTTTCTGTTCTTTATTTCCTGAATGGTTAATGTAGGGTCTGAGAGTTGAGTTCATGCATACAACAGTGGCTTATGCACCACTGCCTCAAAGGGTACTAATATCCTTTTGATTCTGCACTGAAGAATAAATGTGTTAATATTTGAAAGCATTCAGATACAGTAGTGATAAATGGTATAGAAAATTCCATGAGAAAACCAACAGCTCCTTCTTCAAAACAGGATATGAACACTGCAACAAGTAACATCAACTTATAGCGAACAACAAGGAGGAAGGCAAATACTGAGGTTAGCTCATTAACTTGGACTGAATATTTTGTGCACTGAATAGGATCAAGATTCTCTAGAAATAATGATTGATATATGATTAGGTAATTAAAGATTGTATTGTAATCCTACACACAGGGGGGCTGAATTGTGTTTTCAGTAGCAACATTATTACTGGCTTCTGGGTACTAGATTCTGCAACACGAAAATGATGATTAAATATAGTTTGCTTTTGTGGATATACCACAGCAACCTGCAAACGTAGGGAGGCAGAATGTCTTGCCAAGACATCCACACAATTATGAGATATAGTCCTGCAAGGGGGAAGAAGATCAAAGGAATTGGAAACAAAATCTATGCTTTCTATACAACTTTTTCCAATCATCTTTGTCAAGTCTTTTCAAATCTTTTGGAAATATGGTTCTGTTTTTTCCTGTTTTATTTATATCCTCTTTATCCTAGACCAGAAGTTTTAATTGCTTCTCTTTTTATGAATTAAAACCAAGCTGACATTACAAAGACATGCAAGTTTCTGTTTTTCACTCTACCTGTTAAAGCCATCACCAGAAAACACTATTTTTGACCATACTTCCATTAAACCAAATGCATATTTGTTTGACATTCCTTCACATTTTTCAACACTCACTGTTTAGTTTCTATTTATAAATCTCATGGATTGCAGGCTGAAATACTTCCACAAAGGCACACTTGGCTCAATTTGTATGCTAGTCTAACTGGCAAGAAACAACAACAGTGTTCAGGACTGACTGTCTCCTCTCTTTGGAGAGAAAGACGCTGTGAAAAGTGAACCTATGCACACAGTCATTGAGAAAACTGAAAGTGCTGTCATTGGAAGTGACAATATGGCTTAGTGAGGATTTGTTTTGAATGTGCAGCTTCAGAATTATTTACTAATTAAAAATGTTTTACCACAGAGAAACCCGTTGAGATTTGCCTCTTGTTTCCTAGGGTGCAGGAGCGTGAAATCATGGATGAATGAGCTATAGCACCATAATTTGCTTCTGTCAGTTTAAATGAAAAGGTCTGAAATGTACTGGTGAAATTAGTTCACAACATTTTTACCCACCAGTAAATGCAATTTAATTTTATGGTAAACTGTAAAAGCATACCCACTTTTCACCAATTTCTAATCTTACATCAGACAGCAGCATTATTTGCCCTATGTCCTATTCCACGCCCTCTTTAGGCTAGGGAAATTAAGGTATCAACCAATTGACATTGAATTGCCAACATCCAGGATTGAGAAAAGTATGTTGCTTGCACATGGATAAGGCCAAAATTCACCTGTGTGCACAGAGAGCTCCCACTCCCCTCTCTGTCTCCTTCCCCACATATAGTAAGCTAAGGCTCTTTTATTCTGATGTTTACTGTGCTGAAACAAATAGCAGCTAGAAAGAAAGACCTTAAATATTGGGATGGAAGAAAGAAAGGACATTTTCTGGCAGTAACAGATATACACGTTACTAAAGAAGACTAGTATCGCTCTTACTAATAGTAGAATAAAGTCACTCAGCTGTGAAATGACTCATAATTAGGATGACCTCATTCAAAACCCAGTTACAGCAAGATACTAGGCTAGGCAAATCAAAATCATCACTTCAGTTCTTCAAAGACAGATAGCATGCAATATCCATCTGTTAAGAGATACCACCTGTTCTGTCAACTCACTACATCCCCTCAAGTATTAAGCAAGAGAGTAAATTAAGTCCATCCATGTGCAATAGAACCTTCATAGAGGGTAAGCAATTGTTCTCTGCTACCCGGTATCTCACCCCAGCAAGTGAAAAAACAGGACAACTCCAGAAAAACTTCATCTGTCCCCTGTCAGACTCCATCTTCACCTCTTGATAAATATCATAGAATGCACTGAACAAATACAACACAATCTATATAAAAAGTGGGTTGTCTTTTGTTATCAACACAAAGTCATTAGTCTCTGTGTCATACCCAGAAATAAATCTAATGAAGTTTTTTGTTGTGTTCCTCTGAGTGAAGGCTAAATGTTATGTGTCCAAGCCCACAATCACCTCAAAATGCTCAGTTATCTCAAGTGTTATTTCAGCCAAAGCCTAATAATGTTACATGTATAATCTGTGATTGCCAATATATGCACATTTACACAAAATACACGTTTCAGTCAATGATTCAGACTCTACCTCTATATCTGGAAATTAGTATCTTTACACTGGTTTAACCATTTCCTTGCAGACAGCAACCAGGAGAAGAAAATCTAATGTGCTGTCTGGGAAAAAAATGGCAAAGGGCTATTAGTAAATGTAAAATCATGTTTATGAGGAAGCAAGAGAAAATTCTTCAAGAAAATTCTGTCATTTATATCACAACTGATTTACACTTATAGGATGCCTCAGTGAGGTTTAATTCTCACAAATGCAAGGTGAGATTGGATATAAAAGACACATATACCCCAAAATCTCTTCAGTGAAGACACACTTCAGCAACATAATGCTGGCATAAGTGAATCCCAGCTACATAACTGAGAAGTGATTTTGTAGCCTGATGTCTGATAAATACAAAGAGTGAGAAAAACCTCTCATCACCAGAAAAGCTGACAGGGAAATCACTCTTCCTGGAATCTAAGAGGTAGTGTGCCAGGCTGAGTAACTTCTGCAAAATCATGGCAAGACTGACTTATTGTATTGACAGAGTTTGATAAGCGAGGGATGTGGTTCCCTTAGTTAGTGTGACATTGCTAGGGAAATCCTTAAAACCACCGATAAATATTTAGTAAAGCTAAAAAGCAAAAGGATCTTTAATGTGCCCTTCAATGATATTCACTTTTTAGCTGTGTAAGATTTCTCTCTATATAAGCATAAGATTTCTCTATCTGCATTATGGTGCACTTATCTAAATAGAAGTCAACATTTAATTTTAATGTGTACGTAAAAGTGTGGTTTAGTTTTCTTCAATTTGTGTGTGTAATTTTATGGGTTTTTTTTCCCTTTGTGGATAGTAACAAATATGAACAAGGATGAATTGCCTGGAATAAATCCCACAGACCCCCAAAACCCCCACCTTTCATCGTAATGTCAGTCTTTTAAGAAAATATCTGTGACAGACTGTATTGGGTTTATGTGTGACAAGGTTTTGGTAGCAGGGGAGGGGCTACAGACGTGCTTCTTGTGAGAAACTTCTCAAAACTCACCAAGCTCCAAGTCAGATCAAGCCTCTGGCCAAGGCTGAGCCAATTAGCAATAGTGGATGCAACTCTGATAACATATTTAAGAAGGGGAACCTGAAAGGAGGAGGCATTGTGAGGGAAATACCTATGCAAACACTGAGGTCAGCTGAAGAAAGGAGGGGATGGGAGGTGCGCTGGAGGAGAGACTCCCCTGCATGCTGTGGAGGACCCCACATCAGAGCAAGTGGCTGCTCCCAAAGACCGTGACTCTGAGGGAAGCGGGTGCTGGAGCAGTCTGCTGCTGGGAGGAATGCAGCCTGAAGGAAGGACCCATGTTAGAGCAGTTCGTGAAGAGCTGCAGCCCATAGGAGGAACTCATGTCAGCAAAGTTCATGGAGGACTGTCTCCCATGAGAGACACCACGTGCTGGAGCAGGGGAAGAGTGTGAGGAGTCCTCCCCCTGAGGAGGAAGGAGTGGCAGAAACAAGGGGTGATGAACTGACCGCAACCCCCATCCCCTGCACCCCTGCACCACTGGAGGGGAGGAGGTAGAGAAATCAGGAGCAAAGCTGAGACTGGAAAGTAAGCAATGGGTGGGGGTAAGGTGTTTTTAAGATGTGGTTGTATTTCTCACTATCCTACTCTGATTTTATTGATAAATCAGTGTTGGTAGAGGGGGTCTTCAAATTAAACTGTTGTTCTTTCTTCCCCAGTGGAGTCTGTCTTTTGCCCATGACCATAACTGGTGAGTCATTCGTCCCTGTCCTTGTCTTGATCCTCAAGCATTTTGTTATTTTTTTTCCTCCCCACCCCTGAGGGGGAAGGGGTGAGTGAGCAGGGAATGTGCTCGGTTGGCCTCTGGGTTTAAACCACTACGCAGAGTCCCACGATTATAAGGAGAGCGGTTTTGTACCATACAAGTCAATTTCACTTTGCCGTTTCAATTACCCATTTCTAATAGAGCCAGAGGGTGCATCAGCACCTCTAGGCAGACTTCAACAGACCTGCCATGACTCTGCAGATCACAGACAACACAGGTCCTCAAATGCACTGAGACTGGAGAGGAAAGCTGGACAACAACACTCTGCTGATCTGGTTAGGCACAAATTCTGAGCAAGATTTTACATTCTGTAAAATGTCAGCCAAGCATATGTTGTTGAAACCCCATCAAAATCCCAGATTTTCCCGTTGAGAATTTATTTCATAAAGATGCTTTTATATTTTTAGCTTCTGAGACTGAGATTTACAGTGTCTCAGTCAATACAGGTATTTAGGGAAAGTTTTGTGTTCCTCGAAGTTATTAACCTGTGTTTGGTAACATAAATGTGTATTGGATTTTTTTTTTCCTTAAACAACTTTATTTTGGCTAAGACAACATTCTTTTTTAATCTCTACTTCTTCAGAAAGTTCTAATATCCATCTGAAGAATTGTGTGCATTTAGAATTTGCATTTGCATGTAGGAGCTGACCTGTGGGGAAATGAATTTGTTAGTTGATTGTTATTTTGCAATTTTCTGATTGCTTTCCTTATTTTTGTTGTGTCACTTAAAATAATGATATTTTAGGTAATGTTTCTCTCTAGATTCCTTTCTCTAGCTCTTTACATCCAGATACAGCCTAAATTTTAAGGACTCTTTTTGTCTGACAGATCAAAAAAAAAAAAAAAAATTTCTCAGCTATGTCTGCACAACTAAAATCCCTATCCATCTTTTTATCTTATATCCTGATTACAGCAGCATCTCTTCCTCACACTTTTTAAAATGCAGTCCTGCTCCATTCATTGCTACTATCACAAATATATCACAATAGTATATATCACAATATCACAAGTAGGATACTATCACAAAGATCATCTAACAGCATTGTCCCTACCTATGTTTTAATGACAATACATGAGTTTGAGTTAAAAAAAATTAATAATGTTTATCCACAAAATTCTTCTCCCCTAAACATGTCTGCTGATCTTCATAAGGTATTAGGCCCTTCTCACTGCACAAGGGCATCAGAGCTAGCAGTGCAGTGTCCTACGTCACAAGACCTACCTGCTGAGTAAATCTTCAAAGCAATAGCAAAAGCAGTCATGCTGCTCATTGAAGGAGAGGGCATGGGGAAAAGGATGGCAACAGCTGGAGTGAAATGCAGTGCTGATGCCTCTGTACATATTTCAGGAGCTAGATCTGTTTTTCAGTTATCTTTATTGTGCCTCTACACATCTGAGAGTGGCAGTTGCTTTCCTGTCTGGAATATGTATGCAGAAAGCAGGCATATTTCCACGCAAGCAAAATTATCCCACCTCTGAGGCATTTTCTAATCACCTTCTACTCCACAGTAGTTTTTCAGCAAACTTCAGTGGAGCCTCTACTTCCAGCCTGCTGTGACTGAAACATACTGTTCAACCTGTCTTCAACCCTCATGCAACCCTCTTCTCAAGAAGCATTTTTCTGTGGTACATATAGTTTGCAGAATAACATGGAAATGTGTTCAGACCATTTGGGAAACTCACTGACATTGTGGTTTCCAGAAATTCCTCAACTGAGTGATCATAAAGAACTCCGTCCCTTACTTGATACTCAGCAATAACCTTTTTCAAGAGAACCTGTTGACAGCCTGTGTAGCTAAATGAAAACCAAAAGACTCTGAAAAAGAATTAACGTCCTCTGTGTATAACAGTTCTCATTCATGAGAACAAAAACTGTGAGCTTTTCATTTAGGCAAGCCACACTCTGGAACGTACTGTTCAGCATACTTCTTTCAAGTATGAGTTTACTTTCCAACAGTTTTCTTTTTTCACAAAACATGCCGACTATAACATGAGGTGCAGCTATTTCAGATTCCTTCACTGATGCTCTTCTCTGGCATGCAGAGGCAGGCTCAGTCTCTTCACAGCATGGGGAGGCTCACAGTCAGTCTTGTTCTCAGGCTGCAGCCAAGAAGGTTTAGTTCAGTATTTATCACTGTGATCTGTGACACTGGTACTAGCTTTATCATATTTCAGCAGTCTACATAGTTTCATACGGTTTAAGGTGAGAGGGGACTATTAGATCATCTGCTCTGACCTCCTATATATCATAAACCATTAAGCTTTACCCACAAGCTCTTAAATTAAGCCCAAAGACTTTAGTTAGCACTCCAGTTCTCAGAAGACTAAGCTTTTTGCCAAAGGCAGACAGAAAATGAGAAAAACAGATGCTACCAATCCAAACTCCTCTGCAATGGCAGACAATTGATTAAGTGAGGTAAGTGATTTATACACACCTTCTCTGGTGTTAAGAAGATGTCTGCTGTAGTGGCTAAAAATTAGGAAACACTAATTTTATACCTGCTCTGGTTGCTGACTTCAGAAAAGTCTCTTCCCTTTGTTTGCCCCAGGTTCTAATTTCTGAAATAGTTGTAATTAAAATTTCCTTTCTAAAAGCTTATGATTATGCTGTTCATGAGACAGACTTACTAAGTACTTATATAAACCTCTTGTCTTTAAGTAATGCTTAGTTAGGAAAAGTCTCAGTAGCACATCCTTCAGTATAACACTGTTGTTTGCTATTCTGTTTCTTAATTCTTTGCTAGCTTCCATGGGGCCATGAGGCAGTAAGTGCACAGTTTTCTGGTTCTGCACCTTGCCTTTTCTGTCTGCTAATGTCACAGTTCACTAATAACTGCCACCAGAAATGAGATGGCCCATTCATTCAATCTAAATTAAAACCCCATAGGAAGAGGAAGAAAAATGTAGGTAGAGGACTGTTATAGGATTACTGAGTTATGATAAGAGCAATTCAAGGTTAGCAGCACAATTTCACCTTCTAGTAATTCATGCTGAAGAAAAAAGCTGGCACAAACTGAAAGTGCTGTTCTGCATATGCCTTGCTAGCAAAATGTAACTAATTACTTCTACAAGCAACTTTTGAAAACATGTATTAAACACCTAGAATATTTTGAGAAAAAGAAACTTAGAAGCATTTTCTAGTGAAAAAGTAAAACAGCTCACAGAGTGTTGTAATTTTGCTGAAATTTTGTTTCACAGAAGCAAAAAGCTGATGATGTTGACTGTCTTTAATCCTTTCTTCTGAAATTACTATTCACAGAATGAAAGAGATCTACTAGGTTAGCAAATCCAAAACCATGCTGTCACAGGCAGTCATGAAGTGTCATCCTGTTCTATTTTCTATTTATATTATTCTGTGTATTACGGTACAAAATAGAATTTAAATAAAAGTGATTAATATGAAATTTTTTTTCAATCCCTTCATATGAATTTTCAGATTTTGTTCCAGTTCAGAAGGAAGACACATTTCAAAAGCTTGAGATCATTCATGAAAAAAAAAATAAAAATTAAAAGGCTTTCAAAAAGCTGTCATAAAAAATGCTTCTTATAAATGGCAGCCTTCTGATAAAATTTTTTCCACTATTCCAAAAATTATTTCAAATAAATCTGACAGGGCAGAAAACAGGAAAAATAATTCATAGCAAATAGTAAGTGCAGTTCCCACTGTTCATCTGAGAAGAGAAACCAGCAGTATGTAAGTCTGGTATAAGCACTGAGATAAAAGCACAGAAGTAAACTCAGCAAGGTATGCTACCATCTCCATTCATGCCTAGGTTAGTCCCATGCAGAAATCCCTGCACAGAGAAGTTAGAATATACTCCATTCTCCATGTCCACACTGTGCCTCTGACAGTTTCTGTATGCCACACATTTTAGACTACAAGCTGTTCTTTTATGCTAAACTGCCACTCCACCATACAGACCTGTGAAAAAAAATTTCACTGAATTTAATATCAACCAAACTTGCTTTTAAGCCACAGAGGGCAGCATGTTTAATGGATGCCAAAGCTCCCAAGATGTGGCATTCAAAGCACTCACATCTGGAGGAAATATGCAGTATTGTTCTTTTTTTCTTTTCTTTCTTTCTTTATTCATTTTATACTTCTATTTTTATCCTCACACAACATTGCTGAGAAAAATATTGCAAAGCTAATGAGTAATGAATGAAGTGGAAAGTGAACAGGTGTAAAATCTATTTTGCTTGTTGGTGCATGACAGTATTTTGTATGAATATTTTAGGCTTTTTTTCTTTGCAAAGAATTCAGAATTCTAGCATTTAGAAATGTAATTCTTACTCAAAAAAGGTGAAGCATAACTGGAATATATCAAAACAGCTTGGGCAATATTGCTTTGGATCAGATTTGAACTCTGCTATGAAAACAGAAGGAATGATCTATTGTTTGATACAGAAGTCAAACACAGAAATTACTGTACGCCCCTGTGATTACAGTCAAAATCATGTAGGTTTTACCAGTCTGCTTAAATTCTGAGGCTCCTGGGTATCAAAGATAAGAATTATACATCATGAGACGTTTTTGTGTCAGTGTTAAACTAACATATCTAAATCTATTTTGCTTCTCAAAGTAGTTTGCAATAAGTAACTTTGTCTTCAATTATATATTCAGACGGGAATCTCATTTTACATTTTATTCATCAGCAGAAGAGATAAAAGCAGTTAGAAAATACTTGATAGCAGAGTTTTATTGCAATAGTAAATCATACCTCTGCTATAAAAGTTGAGGGAAGCATTATGTGAGGTTGTGTTACACTCCAGGATTTTATAGCCTTGAAAAAAACCAGCAATAAATTTGAATAAGGCTGAGGAGGAAAGCAGCTGTAGATGCAAAAGAGAAGTGACACCTTTATACTGTACTTCTATTTACCATTTATCTGTCATTTTTACCCCCACATCTTGAGATTAGAAATCTTTTTTGCATAGATAAAATGTCAGTGACAACTTTCTATTTTAACATCTTAGGCTGTAGATGACACTTTGTTTTAATAACTCCCAAAGAACTTCGAAATATTCTGTTTCTTACTTGGTAGAGAAATGAGAAATATAGAAGGGAAAAATGCTTCCAGATTAAATACCTTTCCCTGTTTCCTTTTGTAGGTAACTAAAACTACTGCAGGTTAAAAGAATAACCAACACCTTGGAATTGGTTGTTATAAATAATACAAATTAATGTGGGCTACTCCAATTAAAATCTTTATGTATAAAAATAGAATTGATAGCTTGTATGCATCCATGTTTTAGCTATGGCAAATTCCACAATTTATTACTAGTAGAAATAAAGATACTAAAATTTGAGGATAATACAATGTTCAATATTGACTTCTTGTTTTGTTTTGCAGCGGATGGGGGAGTTGCAACACCTTTCAGATAATGCTAGTAAATCACTCAAAAATCTAATCCTGAGCCAAACTATAAGCATAATCCTCTTCTCAATAGTTCCAGAGCCTATAATGCTAGCAGTGAATTTAATAAAGGATTTGTAGCTAAGGGTCAGTAAATGTTATTTTTCTAAATTCTTTATTTCACAGGTTTATAATTCACAAATCTCTCTGAGCTAAAGATATTTTGACAAAAGTATCCGTGGGTATTTCTAGAGTATAGAAAATTCATGGCATAATACAAAGCCTTTTCTTTACACTTCCCACTGACCCAAGCTACATTTGAATCTAAATTCAAAAAGCTATTGCAACAAATTTAATTATTGTCTTTAGAATGATTAAAGCAAAATGAACTTAGAGTCATTCTTAACATCACTGAAGCCAGAATTTTTTCATCTTTTTTTGAGGAAAAATTTTCCCATCCCTTATTCACAGAAAAATCCCAATTTTGCAAACATTTTCTACAACCATCTTTGTTGTATATCTGGGACTTCTATATACAAACATATCCCATTACTGTTTTTCCTGTAAAAACTCTAAAATATAAAGAAATTTAAAGGGCCTCTCTTTGCGGATCGTACTTTATGTAGTTTTCTTACAGGTTTAACATTCAGAACATTTTGTGGGCTATAGTTAGAGACAATTTCACATCCTATTTTATAAATGGAAGGTTATACTTTAAGATGTTGATTAGGAAAATAAATTAGAAACAATCCAAACTGAAAGTTATGAGAAGTATCTTTTGCACTTTATTAATTTAAAAATACTGAATGTTAATTGTATGTGAATTATCCCAGGCAATTTTAAACTTGCATAAATAGTAAATGCTGTGCACATGAAATGCAAACACTTTCTATGCCCAACCAATCCTCGGTCTGCATCTCTTACCTCAACAGGTTTAACAGGTGTGGTATTAATACAACTGTGGCACCAACATCAGCCATAATTCAGGTAAATTTTATATGGATAATATATTCCTTCCCCAAAACCAACAAACCAAAAACCAAGAGTATTCTTCAAATCCCTCTTAACCATATAAGGAAAAATTGCAAATTAATAAAGTTTATTTTTCACTACATTAAAAAAAAAAAAAAAAAAAAAAGCTTTTTCTATTTACAGCCAGTTAGCTTTCATTTACAACTTCAGATAAAAATATGGCCTAAAATACACTTGACAAAATGCTTCACAATTTCTCATGCAATGTATCTGTGTCTCCACAGCAGGTCTATGTATTTACACATCTTTGTAAACCTGTGGATGGGTAGGTAGATAGACAGACCATACTCTAGAAAGACGCGTAAAGATTTTATATCATGCAAAATATTAATAAAAATCCATATTTGTGTCTCATTATTCAGGGAAGATACCGAAAAGACAGTTTTGGATTCCATAAAAAGGAGAGGGAGGTGGGTGTTTCTTTCCATTTTACCGCTGATCCACAGAACACTGCCAAAATAATAATATCCATAGAAAACAGTACCAGTCCTTATTATTCTAACCCTCAGCTAGCCAAATATCTTCTGTTGAGTATTTTTTAATAACTTTGTTTTAAAATAGGTAAATCGACATCATTTACCCAGAAGCTCAAAAAATGAGGGATTCAGTAAACTTGAAATGACAAACAAAAATCTGTTCATGAAGGAAAGTAACATGACATGGAATTCGATCAGTTAGCTTAAAGCTTTGCTCCCAGCCCCTCACTTCTGCACTATATAATTTCCTACTATAAAAATGAAACATAAGCATCATGTTTGGAAATTTATGAACTAAAATGGTGTTGCTGCATAGTGAAAGTTCCTAAAATAAACTTGAGACATATTATCAGTTTACTAAAATGAAGAAAAAAATCTTTGGGGTTTTGGTTGGTTGGTTGGTTGGTTGGGGGTTTTTTTAGTTTTTTTCAGCCAGATAATGGCTGTTTGTCCAAGCCTGGTCAGATGAGATCATTCAGAGCAGTCCTCAGCTAAGAATCACTTAAGAATTTCAGATTTTTTGTTTCGGTATAGAAACTGATGAATATTTTGTGGAATTAATGAAATTACATAACCAACTGTCACTATCTCTAGGATAAATCACATTTTATATAGGCTGCTTTTCATTCTTATACTTCGAATGAAAGAGAAAATTTTACACATTTTACCACTAGCAGCTAAACAATGTGAAACTTTTGGAGCTGCATGCATCTCACCTAACAATAGTTATTAAAATTAAGGATCCAGGCTCAGCTGATTGTCTAAATCCAGTTCAGAGTAACAAATATATATTGTCAAAAACTTAATGATAAAAAATAAACAAATTTTATAATGTATTTGCATTTAGATACAAATGTATCTAAAATGGGTAAGATTAAGCAGCCTGTGGAGGTGACTATATCTTCGTACTTCATCATAAAATTGTAAGGTGTTTATTTTTTAAGAGTTGAATCCATTAAAAGCTAGTCCTCTGCCAACAGTGTTCTAAGTGTGCATCCACATAATGTAGTTTTATTGATAACTGTATTGCCTCTGTGGTAGGTATTTAAAAAAAAAAAAAAAAGAAAAATTACTAAAACAGAATAAAAAGTGAAAATAACCATTTTGTATTGAAAGTTACATTTACAAGTTTGACATCTCACTGAACCAGTGTTTCAAAAGACTATGAAATGTCAAGAACAAGATACTTTTCAAGCCTGAGAAAAGAAGTTTGCTAGTTGTCAGTCTTCTTTTTTTAATAGCAAATCCTGAATTTTACAAATGAATTTATTCATTTTTGCGACCGCCTATCTACTGTTACTGTCAAAACTGATTCAGTTTCTCCGAGTGCTCAGAAATCTTAGGTGTGACACTGTAAAGTTTTAACTCTTTCAGACAAGAGAGTGAGGAACACCTGTACACATACTTCATCTAATAAACTGCCTTCTTGATTAAAAGAAAAATAAAGAGCCAAACACACAACTGAAAGACAAGGGTAGCATGGTAACAGGAGTCTCTAGTCTTCTTTCATGAACTCGGTGGGGAGGTTAACTACAGAACTGCAATGTAAGGTACTGAAGTTAACTTTAAGCTGAGCTCTTTGATGATACTCAGACACAGCTGAGGAAGTTTAGAGAATGATGTGTATTTCAGTCTTGAAATCTGAGAATCAGATGTTTAAGTTCAAATTAGACATCCTGGGTAACTTATCCTTAAGTTTTTATTCAGAGGCAAAAGTAGTTAGAGAGAAATAGGCATCTCTAGAGAACAATGCATCTATTTTATCTCTTCTGACCACAGAAAGATGACTCTTCTAAGGTGTGGGACTTAGATGTTTAAAGTAAGGTGGAATAAATCTTTTTCAAAGAAAAATCACTTTACTCACCTTTCCAAACCACTTGCTATTTGAGGATTTGAAGCAGTGGTGCCAGCAGTGAAAAACATATCTTCTGTTTTAGATTAAAAGATAAAGTAATTCAAATGTATATAATTCTACATTATATTAACATTAATTTGAATTTAAATGAAATTCTCAACATCTGGTGCTTATTTATGAAAACAGAGACATAAAATTGCATGCAAAGCTATAGCATACGTACAGTGCCCTCAGCTAAGAGAATAACTCTTCTGACGTGTATAAAAAAAATAGATAATGCATACTTGTCTCACAAAAATATTTGAGGATTGATGTTTGCAAATCCCCCCGAAAAAACATTCAATTATCCTCTGAAAAAAAAAAACCCTTCTTTATTGGTATTCAGCATTTCTGAATTTATAGGACTTTAAACTTACATCCATTATACCAACAAAAGGAGCACAAATCATGGAAGTAGTTGATTATGGTAATTTCTGGATTTTAATACTGTTCTATGAATATGCCTCATTTGTCTTTTAATGCTACAGTGTTACAAGCCAATCACAAAAATGCATAGATCCATTATTTTAATGAGGTGATGCAATGCAGTCATTACTTACTGGTAAATCTTCAGCACAGTCCTGATACTCTGTGTAAAATTCAGTTCTGGTGAGTCATTTACTATGAGTACCTTACAATTTTGATTCATTCTACCATGCAACTCGAAGCACAGAAGCGAGACCTAAACTAGGAGTCTATTTAATCTAGGCTATCAACTTGGGTGCCTCAATTAACTGCTAGAAATGAAAGCATGAACCTTCAATTTGTTGTAATGGCAATCCAGATTTATCTTATTGCAGGGCTGGATTCATGCAGGAAGATATCATCCATATACAATCAAGCATGCAAGTACCTGGGAATTTGGTTCTTAGTGATTTTTCTAAGTCTCTCCGAATAGTGTAAAAAAAAATATTCCAAAATTTACCGCATAGTCTTTTAATATCTTCTGTGAAAAAAATAATTAATGACATTGAAGCATTATAAAATAGATGTGCTTTGGATTATATAAATAATATATACAGTTATATAAATTTTTCAGTAGCCTTAGAGAACAAGTTATAAACACTGTTGGTAAAAATTAGGCTTAGTATGTATGCCTACATACAGACATCCTGAGGAAACACTCAGAACATGCACACGCTCTCAGGTGCTGCACCACTGAAGAATTTTAGAAGTAGAGGCTACAAAAGTTGTGCCCAAGAAAACACTCGTTTATTTTAAGGGTTTTTTTTCTGGCTAGGTAAATGACTGCTTCTAGCCATGTTTTATCTGTGGGACACATCCACAAAATGATATTGCACTATTAATTATAAATTCCTGTTCATTTTAATGACATTTGAAAAGCTTCTGTAGCTCCCTAAATGAGCTCCTTGGACTCCTTTTCTGCCTGGTTAGTGACTAACAGCGAGTAATAGTGTACAGCAGATATAGTCTAATTACTGCCAAAACCAAAGGTCACCTAATTCCTGGCAATGCAAATAGACTAATTATATTGTTTCTTAAGGAGTCTTCCATACATGTGTCAATCAGCAAAAATAGCAAATAGCAGAATAAGAAGCCCTATACCAGCATAAATTCTACATACTTCCATTTAGAGTAATGCAGTGAAATGACACCACATGAAATTGGTTGGTAGGGAATTTAATTACTCTGCTTTATAAAAAGGAAACCATGGGATATTAAAAAAAGTTGGAAACTCTTTCTGTGACCTTTAAGTAATTAGTGTTTCATAATTATGGACATGCAGTCTGTAGTTACTTTTAAAATAAATGAAAAATTCCACACACACACCCCAAGCCACACATTACAGTTATTTTAATTTTTATTGTAAATAAGGAAACTTCTTATTAGACCAATATTTTTCATCATTAATCTGGAAGGAAAGAAAACATAAAAGCACCCACATAAATTAAACATTACAGTATTTTGACTTCTGCTTTTATGACTACTTGAGCTCTGTGTACATTTTGTTTAAATTTTTATTTAACACCTTTGGAAAAATTGCACTATCAGTGATACACATACCCAAATCAGCAACGGATATGTCAGTGTGTTCACCACATCACTTCAAAGAAAATCTCTCATTAGAACAACAGTTCTAGTTTAAAATTATCACCATTCCTGATTTGAAAATTCTCTCAGAAAAATCTATCCCCAGTAATAGAGATAGGTCAGCACCAGCATGCCATACTAACACTGTATTATTCTACCATATAGATAACATGGTCATTAACAGCAAGAATAAAAAAATTAACAAATTATAATGCAAGACTCTGTTGAACAAGCAGTCAAGCCTGTGAATGCTGTATGTTACGTGATATTCAGCTACTATCTACCGCATTAACTAAAAGTACTGCCTATCCTGCTTTCACGCATATGCCTGAGTAACAAACCATCCACTGGCTCCTGTGGATGATACTGAAAAATAGCATCAGCTCTAAGCTACTTCCTTAATTCTCCAGCATGAATTATGTCTGAAACAGCACCGAAATTTCCTAAGGTACTACATGTGTTTTAATTCTGCTTTTCAAAGTTACTTAGAAATACCATCTTTACTTAGACATGAGGCTTACAAAAGCTTTGAAGCTGATGATAGGCAGCACGTATGGGTTCACATTACCAGCAAAGCCTGTTTCAGAGAGTTGGAAAAGACAAACCCTGAAATGCTGAAAGAGATGCACAGAACCTGAGAGGGTGCAGTCCATCCTCTCTCAAGGGCTGTCAAGGGGAAGAGTACAAGAAAGAAAACAAAACACACAACTCACTACTCCTGGTATTCTCTAATCTGTCAGTGCATAGGATACTTAGAAATAAACTGACAGAAAAATGTTGCCAGCAAAACCTGTAATACCTGTGAAAACTGCTAAATTGTTAGCTCAATCTGCAGCTGTCGTTTAAATTTGGGTGTAGAACATGTGGTGGTACAGAAGTGGGCTGTCTGCAAATCCCACAATCAAGAAAACTTCAGTTTTGATGGCGAGCCTATGAGACACTTCAAATTTGTATTATTTGGCCCAATGGGCAGTCACAAACTATTGGCCTAGCACCAGTCTAGTGCAGACACACTGTCAATTTACACAGCTTAACCAGCAAGTCAGGATTGTCACCGGTCATTGTTCTCAAAAGGAGTTACACAATACCCCATCGGATACAAGGACAAATAGGTAATAGGGAAGAAAAACTAAAAAAACCTGCAGCCGCACATTCTGTGTTGCTTTCCTCCGTTCTCGGGATAGAACAGTTTAAAGATAAATACGGTGTGATGTTGCATCCTATAAACTGTCATCCCAAAGTAATGTTATCACATTGCCATTAGTTCGCAGTGCCTGAGTTCATTCTTCATTACTTAACATATTGTGCTGAGTGTCAAATTAGTGTATTCACATTAGAATTGCATTTCTACTGATACATGGTTTTCTATGGATGTAAGTAATTGTATAGGTTCAAAGTAGTGAAAAATGTATTGCTTTTATCCACCCATTTTCTATCCTACTTAACTAAAATTTCAGAAGAAGCAGAAGCAGGCTTTCATGTGGTGAAGTGTCCACTACAATATTTAAATGAATAATTTACTACCCAAATTGACTTCACCGATCATCTAAATTTAGAGATATCAGACTTTTAGCAGATGTTGCACTACAGACAGTAACTCTTGGTTGAAAGTGCTTCTAGAATATGCAATTCGCTATGGTAAACTGGTCCATCAAATCAATCTGGCACTCTGCCTCTGGGGAAGGGTAATACTTAATCCTCTATAGAAAGATAAACTTCTCCCATAATACACTTGGTCAATTGTGCAATGCTATACATTCTTGAGTGGAAGGAAAAAAAAAATCTGTATGCTTTCAGGTAAGTAGAATTTGTTATGGTATCAACTGGAAGATAGCCAATATCCAAATAAATTATATTTTATATTAAGGGTATGACCCTAATATCCCCTACTCTTATTGACATAAATGGAAGCTCTCCACACAATATTTTCAGGAGTAGACAACAAATTGGCACATAGTTTAAAAGTTAGGATATAGAAAGGAAATGAAAAGAAACAGAAAGTGTGCATGCTTTCTATTTTAGGTTAATGCACTTCTAAGGACAGGAAATACTATTGTGGTTATTTGACTTCCTGTATATTTTAGATACTATACTTTCATTATTTCTGTTTCAAATTCAATATTTAAGCTTGATTTAGACTATATGTTTAAAAGAAGAAAATGAATAAAGGTCACATTTTTATTTCCAGTGACAGAAAATCTATCAACTGCATCAGAAAGTAGTTTCCAGGATTAGTTAAAATATCCATTTTATTTTTAGCTTGATTTGGTCTATGTTCTGTTTTTAGCCATTACACTTCAACATTTTCCTGCCTACAGACTTAATAGACCGGCATTAACAAATTTTTGTTCTCCATGAAGGTATTTATAGATTCTAATCAAAGTCCACTTTTTTTTAAAGACTAAGCTCAGCTTTTCATTGCAAAGCACATGTTCCAGTCCTTTCAATCATTTATTTGTGATTCATTGACATTTAGTGGTTTGTGTTCCTAACTGATGGCACCAGAATAGGACACAACATTAAATAAATAGTCATACTAATGCCAAGAGCAGGGACAATATAATCCATTGAGTCTTCCTCAATATTTGCATGGTCACATCTCTAAAAACCTTCCACTTCTGTGAGCTCACATTCAATTGTTTATCCAGTATTTCTCTCTGCAAAGTATTCACTTTGTGAAGGTGACTACTTTCCTGAAGCAGTATTTTCCCATCTGTAAATATGGTCCATCTTCCCAGGATTTTTCAGTGCTCATAGAAGAATTCATATCAGTTTACCAAGTCTAATCAGAATTAGCCATTTATGTCTTTATTACCAACCCCTTACCGACTTATGTGGCACCAGAAAACTGTATCATTACTGAGCTTATCATTTAATTCTTCAACACACAAAGCAACAGAGAAACAAGAACCAATTTCCCTCATGGAGCACAAATGCCCTCGGTTCATTTTCTTCACATTCGAAAGTTTACCTCTCACTTCACTTGTATAATCAAATATGAAGCCGTTTGGTCATGCTATTCACACTTGAAGCTGGGAAACCTGCTACATAGTCAGATAAATCAATAAAAGAAATTAAATAACTGGTATCATAAAATTTCTTTTTACCTTCAGTTCTTCAAGGACACATCAGTAATGCAATAATGTTACAAACTGCTCAACAAGATCATCCAAAATGGTCAGTTACCAGGATATTGAGCCCTGCTTGATGCCAAGCAAAAATATAATGAAATAAGTTCTGATGCTTCTTACTCAGATGACTAGTGCATTTCAAGTTCTCTATAAACATTACTGATACCATATGCACCATCAAAGAAGAAAGTATTTAATACTTTGCAAACCTGAGCTATATTGTCCCCGAATTTCCTTTTATCACTGCAGTGATAGCAGGAATCTGTTATACATTTTTAACTTGTTATTTTCTGGACAGTTTAATGAAAGTGTATCCCACTTTGATTGTTCAGTTTTACAGTATTTTCCTAACGGGAAGAAAATACAAAGAACTGTTTGGATAGTGCTAAGTCTGATTTATGTTTCTAGATTTGTAAGATTTCTTTTCCCCCTATTTGCCCAGATTGAGTACCTATTGTTTTTCTCTCTTGTAATGAATACCTGGCAGCAATAGCCGATAACAAACTCTACTGGCACTGTATTTTGACAGTTGGAAACAGTAGCAAAAGCTTTGCTATTCTATGCTAGTTTGAATCAAAATCCATTTGATTATAATCCACAAAAAAAAAACACCAAAAAACCCCCCACCATTGTTAACAAGCTGACCATAGTAAGACATAGCAGAAATACTGCAGACTGGATGCTGCATCTTTACTTCCTATTTTAAACTGCCACATAATGTCAATACACATTGGTAAGAGCTGCCACTCTCCACTCGATAGATATCTGACTTTCACCGTGATGTAAAATGGCCTCACAAATAATGTAAGCATGGTTTGACTGAATTTACAAAACATACAGGGCCTCTTATGAAAGGTGCTATGAAAACTGTCCATGGTTTGTATGTCCTGAGCCATCTAAGAAAATTAAGCATACTGTTGCAGTTTCCAAAAATGCCATGGATGTATAAAATTAAATTAAATCTTTTGTAACAATAAAGTGATACAAAGGGGGAAAAAATGCATTTAAAATGAAGGGTTGATCTAGAGAGCAGAATATTAATATACTAATTAATACTGTTTATATAGCATGTTAATAAGAGATCTTAAAATCTAATGTTTGAAATGGAATAGGTATTTTTGAGCTCTATATCTTTGAAAGCAAGGGGAATTGTTCCCAGAAAAAATAGTTCTACTTATAATACACATAAATTTACAAGACTTTCAGAAGTCCTTAAGCACAGAAGAATATGTAGGAATGATATTTCCTGCTTCTGACTTCCTCTGATCTTATTTGAGATTTCCAAGGAAGTATATAGTAGTCCTTGAACCTTTCCCAAAGAGACAATGCTGAGTGGGGTTTTGAATAGAAGGGGCTTCTCTCTAAGCGAAGTTGAATTATACCAAGCAGTATTGCTCCCTTCTGAATGCAATCTTACATGACCTCGTAACACACAAAATTACGAGGATAAATTCTTTTAATGCATAATTATATTTCTGTGTTATAACATGCTCTCATAATTTAGCATTTGCAAATATGTCTTTAGCAAGTAGCTGATCTGGCTACTGATACGAGCTCTACATTGGGTTGCAACATAAATCAACCTGGAAACAATCTGGTGTAGGAAGGTGCCATTCTGCTTGATATGCTTTGTATCCCTTTATGAGCATTTGACATCTGCTCTCCAAATCTGCTCTGGCTGCCTGTTGTTTTTCAAGTGGAGTTTGAAGTGCTGCTTTTGACCTATAAAGCCCAAAATGACTTGAAGTTTGCTTTTTTGAGAGACTGACTCACTCCCCATGTGTTAAGATTACTGACAGCACTGAAGCACCTTTGAGTGAAAGATAGGGAACTAATGACAAGGTATATGAGTGCTCTTTCACTGAAGAATTCACTTCCACACCTATCTGAAGTGATCTAAATTTGTAAATTTTTACAATATACCAAAATCCCATCCATCTATACAGACATGTAGGTAGGATTGCTGTCAAGAAAAGTGAAAAGGGGAAGGGAAGGTTTTCTGTGTACTATTTTCTGTGGCCAGGGAATGACTGTTGCCTACTGACTAATGTTCCTGTCCATCGTGAATGGCATTTTAATTTGTCAAGAGTACCAACGGGTCAAAAAAGATATCTGAAGGTGTTGTGAAGACAACATACAGTGTTTTAACAGTACACATACAGATGGGAGCATTAGAAATATCTCCGTGTATGAAAGTGAACCTAACTCCTCCCCCCACCCACTCCACCCCCCAAAAAAACCAAACAAACACAAGCCCACACTAACTTGCTGTTAATTAAAGTATGAGATAAAGTAAGGAAGAGACAAATTTTATGGTGAATGATTCAATAAAGTCATGACAATTACTACATTATTAAAAGTCAGGACATACAAAGATATAATTGCACTCATAACTAAACTCCTTGCATTCTGATAATTTAATGACATTTAAAACTAATGCTGGTTTGAAACTTGTTTAGGATGTGCATTCATACCTCCTGCCTTGCACAAATACTTCCATTAGCACCACCACTTTTATCCCCAGAAAAAAAATCCAAACCAAACCAAACCAAAAAAACCTGTCACCTGTAGGTGACTAGAAAAGACTTCTACAGCCCTCTAGTGTTGCCAAACTACAGATCTTGGCTAAAAATAGACCATAGCAATGCTAACTTCTGCCCCACACCCTGAAGGAAACCCTGCTGTCTTTGCCACTGCTGAGCACAGAAGTTATTCAAACAACTAAAATCAGAGTTCTGGCAGAATGAGTTACACTGCTCTCACCCTCACATCACAAAGGGAGAAGGTGTCAAGTGGACAAAAGCTTAGAAGCGGTCATTGCAAATAAAAGCACGTTCACGGAAAGGGAAGGAAAAAAAATAATATCAAAGATTCAGGTTAATCTGCTGTGTATCTATTTGAACAGCTGAGTGGAAAGTTTATTATGCCTGATTGCAGGCCTTCAGCAACAGTGATAGCTCGTTTCTCCTTTTGCTCCCTCCCTGCTCCTTTCCCAGGGAGTTTCCGTTGACAGAGCCTACGGCTATACTCTCAGAAATCATATAAAACCTGACAGTGCCAAAATTCCAACTGCAAAAAGGTGTTTTAAGGTGTTGCCTTTCAAACCTAATTTTAACAGACAACTGTGTTCAGCGAGCACATCCCAGGATGGCAGTGTGCAGCACTCGGCTGCCCATGGGCTGCAGATGGAGCTGTTGACAAAACAGTTCAACTCACTGGAGATGAGCTGGGCTGGCACGGAGCGCTACAGAGGCGCAGCTGACTTTTGCAGCTGCTGTGTTCTATTAGTATTATCATTGCTATTATTATTATTAATATTGTTATTGTAGTTGTTGCTCTTATTACTGCTTTTAAGTGTTTCTGCACAACTGACAGTACGATTTCAAACCTCCTAGCCTTAGAAAGCCAGAGAAAGACTCCCGGGCCAACTTTCCAGATATCAAGATGTATTAACTCCTGGTTGAAAAGAACTTTGTGAAAAGTAGTTGTTTCTACTGTAGGAAAAAAAATATGTACTACCCACTCCCATAAAAATTGTATTTATGAAGTAAATGTTTGTGCATCAGAACACCTAAAATGTGCAACCGTTATTGATAGGAGAGGTGTAATAGGATCAAATTCACACTGTTTAACTGTACATTGCCACTTATTGCAGCTGTACACATATCACTGTGCAGACTGACTGCTGGAGTACAACAGTTTATTTTGCACTTGAAATTTCTGATAAATATTGTCTGGAGATCTCCGCAGGGAACTAACAGAATCCCAGCTGTTATATTTACTAGCAAGGAAGTGAATTCAACCTTCCTTTGGACAATTCAAATTAAAGCACTAGGTCATAATTATGCATCAAGCAAGAATGATGACACAGATGATCATGTTCTCATGCTATTGAAAAAAGCTGAGTTGTAATTAGTGTTTCAAGCATGATAATGTGTTGCTACAGCTTTGAAACTCCTCATACTTTAATTTGAGCAGATAAGTGCAAAAAATAACTAATTGCCTAACCTGAATCAAAGGTTTGAATTAAAATTCACAAGTCTGGAGATTAAACTGGCTTTTCTTATTTAGTTAGTTAAAATGCTAAAAATATAGTCAAAATCTATTCCCAGTTACTGTAGGGTTCCTTCAGTATATGTGAGAAAGTGTGGTCTATTAAAATTCCTGACTACTACTTCATTAAAAGCTTATGAAACCAAATTTCAAGCTCATTCTGCTGCAAGATGCATATGTCAGAGTGGCACTGCCCCTTTATGATTGTTTTTTAAATGATAGTCAAGTATTTGATACACATTCTGCAAACACTCTGAGCATAAGCACCATCCCCAAAAACTAAAATTATCTACATCATAGAGTGCATATGACTTAGTGAGTCAGTATAGAAAAAAAGTAGCATAAAAATGTTACAGGTACCATTTTGCTAGAGAAATTTATGGGAGTTAATGTCCAATAGTACACATAGTAATCTTTTATTCCCGGCTTTTTTGCATTTACCCTGTATCCTCTACACTATATACCTGTTTCTGTTTGTTTGCTTGTATGTTGTCTTTTGTTTAAATTGGAATAAAAATTTTAACCTCTGTATACCGTTAGCATTTAAATAGCTCTTTAACTATCTGGTGTTCAGACCACATTAATCTCCTCCAGTTTCCAGCCTGCTAAAGTACATTAAAAGCCTCTAATACGTTTGTGCAAGATTTAATTACTTCATGCTTATAAAGTTTTTAATTCATTTCTGAAAGACATATAACAGAAAGGGACTATTTTATAATATACTATGTTGCATTCCGTAACTTTTCCAGGACAAAATATGGGAAGTTACAAATAGTTCTGGAACATTACAAAACAAAGATTAAAAGAGAACCCCGAAAATCTGCAAAGTACCTTGAACCTTGAACTTCTTTGCAGAATTTTAAAAGGAACATTCAAAATATTTTTCAAAATTATTTTTGAAAAATCCAAACTCATTGGATCTTCAAGAGAAATCTGCTGTAGAGAGGAGGATACCCTTACACAATTCAAACATAGACTCTGGGCCATGATCATTCTCTGGCTCTCTTTTATTTAGCAATATAGAGTCTTAAATTCACTTGTCACTTCTGGAATTCTTAGAACATATTTATACAGTGCACCGGCACAGGCTGAGAGTTAGACATAGCTTTATCTAGTTGTGGGGAGATTTAAACAAATAAAATATTGTTGTCGTGTTTTGAACTCAGTCAGTAGCAAATCACCATGCAGCCGGTCACGCACCTTTTTTTCCCTCCTGATAAAATAGGGGAGATATAGAAAGGATGAACTCGTAGGTTGAATAAAAAAACAGTTTAGTGATGGTAATAAAACAACAGTAACAACAAGAAATCCAAATGGGTACTACACAATGCCCTTGCTCACCACCTGGCAACTGATACACAGCCCACCCGCAGCAGTGATCCTGACAGAACAAAAATCCTGCCGTGCCAACGGGAAGCAGAAATAAGAGAGAACGTGTCTCCTTTATGTATCAAGCATAACATCACATGATATGGAATACTCCAATGGCCAGTTCGGGCCTGGGACTCCAGCTGTGCTCCCTCTCAGCTCAAGAAAATTAACTCTATCCCAGGCAAAACCAGGACAATTTTATAAACAGAAAAAATAACTACAGCAATAATATAATTAATATTGTCTTCCAACAACGTGCAATTTTTTTCACAGAAGATCCCAACTCAATACTTCAGTGTAGTCCGACTTGCAGTGGTTGAGGATTAAGGTTTACTGCTGTCCATTTAATTGTGCAAAGAGGTTGTGCTACGTATCTGGGTGAAGTGGAATGTCACAGACCAGCAGAACATGGTGAGTAAAAGTGGATTAAGAAATGAGGTCAAAGATAACCAGTGAAATGTTTCTAATGTATAAACAAAGAGGAATGACTCTTAGGAAAAAGGTTCCATAGGAAAGTTGTCTCGTGATTTGGTAATAGTCTTGATGCAGGGGAAAAAAATTGGAAAGTTGAAGAGGATGAAGTCAGGATTTCATGACTTATAAAGATTTCTGCACAGTAATACTGTACATAACAAACAAACAAACAAACAAAAACACATACCCAACCCCCCCAAAAAACCCAACCCAAACCCAAAAACAAAACCAGAAGAAAACCACAAAATTAATTATCAACAGTATTGTAAATAACTTCACAAGCTAAAGGAATAGTCTTACAGAAGGATTAATAGCTATACTACAAGTTTAAAAAATGCAGTTTGATGGGATCAAAATATTGGAGAAAATGCAAATAAATTTTCAGTAGATTGACATGGTAGTTGAGTAGAACATTTGGAGTCAATATTACTGTAGTCAAATTGAAATATCACCAGGGAACCCTAAGTTTAAAATATGGGTGGACAGGAATAATTTTCTACAAATGTCTGTTCTCATTTCTAAGTTCTTACATTCTTACTCATCACTAATGTCTCATTTCAACAAGTCTATACATGTATATTAAGACTGTATTGTGTTTAACACACATGACTACCATGAATTCAGATGTGAAAATATAATCTCTATATAACTGGGAAAAGAAAATGTTTATTTGGGTACATTAAAATTGAGTGCTGGACTGCCGACAATATATACGTATATTGTGTGACATCTTAGCCCTGTTGAACATTTTAATAGGCAAGAGGTTGTATATTTTTAATTTAACTTTTCAAATTTGTCTCTGTATTTTCCTTTTATGAAAATTAGATTGTGTTAATACAAATACTGCTTTTGCCATGTACATTCCATATGTTGATCCACAATTAGAAAATAAAATTTAAAAAGCCCCTAAGAATCTAAGATAAAACAGAAATTATCAAGCACTATTAATGGGCATTGGATATATTTGTTGTATAAGTAATGACTATTGTAATGATTACTGATATATTTTGCTGATAATTACGCTAAATACATTGTACACCAAAAAGCTAAGAAGCATACCCAGCAATTTTTACATAATTCAGAACATATGCAGACATAATTCAAAAGGAACGTGTATCAAATTGAACATGGAAAAGTCATTTGAGGTGTAAATGATACCTATTAACATGCAATGCTGGTTAAATGTGGGAAGAGAATTGACAGAGTTCATAATAAGGATCCAAGGGGAAGGAGGTAGCTGAGGAAGAAGCTGGTGTTCTCTGAGCCAAGAACTCAAATGCACAGGTGTTTGAGAAACATCACACTACCTTCAGTGATCTCAAGAGCCTCACCTTTGTCTGCCACTCAGAATAGCATCAATCCTACAATTTCCCCATTGTCCACCCTCCTTATATTTTTAACACTAGCTATGTGAAATTATTTAGGAAAGGAATCTTATACTGCCTATCCTCTACATTTTTTTCTCCTTTAATACGTAGAAAGTGGGAAAAAAAAACCAAAAACAAAACCCACAAAACTTCTTCTCTAGCAAATGAGGTAATATATCAAACGTGAGAAACTTGCAATAGAAAGTCAACAGTAAGTCTAGTGTCTGATGTGAATCCTGTTGAATTTGACATGAATGTTGATTCTGAATTTTTAAAGTACTTAGCATTAACTATAGAATCCTGTGTTTCTGTTTACTTATCCAAGCTTGTATTTACCTAGTCATTTTCAACAGCTAAAAACATGCTATTTATAAATTAATCTTTAACCAACTAAAAAGAACATCATTCTACTATCGCTTAATAAAAAAAACATTTCAGCAAGTCAAGTCACCAAGTATATGAGCAGAGAAGAGAACCTGTGATGTTGAAACTATACCTTAATTTGTGAGAAGAACCATTCAGTCTTGACTTGTGGACACAGAGAAGGGAGAAATCTGATCTGAATTTTAAATAAAATTCTATGATGGTAAACTATCTATTCACACTAACTTTATTTCCATTTTGCTTCTGACCATCATTCTTGTGTTTACTAGAATAACAAAAGAAACCATTAAAGAAAATATGATGGCAAATTTTGTAGCTGTTCTAACCCTATCAATTTTAAGCTCATATAAGCTATGGTAAAACCATGTATCAGCTCCTACTGTGCAATAGCTGTTTTATACAGTTTGACTATGTGATGAAAGAAACTAGTTGACATGCACTTACTGTATTAAGCCCTGGCACCTGCATTGCAGACACTAATCAAAGTGCTCCTTCAGAGGGGTGAAAGAATCGCCATTTGTAACGCAATAATTAGGCTGGGTAGAAGGGCCTGAAAAGTAAATCAATCTCATCTGCTCTCTAAATCTGACACCATTCTCTAGGCAGATTGTTAACATAATGAGACAGAAACCTACAAGAGGTCCCATAAAAGACCTATGTCTTTTTTTTTTTTTTTTTTCCTCTTGCTTTATACTCACAGTGTTACTAAGAGCATAATTACAGACAATCCTACCCTAAGTCACTGGCATAAAAGCAGCTATTTCTAAGAAGCTCATCAAAAATAAGTTGGCAGAACAGACGGGCTATATAAGACAGCAGCAGGCTGACTCTTTTTGCCCGACTGGATGAAGATTATTTTAACCTATTCCCTACTAAGATTATCATGAGAATGTCTGACAGGTTAAAGTAATAAGATCCTGTAACATGGCAAGAAAATAATTTTGGTGAATTAATCTGATTCTCTGCTTACACTGGGCAAATGAAGAATAATTCCACTGAACTCAATATCATTATTACAATTGTGTGAGAAAAATTCATGTGATCACTATCACTTTTAAAAAGGAAATCAGGAACAAGATAGCAACATTAATGGTAAAGTCTTTAAACGGACAACTTTTTCTTGTACGGTCTTTCAAATTTCAAGAGCATAATCTGATTTAATAGGCAAAAATAAGCAATTCCATTTTTCTTAGTAAGACAGTTCCACCATATTTTATGCTTTGTAATGCCAAAAGCTTAGAAGCCTTTCTTACAGACAACTCCCTGTGAATGTTGTAGATACATATATCTCTATCAAAAATCACATACAAATATATAAGAAATTATAAAAATAGAAATAAACTATGCTGCAAGTGATGGAATGCAGTAAGCAGATATTTGTGTGAAGCAACAAAATGAATGGGATGAATTATTTATTTCACAGTCAAATACACATTAGTCATTATTTTCCCTTGTTTACCATAATTTAATTTGATCACTACCATTGACATGTTGTAACTGTGCAGCCTGTCAATACAGTATTGTCATGGATAATTTTGTTGAATGTTTTGAGGTTTTTTTCTCAGATGAATTAAATGAACAAAATAGCCTTTTACTGACAGATGGATTTATAAACATGTTCCTGATTTTTGCATAACAAAAATATATCAAATCATTGTTTTAATTTTTCTAGGTGACTATAACCTTCACTATAACATACAGTTGTATTTCAGTAAGACAGAACCCAAGTCTCAATTGTATGTGACAAGCACTCAGGTCAAGAAAACCAGACCTTTTCTAGTGCTGCTTTTCTGTAAGATTCAAATATATACATACAAGTTTGTCCATATATGTGTATATATATATACACACACAGACAACTGAAATGAACGCAAGTTTGCAAGTTGTGCTGATCTTGTGTTTTCATAAGTTGATATGCAGAAAGTAAGTGCAAAGTGATGATCATAAACAATGTTTTGTCTTTTGTAAGAACCCTTAGCTGAATTATCAGAGATAACAATATTTCAAGTTTATTTCCTAAAGAAGGAAATTAAAATCATTTCAATGAAAACAACACAAACATAAAAAGACTACAAAGAAAATGGAAACCATGACTTGCTGTATGGTAGAGGATCACATGTCTTTTCCTTCTGGATGGCTGACAGATAGAATCTAAGCATGCCAAGAGGAGTCAAAGTCCCTTTAGAATTTTAAAAAATATAATTAAGGTAAAAATCTCTTCCTCTATGCTGCTGCAAAGCTCTTATCGGCAGTGCTGCTCATTATTGCACTTTTTGTGCTCTTTTATGTACTGCCTGAGAGCAGTTTATGCAACATATGCAAACCACAAGAGAGGATCCCCAACTATTGCTATGAGTTCACCTGAACCCACCACCACACTGGCTGAACACTGGCATCTAAATAGAGCAATCTCAATACTTCTCAGGATATCAGGTGAAATTTAATGTTTGCTCCCTCAGTATGACAGACAAATATTTTGCTCTCCCTGCAACAGGGGCAGGGGCAACCCTGTAAGAAAAAGCCTGAAGGAAAACAGCTCTGGCTTGCTGCCACTAGGAAGAGTTGAGGGGAGCGAAAACTGCTGGTAGGCAAAGCCTGACATCCAGTACACACACCCTCTGATGTGCAGAGGGAGCAGCTACAGCCAGGTTGGTTTCCGAAGTCTACGTTCCTGAAAATAGTTCAGCTATGGGCATTCTGCTGTTCCCCTCCTTTCACACCTGTAGTTTCAGAGAGCAACAGGAACAGGAGTGGTTTATAGTAAAAGGTTTTTTACCCCGATTTTGTCCCTAACTGCAATTCCAAGGAAGTTCAGAGAGAGATTTAAGAAAAGAAATCAACTGTGTATTCTCACAGCTGAAAAGAGAAAGTTGCAGATCTTTCTGACAATCCTGATTCAGTATCTAAAGTTTTCCCAGATAAATCAAGAGAGGACTGATACTATGAAAGTTGACTAAAAACATTAATGAGATGTGTCCATTTTAATTGTTTTAGACTAGCAATTTCCCCTGTAGCTTGAAAGTCTTTGAGAGTGAAAAAACCCTCCAGTTAGAGGCCAAATTCTGTCTCTTGACTGCAAATTGTTAGTATAGAATAACTTCTCTGACAGTAGCCCGGCTATTCATGATTTACATTTATGTAACTAACTGCAAATTTGTTGTTGAAAACTTATTTCAATTAAGCTGAGGAAAAAAAAAATAAAATAAGTCCTATCTAATACTGTGCAAGGCTAAGTCCAATTCAAAAAACAGAACTTGCTCTACACAGCAAACCTTTTGTACTGCTTTTTTTAGTTCTCCAGTTGAAAACATGTCCCTGAAGAAATACAGACCCTGGAAAACATGACCCTGAATACAGATGTGTCTTATTTTGGGGTCATGCTTTGAATAGTAGTTCTTGGTTATTCACAGGCCAAGTGGCTCTGCAGTTAGTTCAACAAACTATAAATAGACTGTTTTCAATAGCAGTTTGAGATTAAAAGAGTGCATTGGAGACTACCAAAAATTGCAAGACCTTCACAATAGTTCAATGACCTAAATATTCTGGCTCCATTAGGCTAAAGACTGCATTTAACTAAGTATTATATGCAAGTATTAGATATATTCCTCCCATAAGTTTTGTGTGAAAGACTAAGTTCCCAATTTTGACAAAAGGACCAGGAAAGGTATGTTAGAAACTCTTATTCCTACAGACTCTTACTGACACATTATTAATGTCTCATTTGAGATCTTTGTGGAGAGAAAACCTAATTTAAAAGGGTGGAGCAATCTGAGAAATACTATAATCTGCTAAAATTGTGTTAGCTAAAGGTTGGTAAGCTTAGAGGAGCCAAGAGAAGGGGTCTGCTACCTGCATTTACATTTTATAGCTCAGAGCTTACATCCAAAGAATATGAGGAAAAGACAAAATATTAAGACAAGAACTGTGTGTTATCACAGATGTATTTTTACTGGATAAAAAACAGACCTTCAGATATCCACTCAATATACCTGATAGTTAACATAATAAAACAGTAGCAGTAGATCTTAAAGGAGTAAATGGCACCGAGGTGTCCAGAGTTTTAGCTCAGCAGTCCCTCTGAGGCAGCACGCCATGGGCAGTACCACAGTACTACAGCCCCAGTGATTACTTGCCTAGTTATCACTGACTTTTGTTGAAGCTACAGGACTTTATGAAATTTGTCACCTTGGAGATTAATCCCTCACTTTTACATGCTAATATGCTCCCTTAAGTTTTCACTGTGCTCTGTTCTGGGTTTCAGTAAAACCTTTTATCAGAGCCATTGTCTTTAACAGATAAAATAAAGAGACCATCAAGGCAAAAACTGACCTTCAACAGAAATTTAATTAAGGCAGAAGCAGCTAATAAATTTGAAAACCTTCTAATTGCAAATTAACCCCTGACTCACCCACCTGATTATCAGTTTAGCTTCGATACTATTTAATTCTGCCCACACTTGTAAAGAAGAAACACCCATCCCTCTTCCTAGCCAGCAATTGTTTCAATCTGAGAATACAACAGGAAGACTACAGGTCCAGTTACTAAACAGCAATAATAAACCCACCTTAATTGCTTCAATTAGATCATCCACAGGGAATCACTTTAAACATCCTATAGGGATTACCAGGCTCTTCATAAAACACTATAAACAATTACACAGGGATGAGCAACCTCCAAATGCTGGTGGAGGAACAGAAGTTGCTATGTATAGGCAGTTCTCTGTTACTCTCTGTGCTGATCTGTGGGGAGGAATTATTCTCCACCCAAAGACAAATACCAAGCAACAACAACTCTGCGGCAGATTTCTGTGAGGACTATATGCTGGTCATCTCTGAAGATCATGCGAACATTAAGCCCAAAAGAAAATGCAGTCAGATCATACTGGATGTGTCATAAGTGCAGGTGTTTAGTATTTTGACACTGGCTTTGCTCAGCCCATGTGCCTTGCCCTTTTCAAATTGTGTTCTCCTTGTCTTTTTCAAAAGGTGTTTATTTGGCATATCAAGAGAGCCAAACAGTGTAGTACAGAAAATCAAAGAGATTAATGTTCATAGAAAGCAAATACAGTGGAATTATTTCCTTTAATGGACAAATATTTAAACTATTTTAAACTCTATTTGATCATTTTTGTGAATCAGATATTTTTAAGTTGCTTCTATTGGCAAAGAAATCTCTTCTTCAGAAGATGAGAAAGAAGAGTAAACAGTGCTGCCTATGTGGCAATTTATATATGTCCATAGACACATGCACATGAACTTAATACACATACACATTGCATCTATCAAAGAATATGTGCACACATAGGAGAGAGTTATGGAAAAATGTGGTTTAAAACTACAAATACCCTACTGAGAATGAACTAATTCTAGAATTATGATCTGGGCACCAGATCCAAGTGGGAAGGATGCAGTCTCCTGGATACAGAAAACTCTGCCTTGCAGCTAAAACTCTGGCATCTGCTTGCTCTAGTGAGACCATGCAGGACTTCACATGCTTCAGTGAAACTAAGCTTGTAGACTGAAACTTGCCCCCAAACTAAATTTATGGTGGTTGGGTTGAGAAATTGATTACAATTCCACAAAATGACAAAGTAGAGGCAGTCTTGTCACAATCGAAGAGGTCACAGTACATTCCAGGATGTGATCAAAAGTAAGGAAGAATATTTTAGCCATAAAAAGTCCCCAGGGATTCTAAATTTTGCCACAAGCCTGGATGAGCTGGTTGATTATAGCATTTGACAACTTACCTACCATTTCAGGAAGAGAAGGAATATTCTGAAACAATAGATTGGTGACAAAAACCTTCTAAGAAGTTCTGGTTGCAAATGACACAATTGCTCTTAAAGAAGAGCAGTCTCAAGCACTTTATTTAGCATATAAAATAGCTTTGTGTTCTTTTTCTTCCGCCTTTTTCTGCTACATGAGATCCTTACTACATGTCACTCACACTGTACTTCCCTGACAAGCTGAAGCTGCAAACAAAATCCCCACTATTTTCTTTTCCTTTCCTAACCAATATTTAATGAAGTAGGAAAATACCACAAAATGTTTTTCTGATAACATGCCCCTTTCACCACAAGCTGGAAAAAAAACCCCTAAGATGTTAAATAACGTTTAACCTGAAACATCTTATATGGCCACTTGATAAAGCCATTTTTCTCAACGGGTAAACATAATCTTTTCATATATAAGTAGAAAGGAAATGGGGCAAATGAATGAACACCTGCACTTGGTCCTTGAATTAGTATACTTCAATAACACAAATTATCTGCTAGCTCTCCAAAGGCACAGAGGAAAGTTCTAAAAGTGTTAGTCTGGGTTGGGTTGGCGGCAAGGAAGGTTTCTGATCATTTACAAATGATGAGTGACATCCTAAAGAAAGAAGCATAGAAAGTAAAAAATGATTGACTGAGAAAAGTAGAATAAAACCAGCACCTGCTTTACAGTCAGACTGATGTTATAAAGGACACATAATGCTTCTAAGACTAATAACATTCCTAGTGCTCAAACAGGGGAGAAGAAGTTGCATATACTGTATAAGCAGTCTTCCTAGCATATATCTTTTGCTCTTCAAGACAAGCCTTCACTCCCTCTATCATACCACACTACTTAATTTGCAGCTATTGCCAATTCAGTGTTTCATCTAAGCAAAGTTGGCAGAATTTCTACAGGAATGTAATGTTCACATTGCACAAAAAATGATGATTCATGTTATTCCACAGTGCAACTGAGACTGAATTGGATGTCCTTTTTTGAATCCTTATTCTCGGGAGGCTGATATGAAGAAGCAGGAAGTGCACTGAACTAAAGAACTACTCCTTTCAATGGCAGCAACTTTGCTGTGCGGCTTACATTTTATAAATTCAGTGTTGATGAAGATATCATGCTGCTTTATTTCAGATTTTTATTCTCCAAATTTATTTCTAATGACAAAAGAATTTCTAAAGGAACTTTTCAATATTTCAGAAGAAATGTACTACAGTAAAGAGAAGGCATACATCGGATGCCCAGCAAATCATCTAGAAAGTCAAATGTAAGACATAAGAAAACATCCCATATTATTTAGTATATTTTAGTGAAAGAATATAACTTCTTTATTGTACTGCAGCATTTAGTTTTTCTCAGTCATGTTTTCCAATTATGGTGGGTTTTGGGTTTTGGTTTTGATTTTTTAAAATTCATTATTGTTGAACAATGGTTCTGATATTATTTTATAATATTTCATTATTTTTGTGTACATAATGGAATCAAATTCATTGCATTAGCTTGACTTTCTGAAGAATGCCTGCTCTTGTTTCAACTTAAACAAAAAAAATTTGCAAAGAAAAAAACCCCCCATGAGACAACATGACAAGAATGCATTCTTTGCCGTGTACAAAATTACGCTCTCGGTGTGAAACAGACACATGTTCTCCATCTGCAAAGACAAGTGCCTTTGCTATGCCCTTCACTACATAAAGGTTTTACAATGCTATATCCACTGTTTGTTTGTATCCTATTCAACTGCATGATAGATTAAAGCAAGTAAAATTTGTATATTTAAGGGGTAACATGTACTATCATCAAAAAGAAAATGTTACTGAGGAAATGGGAAAACCATTCCAGAAAAAGTGCTGAACATAGAGAAGGAATAATAGGTTAAGTAATTTATCTAGGGATTCTTAGATCTAGAATTATGGCTGAATGAATTAATATTTCAAAACTATAAGAGCGAGAGGTATATCCATTCTCCTCCAAGAACAAAAGCAAGTCTAACTTTTTATTGAAAATATACTAAAGAAGTGTTGAGATTTTTTTGTTAGAAAAGACTTTAGCAACTCTTAAGAAATGTTTGGGGGGGATATCAAAAATTACTTGTGAAAAGCTAACACTGTGGTCATTATGCACAGACCTACAGCAGCATGTGGTACCTGCCACAGACTGCTTACAGTGTACGTACAGGATTGTGACATTTGCTGAGCATTTACACAGAGGAATAATGGAGCATAAGGTTAGGTTGCTCTCATGCTGAGACCACTGCCCATCATGCTGACCAATACTGTCTCATGGCTCCTTTCTGATCCCCTATGGCCTGGACATATTTATTATCTCTCATCTTAGACTGTGCAGAGACATTTTAAATGAGTCACAGTAGCAGGTGGCCCTTATTAATACCTCTTAGGATGTGAGAGCTGCTGGAATGCTTAACGAGAGAGAGGAAACCAGAAGGTGGGACAGGAAAGGTCCTGTGAGGAAACACATGAAAACAATTACATTTGGAAGATAAATATGTTTTGCTGTCATCTGAGATAACAACAAAAGTATAGTCCAAGAAGAGGACAACTTTCTGTAATAATAGCTTGATATATCCTCTATTCAGAACAGGGTGGGGATTTATAACATTTTGTACTATCCTTGTAAATAGGTAACAATCACAGATGTCCTTATTGTAACAGAAAATGAAATTATTATAAAGAAAGTTAAAACTACGAACAACACCAAGTTCCACTTGAACTCCAAGCTGGAGTAAAATAATTCTAAACATTGATATTTAATGGAAGTTAAAAACTGCATTAGCACTAATGCTGAAAAACACTTTCCGAGAGGCAAGCTGGCTATGTGTTTTCCAGTGCAAGCTTAGACTCCAGTAACAAAAGCACCACGGAATAAAAAGAAAATATTCTCTTTTCTAATCTAGTTTACGGGACATGGAGTTCAGTTATATATTCATCATCCTTTTCATGAAAAGAAGTTCAGAGAACATCAACAGACATGCCAGTAGGAGAGGTGCACATCATCTTCATAGAATTTAGAATCACTAAAGCAAAAAGGAGTAGAGAAATTATTATGGAAAAGCAACATACAGTAGTAAGCAAAAATAATAGGTAAATACTATTGAAGAAAAATAATACCAAGAAATTAATCACTGGCTTTAATTTGTTTCTGGAACAGTCATGAAAGATTAATGTAAGAATTTAACTGCTCTTAGCAAAGTATCAGAACATACACAATAAGTGGCAGTATATCAGTGTGAGCAACACCCTTAGTTTTTTTCCAGTTGCAAATGTCTGAATACTCTGGCCATACTCTGTACAGTGCATTTTAATTTAATTTAATTTCATTTAATAAATGCAATATTAAGCACACACCAAGAAATACTCTCTGAGTGTCCAAATCAACCAGTTAACCAAATGAGTTTAGTTTTTAAGAAAACATACCAATTTTTGTTTAAATGTTCTACAGGTAATGATTATGGAAACTCTATTTTTTCCAATTTACTGACTCAAAGTTAGCAATTTATACCAAAAACTAGAAATATAAATGTCTAAAAATATGAATATGTACACATGCACACACATATATTCTCATATACCCATGGAAGTGGAATATCTAAACATCAGATGAATGTGTTTTGGATGTCGTTTTCAGAGGATAGAAAATCATAAAACACTCTTAAAAAGTATCTCCAAATTCACAGAGTGCTACAGTGAGTCACTGATTTTGGGTGATCCAATTAAAATTAGTCACTGGAGTGGTCACTTACATCATCCAGTTTTAAGAACTGCTTAAGTTTTAAGGACAGTTTTACTGTACAAAAATAACAGTTGATTGCCAGTTGCTATTGCTGTGAGATATACAGTGGTATAAAAATTATTACTTCTTATATATTTATAAAATATATACAGAAAAAGACAGACATAAAACATTTTGCTCTACTTATTCTAAGTGCTTACTAAAAAGACTTTTGCAGTATGCTTACATTTCTTTTCATATTAATAGGTACATCACTTTTATATGTGCAAGGCAATGTTGCTGTGTAAGAGAGGATGAATTTCTGGGCCCACAGAAACCAATTACAGTTCCACTACAGAAACAAGGAAATGAAAAACAATTGAAAGCACAGCTAATTCTCATCTTTGAAGGAACTCAGCACCAAAATACTTGTCATACACTTCACTCCTCAAGCTGAGTCACCAGACCTCCTCTGTCCTTAACCCTTATACTGTTCTGTACAGTTCTTAGGGGGAAAAAAAAAATAAATAATCACACTCAGTCTTGAATTACAGTTCTATTGTGTACCAATTTGGGATATTATACATTAAAATAGGGAAGCCAGAAAATATTTGGTGTGCTGTTATTTTCTCGAGAGTAAGTAGGCCTTCACATGCTTTCAGCTCTAAAAATTCATGTAAACAAGGAGTAAAAATGTGACATTAAGTACCTAAAATGAGAAAGCCCTCAATACAGCATACCTGGTGAAAGAATTCAAATGAGATCAACCATAAAAATAACACTAATCATTAGTGGGAGTTCCCTAAAAGCTAAATAGGATTCATGGGGAAATTTTCAACTTCTTGGAGTTTTCAAGAGAAAAGGCAACCAGAGGCCTCAACCATGAATCCAAACATAATACTGTCATATTTAAAACTATTATTTCAAATAAATGTAATATTCAAATGAAGCATACAAGTGCCTTCTACTGTCAGCAGTTATGGAAACCTGGACACACAAATAATCAAAACTATAACCAATTTTCCATCAACATAACACCATTTTACTTGCAACATGTTTAAAAATCTTTAGAGTTCTCTTATGTGTGTTTCTGGTTTGAAATGCCCAGAGTCCAGAAAGTTGACTGCAATATTTGTTGTTATTGATTATTTCAGGAGTTGGAATAGGCACTTAACCTCTGCTTGTGAACAGCTAGATATGTGTGAGATTTGATCCAAACTACCAAAGCAACAGCTTTATTTTATATTTATAACTGTTTCTTAGCTCTCACTTTTCATGATCCCTTTCCAGCTCATGAAACAACTATTTTTTTCATTATAATCTCCTTCGTAGGTTATAGAACATGATCATGATAAAAAGTCCCTCACTTATGAACTGGAATTTTATTGTTTAACCAATTATAGTTCTGAAGTATTAAAGCAGGAATAAAACTTGAGCTGTCCTAACTGGAAATCCAGAATTAATTTTAACTTCAGACTGGTCCGATCCTTCTTATTTCTGAGAGTCTTACTTATTTTTCATTCTTATTCCATCATCCTCCAAAAGCAATTGCTGTGCTTGTAGATTATTAGCAAAGTAATTCAAGAAAATATTATTATGCTGATTAGCCAGAGTAAATGCTGGCTAGCTTCAGCCTAAAAGTTATTTTTGGTCTGGGGTTCAGATCCCAATAACTGTCTAGAAAAATGCTGGCATGCAGATTAGAAAAAAAAGTTGGCCTCTGCTCACCCTTAGTTTAAATTAATATTTTTTCACTGTAGAGATCATTTGCTTTGTTCTTCCTGATGTTAGTTCCTGTCTTGCTTTAAATCACTGCTGGAACAGATCTGCCAAACAGCCTGCACTTGGCAAGTCAGTCATGAATTCCTACAGAACTGAGAAAATGTACCATAGGTTGTCTCTTCCCCTCTCCAAACCTACCACCCTTTCACAGGCTACTGTGAGCTAACCTGTGCATTTCCTGACCTTTATCCACGCAGGTCTCATATTTTGATCTTAAGCAATGAAATCCAGCATTTGTTTATTATAGAGCTTAACTAACATAAATGTTGCTGCAAAAAGAAATGTGGATAAAACTCAACTTGTAATATATCAAATGCAAGCATTATCCAGTTTACTAAAGTCTGGTTTTTTTATTTTTATAAATGCAATGCATCATGTTTTATTGTAATGCTCACTAGTGTACTACTAGCTCTTATTCTGTCATTTAGTTTAAACGAAGAGGTTTATCAGAGTGCTGTTGACTCCACACTAATGAACATTAACCTTTAACTAAAGTGGTTTTAGAGACACAGCTCTCAGGATCACTTCCTTGAGATAACTCAAACACAGTTATTGTTACTTTTGTTTGTATGTCGACAATGTCAGATGGTAAGGAGAAAAGAAAAATCATAGTTCATTCTTCTCCTGTTATTGTTAGCAAAAGCCAAAAACCACTGGAATAGAAAGCACCCAAGCAGAGCCTTAAAAAATACCCAGGTTTGTCGTCCTAGGCTTCCTGGATAGTCAGTAATGACAGGTAGGTATCTCAGTAAGTCAATTCAGATCTCAGTCACACTCTGACCACTGAAACTTGGAGCACCTGCGCTAGTGTTTCAGCTGTCTCAGTTAAGTGCCTCATATTAAGTGACATGAATCTGGGCCCCAAGTGTCCTCTTTCTGTACTGCGAATGGACTAGCTCACACCTTCTTAAAACGCTGTGCATGTGTATGGATTACTTACTTAGCCATTATCCTTATTCAGGAGATAATATACTAGCTTCTTGCAAGAAGAAATAAAAGCTTTCCACAGAGAATTCTTCTATGCACAATGTTATTTAAATCTATCACTGCTTCTTGTATACCAATGGAAAAAAATTCTCAATTTTAATGGAAGAGAACACTTTTCATTTTGTTTCTGAAGATCGAGCATGATTTTAGAAAGGTTAGCTAAGAAAGGGAAAATACCCTGATTGTTTTCCATGTCTCACCCTATCTTTTTCTCAATTCATCTGGCTGTCCATCTGAAATAACTTGCACAAATGATGAAGGAAAAAACACTCCACAAAACTTGGAGAATAATCTTCATTTAAATATGATTTATACTTTACAAGAACTATGTTTGGCCACTGCCTTAATTATGTAGCCTTGCAACATGGAGATATTTTTAAATTTAGATAAAGGTTTCCTATACCATCAACAACTAAACCATTTCTAAAATGTTATCACAAATGATGTTAATACCAGGTCTAATTGTGTTATTACGTTCATTATAACCTTGACCAAGTCAGTTTGGAAATGACTTGTGCTTTTAAGCACATTATAAGAACCATTTATTTATATATACATATATATATATATATATATAAAATATATATAAGTAGATTTAAGTACCATTATAAATGTCAACTGCACACAAGTCACCTGCTTTAAATATAAAAGATTAGGCTAGCCTTGCTTTCAGAGGGACATGGCTTTGAGACAAATAACAGAGTGGCTTCTTGTTTGACTGTGAGATTCACAAGCTATCCTTTTATAACATGAAGTGTGAGAAAATTAAAAAAACAAACAAACAACCTTGCAATACAGTAACACAGTCTTATGAATTGTGCAAACTGAAAATTTCCTTCTGTAAAAGATAACAGTTAAGAGGGCTACAATTAATTGTAAAATTCCAGTCAGTTTAATGTATGTAAATTATGCCATTTCCCCCATTTATACAGTCATAGTACTACTGTTCTTTTTTTTTTTTTTTTTTTGGGGGGGGGGAATTAGTTCATTGCGCGTCTTTTTACAGAGTCTTTAAATGAGACTGAAGGACTCTATAATTTCTTTAAAATATGATCACGCAAATACGGATGTTGTTCTACATATTGGTTAATATATGGTTCTATGTACTAGTCACAGAACTCGCAATTACAAATACTCATTGACTATTACTGAAACGGCAATTACTTCCACATTTCTTCCAGCAATGGAGTGAAAAATTACTTACAGGGATCAGAGACTTTCATTCTTTGCATACACAGAGATAACTATCTAAAACATTTTAAAAAGCACATATAACTGCGAAACCTGAAAATCCTTTACAGCTTTCTCTCCCTTCTAAATTCACTTCTTTTTGATGAAACAGAATTTGTTAGCCTAAGAATTCAACAGGACTGAATTTTAATTTTGTAACACAGATGCACTGGGAAACATACATTGCCTTTGTTTCAACCTCACTCTCAAACCTTTTTTCATTCCAGGAAGGGTTATTTGCTACTCCAAGGAAATGTCATGGAACTGTGGTCTGTCTGTGAGGAGGACACACTTTGCAGAGTTCCCTGTTGGGGAAGGACCTCCTGCCTCCCTGAAACTGGGCTCCAGTCAGGTCTGGCTTTTGTAAACGTGGGCTGTGTAGAGATTCAGTGTGTGGCTTCCTTGGTCTTATGTGTTTGGCTTGTTGACTCGGTTGTCTCCCATCCCTTCTATGAGAGACTGCATTTCACCATTTATTCCACCCATTGTTGGTCGTGCGGTGTCGTTGTTGGGGTCAGTGGGGTTGATGTTGATTATGTATAATCTGACTGATTTGTTTGTACCCCCAGCGCTCACCCATGTACTGACCCTTTTGTATCAAATACAGTTTGGGTATTGGTTCATCTTTATGCTGGCTGTGTCCTTTATGCTAGGCCTAATAATTGGCAAAACAAATGTTCACTCAGAACTTTCTCAATACTTAAAGTAGTTATGCGTGGCATTGTTTTTTCTATGGACAGTGGTACTGAGTGCAAATGGCAAGGTTCTGGTAGCAGGGGGCTGCCTCATACCAGGCATAGCCAGTTCCATCTGCCTCCAAGTGGACCCACCACAGGACCTAGCTGAGAACACTGGCCAAGCTGGTGGTGCCTTGCGGAAAACATATTTAAGAAAGGACAGAAAACATGGGACAAGAGGGGGAGGGGGTGGTGGTGGGGAGAGAAGTGTGAAGAACAGTCCTGTGAACACCAAAGTGAGAGAAGAAGGAGGGCGAGGAGATGCTTCAGGCAGTGGAACAGAGATTCCCCTGCAGCCAGCAGAAAAGTCCATGATAGAGCATGTTTATTCTAAAGGAAGAGCAGCTCATGAGAAGGACGTGTGCTGGAGGAGAAGAAAAGTGTGAGGAGGAAGAAGCAACAGAGAGGAGCTCTTAGGAGCAGACCAAAACCTCCCATTCCCCATTCTCCTGTGCTGCTTGAGGTGGGGAAAGGTAGAGGAGCCAAGAGGGAAAGGGGGAGGGAAAGTGCTAGTTTAGTATATGGTTTTGTTTCTTACTACCCAAATCTACTTTAACTGGCAAGAAATTAAATCTTCCCACTGCCAGTAACTGGTAAGAAACCTCCCTGTCTTTATCTCAACCTACCAGCTTTCTCAGATGATTTTCCCACCCTGTCCCACAGGGTAGGAAGGAGTAGTGACTGAGTAGCTGGATGGGAGTTTGTCCCCTAGTCAAGGCTATTCCACCATAACAGTGAAATTAAATGTAGGTTTATCACTCATACAAAACTATAGCAATTCTTCTAAAACAAGACATGGCTTAGCCCCTTGGCAATGTCTTTAATTTTGTTGTAAGTTACTCTTTTGCAGGATCAATCAAGTCTGTAAAATTTTTTGTTTTCTTTCTAACAATAAAACACATCTAAAGAAGTATGAGCGCAGGTAAAGGACAACAAAATTAATTCCAGAAGATTTAGGTATTGTACTTTAATGTTTTTTTACAGATAACTGCACTGGTACTGTACATAATAGTAGGATCAAGAAGAGGCCTGTGTATCCTAAAGCTGTTCCTTTTTACCAACTGTAACGGGTAGCCCGATATCACAAACAAAATACAACGTGACTTTCTATTGCTCTTAATTAACAATTAATATGTAACAGCATATTACCTCTACAGAGTTTGTGTCTCAAGCTTTCCTTCACCTTCAAACCTGTGGTTTTTTCCTTAGCAAAACCTATGAATACGTTCTACAGTGGTAAATATTTTTATCATGGCAGTATTCAAAGATCTATGCAGCAAAGGCACTTGAATCCATTACTTATCCTTTCTAATAAGGAAAGCTGATATGAAATATCTGAATACTTCTGTCACCAAATGAATCAGAAAAACAGATATTCCCAATGTAAGCACATTATTTCCAAGAATACTAGGTACAGATAAAACAAACCAAACCAAACAACAAAAAAACCCACTCAACCCCCCCAAACCCCCCCCCCCACCACACACCCCCCCACACACACATTTATAAGGAAGGAGAAAGCAAAATTTCCTTTGAAATTCTGAACATGAGATAAGGTGGCAGACTTCTTAGAGATACTTCAGGAAAGAAAGGAAAAAACCTTGATGTCCTCTCCAGTAGGTATTCTTAAATAATTTTGTGAATTATTCCTGTAACCCAACTGTGAAATGACACTGAGTTCTAATACGAGGTATTTGGTAAGTATCTTAAGTATGAGATACCATATATGCAGCAAGGGATGTATTAAGGTTAATTGACAGCAAAAAGCATTTCAGCCTTCCCCATCTAAAATTACTCATTTTAGTCTCATCTACAAATACGGACTCTCTTTTTATCCAGTCCAAAGACTACTTCCAGGCAATTTCCACCATTCTCATGCACTTGTTTTTGAAGGATATTAATCACTTGGTGTCAATTTCTTTTCACTGACCATAGGAGGAGCTAGATCTCCAATTTACAATTTGAGAACAATTCTTAGACAACTGAGTTGGCTGAAGTAATTCCTACCCAGGCCAATCAGAGGCAACCATTTTCTAAAGAAATAATACCTCCTCTCTGCCAGAGAGAAGCTAATGCAAGGTCAACTTTGTAATGTATAGGGCTGGTTTCTTTTTAGTTTGCTTTTGTTTTCTTCGCTTTCCCTTTACAATGTCCCCTTTATCTTTAATAACTTTTGATTTAAACCACATCACAAAACTAGCTCCACAGCCCTCCAAAGGAAGAAACACAGGCCAAGCACCAACACAGTCTGGAAGGTTTACTAGGATTTTAAAAGACAGTCTTTGTAGAAAATTGTTAGCCTGCAGGCAGTGGTGCAAACTCTAAAACAAGCTACTTTGTAGGTTACCTTATTGGACCTTTTTTTTCTTTTTTTCTTTTTATTTTTTTTCCTTTTTTTTTTTATTTGGACCTTTAGAGGGGATCTTCTGGTTAATGGGTACATACTGAGACCACAGGTTAGACTCATTCATTACTTCAACCAGGTTACCACCAGAGGGAATGCACTTCAAGCAGTGGTGTAAGTGGTGAAATGATGACATCTATTAATTTCTTTTGTTGCAGGGTGAAAATAAGACTATTTTAAAATGTAAACGGTATAAAACCTGATTTTTTTTTAATTGGAACTCAGAAAAAAGATCTCTCATTTATACAGACTACAGTATATTACCTCATTTCATAGGAGTAAAGAATAATTTCACAGCCCACCAAAGCAATGAGAAACTGCAGTGAAAATGTGAAAATCAGCAATAAAACACCAGGGTGTTTAGCTATAGTGTAAAATATCTTAACAAAATTTTCACCTTGTATCTTTGACCACCCAGGAAGTAGCTTTAATTAATACAAATTGAAGCCTCATATAATGAGGGGGAAAAGTATATATTTTGGAAAAGATACTGCACTGTAAAAATTTTCCTTCTGTTTGTTGCAGATTTTTATCATGTCTGATGATGAAAAAATTTGTTCATAAAACAGTAACTCTGAAAAACCCTAATTAGAAAGCATGTACACTGAAAAGACATTTGTTTATGTGTATCAAAAAAGTCTATCTCTTCATTGTAGTCTTCTCAAGAAGTGAGATTTGATCCTCTGTGGTGTTTTACCTGGAGTAATCATTTACACTCCTGCAAAGACAATGTAAATCACTGCTAAATCAGATTATCCTCTGAAATAAGACAGCGGACAAATAAGGCAGCAACTGTTATCATAGTTCCTGTGAAGTCAAGAGCACTGTGACAATCTGTGAGAGCAGCAGATCTGCTCCTGAGAATACTTAGCCACTGCACAGGTGTGCCTAACTTCGTGGGGCAAGGAGCCCAGAGTTAATCAGACTGAGACTGGCAAGTGCCATAACCTCATGGTGCTCAGATACAGCACTTCAACACATTTGACTTCGGGGTGGTTTTGCAGAAGAGGGAATTAGTATTTGTTCATGAAAGGCCCAATAGTGTGTCAAGTGCTAGTATCAACATCTGCCTATCATGATACACTGGATCTCCAGGATCTACAGCTTTATACTGTAAACTTTATACTACACAAGGATGAATGGGAGGAGTTTAGTCTGGAATAATTTTTTAATATTTTTTTCTAATACAAAACTGCATTTTTCCAGTGAAACAATGAATAACTGATTACTTAATTTTCCCTCATGTGTCTCCAGGTTGTGCATAAAATATATTAAGCAATTTAATCTGAAACAAATCAGGCTGAAATCTCGTTCATAAATCATACAGAGCTTTTGATAGCAAGAGATTATATTTGTCTTTTCAGAAGAAAGAAAAAAGTGTGAGGCCCTTAGCATTTATTTACTTTTCAAACTGAAGTATAAATAATTCAGTAGTGGTAAGACTTCATTTGAACAACATGCAATTTTATAATCTGTTCCTAAGTAAATCAATTGTTAAGTGTGTATTAGGCTGAGGCAGGTCTTTTGCATATTATATTTCTCACATCCGCTCTTTCTACCCCTTTGAGTTTCCTCTTACACTATTAAAGCTTTTAACAATTAAAATAAGTTTTTGGGTTGGGTTTTGGGTTTTGTTTTGTTTTGGTTTTTTTAATAACCAGAAAATCCCTTTTTTGTCTTCCTGAGACTCCACCAAGTAATTTAGTCATAAATAAATTATGACAAAATAAGCAAACGTAATACAGACAGCTATAGATAGTGTCTAGATCAATATGAACATTACAGTTTGCTTTCACAGTCTTTTAAACTCAAAGGAAACCCTTGCTACTTGCACAGAAAATCATTGAGCTTCCACTCCACCAACATCTTCTCATTAAGAAATTGTCACACAATGTGATGAGAAGAACTTTTTTCAGAACTTCAAAGGAAAATCGTACAGCATCATTCTGTCATGCTCATACATCTAAAGACAAACTTTTTCACTTTAAAAACATAATGAGGCTTTAAATGTCATTATGATGAAGATGCAAGGGGGAAAATACAATAGAAGAGAAGCTTTTTATGCATTTCTTAATCAGGGAATTTTAATAATTATTTAGGGTTTTTTAAAATCAAACTGTCCTTAAAACACTATTTGCCACTATCTCAAACCACCTACTATCTTTTAAGATATTTTCAGTCCAAGATAGTGTATTCTCCTAAAATTTCTGTGAAGAAACTTCTCCACTGTATAGAAATTGAGGTCTCCCATGTTATCCAGTTGTTTTTTCTTTATCTCTGGAGTAAGTTAAATCCTATCTATTTCTATGTCCTCAATAATGTATTTTCTCTCCGTTTTCAAACGTGTATATATATCTTTACCATACATCTTTGATCCTAAAAAGATGTGGAAGTTCACTAATCCTCCAAAGGAAATCATCATGTTTAAAGCTAAGTATCTATTTAAATTACATAGTGTATAAAAGGCTGGCAAAATTCACTTTTATCAAATACAAGAGATGAAAACTTTCTAGTATTCCCCAGGTTTCGGATAATTATTTGTGTATATTTGTATTTCTACAATTGTTTTGCACAAGTAACAGTTCTAAACACAATTTTGAGGTTTTTTGATTCCACAGAGGAGCCAAAGCCAACAGAAAAAAATTCAGTTAAATACCCAGGCAAACCAAAAAAGCAACCAGACAATAAAATCAAATTAAATAGAGGTAGGTAGCTCTTTTCCATAAGCAGAAAGTTTTCTGAATTACAAGCTGTTAAAAGACAACAAGTATATGAAATATGTAGTAGAGATTTTATTCTCCAGGCTTTTGAAACATCAGAACAACTCAGAGATGTAATCCACCAGAAATATAACCTGAAAACTGTAAATAGGTGTGATGAGAACAAATCCTTTTTAAAACTTAGCCACCTAATCCTGATCTGTCAACAGCTGATAGATTCATGCCAACTTCCATGCATTTCCAGGACTCAATTTTGTTTATTTTGCCAAAATTTGTTTATTTTGCCATGATCTATATCAAACAGTCAAGCTATTTTAAGGTATACCTCAGGATGGAAAAGCCTTGAATCTCATAGTTGTACTGACAGTTGGAGACTGAGAGGGATAAATACTGTTTGTAGGTTTATTCTAAAAAAAATGAGAGTTAATGTTTTCTCAGTTTTCTCACTCAGGACTTTGAATTAAACAAAGTCCTGAGTGAGAAAACTGAGAAAATATCTCTGTTACTGTGTTTTCCTCATGATTCTAGAGTTGTATTAAATTTAGCAGGACTATTCCTAAAGATGTAAAATAAAATAAATGGTGAAAGCAGAGCAAAGGTAAAGCTAGAAAAAATGGCTGCTATGTAAAAGTTTAAAAATCTGCTTGTTTTCTATAAAAAAATACATAATCCCTACCACAGAGCACCCTTAATGAATGTACTTTGTTGATTAATAAGAATAAATTCCTCACATCACCGAAATTATAATTGGCTCATCTCAACCACTGAAAAGAATAATATACTGTAATTACATCAGATGCACTGGAGTCTTGAAGAAGTAAAAGTTGATTTTATTTCAAGAAGTCTTTGCAGTCTGAATTGACAAAGATTTTGATGTTCATACGTATTACTATTTTTCCTTTTTGTTTAGTGCTTGTCTACATTGTTTAGTAGACTCTAATAATCTTAATAGTTTGTGTCCAGGAACCCAGTGGGCATGTAAGAAAAGAATCTCTAGTATTTTTGATACAGATAAGAAATTACACTAAACAATTTTTGAGTGAACTACTGTAAAGGACAAAAAGGGCTTAGTAAGCATCTTTAGCTTCTAGGAAACAAAAACGTTTTCCAACATGCTGGAGCAAAGATACTGACCTGCTTTAAAATGCAACAGAATAGGGTTTCAATTTGTAATGTGCTGTATTAGGGGTGCAAGAGCAGCTCACTAAAATCACTGTAGCTCTTCATTTGCTTTCAGTTGATTTGAGATTAAGAGCTTTGCAGGACTTTTTAATATCTGGAAGTGCCAAATACTAATGATACATTTATTATGAATGACTGTTGACTCCTGTAATCATATCCTACCACCAATGTGAATAATATGTTGAAGTATTTTGATGGAGTAAGATTACTTCTCATCTTCAGGAAGAAACTAGAGCAAGTACCACAGAGATTTTAATCACAGGGACAGTATCTGGATAAATTGCAAAAATCACACCTTTGAATCTTTATATATTTTGTACATTCCAAAAGCATAGTTCAAGACTCACCGCCAAAAAACCTACACTATTTACACTTCTGAGTCTCACACATATCAGAAACCACAATGGTTATAACCGTGCATAAAGATTAGTCCGCAGAAAGGTGAACACTGCAGTGCAGTAAAGCTACTGCTAACCTTCTGTGGTGAACTTTTCATAGCAATACTGTATCTAAGGCACAGCTTTTGTTTTGATTCCTTCTGGTTTTACTAGGTACACTAGACTGAATAATTTTAGCTATTCATAACTCCAGTTAAACTTCATTAAATGTCTATAACAGAATAAGAATGTTAAAAGTTTACTTCAGTTGCTCTTCCTGCTCTGGACAGCACCTCCCTTGATAGAAGAACATGAAGAAATCTATATCTGGCAAATTGAATTATAAAAAATGGTATTATCATTTAATCCATTACAATTTCAGGCTTCTTTCATGATTGGGTTTGGGGTTTTTTCCACCAAAACTCTTAATCTTCTATTACCAAGTAATCAAATTTTTCCAATACTGAAATTTTGTTTGGACTCATCAATTTTTGTCTTTAAAAATAATGGAAGATCCTAAGATTTAACTTTAACTTAATGGTTTATTGGCTTGACTGTCAATACTAGCAAGGTGGGATAATGCAGAAGTAGGATGAATGTTTTTGAGGAAGCATGATTTCCTTAATGTTGTAAAGATACCATTATCTCAAGAGAGAAGGAAGATTTATTTATATTTTTATTTTATAAATTCTTATTTTTATATTTTTATTTGAAGAAGCCAGGTAAATGTAAAAATCATGGATTGTAAGTTGTTTAGAGACAATTTCAATCCTTCCTATGATAGAACCAGAAAGTATGTGGAGGATTTCTGCAAAAAGATCACAAATAGTCTAGAAGAGGCTGCACGTCTTTCTATTCCTTCAAAAATGGCAAAACCGGATGCATGTAAAAATCCAGTTCTGTGATATAAAAAAAATGAATATTCAGAGCCTTCTGAGTGCAAAAATAAATCACTCAATAAGGTTAAAAGAACACTGAATTCTGGGAAATTGATAGAATACAAGCTACAGAACAGATAATCATTAGGCAATGAGAAAGATCTGGCAAGATTTCTGTAACAAAATTAAGCATGATAACTCTGCATCATCAGTTTAGAAGTACAAGTGGGATTCAGGATAAAAAAAGAACCATGTCCTGTTTAAGTACTGACAGAATATAATACCATATGTTGAAAAGGACACTATTAATAGGCCAATCTTTTCTCTGAGATGGAGAAATAGTTTAACTTGCATAAGCTGCAAAATTACTAAATTCAGAGCTTAAAACTTTGCACACTATAAAAGCATCGAAGGAATCAGTCTTAATTATTTGTAAGGAAGAAAGGCTTAAGTGAAAACACAATTCCTTAATACCAATCAACAAATAAAACCCTCCATGACTTGTTCCAAATCATATTTTCTGATTATCTATCATCTTTCCACCAACTGATGTGCATCTCCATCCTTTCAAACAATCTCATTATTTTTGTAGAGAGTTTGTTTTCTGTGATCACTCAGCCGCTTGGGACAGTTTACCCTCTGTGTCTTGACAAGTCTCCTCTATTTTCTCGTCCAGACATAATCTACCTCTCTGGAAAAATAATTCTCTGTTACATTTGGATTGCTTGAGGTTTTTTTCTGTCTCTGCAATTATACAACTTTATACCTGTGTCAATTAACTGAATGAAATAAGTATTTATATTATTTACTATTCACTTACAAACTTGCATACAGCACAGGAGCAATTTCACTGCTTGATTTAAATCCCTAAAATAGCTCCCTTAAAACCAAATCAAAACAGACATGCCATATTAATGCAGAATATTATTTGACTAGGAAAAATGCAGACATCAGTAAAAAGATGTCTGCATAACATAAAATCCTGTTAAAAAATCAGTAAGTTATTAGTTTTAAAATTTGTAACCTGCAGACCACTGTCAATCCATTGTCATACCAATATTTACATCCTTTCCTTCCATTTCTAGCCCTTTAACCTTCCAATATCCAACTCAGGTCCTAAGAACTTCTTCCTAGCCTCCCTGTTTAAACTTATTATTTCCGATTCATCCATACATTGGTTCTAATACCCACTACATATAAACCATAATTTTCCCGCAGCATTTTGGCTAGGAATCATTTTAAGGACGGGACAAAGAAAAGCAGCTACCCAGCTGCTGGTTCATGATTCTGGTCCTAGATGTACCATATTATTCAATAGTTCACACCCAACTGAACTGTCCATACTGTTAAATCAGCTCTGCCCACGAGGTCTTTCTAGGGAATTCTGCTGCAAAACATCCTTATTTTCATGTTTTGTTTTTCAAAGCTCCAATAAAATTTCAGTCACATTTTCAAATTGTTTTCATATCTAAACACATCAAATGCCCAAACATTTATTTTATTGTCATGTAAACAGAGGAAAAAATAAAAATACAACAAATCAGATCAAAACTTGTCCGCTACCTATAAGAAAAGGCAGCAAGGAAAAGAAGGCAGAATACAGCTACCTGCTTATAGGAGTTTTTAAAAAATGAAAAATTTATTAGGACAGAAAACAACAACTTAGCTTATATGCTTCTCTGAAATAATTTTTACGAGTAATAATTTTGATCGGTCTCCTGTTTGCAAACGAGATCAGGCAACAATGGACAAATGCATATAGAAAAGTTATTTCTTTGTAAAAACACCACAGAAAACATTTCTCTCCCTCTAACAAAGAAATCCTTGTATATTTCACTTAATTCAGAGGACTGAAAGCAATCCTGAGGAGACACAGAGTCTATAATCAGGGAAGAAAAAGCTATTACAAAGTTGAAAAGATCACATTTTCTATTCCTTTTCCCCTCTACAGAAACTACACTTGTTTCCATCCTAGCTGATGTCAGTCTAATTTCAAAAACTCTCATCAGTGAAGTTTTCAAGACCTTTCTCAAACCTCTAACTCAGTGCTTACGCATCCTTACTGTTACAAGATATTTCTTAATGTCTAATCTAAATCTCCCTTGTTGATTTTCATCTTTATGCCCACACAAGATTAGTATTGTCTAGATTGAATAACCGCCGTTCTTTACAACTTTCCTCTTGGACTATATTTTCTTTAGACATCTGATCATTCTCATAGCTCACCTGTAGTGAACTCTTTTCAACTGGTTCACATCTTTCTACTCTGGATTGTCACCAATTGAGCCTCATCCTTTCAATTATCTAATATCAGAAATCAAATGTCAAATGGCCAGCATTTCCCTCAAAGGTTAGATTAGAAAAGGAAAATGCACTTCTACATGTACAACAATCTGGGTTATTATTGCAGATTGACACAAAGGACAACTTACAAGGACAAAGGACTTGATCAAATCAAGTATGGTATGACAGCAACACTTTTAATTACTGAAGTGCATCAATCAGTAAGAGGCTTCAATGTATGCACTTTTTCACAAACAATAAAGTATTATTTTCAAAAAAAAAATTAACTGATAGAGAATCCTGGAACACAGGTACTTTTACACATATTTAATTTTAATAAAGTTTAGCAGGTAGGCTAATTTAAGATTATGAATCAATTTCACATGAAGAAAAGGGCAGAATATATAGGAAAAGAGGAAAAAAAATCTGTAATGCTTTATGACACCATTTTTATAGATGTATTTACATTTATTACATACATGTAATTTTGGGGAGACATGTATATTTATTCTTCAACCAAAGGTGTCATTGCAGTTCGCATGTGCTATATGCGTGGGATCACATATGCACTGCAGCTCGCACAGCTGTACTTTGCTAATTATATCTAGCAGACTCACATACTGTGGTAACAGGGAATCTAGCCTAAACAAGTATTTTGCAAGATTATGTAGGTCTTATCACACCCAGTACTGAATGAATGAATGAATGAATGGAAAGTTTGGTTGCGTATGTCAACTGGAGTCATCCCTTTGACTGCAGTTCTGACATACCCATAAACTACAGACTAGTTATCAGCTTTGGGAGGTGCAGCTTCACATATGAAAAGGACACACTGAAATATATTAATCAGTCCTCCCCAAGAGTTAAAAGCTAAATACAGAAAAATAGATTTCTCACCGTATCACTAAATTCCTAGTACAGGTACTTTGGAGATTCTGCATGTTCAGTTTCCTTCAGTCCAACTAAACAATTAAATGTTTACATTGTTGCTCATCCCAAATTTGTTGGTATCTTATTTTATAATAAATCTTTACAGTCTACCCAGTCTCCAGAAATGCAGCAAATTGTCAATACTTTTGCAGACACATTTCCCAGTCTCCACAATCAGCCCACTGGACTGGAAATTTGCACTCTATTTATATGATTTGCAGTTGTTTAGGCTCCACTATTTTCCTTTATTTTAAATATAGTGGACAATTTTACATATATCTCAATTTTACCCCTGTGAAACTTCTTTAATTTCAAAGCTCTTTGCTTATATAACAATAAAAGGTGAAGCAGGCACCAGACATATTTCCTTCATATTATACGTAATTCTCTTGCCTGTGAGACACTAAATTACTTAACGAGTCTCCATCTCCCTATCACTAGTTTAATAAAAAGTTAGGAATTTTCTGTATTTTTGTGTGGGTGCAAAAATGGATTTAAAGTATGATTTTCTGAAGAAGATAGCAGCCTTAATGAACTTGAGCAAGATATATATGTAAATAGTTATATATGTGTGTGTATAGATATCTATTCAAATCTATAGATATCCATAGATATATATATATATGCACACACACCCCCAATAAATAGAAGCCCAACAATTCATAAGCAGCACAGCATTATGATACATTATAGTATATCTAATACTAATGATTGTTGTTATAAGGTTACAATGTTTCCTATTTAAGTGGGTTATTTTTATTTTTTTGACTACCTGACAATTCTGCTGGGTCATTTTACATTAAGCTGAGTTAAATGAAAGTTTGGGGGAAAATATTTTAAAAAATAAAGTATATATACACATACACTTATGTGTATAATAAATATATATATATATATATATGTATGTTTGTATAAATAGGAATAATTCTTGATATTCCTTGGTATTCAATGATTTTTTTTTTTTCAGGACATCAAGGTATTTCACAGAGATAAAACCTTTAAAGGAATACAAACTCTAGGACACCATTATGGAAAGAGGGACATCAGGAGTTGGAATTTCTGACCAGGGGATTTTGGTCTTTTTTTCCCTACCCCCACAGCTGGAAGAAAACTGTGGAGCCATCATCTTGATTAAAATGCAGAGAACATAAGTACCTATTTTATTTTCTCATTTCAGTTTTCTCCTTAGCTATAGGTTATTTACAACACTTTTTTGTCATTATCTCTAGCTGTATACGGTGACAGAAAGAATTCTGCTCACAGTCCCTATGATGTGCTTCTATTGTACCTATATATACCTCACTTGGCCTTTCGATTTATTCCTGTACTAATGTTTCCTTTCCAACACTCCTCATTTTAAATGAGCTTGGGAAAAGTTGTTCTGAAACAGTGATTTAGCTCATTTTCTGGGCCTAGAGGAATATAGTTAACAGATTTATTGCCCTATGGATGTTGTAATAGTTGCAAAACATGATGTATTCCCAGAACAGTGATATCAGTATGTCATTTTGAAAATATGCCTCCCAGCATTCGACTGGAATTAACAAAGCATCGTTAAACAGTTGCAGTTCTTAAGCACGCTGTACATTCCAGCATGCAAAGAGTTATTGATAAACTTCAAGATGACAAGAGGTAATATTTCTCAAATCAAAGCTAAATACAGTAATAGCTTCTGAAGGGGTGCTTTAATAACATCCCAAGTTTCAGCTCTTTAACACACACTGTAACTTTGAGAAGCTGTAACAAGAATGAGAAATGGTTGGGCTGACTTCAAGCATGCAAGTGATTTAAGAGTATTATAAGAGATGTAAGAGTACAGCTATTACAACTTATCAGGAAGAACACCCCAAAAATTAGGACAAGCCTAAAAAGATTTCCTTTATAATATAAATACTCAAGTAGAAACAGGTTGTTCTTACTATCATTTGTAATTTGCCAAATGAAATTAAAAGATAGGACAATATTTTCCAGATCAGGTAGCAAGCATTTTCAGTATTCTCTAAAACAGATTTAGATGATTACATGAAACACCTGGTTTAAAAGATACTGAAGAGCTACTATTTGAGCATAATTTTGAAAATTAAGCCAGCAGAAACACATTTTCAAAAGCTGGTAAGGTTAAATGAGTTGCAAACTACACTTAAATTTGGGACTCTATTTTTTACCGTATGCTAAATATTATTCTTGTAATGTAACCTTAGATGAGGACTCACTCCATACTTCAACCAAAACTCATCAGCTGTCCAAAGTGTCACATACTATTCTGTAATGTGGCTTGACTATGACCAAGTCAGCAGAGTTTTAAAGGAAAATAGGAAACCAGAAGATTCACAGCATTGTGAACTCAGTCACAGACTGACAAAATTAATAACGAGACCAAAGGCTCCGAGCTTACATTTAGAAATGAAATCTAACTTCCTGACCATGAAAATGTTATCCTGGACATCTAATTTTGACTTGGCCATCTGAGTTAAGTGCCTCTTCTAAACAGAGTTACAATACACACTTTCCAGCATCTGTTTTATGAAAACAGCTTGGTTATCTCACGTGACACAGATTATTTGCCCTTACATTGTGAAAAATTTTCTTTTAATGGTCCATTCTAGGTATTGGTTGCTGATGCTTTGGTTAATGCCAGTAACTCAAAAATGATTGCTCTCTGTGATCTTCATTTTCTAAATCAGTTTATTTAAGCAGTGCATAGAGCATGCTCAAGTTTTCATGCTAAGAGGCCAACATTCCATTATATGTCATATTTTTGTTTACAAGGTACTTACTAGTCTCCATCTGGCTGGTATTGTAAGAAATATTGGAAGCATTAATAGCCTGTCTTCACTTATGCCAGACAAATGGCTGGGAATTTATTGATTGAGACTTTTTTTATTTCATATAATGATCTGTCAATCAAAGTACAAGCAGGTATTCTATTATGGTTACTAAGTACTTCATTAACATTTCATATTATTTACTGTTCTTAAACTACTGGAGCAGCAAACAAAACACCTTAAATGGCTATAGACACAGTAGAAAATGGACATGGGGTATGCAAGAAACACGAGTAATGAGTAAGGGCTTCAGGCAAGTAAATCTTGGAGGCAAAACTTATATACATAAATTTCAGATACACCTTGATTAATGTTTATATTCACTTTTCTATTTAGGGTATTCAGGATAGCTGTGCTTCTTAACTTTCTCTTTTAAGAATGTAAAAAACTGTATTTAAATTTCTATAATGTTTTTAATATCCTACTTTTCTGCATAGATTACTCTATTGGGACTCTAGTAAAGAAACATAAACATTAAAATAATTAAAATCTCCTTTCAATCAGCCTACAACTAACTGGTTAAACAGAACATCCACCTAGAACAGTCAAAATTTTATGGATTCTGTATTGATCAGATCGTTAATACCACATGAAGAGAAAGTTTAAAGACAAGAATTAAAGAGTTAATGAATTGAAATGACAAATAAACCCCATAAATGTCTGCATAAATCAAATATGCTCATTTCCCACATGCTATCAAAAGCAGAAGGTATAACACTTGCATGTAGCCTGATCATATTGCCCTGAAAATGCAAACAGTTGCCTCAGCAATGTTGTCTAGTCAGTTTAGAGTAGATGCGACCTATATAATTTAAATTAACAGCATCTATTTTAAAGGAGAACAATAACAATAAAAATAACAATAATATCAATAACAATAATGACAATAACAATAGTAACATTAATAACCACCTTATAGCTTCTAATTATTCAGGAACCAAAGTATAAGCTTCCAAGGTATACAAAATCATGTCAAAATAGAAATAAAATTTTAGCAAATTGGAGAACTATCCTTTATAGGATAGTAATATTTGAATAAATCATCATAACATTTCTGTTATTTTACTTTAGCTCATTGCTTCATGACAACAGAAACACACAAAAAAATTAAAAAACCCACATAATGTCATCTTATTTCTTTCCTTGTGATAGATCAATTCAGATTATAATTGTGGGTATGAGTCTAAAATACCACTTGGAAACTGGGTGGCTATGAAAAAGGTTCTCAAATGAACTCAGAAATTTAAAGCTTGATGATCTTTATTTCATAAAATTCTACAAATTCTACAAAATAAAGTTCTACAAAATTATTGTCCAAAGAAAACTTTTCATTATACAAATGGAACTTAATACTGAAAATCTGTATTTTAATAATCTGGGGGAGGGGAAAGCAAATGATTCCACAAACAATAAAAACCTTTTGTGAACATGGTGGGGTTTTTAATTATCTCAAACAAAGTGAGTGCTATTGTTCAGCTATGGACTCTCTACTGCCATTTATTTCATTTAGAAGTCGCTTGTATACCAGGGTGATGGACGGCAGCCTACAGTAAATAGATTAGGATAGATTTAATGCTTGCCTTCCCAGTTTAAAGTCTGAGACTTGGTGAAACGGAACAGGGCTTGGTCCTATATTCTTCTCTGCTCAATTGGTTATTCACTGGCTAGCTGACAGGAAAAGGAAGTAACCATCCCTCATCTTCAATGGGGAGCCGAAGCAAGAAAAAAAATCTTAATACTGTTCTGACAAAAACAGCAGGGAAAAGGTAGTGTAATTTTGAAATGCAAAAATTTTACGCAAATCCTTGATTTTTATCACACAGAGGATCAGCATAGAGAGCTATTCACATCTGGTATAAAGGAGAACTACGTACTTTTTAATTTACTCTTGACTCTTACTAGTTTGAATACCTCCTGAATCATTTTGCAAGGTAAAATGACAGCAGTGAGCTCTGACCAGGGCAAATTTATTTACCTAGTAGAAATTTACTGACTGAGAGCATATGAGTCTTATTAATTTGGATTTAGAATTCAGACAAGAAAGAATGTGTCCAGCACCTCAGCACAGTGATAATGATTTCTTGCATTGAATTAATAGCAATGAAACATGCCTGATTTCAGCAGTCGTTGGAAGCTGCAGGGTTGCTCCAGTCAGAATAGAGACTTCCACCTCCCCAGATAAATGTATTCAAATCAAACAGTGCATACCAACAGTCGGCAGTACACCACTCTTATGTTAACAGTGATTAATCACATTGCTGATTGGTTCTCAAGTATCTTCACTTCTACCCTCATTGTGGACAAGATCACTGAGCCGCTCATTAAAAGAGCTGCACATGAGCTGCAGGAGGGAAGGATGGTGATCCCTGAAGAATTATTATAATCAGTATGAGTCTTTTTCAGCACTTTATATAAGCTTAACTGAGGTCAGGTGTCAGTGATTCCCCACACCTCTCCTGAGACCAAAACCACTTTGCACCCTGCTACTGACAATACTGTCCAAGCAGTACAATTCAGTTTTATTGGTGGAACATTTGTAGGAACTACACAGCATGGGGGGAAAAAAAAAAGACAGTTGATACTTAATAAGTGGTCTGCAAGTACTGGAATATGTGAATATAGAAAAATGGCTAGGATATGGGCAGATAGTTACACAGTTGTACTAACTGGATAATTTGTCACAGGCATGTAATTATTTAAACCCCCCCTTCCATTGTATGTTATTTTAGCCTTCCACAAATTAGGCATCTAATCTAAATTACTCATCCAGTCCACCTCTACAGACAAAACAGAAAGATCACACAGTGAATAAACCAAACATCAGAAATTAGTTGCCCTGGACAGCACGATTCACTCCCTTGTTTTTCTACACTGACCACAGATAGACCTGGGATGACTAGTTTTGACCTCACACCTAACTTTTAGATGGCTTTCATGAGAGAAAACAAATTTCTCTGAAACAAACTATGATTTCCGTCACTAGATTCTTTCAAGTTGATGACCAATCTATTTCTATTGCTGATTCTTGGTCTGTAGGCTTTGGTCAGATTGTCAGAAGTATTTGTGATAGGACTAGACATTAGATAAACCTGATCACATTTGTCTAGCATAATGCTGGCCTTAAAGAGACCTTAAAGGATCTTCTCTCAGCTGGATTTGTATAAGGCATTGAAAAGACCCTGTATTGATTGAGTTAATTTACTATTCAGCATTCTTCCAAATCACCTTCTTCCTCTATTTGCTCTTTGATCTGACACATGTACTGGTAGCTCATAAAATCAGATCTATCTGAGCTCATCCACTGCTGTAAGAAACCTGGCTTCTGAAAACTGGAAAAAAAAAAAAAAAAAAAAACCTAGGCTACATACAAAATGCTGTGGAGGTCACCTCATTAAAGTTTTGCTGTAAGTTACTGAACAGTAACAAAACAGGCAGTTTTAAAGGCATCTGTTACTTAGCCACACATCCTTGTGGATTTTGGTCTCTGTAACTCTTGACAGCTGCTTAAGTCATTACCATATCCTCATCAATGCAATCAGTACCCTAAGGCTGCCCTACCTCTCAAATTCACAATCTGCAGTGCTGCTCACTTCAGTGCTTTGGGGCATATTAGCAACTCAAGCTTTTTCTGCTTTGATGTGCATGTTCTGTACCACTGACCCCAAAATATGCAGGTCTAATGAATTGGCTTTAATAGTTTTCTTACCCACTTAAATGTTTTTGTTTTAATTGGCTATACTACCATGTGTCCTGAACTACACTGAAAAGTTCACAGCATAGTTGCTAATGGTGCCTTTCTAATTACTGCATAATGAACAAAGGTCTGTCAGAGCAATTTCACAGGTTAGACTTCACAATTAAGAACCCCATTTTAATAAAAATCAACCTAAAAATTTCACACACTTAATAGAAATAATCTACACCACAAAATAATATTTTTAAAATATCTGGGGGTTTTTTAAATATCTGGGTTTTTAAAAATATTTGTATAAATTCTTCTAGTTACACAAAATTACTATTTTCTTAATTCCTTTCTAATCTACCTGCCAGCAACCACAACCTCAGCTTTATCACATTGTCCCTGAAGTGTACTTAACTTTCATGGATCACCGCTCTGGGGATGAACTTGATCTCTCTTCTCATTTACTTTAGGGAGCACTGATAACTGAGGGGCAGGGTCATGCCATTTGCTGGCAAGTTTTGCATCCAGGCATGTATGGAGCAGAATCCAATTATTTATCTTAGAAAACTCCAATGCTTTTTCAAAATAAATTCCACTTTTTCCCAATATTTCCAGTTGCATAGGTATCAGTAAATATATTGTTTCTAATGGAGACAGAAAGAGTAGCAGCTGGTTCTATTTCATCCCCTGTGTCACCTGCTTTGCACATCAATGGCACTAGCTAAAATACTTTTGTTTCACTGCTACTCTGAAGACCTGAGATCATGATGACATGGTGAAAGTTTAAGATTAGGATAGATGAAAAGGATGGAAGACATCCCCATAATGTTAAATGACTGTGGATTAGGCATGAGCAAGGTTCAATATCAGCAATCTCTATTGTAACACCGGCTTCCTGCTCCTTTAATTCTCCTCATGTTATATTAGGTTTGACAGTTGGGGAGCTTAGAGGAATATTCATACACCTATGTTGCACACAGTAGCTATAATTAAAACAACACCTGATGTTAGGATAGTTAGTATGGTTGCAGTTTTAAAGTTCAACAAGAATAAATATTGGGGCATTTCATGACCATTTCCACTTAACCATTTAGGCAGAATTTCACAGCAATGAAATCACACTTTCATTCCTAATTTCCATTTCCTGCCACAGATCAACCTGCCCATAAACCTTTTTTTTTGGGTCTTTTTTAAAAAAATGTTTCTTAAAAAACTTCCCGTTAGAATTTAAAGTTACTTTTGTTGCAGAGTGTGCAACCAACAATGCACTAGCAGGAAAATCAGGTAATATGCAGCTTTCAATAAAATTAACAATGTGGTACCAGTAGTTCAACCATAATAAATGTTTTTGGACTGCCAGAAATTCACATTCTATTCAGATCAGTTAAGACCTGCATGTATCTGGGGCTTGATCTACATGAGAATTTTGGTCTAAATCAGAAGCAAGTTTTAGAAATGAACATAGAGCTTGTGTTCACTGACTGAGCCTTGGTTTACAAAGTAGAGAGGTTTGGAATTGCACAGACTAGCTTTCTGGTGAATTCAGTTGAACGCTAAAATGAGATCCTGTATTCCAGGGCAACCAACACAGGACCAGACAAGAACCTGACCTAGCAAAATTCTAAAAATTCATAGGTTATAGGTGTCAAGACCTCAGCGTCAGTTGCTTCACTCTAACGTGTTTGACTGTGTCACCCTACTTGGTAATATTAGATGTAGTCTCTACACTTGGTGAAAGAGTAAAATAAGCAAACTTGAACTCCTTGCTTTTAGGAGGAAAAAAAAACAAAACACAAAAACAAACACAAAAGATGAGGAAAGTGAGTAGAGTTTAGAAGGTTTTATTGGTTTCTTATTTTTTCCGTTGCTTGGTTGTTTGTTCACTTTTAAGAATAAAGTAATTTTTGCACAGAGCAGACAGGCACATCACATGAGCAAAAAATTACCTATGCTAAGTGTAGCTACTGGATTTTTTTTTTTCTTTTAATAGTATTTTATACTGATTGTCCAAACCAATATTAAAGTCACTTTTTCCTTTACAGACTTAGCTAGACATTGCTAGAATGACTGCTGTCTCTATGGAAGTCACAGAACTGCAAGCTGTTATGAGAAAATGAAGGTAAGAGAACAGAGAAGAAACTCCTGAACTGAAATTTGAAGAACTCAAAACAAAATACATATGATTACTTTAAATAAGAAGGTTTCTTCAAAGATACAGCATACCCACATACATATTTCCAATTATTTTATTTTAGGGGAGGAATATTCACAGAAAATCTCATAACATTTTTCTACATTGCATCTTAAGAAAACTAGCCACGCATGTCTCTTGTCTGCTTACCACCCTAATCCTTGCAAAACAAAGAAAAAACCATCAATGAGGTAAGTTCTTAGACCGTGAATTCCAAATTTTTTCTGCCCATGTTATTCTCTAGCAAAAGATTTGAAAGGTACCAGTATAGAAAACCTTGGTCACAGCCCTACCCAAAATCTAAAAAGCAGAAAGAATCCTTCAGACTTCCACTCTTTAACTAATATCTAGAAGTTAGGAAGAGGTCAATGTACATTTCTTGGCTCTTCCTTGCTGTTCTCTTTATTCACTTAAATACCACCACCTTCTGTATGTGGACACCACCTGACAAAGTGTCTCTGCAAAGTTTTGGATGTAAAAGGATTCACAGAAATCTGAGAGAGTTATAAATGGTTTTCTCCATTCTTAAATTTTGATAGAAAAAAAAAAAGGCATCTTAACAGTGAGGCACAAGATAACCCAGTGGTTTTGTATACTTCTCCTAAAAACACAAAATGATGACTACTTCACTACTACACCACACTACCACCAATTATTGTAGGAAATATATAAGAGCCTCTTCTCTCTATAACAATTATTTCCCATTCTTATTTATGTAACCTGTGTAATTTCATTAAAATGCATGTTTGTGGAGATGAGTGTAATCCATGAACAATAATTATGATTCTGTTTTGGTTATTATTTTCATTCCTGTCTCACTGAATATTGCTTTATTCCACGAACTTTATAATTATGCATTATGCACTAATTGATTATTAAATAACCCTTAAATGGTATAGTGAATTCTGAATGGACAGTTATTTCACTATCTGTAAAACTAATACAAAAATAAAGATACCAAACTAACTCAGGTTTCAAAACAGAACTTGTGCATCATGGAAGGAAAATATTTAGGTCAGTGAAACTGTATAACACATACATGAAATAGAGTTTCATTCTCTGGCTAAATTCCACAGCTAAGAAGACCACACTTTTTTTCATAGTAGTCACAGTTCCAATGGGTAAACTGTGTGATTTTTTAATGGAATACAGCAAGGGAATATCACTGAGACACAGCAGAGGACACTGTCAGATAAACCAATATAGCTTTCTATCATGCAGAGCTGACACAAGAGTGGAGGGGTAAGTGAAATTCCCAACAGTCTTCAGATAATATTCCACTTACTGAATGTTTTTGTGACTACTTAATGAAGCTTCTATTCCTGACTGCAGAGCTCTGTTATATAAAAAGATTTTTCAGAGGTGAAAGTGAAAAGGAAAATACGACTTTATATCCAACTTCCTCATAGATGCATCCTCTTAGATATATGCATTAATGAAATAAATAATAATAAAAAAAAACAAACCACACACAAAAACACCAAAACCCCACGAAAACCAAGTAAAATGCTAATTCAGAATGTGTTTAGAATTACCTCAACTTCAATTTTGTGAGATTGCACCAAAGATAATTGTGCCTTAACATGAAAAACTTTAAATAATGGCTTTAGAACAAAGGAAGCATTCACTGTCTCACTTGGTACATATTTACATTTAATTTTCATGCTTAAAGGACTTGCATTCCAATCTCCAAACTGAACTTTAATGCAAGCTGTGGGTAAAGAACATCATGTTCATTAAGCATCAACCAGCAATCAAACAAATAAGAACATTTCAAAGTAGAATTCCCACCCTGCAGGGTTCCAGTGAAGGAAATAATAAAGTGAAATATGAAAAATAAAACTGTTCTTCAAGAAGAACAGATCTAATTAAAAGGAAGACCTAACAACTTCATGGATTAATTGGGAACCAACTGAGATAATTAGACCTCTGGGAGTAAGATTACACCCATCATAAACTGCTTTTTTCACAACTACAGGTTAAGTGCTTAAAGCTTTAATTGGGGGCAGCACTAAGAGGAAAGTGGAACTTGCACAGAAGAATTAATATTTGGTGAAGCAATATCCTGAAGTACTTTGGCATCGTTAAAAACCACATTATTATTTTTCCCCAAGTGCATGGGATTCTTGGAGCCAAGTTGACAACTGTGGTTAAAATTTGTACCAATCAAAAAATGCTCACACTGTTATACTTTGACCTATAAACCGCATGTAGCTACACTGTACATTAGTAGTTCAAATACAGTTTCACCCTCTGTGATTACAGTTTAAATGAGCTCTTATTTTAGCACATACATCATGATAGTTTCTGCAGTCAAACCATGTCTTTCAAGAGAAATCTGCTCCGAGAATACTACACTAAATTTAAAAAAAAAAAAAAAAAAAAAAAAAAATCTAAAACCCTGGTAAACTGTTGCAAAGAATAACTGCTTCTCAGAATCGCTCCAAGGACTAATTTTAGTTAAACCATATGAAACAGAAACAATTTAATACCGGTGTCCTGGAAACTTTGCCATCCAGCTTATGAATTGTGTGTCCATTAGATAATTTGGAAAGCACAGTAGGAAAGCTTTACTAATACAACACAAAAGGTGTTCAGAGTTCCTGCTTTAATCCCCCTTTAGGGGTAGGAAAACACCTGCAGAAGACAGAAATGACATAATTTCTAAAAGCACCATATGTTCTCTCCTAAATTATAACATTCAAGATAAAGACAATTTCTTCTCAATTACAAATATTATTTCCATGCAAAATAACCTATTTCAAGACTAATTTACCATCTTTATTTTTGAGATTATATACAGCAGATGAGAAGGTTGAATTCTGTAAATGTTTTAAAATACCATGGAGTGTACACGGGATTGGATTTACGGTGATATAATTTTGGTGTAAAACAAATTATGTGGTCCATAGGAATCCAGAGAGTTATCAGTGTAATTAATCACCCCTAAAAACGTAATCTAGAAAAGTACGAAGAATGTTTCAGAGATGTGTAGTACAGTGGGTTGTAAACACGTTACATGGTGCTTCTCTGAATATGCATGATGTGGCTTGTGGCTATTTGGTCAATTTACTAAAATATTTTCAGGAGGTCTCTAGCCGTTCTTGGATTAAAATAGGAAAAGAATGTGTCTGAGATTCCCTTCTTGTAATTGCTTCACATTCATCTTGTCCCAGTCTTTGTCAAGCTGTCAAGCTCCAGCTGTCAGGCTCTACCTGCATAATTAATCTGTAGTTATCCATTTAGGCATGATGAGTTTCTTGAAGACTAAGAAATACCCTACAAGCCTGATATGGTTACCTCAGCTAACAGATATCTTAAGAAATTTAACCTGCTGCTCCTTGTTTGTGCCTTGGTTCTTGTCTCTTACCCTACCTCCTCTCTCCTGCTTCTACAACTCAGGATCATCCTTTTCTGCATTTCAAATTCCATCTAGTAACATGAATCTAGGATGAAGTTGAAGCACAGGCGGAAGAAATTGTTCTAGACCAATGGCATCCCATTATCGTGTTCTACAGACGCAGATTTCTTGAATCCCCCCGTACTCTGATGATTCTTCTGGCCTCTGAGCATGTTCACACTTTGCTCTTTGGTTTGGTACACTTTGTAACTTTTCTTGTTCATGATTTTTCCTAGCTCCAAGAAAGTCCCCTGCTTTGTCTTATTAGAACTATACCATGAAGTGATACATTAATTGACATAACTACAGATGTCAGTTTTAGCCAAGGACATTGAGTGATAAATTTGGTATAGCACCATGCATGATAATAAACACATCATTAATAAGTGGCATCTAATTTGTAACTTGGTGTGAGAAATAAACATAAAATAATAAAGTAGATCTATTAGCAATCTTATGAAACACCATATAATCTTATAATAATAATCATATAATCTTATAATAATAATCATATAATCTCCCAAAACAGACAAAAATATCAAAAAACATTGTTAAACTATTTATAAGTGTATCGCATTCGAAGCCAAAATTGTAAGTTGATTCTATTTCTATATACCTTCTGGATTCAGGCACTAATGAACCAATAGCTATCAGTATGACTTTTGCTGAAATACTGTTACATTAATGAGTTTGGATCAGCTGCTCAAACAGTTTGGCTGAAAAAGATGTCTGCCTAGGAAATATATTGGGGGAGGTGAACATAAATGTTAAGTTTTAGTCCCTTAAATTTAGCTGATTGCAAACATCATGCCCAAAACCTTTTTTTACATTCAGCTTGATTTGACACTGCACTGAATAAATTAGACTGTATATAAAACTGTCTTGTTTATCTTTCATGCAGAAACACTTGGACAAGTTCTTCTCTTTATTATACAATTCATAACCCAAATTACATCCTGTGTTACACCAGTGTAAACCACTGGTGAATTTGTCACGATCATATTGAAGTCAGCATTATTCAAACCTAAAAGCTTTTCCCTCAGTTGTGCTATACCTCTATATTATCCTGTCTGAGATTGACACAAACTCCAGTGGGGTCACATATCCCTAGAATTAACATTCTGGAGTGAAAAGGCAACAGGGATTTACATATGACATTGCTTAAATTAATTCTTTCTGTTGTCTTCAGTACAATACTTCCCTGGAGCACCTTTAGTCATTCAATCTACATGGAATGAGAAAGCTTTCTGTATATTAGTCTATTAAAGGAACCAGAATATGAGTCACCACTCATGTACCTTGACTTTAAGGAAAACCTCCTCAAATAATGGTAATGATTAGATTATACCTGAATAAATCTCCCTCTGCACCTGTGAGAAGGTAAAGATGATACACCTGAGGCTGATGGCTCAGCACTGTGTAGACCAAACAATATGTCTCAAAAGTGAGGGGAAAACCATGTCTATCGTCTTTTCACCTACACATTACTAAACTGTGCCCTTGGGGAAAAAGAAAAAAAAATAAATACAATTTGAAGTGCATTCAAGCAAATTTAACTGGACAACCTGAAACTGAAATTCCAAACACAGTATTTTAAAAATATTTTAGTGACACTTGTCCTAGATTAAGAAGCAGCTGCATTTATCTAGTTTAAATCAGACACAAGCACTTGGGATCTGATCAGCTCCAGTGTTGTATCATAAGTTCCTTGAGGGAATTCACAATTCACCAAATGACGTATTGTTATTATCACCAAAAGTGAACCATGTTCAACACAACAGTACTCAGTGGGCAGCAAATCTGCAGTGTATAATTATAGTTGCACTTTCCCATCCCAGGATTAAATGTGTTTTCACTTTCCAACTTCAAAAACAAACACACCATTCTTCACCCCCCAGATCACCCAAGGAAACTAGTTTTAATATTTAAACAATTATTTATCTCGATTCTTTGAATAAATCCCACCCATACTATTCTTTTATTGGAACATCCAGATTTTCATTCCTTTCTAGCATTACTCTGGGTTCAGAGGTTTGCGGTGTCTTTTCTTTTGGTTTTTGAATATATGACACGGCTACCAAATGTAATTATCACTGCATCTACATTATAACTAAGGTCTTGTTTCTCTGTTGATTACTTTAAGTGCCTTGAAAAAAGAAAAAAAAAAAAATTTTAGCAGTAGAAAAGACTGGTTGCTCCAGTTTATGAGCTATAACATTTTCTGAAGTATTGTTGGCATCTTTAGCTAGCTAAAATCCTCCATATTTCTCACCTTAAAGCCTAAGATCGTGTTCCATTTTCAGTTGCACTTGTGTAACTTCAGAAAAATTTTCTCAGTCTACAGACTTTGGAAGTCCTTGCAGTTATAATGGATATGAGTCTTATACTTCTGTTGGAATAAAGGTCAATAGAACTAATTCAGGAAATTTTGATGTGGTTTCATATATGAGACCACATGATATTCTTTATTGGTGTAATAGGATTAAAGGGTCTTGCAATACATTGAGCATCCAGAGATGAATGCAATTTTGTCACTATATTATACCTCCTGTTATTTAAAAAGCATTGATGAGCATGCCTAAACAGCACAGGTGAACACATGGCATATACCCTTAAGCAGTCATTGTCTGAAATACCTTTTGAATAATCAGTAAGATAGACACACACATTTATACACTGTTGAGGAAATAGGTCCTTGGCATTGCACCAGTAAAATGTGACCTAGTACATTTGTGGTGATGTGCCATCTGATGCAGATTTATTTCCTTGCATTAACATTAGCTCACATATCCATATAGGAAACCCCATGTCATTATGTTACTTTTATCCTAGTTCAGTGTGGAAGTAATTCTTGCTGTTATGGCTCTCCTGATATCCAAAAGTAGGTGTGCATTTCTGTACTAAAGAAAGATGTGTGATAACAATTGTCCTGAGGATACTTAACAAACCACAAGTCAGAGATTCTCATTATGTCTCTTAAACACCCCTTCCCTTATCTTTCTCTTCCTTTATCTTTTCCATGTGTCCATGTGAATTCACAGAATCACCTAGGTTGGAAAAGACCTTGAAGATCATCCAGTCCAACCACTGACCTCACACTAACAGTACCCAACTACACCATATCCCTCAGCGCTATGTCGACCTGACTCTTAAACACCTCCAGGGATGGGGACTCCACCACCTCCCTGGGCAGCCCATTCCAACACCTAAAAACCCGGTCTGGAAAGAAATGCTTCATAATATCCAGTCTAAACCTTCCCTGGCACAACTTGAGGCCATTCCCTCTTATCCTATCACTTATTACTTGGTTAAAGAGTCTCATCCCCAGCTCTCTGCAACCTCCTTTCAGGGAGCTGTAGAGGGCGATGAGGTCTCCCCTCAGCCTCCTATTCTCCACACTAAACACCCCCAGTTCCCTCAGCCGCTCCTCGTACGACCTGTGCTCCAGACCCTGCACCAGCTTCGTTGCCCTTCTGTGGATACGCTCGAGTCATTCAATGTCCTTTTTGTAGTGAGGGGCCCAAAACCGAACACAGGAATCGAGGGGCGGCCTCACCAGTGCCGAGGACAGGGGTAAGATCCCTTCCCTGTCCCTGCTGGCCACGCGATTGCTGACACAATCCAGGATGCCATTGGCCTTCTTGGCCACCTGGGCACACTGCTGGCTCAGACTGTGAGAGGATAATTCACTCCCTATCCATGTCTTTCCATCTGAAATTTTTAGTAACCTAAAAATGGCTTCTGGCTTCGTGGGGTTTTGTTGTTTCTTTTCTAAAGATGAGATGTTTCTTAAAACCTTTTGAAGGTTCATCTTTGCATCCATAAAACTTTTAGCAGTGGCAGTAAGATTATTAATATAAATATGAGATGGTGTCTCTGACTATCAAATATGGTTACAAATCAAGTAGTCAGATGCAGTTAGTCTACTGACCTAGTTTGTAGGCAAGGAATTGTGCATCTGTTTGTCCACCTTTCTAAAAATATGTAACAGAAAACTGTCTACCACACCAATGAAAAACACACATACACTCAGAAAAAAAATTAAGGATGTTTGTAGAAGACTAAGAAGAGTACAAGAAGTTGCTGTCTTCTTGGATTCACGTTCTGTTTAACACATACTTGAAATGACAGGAATTCTAGATTTGCTTCCTGCATCTAACTGCAGATTTGAACTCTGCAACCTTTCTAATTGGTCTTGCTTGTCACACTTAATTTGTTCTGATTTTATTTAAAACAATTATTAAATACAAATGAAAACACTAAAAGCTATTTTGCTCCATTAGCCTTGTGCATTTCATTCTGTATTTAGGCCCTACATCAACAACTGCTGCAGCAATACTGTTTCTTTCAGGATAAAGACAAAACATGGACTACATCCAACTTTTAATCAGCTGTACAGATGGGTTTATTTCACAAATGCACTAGGCTGCACAGATGGAAGTTCCTGAATGCCTGACAAGGTGTTAAGATGGTTACTGAGATTACAAAGGAATAAAAAAGCAGCACTGGAAATTATAATTAGTAGGGACTCTATCTCTTAAGAGCTTATTAGTTCAGAACTTAGATTTTGTCCTTGGTGTATGGAAAACAGTTTGCAGAGGGGAACACACACCAGATTAGTTATGATAACTGTTTTCTATCCCTTAAGAATACAAATATCTAACTCAACTGTTACAGTTGATACAATACTCACTGAAACCAGCCAAAAGCATGACATAATAGTTTTGACCATCCAAAGGCACAACAAACAGAGCAGCAGTTTGTGCTTGGTGGCATACTGAGCAACAGTTAAAAAAATCCTGCAGATATCAGTGAAGAAAAGCATACAGCTTTATACACGCTTAATGGTATTATGCTTTTGAGCAGTTTTATTACAAACTCACAGAATTTATGCCTAAAAAAGTTAACTGAATTATCATACCTGACTGAACAGGTTACAGCATTCATCACCTCGTGGAATACTTTGCCAATTTACTATCATGACACCAAATGTTCTAAACTGTGTTTTGGAAATAACACAATAATAAAAGAGGTCATGAATAACTGTATTCATTACAGATTCCTGTGCTCTTCTTTGCAAGAGTGGAGGCCAATTCCATCTTATGCTAAGACCACTGGTTTTTTCTCCATCTTTAATGTGTAAAGTTTGGGGTCATTCAGAAAAGAAATAAGGCATCACAAGTACCTCTGCAATCCCTTCATACATACCGAGTTAGGGACAGTTGTGTATGGACGAATCAGGGATAGACTGTCCTAATGCACTGGAAGGTGCACTGTAATTTTATGCAGAGCTTTGTGCTGAATGTTTTATTCATAGTACACTCTTGTGAAGATCTCCGATCTTTCAGTACGATGAATAAGAGATGTTTATTGTCCAAAACTCTAATTTGTATTCCACGCAAAAGACTCAGTGCAGTAAGCATAATACATAAACCTTCATACGTGACACCATACGGACAGTAGACACCTTTAAATGGATCAGATTCAGATAAGGGAAAAAATGTGTTACTAGAAAAGATATAATGATCAAGAAAGACAGTAGTACTCATTTTAAAATGTACATTAGAACAGAAGGGAAAATATCTTTAAGTAGTGGACATTAAATTCAAAAGAATCATGGAGTGACTGACATAGTGGAATAGTCAAAGATGACACAAAGGCAAAAATATTCCATAAATAGTTTGGGTTTCTTCACAGAAAAAAGCAAGAAGATATAAAAGGTTGTACAAGTCAACCTCATTCTGATTCTAAGCAAAGTAATACCTATCTGTGAGATTTTTATACAAAAAATAATGCAGACATGAGTAGGAAGGAAATAAGATAACACAGGTTCATGACAAACAAATTCAGCCAAACTAATACAGTTCTTTTTGACAAGATTAATTTCTGTATGACAAAAATAACAGTAGTTATTGACATCAGTTTTTATAAAAAAAAAAAATCGTCTCTCCACATTTTACTATTGAAACTAAACATTAAAATCAAGTCTTTAAAAATTAATTAATAAATAAAAAGTGGCTAATTAGTAAGTGTAAAAATGTAAAGGCAAACATAGAATCAATATCAAGCGGGCTTATTTCTACCGGTACTGGACCTTCAGGTCCCAGATCTTGGCACTGTGGTTTAAGATTTTCATGAATGGATGAAACCAATAAATTAGGGATGAAGGTTGTAGATTACATAAGGATTAGGGGAAAGTGAATAAATAACACTAATGGCTGATTAGGAGGAATTTTGGGCCACATTGAAAGCTGGGATCAAGCAAACTATATATTTTAATATGACTACATGTAAAAAACATAGATGTGGGATGGAAGTGATGGGGGGCAATGAACAAACAGAAAACCTTGCAGACCATGTTTACACAGCTAGGAAAGTAAATACATCCAAGAGGATTTGAGGGCTATTATGGATAATCAGCTAAACATGACCTCTGAATAGAAGACAGCAAACAAGAAAATTGACATGGTTCTTACATATATTATATTCGAAAGACTCATATAGATATTGTGGATTTTCATATTAAAATATGACCAAAGCATTGGTTTGGGGTTTTTTTATTTCATGCAGGGGCAACCATTACTAGAATATGTTGTTTGTCTTTACATCAGGAACAAAACTAATAAAGTGAGTGAGTCAGAGAACTATAGAAGACAGGCTCACGAAGAATCTCAAGAAACCAAATAGTAACCTTTAATTGTATTAAGAATTTGTTGACAGGAGATGCTTTAATCTGGCAGACATAAGTACAGCAAAATTAAATTACTAAGAACTAAAATTCAGCATACTCAGAATAAAAGCCATTTGCATTAATTTAACAGTAAGTTTAATTATAAAAAATATTAAAATTTCTGGGACATTCACTGCCATTGAGTATTTTTTAAAGCAAAACTATTTTCTTCTACAAGAGAGATTAAAATTAAAGGAACAACCAATAAGAGGAAACCCTGTAGCCTTCATCATGGAGAAATGGATGTTAGACTTTCACATGATCCCTTCCATCTTTATAAACAAAAAAATATATGAAATAGTATCACTGAAATGTTAGTAAATTTATATGGTGAAATATTGAAATAGATAAAGCCTACATAATGTCTGTGCACATGGTAGGTTCTGTATTCCTTAAGAGGTAATACTGACACACATGTGTCATTCCATCGTTTAAATAAATTGAAGTTAACATTTTAGTCAATATATGTAATGGCTTCATACTACTCTACAGAGTAATCTAATAAAATGCAATTAGAGATTTTCGTTTCTGAGGTTGATTTCAGCACAAACGTTTTTGTAAAAAAATTTTAGTTGTAAAGATTATGAAATTATTAAATAGATTTCTAAAAACTTCCTCATTAAGAAGTACAAATGTTTGATTAGTAGTCTTATCACCAACACATTCAAAATACAGTATTTAAAGAGAATATACTTTATTCACATAGAGAATCAGATGTTCGATTATATACCATGCAAATCATCAAACACTAGGATGGAACACTGTCAATGGAAATATCAGCAATCCAGGAAGTTATGTTATATTTCATCCATATCTACCTCTTTGTTTATAAGAAAATTGCTTGGCAAGGAATAGTGGAGTATACAGTGGAGTGTAATGCTAATGTGCCATCTCTCAAATAAGAAAGTAAAACAAGATCCACATCACTGGGGATTGCTTAAAATCTCATTAAATATTTCCCCATACAAAAAATATTATCAATGTTAGACTTGGTGACCTTTGCAAACTTCTTTTTGAGTAATACATTTTGCCCAACTCAGACATCCCCAAATTTACATTTATCTCAGTTACTCTATAGACTGCCTATTGTCATAACAGCTGAGAATTAATATTTAAAAAATAATAATAATTTCTATAAACTTCCCATCCTTAATGAAACATTGCTGCTTCCAACAGAAACATTAGAAAATGTAGTTCAATGACTTCAGAATATAAGACAGAAGCCAGTTCAATGAAATACGCTTCAAACATAGTCTTTATTTAATCTAATTTTAGATGTCACAACTTAAGTCACCTAGTGTAAACCAGGCTAGATAATCTTCTCAGCTAGACTTTGAAGGAAAAACCCACAGTTCCAGAAGTAAACCACCACGTAACCTGTTAGAATTTATCCTCAGATAAATCCACCTGCATCACTGCCATAACTACAGAGGAAGCTTAAATGACTGTATGTGAGATGAATCCAAGTCTCTGATCTTCAGTTCCACATAAAGATACTTTGAGATTGAATTTCAGACCAAAAGTGCATGCCTTTTTTTTTCTTTTTTCTAGACAGAGGATTATATATGAATTACCTTTTTTTTTTTCTTTTTAATATTAATCAATTTAAAACATCCCATGTAAATTTAAGAGCATAGGAGTCAACTATGTTTTCAAGTTTAACATATATATCTTGTCAAGAAAAAAGTAAGATTAATTCTTTATTCTCTGTAAGTTTATGCAGTCCATTCATGATGGAGTTATTGATGACTAAAACATGAAATACCTTCTGCTCATTTTCAAGGAAAAGGACCACTGGGGGAACTGCAGGCTAGTCATCCTAGCCTCACCACTCAACAAATGCTCCTGGAAGCCACATCCAGGCATGTACAGTAGGAAAAGGAGACTGGAAACAGCCTATGTGCATTTACCAATGGCAGAGTGTGCTTGACCAGTCTGACTGGCTTCTGTGATGAGCTGCCTTGATGAAAAAGGGGTACCTTGATGCTAGCAATGCTTTTTTAGTCCGTACTAACAACTTGATGAAAATATGGTTTGGATGGGTGGACTACCAGGTGCCTGGAAAAATTGACTGGACTGCCACGTTCAAAGGGCTGTGATCAGAGGTGTACAGTCCAACGGGCAGCTGGTTAATAGGGGTGGATCATGGGGCCAACGCCGCCTTTGCATCTGATGTCTTGGCTAATAAGCTGGATCATGAGGCAGAGGACATCCTCTGCAAGTGCACAGATGAAACCAAGCTGGAGGCAAGTGTTCTGCATGCTGGAAGGCTGGGCTCCTATTCAGAGGGAGCTTGGCATGCTGGATAAATGGGCAACAGGTGCCTCAAGAAGTGCAGCAATGGTGAACGTGGAGTTCTGCCCCAGGAGGAAATAACCCCATGCAACAATGCAGGCTGGCAGCCAGCTGGCAAGAGAGAGAGCTGGCAAAAAGAGGACTGCCAGGAACTTATGGAAAACATGTCAAATAAAGCTCCACAGTGTGGCCTTGCAACATGGAAGACCAACAGCATACTGGGCTGTATTACAGAAATGTTATCAGCTTGAAGAGGTTAGGGATTCATTCTCTCTTTTCAGCACTTATGAGACAGTATCTGGAATAATGTGCCCAGTTTGGGGCTCTTTGTTTTGAGTTGAGCTTTGGGCCTCCAGAGATCCCTTCCAACCTAAAATATTTTATGACTTTATGGCTGCTACATATGCATATCTCTGCCAGAACCTCAAGGATACAAGTCACAGAGAATTTTATGCTTTAAAGATTACACACTTGGCTGAATCTTAGAAACTTGTGGTCCTATAGACAATGTGACTTTCCACACACTGAAGAACTTTATTTCACTTTCAGTCTTGAGATATTATCAAGTACATTCAGTGAGAACTGTGTCTCTACCAAGCTAAACAGGGTGAAATACAGGAAGCAGATGAAGTAGCATTTCAGTGTTCTTTCAGGTCAAATTAAAACCTCACATTTTGAAAAGCTGTATTTCCCTCCAGATAGTCCTGGAAAACCATGAATGATAATATGGATGAAAGTCTGGAACTCCTGAAGAGAACTAGCATCACAGAATGCTTCAAATTTGACATTAATCCAAAAGACATCCATATGCACATCTCAGTCTTACAAGAGATGATGGCTGAGAAACAAGTCTCTTGTTCCATGTTGTTGTTAGCAAAAATTATAAGACATGAAATGAAAATTACTTTTACACAGCCAATATTACATTTTGGACACATTAGCTGGGGAACTATTAGGAAATAAACTATCTGAGGGTTAGAAGGAAGACAGTGATCTGTCAAACATATCAAAATATTATGCAGTCCTTGAGGAAGCAAACAAAACAAACAGTTCCAAACTAAAAAATATATTCTATGATGAGCTTGGGTAATATATGGTACTTCAAATGCACAACAGAAATTTTACCATGGGTAACAGAAGTGCATAAATAGTAAAGAAAATTTGTAAAAAAAAAAAAAAAAAATCAGGGAAGAGACATTGGTATTAGCAATGGCATTGAAAGTAGATTAGTTTCACCATATCAAAACTTCTGCTTGTGAAAATAAAACTGTTTCTTGCAATACACATTCACTTGAATTTCAGTATATGAGATGCAGTAAATTACAGTCATGTCTAGCAAAATTAAACCTTTTTTTTAAAACATGGCTATCAAAAAAATGAGGTGATCATCGAGAAAATGGCTAGTTTTAGCACAGTAATTACGTGATTAAAAAAGTTACTCAAGAAACCTCGTCCTCCCAGTCTGTACTGAAGCTCTGGTGGATGTCCTGATCACCAGCCTAGAATGTAAGTATTCTCTACTCTTCCTATAGAAATCTCTTGTAAAATCAAGAATGCAGAATTTTTAGTTTTGAGAGTAAAGCAAATGAGGCAGCCTAACAGTACAAGCACAGACTGAGGAGAGGGAAGTCCCTGGCTCCAGTCCCTGCTCCCAAGGATTTTATCCAATGAAGTTCGAATAGAAAAAGGAAAAAAAAAGTTTAAAAAAAGTCTTGAATGGATTTCCCCCTCCCAGGTTAGTAATCACAACAGAAGACAATGGAGCCATATTTTGTCTTGTGATGTTGTCTTTTGGACTCATAAATGGTTTTTGTGTTAAATGTTACTTTTCTGTCATATTGACATTGGATGAGAACATGAGAAACAATTAAAAAAAATAATTTCTTATGATTTCTTTTAATGTGCAAATGGTCAACCGTATATCATCCACTGCATGTGTTGCTCCGCACCTGCCACTGAAATAGTTATACTCTCTAATCACATATTTGTTTAATTCTGTTAACATAATACAATATATTGCTAAAGTATTCTTGCTATCTGTAACACATAGTGGCTGGACACATGGTTTCCACCTGAACTGTGATAATAAATTATCCAGCTGAAACAAATCTAAATGTGCAAGGAGACTATCTTCCAAGAAGACAACTATGCTGACTAAATGAAAGGAACAGACAAGAGAGCAGTAGAACAGGATATTCTGTCACTGATTTTATTTGTATACTGTAATGGACATTGTACTTGTTGAAAATAAACAGCAGACTACTGGATACATAAAAGCCTTGTCATACAAATGCAAAGAAAGTTTTTAACTAGTGGAGACAATTAATTTCACTTCATGGCAACAAACAGAAGTCACATTTCCCTTTATTTTTTATGCCTTTTTTTTTTTTTTTTTCTCTTTTTTTAAAGTGGGTTCCACTGGATTTTATTTTGGTGAATACCTGAGGCAGTTTTTATTGCTTAACAGCTTCCTTTCATCCATAAACATAGAGTTCTAAATTTGAAAGCAGAAAAAATGAAAGAAACCTAATTTATCTGTGAAAGAATTGCACTGGAGATTTTACCATCTGGTATTGCTTGATTATTGAAGCTTTATTTCATTGGTTATTGAAAAATACTACTACATTCAGGAAAGCAGATTAAATGCTGTTAGATTCAATACCTTTTTAAACAAAGTAATCCGTTGAAGTCACAACGGATTTTAAAGTAAGTATACTTGTTACATCAGTTTTTACACCATTGTGGTTTCCCTGTTAGCCACATGAATCTCTAAACCTGACATTGTTAATATTACAATTATAATATGTGATATGTGGACACTCGACTAACTTCATACTATATTTAAGGCAGACATAAAGGTAATCGAAGAATTCTACTACCGGACTTGAAGGGTGTTATCACAGAAGCCCAAAAATACTGCTTGCCATTTCATTCACTAAGAAATCAGCTGCACAAGATTTCCAGAGCAAAGGTAGCAGCTATTCAAGCCTTGAAAATTAGTTTTATTTGAAAGGCGATCGGCTAATTCTACAGACATGAGACAGGCACTAGAACTCGTCAAAAATTTATCGATAGGAAACGTCTGAAGCTGTCGTGCTTTTACATGTATACCCCAATTTAGATTTTTAGTTACTTTTACTTGAAAAATTGGCTCCGACTCTCCACATGGCTTAAGGCATAGTTTCAATACTACTTTTTTGTGTCAAAAACACCTGTCTTTTTACTTTAGTGCCAGAAGGGCTTAGCATCTTGTCAGTGAAGTAACACAGCCTGCACATTTCTAGGTGTCACTCACTTTACCATCTGTTTTTTAGGATAACAGTCACCACTATCACCCAGCCCCTCCAGAGGCTCTAACAGTCTTTATAGATTAAGGTTGAGATCTACACTGAAGAACAGCTAAGGGTATCCCACCACTTCCAGCTCATTCTGTGTCCTTTAACCTTAACTCTGTGAATACCTCATTCTACATGAATTCAGTAACTATCCCTCATGCAAAATTTTTTCTCAGTAGCATCCTACCACTTCTTTAAAGTGTTATGGCAAATAATTGTCCAACAAACGTCTGCATGTTGTACGCTGAGAGAAAACTGCATGTGTATAAACACCAGCCTGCGTACCATGTTCAAACCTACACCACAGGCAGTTTACTTGTAATCTCAAGAGCTAACTCAAGGAGGACCATCATCATTAATCCTAAATTTAATTTCATTGATAAAGTTGTTAATCAGATAATTTGGCAAATGTATATAATAAATACGTATCCTATGAAAATCCAAGGTTAATTTATCTATTAGTGAACAAAAAGGGGTTTACTTTAAAGAGGGTTTGAGGCTTTTTCTTCCCCCAAAAGTACAATTTATTAATCCTTACTTCTCATTAAAATAAATAAGCATATAAATAAATAGTGCCACAGACCCCATTACGTGACTTTTATGTACCACTGAAGCAAAGACTTTTTTACAAACATACAGGACTAAAGTCAGAAGAGATACAGATTTTGATGTAGAGGTGACATGTGAATACCGCTGTGAGAAAGTGTATAAGCTAGTGGCTTTTACATTGGAGTAGCAGAAAGAAAAATGTTTCTCCTTAGAATAGCATTTAAAGCGTGTTCTAATGTTTGCCTCAGTTAAGGACCTATATAGTCCTAAAATATGGGACAGGTTCAAGTCTTGCAGTAGGACCAAATGAAAGAGAGTATCAAGCAAGTACCTCTGTGTGATCTGATATCTATATTCTTCCAGAAACAATATGACCGTGTGTGATGGTTTGACTCTGGCTAAATGCCAGGTATCCACCAAGTCGCTCTATCACTTCCCCCCCCCCCCCCCCCTTTTCCCTTTGTTTTCTCAACAGGGTAAAGAGGGGAAAGAAGATAAACTAACCCTTGTGGGTGAAACAAAAGCAGTTTTAATATAAGCAAAGCGAAGCAAAAGTCCACGCACGGAAGCAAAAGCAAACAGATTCATTCTGTACTTCCCATGAAGAGGCGATGTGGGGCCTTCTCAGGCTCAGGGCTCCCATACGCGTAGTGGTTGCCTCGGAGGACCAAGGGTGACCCCACCCCCTTCCTCCTTTCTCCCAGCTTTATCCTGAGCAGACGTCACATGGTCTGGAATATCCCTTTGGTCGGTTTGGGTCAGCTGTCCTGGCTGTGTCCCCTCCCAACATCTCGCCCACCCCGTCCCACTGAGGGGGGAAATGTCGGAAAGAGCCTTGGTGCTGTGTAAGCACTGCTCAGCAGCAGCCACCACACCAGGGTGCTACCAACACCCTGCCAGCTCCAACATAAAACACAGCACCGTGAGGGCTGCTATAGGGGAAAAACAATTCCAGTTCAGCCAGACCCAGTACACCCTGACAATTCTTTGGCACATAAACACCATTTTATACTTTCTCTGACGTTAAGGTATTAATTAAGAAGCATTCATGGTACCTACAACTTGTCCTTGGCCTGGAAGTAGCACTTTATCAGTTCTATAACCAGGGAAGGCCAAATGTACATTACAAATACATTTCTGTTAAAATCCCAGCAAGAGCTTTCTAATGGTAATGTTTTGGTTGTTAAAAGCTTAATATTCTCAGGTTTAAAGGAACACAATGAGAAGAGATTACAAAGATAAATTTTCTGCTAGTTGAATATCTTCCTGATAGATATCTAAATGTATAACCCTATCCAAATTACCTGGAATAACATAACCTCCTCTTTTTTTTTTTCTATCGCATGCATCATAATATACCATTCACAGCTTATTATCCTCTTCATTACTTTCCTTAGAATAGGACATGTGTAAGGGTGGACAATGATCACTGAGACTGCCCTGAGCAGCTATAAAGTTTCAGATGAAGTCTCCTCCTTTTCCTTTTATAAAGCAGGCAGACAGATGCAGCTGCTGTCCCACATTTCTGCATAGCTGAGCTACCTGTCTGCCAAGTCAGTTAGTTAAGTCTGAAAGCAATGGTAAACATGCTCATGTTGACAAAATGTATTTCTAAGCCAGAGTACACTGTACAATTTGAGAAAAAAATATTTTATGCTAAATCTGAGTTTAAGCTGGAACTATTGAACAGCACCTTTTGGACAGTCTAAGGAGATAATTCTGCTCTTTCTGCATGCTATCTTGCAGTGATTTGTTTCAGCTTTCTGAATGAAACCTGTTAATTTCTCTGATGGGAGATGATGGATGCTGTCCAGCCTTTCCCTTGTACACTGAACTCATTGGGGCAGGTTCTTCCTCTCTTCTTCTTCACACTAAATTTGTTGCAACAGTTAGTTATTGGTGAAGCCATGTCTCTCTCACTAATGTAGCATACCTTCAAAAGTAATTTAAGCAATCATATTAATGTGGCATCACTAGGACTCTGTAATTACTGTGGTTTGCATGGGGACGTTTTTTTGGTTGTCGTTAGACATCGGTTAAGCAGTGGTCCTGGCACTGAGTTGTAGCTGGCCAGTGTTTTTCCACTAGGCCCAATTTTCTTCCCATTCTGAACTGGAAAAAAACCAGCCTGAAATTCCTCAGCCAAGTCAGCTTGTTCACTACATTATGACATTTAGGCTGTGTGGGTGGAGGGGGTTGAGAGTGGTACTGCCTTGCCATCCCTGTAAAACATTTCAGTTTCTCACAGAGTAACACAGCAGTGTCAGCGCAGTGCTCTCATTACTGTGGAAATATTACATGTAGCCATTAGTCTTCTCCCTTCAATTAGTGACAGTCAGTTAAGCTGTGCCCCTAGCCTGCTTTAACTGTTGGCAGCACTGCCAAGTCAAACTTGTCTCCCATTTGGAAAGTAAACTGGGGAAACCTACTGTTCACCAGCCACACTCTTTGGCTGTAAAAAGGAAAAGAGGACAAGGGCATAGATTTGTTTGAAAATATTATGCAATTAATTTACAGGTAAGCAAATGGCACTGGAAAAGCTTAAGGAGAACATCTTCATGATACACAGATGACACAGTGTTAATATGATACAACTTCTGGAGTGCCACTTCACAGAGTTTCTTTTGTTTTATCTTAATCTTTTTTTTTGGTTTGTTTGTTTTCATGGGTGTGGGAGGAGTTATATACAATGGGACAGGTTTGAATTAAGGAATATTATTTTGAGAACTACTTATTTTTAACTGCACACATCAGAACAGATTTGAAAGGTCAGCTGTATAAAGCAGTTCCGTCTTCTGCAGGTGAAATCCAATTCAAACTGGCAGAAAAGAGGATTCTCTAGCTTGAGTGATAAAGGAAATGCGAAACTGAGGTTCTTCTGATAAATCCTGTGGGGCAAATTGTCTACCAAAATAAATGGGCATAGCCTAACTGATGTTAAATGGAATCTCATTTACTGATAGAAAAAGAGATTTGGGTGTTGTATCTGTACAAGAGATCCCCTAAACAGCTGGTGCTGAGATATGATCAGATGAGATCAAAGTTTTCCTATGTGTTAAATCAACATGAGATTTTAGATTTAAAAAACACTATAAACATTAGAACGTTCAAGATAATGGCTTAGATCTGCATTTCTACCATCTTGAATACAGAATGAAAAAGCTTGAAGCCAGACAACAGTGAAAGCTTAATGTAATCTGTATACTTTGGCTCTGAAAACATGATTTTTATCTGTATTTATGCTGTAATTATTTTGCTGTTTTGTTTTTCCCCATGAAACCAAAAGCTCATGGCTGTTAAACACCTGAGTGTACATAAACTTCATTACTGCTTCTATTGTTCATTCTATCAAAAAATCCTGCATTCTTTTGATCAGTTCTCTCTAAATTAGGTACTCTTGTTAATCGTAACTGGAGTGCTGAAATTTATACAAGTTATTAAGGAACTACATTTTGTAACAGTTCAGTGAATTAAAGTACCTTTGAAAGGTATCTTTTAATAATAAACTTTGAACCTATCCTTACATTTCTTTATGGTTTCAAAACCAATAATCCCAGTTTGCCAAATCTGGCAATCCACTTAAGTACTCTAGCATGGGATATCATTTTCAAACAAGACTTCTTTAGGTTATCCTTTCATGTGAAAATACTGTGTGCAGGTTTTACTGCTAAAGGTCAGGTAATAGAACGTTTGGATTGAGTAACAGACAGGGATCAACATACTGCAAGTAGTCCGCTATCAAAAGAGTTCTGCTAAATGACAGATGGCTGGCCACTATTATGACACTTAAAAAAAAAAAAAAAAGAAAAAAAGAAAAAGGAAAAAATGCCCAAACCCCTAACTAACAGAAAGAAAATGTCTGAGCAAGATTCATGTATTAACATATCCATATTGGTCAGTCACCTGTGGGCATTTGACCTACTTCCATGATGTCCTCCTACAGTGATACAAGCTTTTCTTCTTCTCAGCAGGTAGTAATCTTCCAGAAAGAGCTGCTGAGAACTGCAGGTATCCCTACTTACTGATCTCCCAAATTGTTTTTTGGTGATACGGGCATTTCTGCAGTGTATGTACCTTTTGCTCTCTCTTAATTTTGTGTTTTCTTCGGACAATCCAGAGACTATAAAGCACAATAAGGTCTGAGAGAAAGGTCAATACTAGCTGCAGTGGCAAAGTTCTATGCAACTTCAATTTGAAGCATGTTCAGCATTATTTTTGCATATTTTATAATCATATAATACAGGTCATTAGTAGCTTGTTAAAAGAAGAATCCATTTGGGTATCATGTTTGATTTATATTAGCTTACTGTTGTACTTCACATTGTATATTTCTGACTGAACTCCTACTCATGAAAAGTCAAGAAATACATATTATGACAAGGCTCAGGGCTTCACTTGCCTACTTCCACTTACAAAGTGTGTCAATTCAAGCCTAATACAAGTAGATGTTCCCAGCTGCCGATGTGCAACTCCATTCATTTTCAGCTCTATAGGTGCATACAAAAGAATTCCCCTATCTGTTTAAAACCAAACTAAATAGGTTTTATATTGACAGTCCAATAAAGACCTGATAAAATCAGACTGAGCAAATGTTGCTCTGAAAATGTCTCTCTCAAAAGTAAAATCTGTCTCTCAAAAGTAACTTTACATCCTTTGCCCTCCCTCTTTTCTCAAATTTCTAACAGAAAATAGAAGGGAAAACCCTTCTGAATTCATAACTCGAGTAATAAATAGCAAAGATAACAAAGTCTTCATAAAATAAGCCAGTTGCTTCTAACTGTATTTGGATGTTAAGAACGGGATTAGAAAACCCGTTCTTTGTCATGATAAGGATTTCATATTGCACCACTGTAGGTCAAAAATAAAAGAACAATATATGTTTCAACCTCAAATACTCTTTAAGACTGATTAATACAATTATAGAGTTACATTTGCACTGCAAATTTCCATCTAAAGGCAAAATGAAGTTTTACAATTGCTCTAGGCTCTGCACAAATTAACACTTCACTGAATATTAATTAATTACTCTTTGTGACCAATTGGTATGCAAAGACTACTCATGTCAGAATTTATAATTACATTTAATTCCAGATAAAATACATGAATATTAACTTAAAAAAGACTTCCACAATTAAGTGTGTAAATCAGTTAAGACACATGACACTATTACTTAACTAGTAGTTTTGTTGCTGATTTTGCACAACTAGGTAACACTATTTTTTATATTAATTTCTAATTATTATGAAAACTCAATAGTATCCTAGAATTTTACCTCTATAAACGGCATTTGGATTTGGTTTGGAATCAAACACAATTTATATTAGTTACATCATACATAATTTTAATTTATCAATTAAAAGTAAACTGATACTGAATATCTTTGTTGATTTCATCATACATTTTATATCACCAAGCCTAAGATTGCATAATAGTAGGTGGAAGCTACATCAGTACTTGCATCCTTTTCCCCGCAGTGATGAGCTTTTTTAAATTGTTTATGTGATGTTTATAGAAGTAGGTTGCAGGATCAAAAGCTAGATGTGCTTCCAATGCAGCCTTGGGAGAAAAGAAATTGCTATAAAATCCTCTCGGTACTGAATAACAAGTATTGGTTCTACAAAAGTCATATCAGATATCAGTTCTCTTTGCTTGAATTGCAAGATTCTTTCAACATGCTCCTAAAACACAGTCTGACGAATAACAGAGGCATAATTTTTCATTACAATATTTTAAATATCGTTTATGAAAGGTGTGGGAAAATATGTCTCAGATTTCTCTTTGCTCTGTGAGGAAACCTGGGTTAAATACTTGTGTTTTGCCAAGCCCATGTGAGGTAAAGACAGAAAAGTAATTTTCTTCTTTCTTTTTTGCAAGAATAATCCATAGTAGAGGCAGTGATAAGAAAAAGTAAATAGCTAAGAAATCAGAGAAGGAACTAAAATATTAGCAGCAATAAAACAAATTCCTTTTTTTTTTTTAATTCACCCCATATTGTGGAGACTACACTAACAGAGAGCTCTTTAACAAGATAGTCATGAAGTAAAGGAGCTTTTACTAATCTCATGGCATACTGATGGTGTTGAGGTTATTAAAGTGAATTATGTAGTTTTACAAATGGGATCAATTCTGAGTACACAGTAAAGTCAGGAGTGAATTTCACTACTGTGAAACAAATGGATATAATTAATTATGGTGTCAACCAGTCTAGGAGAGGGCATCATGCCAGCAGAAGACAGAACAAGGATGTGTTGTTTTCTACCTTCTGCCATAATGTCAATTCTTTCCTTGTGCTCCATTTCTCCTCTCAAACAGATGTGTGATTCCCCAGCACAAGAAATGATTTTAAAAGCCATCAAATTCGAAAATGTAATATATATTGCTATTGCTTTGCACTGTTGCTGCTGCAGTGGTGAGCTACTGTGAACCACCTACCACACAAAACCACATTCATGAGCTATATTAACCAAGTATCCTTGTCCAAAACAAATTTATGATAGCTATCACTCTAATTTCACACCACTGCAACTTCATAATATTCTGAAATAGGAAAGCTTCATCTCCCAACTCTACAGAGTTAATGCTGAGCTATTAGCCATGCATTAGAGGAGGGACTGGAAGTCCCACCAGCAACTTAATGCAGCCACTGTAGCCACAGCCATGCACTCAGTGAAGCAGTACTTCTCCTTTTGCTGTCAATCTTCAGTACCAGAGCAGCAGGGTTTTATTTTATCTTTCCTTTTTTTCCCATTTCACAAGGGTATTTAAAATTTGATCACAACAATGGTTCAGTTCATATGCATATTACAAACTGCTTTGGGGACTGCTCAGTGCAAAATGGGCGGATAATGTTACAGATTAACTTGACTCTGGAGTGTGAACTGTCAGCTATATCCTTTAGCTAGGGAAAAGATTTTAAACACTACCTGGAAAATTGTGAGTCCTAATCTTTCTGCTGTGCTAGCTTGCAGTATAATCCGAATAATGTGAATGTGCTTTCCATCTCACAGAGGCAGGCATGCTGTTAAGTGATTTGAGCGATTTGCCTCGTATAATAACCAGTTTTCTCTGTCTCACTGGATGCCAGGAACTTCCTGAAAATCTTCGCCTATGGCTTGACATAGACTGCTGAGTAGCCACAAAACTGTTTGATAAAAGCACCAGTTTTGTCCAGTATAAATCAATAGAATCCTGCTGCAATTGCTGTATTTGACTACAGCACTCAGCTGTTATCAAGTAGGGGACCTGCTCTGACTATTTTAACTCCAGAGTATGTATCTTTTTCCCAGCTGGTCTTCAACACAGCAGGAATGGCTGTGGTGTGTGCTCAGTGTTTTAGTCAAAGAACATTCAACATTCACAGCACTCCACTGGCCTCCAGACAAAGATTAACTGAAAACGCATTTCAATGCAGATATCAAATTGTTTTACTAAAACAGAGCATACAGTGTGTGATTCCTCACATGTGAGCTCTTATATCTGAACTGGAAAGATTTTCCAGTAATTTCACCTGTCCTTCTTACCTGATGCAACCCTATTTTTCTAGGAAAACCTACCACAAAAAGTCACATCTCACACAAGTAATCATATACGTTCTTGAAATTAAAGAATATATTGCCAGTGAAAGGAAGCTGGAAAACATCTCCTAACACCCATGTTCAAAATGTTATTGTCCTCACCTCCTCTGTACTTTTCACTCATGAAAACACTTTTCAGGTAACAAGACAAAATATATTTTCTGGATAGACTCATGGCACAGTAAGAATAATCAACTTTGTTCTCCCTAAAACTGAATTTAGTTCTGGAGAATACGTCTTTTGTAAAGATCTATGCTACTGAAGCTAGAAAAATGCCACAAGTTAAATGTTTCTTATTCTCTTATTATTTCTTGTGTCTTTCCATTTTTCACTTTATACCTTCCAGAGCGTGGAGATTTGCCCAAAGCATGTACGATCCCAATGTGTTTGTCTAAAAAAAGGACAAAGGATCTGGTGATAGCAGAATTTATTTTTTCTTGAAATTTCACTTACAACACGAGGCTGATAATCTTTCATAAATTCTTGGTTCCACTGAAGTTGATAGAATTTTTGACTTTCACTCCAATGAAGCCAGTTCTCCAATACGTGACAGTCCTCTACAATATAAGGATATTTATATTTCCCTATAATATAAATGTGCTATAAGAATTATAAATACTTTTAAGTTTACTTGGGTATGAAACCATAAGTCTCATATAGCTGCTAGTCAAGCAGATAGTTCTTTCCTGTTCCTCATGCCACACTGCATATTCGGAAGGCTGATATCCCTTTCCTTCCAGCTGGCTTGGGAATATTATGAAAAAATACATAGGATTCCAAGTCCTGATTGACACACTTATTTTCCAAAATTTTCTAATACTTTCCACATGGACATCTCAGTGTTACCATGTAATTAATTATGATTCTAAACTTTATTTTTACATACCTTCAAACTGAATTTCAAAGATGTTAAATTATTTGTCATCTGAAATAGTGAGAAAGAACAGCAGGAAAATCCTCCAAGGGTTTCTGTCACTTAGATGGATGTAAAAACTACCTCTAAGAATGTGAGTAGCTTGGACTAGGCTGCCCCTAACAAGTACTGTCATAAGTAAAGGATGTTCTCTTACAGTGAGCAGCAGAGTATCACAAATCAAGAGATGGCCAGCAATTCAAGCATTCATTGTATATTGAACAGGCTCCACTTTGAACAGAAAACATGCAGAGAAATCTTGAACACTTTTCTAAAATACCTCTAGCCTTTCTAACCTGATTTGCAGCTGACTTCCAAATTTCAGTATGCATCATTTGAAATCAACAGTTTAATTTTCTGTTCGGAACCAGGATGTGCAGCAATGTTAGCTGCTCACTTTGACCTGAGTTTCTGTGAGACTCCTTACAAGTTATCCATAAAACTCTACATACCTGCCATATTAAAAGAAGGGAGAGAGGAAGGAAGTGAGGGGAGGGAAAGGGAAATGAGAAAGAAAGCCTGTGTGTGTCCAATGTTAAATTGGGGGGGGGGGGGGAAGCACTTGAGTATCTGTGTGCAGATATGACATGCTAAAATAGCCAAATACAGTAACAGCCAAAGGGGATCTGCAGCTTAGCTGCCTCTAGAGATTTTAAGTAAAGTTGTCTCCTAAGCACACCGTTAACTTATGCACACAATTTCTGTAAGGTTTTCCAAAATGCTACAGGAGATTCAGCATGTTCAATACCACAAGGTGCTTCCTGCTAGTAACAGTCGCCCCATTTCTTCCAATGACAATATTTTTTCAAGTCTCTCCCTCAATTTTTCAAGTAAATTATCTGTGGAAAATTGAAATTTACTCCTTTAGATTAATAGATACTAAGAAAAAAAATACATAAAAATAAATGTGTTAACACAGTTTTCATAGACATATTCAGAATAGCTTTGTGATTGTCAAAATTCCTACTTCCTGATTAAGGCAGACTCTCATGATTTTGAATTGTTGCTCAGGGAAAAAGTGTCCTCTCTTAAACTCAGTGATTGCCATCTAGACTTCATGCTCTAACATGGTGAAGAAAGTTCATACCTGCCTAAGTTTTCAAAGCCTTAATATCTGAGTAGTCTCCTGTAGGAGCAGTTCAGTCTGTCTGCTAAATACACCACTTAGGTCCTATTTAAACTTGAGTAAATTATAATAAGATGCTCCTTTTTAATATAAATTGAGTTTAATTAGAAATTTACTAGAGATTTAACCTTTATCTGATGCATGTATGCGACTGAGCTTCAACCTGTGTTAAAATATTCTTGTCTCCAAACCATAATTTGGTTTTACTGTAGCCCAGAAGGAAGCCTGTTGCATGCAGTAATTAGTTGCCTACTAAGCAAGAAAATTAGTATTTACTTTCCTGGAACAAAGTCATAAGCACATTAAAACAGCATAACCAGGTACAATATATAAGCATATTTTAACATTGTAAAAACATTAATATCATCTTGCAATGCAGCTCAGCTTTAATATATAAATAATAACCTTAATTGCAAAGGAGCAGATGGAGTTGTGATATAGTGGCACAAACACGGTGTGTAAAACATGTGCAAGTATTGAACTCTGCAAGATAGGAACTGATGATGCAGAGTAGGCAAGAATGATGTCTGGTAAAACCAAAATAATCATGCAGAGCAGGCAGGCAGGGTGTCTAATGGAACCAGAATAATCCTGCAGAATATGCAAAACCAGAACAAGACCTCATCCCAAAATAAACGTCAAGAGAAGCTGAGATCACTCAATTTTCTTTTGGGGAAGAAGCGGAAAAGCATAGAACATTAGTGGTGTTTTATGGGGAAGGATGGGCAGGAAAGATGGTGGCAGACTGTTCTGGCTTTTCCTCTCTGATTGTTCTCTGTACTGATGGATTATAGCTATCAGTGTGAACTAAAACGGTATCACTTCAGTGGTATTGTACACTTGCAACTAATTTAAGATAAGCTTGTTATGGATGATTGATAATGATTAAGTGCTAACTACTGGCAATGGGCATTGTTAACGAATCCAGTCAATCCAGTCACTTTGAAGTCACTTTCCAGTCACTTTGAAGCTTGAAGCTGGTTGGTTTTGGAGTACTGTTCCATCACATTCCCATCACACTGTTCTCTTAACTTCCTAGCATGTAGATATCTACCTATGTTCAGTTGCAATGTTATGTTTACATTCTAAATTTTCACACGACTTTTACAAAATTTTCTAAATGCTAAATTTCGTCACAGTAAAGCAAGAAGCAACATGAAAGACAGACAGCTTCTCCACCTGATTTTGTTATTTTATTACAGGGTAATGTAGTCCTTAGGAGGTTCCATGGGTTTGCAGTGTTTTCTTTCTCCTTTCTGTACAAAATGATTCTAAAGTAATCACCTTGGAAAGACATGAAAAGCAATGGTAATAGTGCCTATTTTTCTGGCCCATATGAGTATACTACATATGTATATACATGTGTACATATATACATCAGATACAGGGAGTATTAGGACTTTTCAGTGTATGGACAATCACTTATGGCATCTTGAAATCACTGCATGTGTACACACGCACGTGCACATGCATATGCATACACGCACACTACACGTTATTTTGTGGGTACATAGATGCTTTTTAATAGTAGAACAAGAGAGAGAGAGAGAGAGAATATGGTTCTCACATCTTTCATGTTCTATAATAAAGTCATTATTAGGTGATTAGATATCTCTGATATACAGTACCACTTCTAAGAGACATATCTGCAACTTGTTTTCTACAGAATAAATGCTTTAGCATATAGCTAAGCATAGAAGACAAAAAGAACCACACCAAAACCCCAATATTTAATGATTTTTAAAATCTATACTCACTCCAGCAAAAAATTTTTCAGTGTATCAAAAGAAAGAAAGGGAAAAAAATAGAGATAATGACTACATTTTCTCCTTATTCCATGAAACAGTGTCTGATATTTAATTCTACATCATTGGAATACTTTATGGAAATAGTGATACTAATGGTGAGACTATCAGTGGGCTCGTTAATTTGTAGCAGCTATTTCTCCTGACCTAATTTCCTTTCCCGCTTGAAAACTGTTTGAAATTTCATCTGACTACAATCAGGTTTATTGGAAATATTAATGTCTGTGCTCTCCCCATAAGCCACCAGCAGAGTAATTGACTTGAAAGATGAATTACAACATCTGCATTAATAGAATATAGAGTTGTAGTGTGGACTCTCTCTCTTTGTCCTTTGTTGCCCTCCCTTCCTTCACTCTGAATGTGATTCTGGCAACTGGGAATTTTCTTTTTTTTTTTTTTTTTTCAAGAGAGACAGCCCTGTGAGAGCATCATTAATGATACACATTATACACTGTGATTTATGACAGATGGTTGTTTATCCAAAGGTTGGGGAATGAGTCTCGAAACTTAGTCTGAAACAAATTGGAATTGCTAGGACATACAGAGTCCTTCCTGATATTCATGGACGTGTAATACAAACATAATTTATTAACATTATTTGCCTTAAAACTAAAAAAGAGAAAGGAAGGAAATATCTACACTTTTGGATAAAGAATATTCTCAAACTGCTCAGTGAACATTCTTCCAGTGAGAAAATATTATGTGTGGGAAAAAATCATCAAAATCTTGCATATAAACCCACATGGAGGTCTGTCATACTTAGAAAAGTGTTTAGGCATGCAAAAATCAAGCACACAAGGAGACACTGAATGCAACTTGGGAACAAGGATGTGGCACGAGTCTGTGGCTCCTCTAATGCAATTACCATGGTACCTGTGCTCCCTATCTTTAACATGACACTGCTATATGTACATATAATTTTGATAACAACATGAAATTTTTTTAAAATACTTCAATACAGAAATATAATACTGACATTTCAGCATTTTCTGTAAAGAAGAACAATTTAATACAAAAAGGAAAGAAAAGAGAAAAACATTTTGGTTTTGAAGCTTTACATCTCTAAATGATGGAGTTCCTTCCTCTAAAATAATTTTGTCATCAGTTCTTACCAGTATTTTAGTACTTGCCTTCTTAACTATTCATGCTTTCAGGGTAGCATATGTACAACAGATTTGGAGGAAGGAGGCATTAGGAAAGGTAATTTATTATCTGTAACAGAACTGCTTCAAATACCTCTTTCACCATGTCCATCTTCATAGAAGAACAGAGGATGAAAGAATAAGAGTGTTCCATAACACAAGGCTTAGATCTCAAATGGAAAAAAATATTAAAAACTACTTTCCTTGCACTGAATGCGGAACCAGACAACCGATTAGTCAGTTAAATAAAGCAAATCAGTCTGACGACTATTTAGTTTTTCAGACACAAAACCCAGACAACTGACTAGAAAGTCAGTTCAGCAATACTATTATCATCCATACCATCAATAAAAGTGAAACAGTACTAGAAGGCTTCTGTGTTGATTTCTTCACTCCTTCTATGATCTCCAAAGCTTCCTCAACCCATAGACTATTCCTACATGTTTTGGATCATTTTGTGCAACTTGTCTCATACTGATGTGAAGAGAGATCAGGATTTATTTGTCTCTCACTTCTAACTCCTTAAGTACTAACTTATCTCTTGCTTACAGTATCTTCTCCTATTTCTAGCTATATCCTCCCATGCCTTAAAATGGAATCTTTCATTCTTAATTCTTTGTTAATAAAATGCTGTTGACATACAGCTGACATCATGCATAGGCCTTTATAACTTTTTAAGTAATCAGTTCTCCCTTTATGCTGTGAGAGATCTTCAGTCATAATGAAGTAGCTAGATACTTATGCAAGTGTTTTTATGACAGAATATTTATACTTATAAATACGTAGCAGTTATAAAATTATGTGGCAGATTGGTTAAGAAGTCCACAATTCATAAATAAATTTAATTTATGTGATTTCCTGTCAGTTAGGTAAGACGCTTTGTCCAGTTAGATTAGGCACACCAACAATTATGTCTTAATTACAACAATTCCAGTTGTTAGGCAAGCTGTGTTTATCCTTATGACATCAGCTTTAGAATTACATCTCTCAGCTCCCCAAAACTTGTAAAACATTAGGAAATCATTACCACAATAATGGGTTGTGTGTGTCCCCCCTCCCAAAAAAAAAAAAAAGAAGTTCTTCTGGTCACGAATAAAACCTTTCAGAGTATCTGTGGTTGGACTTCGACATTCATGAAACATAAAGATTTATTGTACTTCTGTTGACTTTAATTTCACCTCAGTCAGTATAACCTCTTGGGTTAATAACTCCTGACGCTCACCTCCACAGAAGTCAGTATCACAAAAAGTATGTGATAGCACCTGCTTCAATTAAAGTTGAAAAACAGTTTCCATTATAGCTACCTGTTTTTACACTCCCTGCTTATTGTGGCCTCAATAGCACTCAAAAAACCTCTGCTCTATCCTAGTCATTACTCCATAACGCAATTTTGTTTCCTTGGCCAAAAATGGGGAGATCATGGATAAAGTAGCCACAATATAGGTGGTGTTAAAAGGTCTACATATAGTTATAATTCTGCAAGCAACTCTCATCAATGAACAGCTTCACCCCTTCTCTTCAACTGTCAGCAAAAACCACATGCAGTGAATATCTGTTTTTCTGATGGCATACTGTCAGAATTTCTGTTTGTAAGAGTTCTCATTTTTTAAGCATGCCTTTGCTTTATAGCAATGACAACTGCTGTGCCATCGTGGTTTCTTTACCCTTATATCAGAAAATAATATTTCATTAACTTACTGGAAGTTTTTCCAGTTTCTAAGACTTTAAGAACTGTCATGTAATTTCTGTTTAGTTATGGCAACATTTAACAATTAATTCCAGGAGGAATAACACTGTATAAAAGCTTCATAATTTCTAAATCCCATTTTCAGACCTTAGAAGACAGGTAAAACTGGATTAAACACACACTTAAAAAATGTTGGGTGGAAAGGTATTTGAGGTCTCAATTATTAAAAGGCTGTACTAAAACCAAAGCAAGGTTCAATTTATTTAACCTGTGTTTTCACAGAGACATCTCTTTTTCACTGTGGTATCATCCTCTTTGAGAGAGAAACTCTTCAAGGTGTTTTTATATCACATCAGTTACGCGTACATTAAGAAGCGATTCTTCCTGTTACCTTCCTTTTAGGTTGTAGATGTGTCAATCCTTCAAAACTACGAAGTCTTCCAAAACTAGAAAGTTCCAGAACATGAACAAAAATTAAGACATATTCAGCTGAGCTGAAAACTTTCTAAACTATTTTTTCTTTCTCTGTTTTGCTTTCTAACAAACTCATATTTTCCAAGAGAAAAAGGAGTGAGATATTTTTGAATACTTGCTATAGCAAGTGATTATTACTCCATCACTATCATACAAACTCAATGGTGGGAGGAATGGAATTTCTAGAATATCTAGTTTGTTTGTTTGTTTGTTTGTTTTTCCCCTGGTATCTGCATGATTGACCATTAAAGGAGGATACTTCTCTGAAGCTGAATAAAATGGAGAATTTCTCCCACTTTAAAATATCGTTACAACACTTTGATTTGGTCTTACACAATTTTTTGAGCAATGAAGATCCTGCAGTGTCTCTCAAGGTGGCAATTAAACTGCAAGCAGCAAATGGTATTTATAATTATTTTTGTAAGAGAAATAGAGAAATATTGAAGGAAAATGAACTACATGCAACAAAGAGCCCATTTAAAGCGCAATGTAAATGTCACATCTCCCTGAAGTCTGCCCCACCCCTTATCAACCACAGTTAGTAATGGTAAACATAAATGGACAACCGCACTTCTGTTTAACAAGATGGATATGCTATTGAAAACAGCAGAATATAATGTGTGCCAGTACTGACTTCAGCCCAACTTTACATGTAAGTCTAATGCCCCCAAACTTATTATGGGGAAAGAAAATTTTCCACTGACACAAACATACCCTACAGACACAGCATGCATCCATGGCAATGATAATTCTGATTTCAATTAGAATTTACTAGCTCTCTTGTGACTCATTTTTACAAGGAAAATAAAATTGAGAAAGGCATCGCTGTGATTAGCTCCTACAGCCACCTTTTCTGAGCAGTCTGAAGTGACAGCCACAGGGGTAAAAATGATTGTACTAAAATGTCTACTAATGAGGCCCCTGTAGTACTGCTCCAAGAAGGACCATTATATGCTACATTTGTCAATTTCATCTCTTTGGCTTTCTTTTTATCATCTGGAAAAATACTGATTAAGAGAGGGTTTCTTTTTAAGGCTTTATTCTCATTTAACCTTCATAATAATGCTCATTGCCTTCCTGTACAGCTAAAATGTTCCAGACTAAAACATTAAAATGTTCCTTACTTCCTATTGACTTTTCTCAGTTTCTTGAGACTAATATATACTTTATGATAACAATCCACAAACATTTTGCTGGGTTGTGGAAAGGGAGACTCAAAAATACCTACAAATATAAATGCAAATAAATGAGTCAAATGGAAAACAGTAAAACTTTTTCTGTTCTTGTGGAACATATATTCATGACACAAGTCCTAATATCACTGAGATGAACTAAAAAGGAATTTGGAAGTAAAAATCATAAAAATTTAAAGTAGAATAAAAATGTAATTAAGAAAGAAAAATTATAAGGAAAAATAGGGGGAAAAAAGAGTCATAGGAATAGGCAATAGCTATTTGGGTGACTACAGAGGAGGAAGAAGAAAACAACCTGATTTCCAAACATGAATGAGGACAGATTCTGATAGTGGAATCTCCTACTGCCATCATTCTGTACAGAATACATGAACAATGGATATAAAAAAATAAAACTACTTCATATATGGCTCTTAAGAAGAAGCATGATTAGAACTTGTGCACAAACTGAGTTACACTACAAAAAAGGCAAAGTCCTTCAGGAACAAATACCTTCTTTCTTTCTGTCTCTAAAACTGTAATATTAAGGAGCAACTTCTCTTCTTGTTTTGAAATCTAAGATGGTAGAAAAAAGAAAACTTTAACTGAAAAAACTTTAACTGAGTAAGGGACCAGATAAGGAACATGGGCATGGACTTCAAAGAAGAAATACAAAACTCAAAACATCTTATAAAACATTAAATATAAAGGACCAGTACTTTGTAATAACTTTAAAGAACTGCAACAGATTAATAAAATTATAACAGATTTAATAAAATTACAAAAATTATCATAATATGGAATTTAAAAAAAAAATGTGTGTGCTTTTGGACATATATATACATATATATGCATAATTTGTTAAACTTTGGGAGTTCAAGCACATGATCATTATCAATTGTAACTTTCTAGAATGCCCTCTAGTCTAATTCAATTTTTACAGAAATATTTTTGATGGATTACAAGGAACTAGCTGAAATGAGGGTACATCAGTCTTGATTAATTCTGTTGTTCTGTCACCTTTTGAAAGATGTGTGCATTTCAGAAACATGCAGCTTGGAATGAGAAGTCTGGAATCTTGATAAAAGTGAGAAAGAAGGAATTCTGAGTTTTATCCTCCAGTAGGAAAATATTCCAAATTTTAGTTACTGAGTTTTTATTTCTACTTTAAATACCCTAACAATTTCTTAGGACCTGATGCCAATTAGAGAAGAAATGTCTTGGGTTTGTTTACCTTTGATTCTCTCACCCACTCTCTAGGCAATATCTTATTTCTTTTCCTAACAAAATAACTTTGTATACCTGATTAGTCACTGTGTTTTGCAGATTTATCATGTGAAGAATAGACTTTGCATTTTACATAAGTGGGTTTTCAGTTGTGTGGGGGTTTTTTTGTGGTTTTTTTTTGTTCTGGTTACAGAAATCCAGTCATTACATATGCCAAGTGTAATCTTCCATGGCAAGGAAGATTAACCTGCCACTAATATCACTTGACCTTGTCTCACAATATGAATGTCTTTGATTTCTGTATATCATTTGTATTTGAGAGACCTTCAAACATTGAGCCTACTTCATCAAAGATCATTTTATACTTTAAAAATATATATTTGTAGACTACATTGACAGCTGTCCTGAAAATGGAAATTAAATTCCATTATCAACCCAACACACTGCTTTATCAAATAAGCTTAATGCTGAATTATTCAATTTTCTAAGATTTTAACAGCACATTTATTCAAGGGTATATGTTACGTTTTCCTGAAGGTGGGAATGAGCATGAAATATAGTCTCCAGTAATGATACAGCCCTATTTAAAAAAATCTAATGAGTTGAGACTTTTAATGCCTGTTAAGTATTTTGGACTCTGTGGCATTATGATTAGGGTATTCTTTCATCTATTAGGTGAAGCCTGCAACACTTTTTTCCGATGATTAAAACTGCAGTGATTTATTTCACCCTCAATATTAAGCTGTTGCTTATGAAAGTTTAGCCTTTCCACTGAAGTGAAAGTCCCATTTGTTCTGGATGAAATGAAGATCTAAATCCTTAAAACAGCCTCTTTCTCAGTGTGTCTTCTCTGGCTGTGGAAATGTAAAAGGAGTCACTGGAAATATAGGGTAATCCTTTTCGCACATTACGTGTTTAGCTAAAACATTACTTCTTTTTTATCATGCATCATCCAAACTCTTTCAGAATCCTGTTTGGCTCTTTGCCCATAGAGACACAGACAAGACTACTCATTTCATCCTTTTTGTCTTAACAAGAAAAAGTAGGTCATTTTCAGAAGGTCATTTTCAGAATAGTTTGCTGGGAGTCCAACAGTTCTCATGTTGGCAACTGTAAATCCCACCACTATTTGATTCTAAAATAAATTGGAAACAAAGCCAGGGCAGGTCTATAATCTTTTTTTAAACAATCCAACATGCCTTGTAACAAATGTATCCTACAAAAGAGCTCTAATTTTTCTGTTCTGTTGTTAAACAAGATTTTAAGAACTTTGGCTGATTCTAACATTATACTAATATTTTGACTTCTCTGTATAAATTACAGTAGTGCATACCAACCCATTTATCCCAGTCTTACCTATAATTAATTAGCTCTATTTTATATCTTATCATAGCACATAATCCCAGGATGAGGACTCATTTCCTTTTCATTTGCAGCACTGTACTCGCATGCACAGGTTAAGAAGCATTAAGCACTTCTCTCTAGATCTTCTTCACCCCTTTATAAAATAGAGACCTTACGACCAGTAATTATTCCTCTCTCTCTATTTATGCTAAATACAATCTTGTTTCAAGACTTGCTAGATATTCTCTAACTTGTATAACTTTTCACACTGGTGTCACAGTCTGACTTGTGTAGTTATTTAATGATCGTGATTTTTTTTGACTGTTGAAGTGCTTGTTAGATGTTATTAAGTCAATTCTGTCCAGTTGCATTAAAAAAAAAAAAAAAGAAGTTTTTGCTAACAGAGATATTAACTGATCAAAGGGAATGTAATTCAATACTCTACTCTTCCATATATGTTGTTGAATACCTCAGTGCTCATTCCATTAATCAAACACAGTTCCTTTTTACTGAAATGTTTTCCTTTTTTTCCTTCATTTAATTCACAATGTAACTGTAAAATTTCTTTCAATTTATGTAAATCATATTCAAATCTATATAAGCTAGAATGCCTATACTGATAAGCTGTTGACAAAAAAGTTTAGGACACTGAGTCATTTTGTTTTGAAGTATGATTGCAAAACATGAAGGTCAGTACTGAACAGCAATAATACCTAGAAAATACTGGTTGATGTGTAAGAAAGGTAAGACAATAACAACACTGAAAATCACATTATGATTTTATTTATTTCCTTTTAGAATCTTCTGAAAATTTTTCTTTAACCAAGTTTAGAATTTTTACTGTTTTTAGCAAATTGCCCTGGCAATATTACATCCTCTCTTGAATACAGTTGTGTGGGTTTTAATGCTTCACACTGTTGAGTTGAAAGGATTTGCCAGCTTGGGAAAATGCCAAAATTTGCATTTTAATAAAGATATGTCAAACAATAAACTTGCTTAACATCCTGTGACGGATCTTGTGAAACTGTGTCTTGTGTGTACTGCACTCACTACAATTTTCTGTGGCTGTTGTTTTAAGAGAGACAGAGCTAAAACCAAATTTGTGCATTAATTTATTTTTCAGGAATATCTGAACCTTATTATTGGGATATCATAACTGAGTTAGAACTGCAGTGCTATACAGGAAATCTCTCAAAAATTCAACAACAAGCCTAAAAAAGACTCAGTTAGAAGATGGGATGAAGGCCTGAATTTCACCTGCATCATGAAGACACAAAACTGTTCTGGAAGGCAGCTGCAATTAGAAAGGGGTTAGAAACCCAAAGATCTAGCATTGATCACAAGATGAGAGGGTGCAGTGTACAGGCAACTGCTTACAGTCTACAGGACTTTTCCCTTTATATATTACCTTTACTGTCTATGCACTGTGAGAATATAGTACTACACCACAGTCACTCAAAAAAATAAATTAGCTTAAAAAGCAAAAATCAACAACTAAAATTAAAAGCAAATAATATTTTTTTTAAAAAATATAACTATTTCCACCCTACACACCACTAACAAGTTTACAATATGTGTTGGTTTAGGCTCTGCCAGGATCGGAGAGCACGTTGCCGTTGCCCCTCCCCCACCCGCAGCCGGTCGGGCTGGCAGTGAGGCACAAACCCCGGGTTAAAATAAGAAGAAATTTAATACAACAGTGTGATAAACAATCTGAACAACAACAATGGCAATGATAACAACAATAAACAGCAATAACAGTGAACAAGACAAACGATATACAGAGAAATACCGCAATGGTTACAGAACAAACCCGCCGTGAGCTCCCCGCCACCAAAGCTACAAAGGAAAAAGTTCCTGTGCTTCCGCGCCTGGGCCTGATGTCAGCATGGTATGAATAACCCGGCTGGAGATCCCTTCCCCCTCTCTGCTGGGGAAACTTAAACCCTATCCTAGCTGAACCAGGACACAGTAACACTGGAAAGTGTCAGAAAATGGCTGAGACAAATCACAATAATTTACGTAACGTAAGCAGAATCAAGTGAGTGTCTTTTGGATTTGATACATGAAAACTGGAAATACTAACTCAATAGATGTATTACTGACTCATTCCAGTATTCTGTCTGACATATTTTATTCAGTTATATGCATTAAAAAACCCAACAGAAACACCCCCTATATCCAGAAAAAAAATCAGGATCCCAACATTTGGGGTATTTTCTTTCAGAGAAAGTCTCTGGGCTTTAAAACATTGCCTGTAGGAATTGTTAATGGCACATGAAGCAAATATCAGGCTAAGGAACTCTGTGGAGACTAACCAAAACAAAAAAGGTATTTTATAGCTCATCAACTTTTCAAATGGAGCATAGAGGTGATGAAGAATATTTCTTTGATCTCTGCTTCCATAGACATAGGAAATAAAACAAGCTTACAAGATCTTGGGTTTCAGTGAAATACAAAAGAGAAAGTCAGAAGCTCTTCCCCATGAAAACACCCACCTGGTCAGGCAACCTGCATTTGAATACAGAAATTCACCAAAGAAGTGATTGTCACATTTTTCATGTGATTTATTGTTTTTATTCACTGAAAACTTCCAAGTAAAGAAAAATAAGATTATTGCTCTGATTACTACTTCTTTGCTTGCTGGCCAGTTAATGAAGCCAGTTGTGCAGGGACAGACATGTTGGTACAATCTACTCCATAGCCTATCTCTGCCAACTTTTAGTCATAACTGCAGCTTTAACTTGTGCCAGCTTTAAAGTATCAGCTTTTCTCACAAATTCTGAGTCATCTTTTCCACCCTAAACAGCACTCCTTGCAAATGGCATGAAGAAAACTACAATTACTTAGGTACAGTGTGCTATATGATAAGGCAGTAGTGTAGAGAAGGTCTCTTGTAACTCCTTATTCAAATCCAGTCATAATTCAATGCTGAAATGTCACCATCTTTGAAAGGGAACAGCATCTGGCCATGACAGATACCTAATTAACTTAATGTAATGATACATTTTTCATGCAAATAGTGGATGAAGTTTAGGTGCACCATAAGATAAAATGTAAAAGTACCAAACCTATTCTGCCTATAAAAATTGTGTCATTTCATTTGATAGAGATGTCAAGAAGTTTTTTAAATAGCTAGTAAATACTATTAAAAATAAATACTAAATTTAAAAATATCTTATTGTTTTAAACTGAGAATAACAAAACTTCCTGAGACCCGTTATTTGCTCATGTTTTCTTTGTAAGTAGTTTAGCCTTTGAGCCAGTCATCCATTTGCTATGGGAAAACTAATTTTGCTTAGACTTTTCTATAATGTTATATAAGAGTATTAAATAATAAGAAAATCTCTCTAACACCCACACAGCTGATATTTCTTCTTTTTTTGTCTTTATATATATATATATATCTATATACATATATATATATATCTATATCTATATATATATATCTATATATATATCCGTTACTTTAACTTTCAGATTCTATAATTCACTTTTGGACACTGAAAGTGTTACTCTTACTTCAGATATTAAACAGTCTTTATTTCCAGAGTCTTCATCCTGAAGAGAGTCTATTCCAGATTTTCTGTTGAGGGCCCAAGTTCTTAGAATAAATCACAGTAAGCAGGAGAGAGAATAGTAGCCTTGCAGTTGTCTCTTTTGGTACCAACAAAATACATTTTCTATCAAGTTTCAAATACTTTAAAGATTTTGTTTTTAGAGGGTTGAGGGTTTTTTATAGTTTGTAGAACAAGAACAGCAAGCCTCCCCTCTAAGTCTCCAATAGAGATCAGTAAGAAGTAGAGTCAGAATATTTTATAGACAGATGCTCTTGCAAACTTCAGCATGCCAGCTAAGCCATAGTTGGCTACATTTTTAAAATCTCCTGGAACATGAAATTGTCCTTTCTCTAAATATACCACCTTCCAAGAACTCTGGGGAGATGCAGGGGTACTAAAAAGATACAGGAGGTACAAGGTGGGGAAAAGAGGAAGGGAGTGGGCGGTAGCCATGTGAGCTGGCAGCCTCTACTGGAAGAGGACCAGCGTGCCATCTGCTAACATATTAGGCCAGCATTAACTGCTTAGGTAGGGGACTAGAGTTTGTAGCTATAGTGAGGGAATCAGACAAATATATTTACATGACCTGGTTGGTAATTAGTGTGCTTGGAATGAGGTTTTCTTATAAGGTTCTGAAGATATTACTGCATGGGAGTCATTCCACATCTAGCTTCTGCAAAAATTACTTTCTCTGTATTGCCAAGGAAGTGAGTTACTGTTCCCTGTTTAACAGAATGGTCTGGATTATGACAGAACACTCTGAAAGGGAATATTCTGGATTCAGCCTTTCTTACCTAAGGTAGAAGACTAGGTGCCTAAATCTCCTCTTCAGTCAATGGCCAGGCATAAGCAGCTCTGAAAGGCTGAACTTGTAAATGGAATTAAACGTACATGGGCTGAGTACTAAATTCATACCTGAGACAAGGTAAAAAAAAAACCAAACAAAACAAACAAAAAAACCCCTGCCAAATGCAAATTATCGAAGGCTAACCTATGCTGGTTTTTTTTTCAATTATTTATTAATTACTCAACTATAGTTCAATATAGTCGATATTAAAGTATTTATAACCATTTATCATGTTGCATAATAATGTATTTGTATATCACTAGGTAAACTATTTTGCTAATAAAAGCAGCCTCCAATACTAGATCCCTGATCATTCAACCTGCTATATAACCTTTTTGGTCTGTTCTAGACAGTTTCAACAATCTCTCTACATCCAAATCTACCACAGAAGGCTTTAGGCATAAATGCTCTTGACATGAACCACTCAATGTCAGAGCTGGAACCATAATATACTCTTTCAAATAACAGTACAGGCATTGTCAGTATGTTTTAAAAATACTTCTAAACTGAAAGACAACTAAACCCAATAATTTATTTTTATGCTTACTAAACAAAACTTCTTTTTCTTTTTTTCTTTTTTTTTTTTTTTGTGAAATCATGCAAAAATATTGTGCACTAATTTGAGGAAAAAATTAGTCATACTGTTGTCCAGATGGACTAGATTTATATGATGGCTTCAGTCTCAGGCTACGCTTAAGAATACTCATAGCTTTCATGTGATACAAAATGTGTGACTCACTTGTTAAGGGGAAGTGGTTAGAAGGATAAAACTACAATTAACTCCAGACCAGTGTGAAGAGTAATTGAAGTTGTTGATTTTAATCTTTGAGGACCTTTATAATTTAGATCTTACCTTAGAAATACCTCTATCTGTGCTAGATGTAGCAACAGAGATCAGAAGAAATCTTGTTAATGGGGTCTTGATTCACAGCCAGAAAAGCCAGAATATATGAAGAGTCTACAGAGGTAACTATTTGGAACTTCATAAAGTTCGTTTTATTATATAAAGAGTGACACCATGATAACAGTTTCAAAAGTATAGCTAATACTTCTCTTAATCTTGGTCAAACATTACTTCAAAAATTACAGTCAGTGAGAAAAAATATTTAGACACAATGTAAGACATGGATTTTCCTTACAGACATGTGAATGCATGCTACATTTAGCCTAACAACAGACCTGAAAGAAAAGGACATACATGATGACATTTACCAGTGTGAAAGAACAAGATACATTCAACTAATTGCCATTCACTAAATTACAGAAATTTTGATTTTTTTTTTTTTTTTTCTGTGCAGACATTTACTGTCTGAAGAATGCAATACATAGTGCTTTGGCAAGTAACATATCAAAAGAACAACTAAAAATGAACTGATAAAGACCCTAAATTGCTATTTAAATCACAGTTAATATTCTGACCTAGAATTAAATGTGATGTGTTTTTTAGTTCTCACAGCATTTTCACTTCTTGGCTGAGATTCAACTATAAGATATAGATTTTTGATTTTAAGCACCACAGAATAATAAACAAATAAATATAGTGATATAGCTTTTCTTCTTCTAGAGGAAATTATTTCCCACAAAACGATCTTGAGAACTTTTTCTAATCTAGTTTCAGATATCTAAGGAACTGATTGATACTTTAATTGCTTTTTTTCTGCAACGTTTACATTAGCCGGTTTAAAAATATCAACACTCTTTGTACTGATATTTTCAGTGAAATTAATTTTAAAACCCTTCTATGTATAAATTACTAAGTAAATGGCTTTTTGTAAAATAGTGAAATAATTCTACTTTCCAAAGATATCCAAAAAAGCCTTTTTAGGGGCTATATTTTGCATAGCCACTTAGCACAAGCTATATATACTTATTTATATTGAACTTTCCTTTAATGCCGGGCTCTTCTTTCCCCACTTTCCTCAACACAATCAATGTATCAATATCTTTCTGATATTGAAGAATCTAGACTGGCAGAAGACTTCACAAATCCTGTGGATTAATATCTTTTGGAAGCATTGAGTCATGAGAGCAAGAGCTCCTGATCCCCAGGTGTAAGAAATTAGGAAAGGAAGTCAAAGAGACCGGTATGGATGTGTCAAGACCTGATGGTCAAACTAAAGGGCAAGAAGGAAATGCACAGGCAGTGGAAGCAGGGACAGGTATCCTGAGAAGAGTATAAGGATGCTGCATAATTGTGTAGGGATGGGGTCAGGAAGGCCAAGGTGCAGCTGGAGCTGAACTTGGCAAGGATGCAAAGAATAATAAGAAGGGCTTCTATAGGTATATCAGCCAGAAGTTCAATGAAAGTGTACACCTCCCAATGAATGCAACTGGCAAATTGGTAATGGACAAGGAGAAGGCTGAGGTACTCAATAACTTTTTTGCTTCAGTCTTCACTGGCAACCTCTCTTCCAAGACCTCTTAAGTGAATGGAGCAGAAGACAGGGACTGTAGCAGCAAGGTCCCTCCCACTATAAGAGAAGGTCAGGTTCATGACCACCTGAGGACCCTGAACACATAAGTCTAAGGGACCTGACTAGATGCATCCCAGAGTTCTGAAGGAATTGGCTGATGTAGTTGAGAAGACACTCTCCAGGATATTTGAAAAGTCATGGCAGTCAGGTATAGTCCCTGGAAAAGGGAAACATTGCACTCATTTTTAATAAGGGTAGAAAGGAGGACCCTGAGAACTACCAGCCTGTCAGCCTCACCTCTGTGCCTGGGAAGATCTTGGAACAGATCTTCCTAGAAGCTATGTTAAGGCACATGGAAGACAAAGAAGTGATTTGAGACAGCCAGCATGGCTTCACCAGGGTCATGTCTTGCCTAACCAACCTAGTAGCCTTCTATGATGCAGTGACTACACCAGTGGACCAGGGAGGAGCTATGGACTCTGTAAGGCCTCTGGCACAGTCCCCCACAACATCCTTCTCTCTAAATTGGATTCGATATGTGGACTGCAGATATGGATTTGATGGGTAGACTGGTGAATAAGGAATTAGTTGGATGGTGCATCCAGAGAGTAGTGGCCAATGGCTCAATGTCTGGACAGAGATCAGTGACAAATAGTGTCCCTAAGGGGTTTGTATCGGGACGAGAACTGTTTAATACCATCACAAATGACATAAAATAGTGGGATTAAGCGCACCCCCAGCAAGTTTGCAGATAACACCAAGCTGAGTAGTGTGCTTGACATGCCTGAGGCATGGGATGCCATTCAGAGGGCAACCATTCAGAAGTGGGCCCATGTGAACTTCATGAAGTTCAACAAGGCCACGTGCAAGGTGCTACACCTGAGTCAGGGCAGCTCCTGGTATCAATACAGACTAGGGATGAAAGGATTGAGAGCAGTCCTGTGGAGAGGACTTGGGTGTACTGGTGGATGAAGAGCTGAACATGAGCTGGTAATGTGTGTTCACAGCCCAGAAAGTGAACCATATCCTGAGCTGCATCAAAATTGTGGCCAGCAAGACGAGGGAGGTGATTCTCCCGCTTTGCTCCACTCTTGTGATACCCCTCCTGGAATACTGCATTTGGCTCTGGAGTTCTCAGCAGAGAAAAGACATGGACCTGTTGGAGCAGGTCCAGAGGAGGACCACAAAAATGATCAGGGAGATGGAACTCCTCCCCTATGAAGAAAGGCTGAGACAGTTGTGCCCTTTCAGTACTTAAAGGGGGACTTATATGAAAGATAGGGACTGACTTTATAGTAGGGCCTGTAGCAATAGGACAAGGGGTAATGGTTTTAAACTAAAAGAGATTCACACTAGATATAAGGAATAAATTCTTTAATGTGAGGGTGGTGAAACACTGGAACAGATTGCCCAGATACACTGTAGATGCCCCATGTGAGGGTCCAGCAAAGTCACAGTCGATGCCTTAAAGATCTGATGGGGAGCTTTGACAAAGAAGACAGTATCTATGGAAACACCAGAGTCGTGCTGGTAATGACAGGGAGATTCCAGAAGGGGGATCAGTGTACTGTGGAGGTGGGATCGCACCTCTCTGAGGCTGGACTTCCCTACCTTGAGTGACTTCATAAAGCGCCAATGGGGAGGCCTTTTTCACTACGTATGTGCTAAGAGGGGTCAGATGGTGATCATACCTACAGAGAGGGGGGAGTAGCTACCCTACTACACCCAAGGCCACTTACCCATTTCCAGAAGGCTCCGAAGGTACAAACTACCCATGCATTGGAGCCAGGAAGGTTCTGGAAGCATGAACTGCACATGATACCAAAATAGCCTAATGAATCCAAGTACCCTCCTGGAGGAGGGGCAAGGAAATATAAAAGGACATGAATTCAAGCTCTGGGCAGTACCCCTCTGGAACTGAACCTGTAGGCTGACTGGACCAACACTGGAACCAGGACTGGTGAAATCTTTCTCTCTTCTTTCCTTTCTCTTGCTCTCTTTTACCCTTTCTACTCTTCTCTCTCATTCTCTGTTTTCCACATATAGGGCTTGCTGGGACATGTGGTATGATTTAAAGCTTGTTAGTGTATGTTACATGGTGTATGGTTTGTTGGTGCATTTGTGGTTTGTTGGTATATGTTGTAAGCTTTGTCTCAGCCACTGTTTGCATTGTGTTCACGGATTTTGGTTGTCATTCAGGTCTTGCCTAGACATTATACTATCTGTTGTGCCACTGCCAGTTTCAAGTAAACTTGTTAGTTGGTGAAACCTTTTGGGTGATATTGTTGTCACTTCTCGTACCCCACAGAGAATGAAAAACTACCTCCCCCTAGCCCACAGAGTGGGACAGAATACCCCATCCCTGGAAACATTCAAGTTAAGGTTGAACAGGGCTTTCAGCAACCTGATCTAATTGAAGATGTCCCTGCTCATTGAAGGGGGATTGGACTAGATGACCTTTAAAGGTCCCTTCCAACACAAACCATTCTATGATTCTATGATTGACAAATTAGAAACTTCAATAAATAACATCTATGACACTAGAAATTCTATCATAAATCTTTAGGAGTGCATCTTGCCAAACCATATGTTTGCTTTATTTTAAAATAGGCTTAGAGGCTAGTATGTGACTTGGTTCAGTTTTTCTACCTCCATATCTGCCTCTCACTTGTTAGCAACAAAGGCATTGATTCTGAATTAAAATCAGCTACACTGCATTGACTTTTTATGGGTTTAAGTTCATTTTTCAGGCTGAGATTCGGCTGACCTTAGACATTCAAAAGCTGGACTTTGTGCTGGAAATGAGTACACTCCTGGAGAACCTCACTTCAGTTACCTTTGAGAACTCACTGAAGAAGAAAAGAAACATTCTCTGAAAATGTACACCTACTATAGAGAAAGCCTGTGATAACTAGCTTAGAATATTCAAGTATCTTATAGGTAGACAAAGGTAGAAAATATAGTGGATGAGAAATCAGCCCCACAGAACAATACAACTCTTTAAATGACAAGCAATGTCTTTCCATGCTCAGACATCCCCCAATTGCAAAGTAATTCTTTTGCTTTTGGTTCAAGATCAGCTGATAGATCAAGTGAATTGAAAAGCTGTCCTTGAATCTTACTCCTTATCCAGATCCTGTGCCAAGCCCCAAACAGATGGATCAAGCATCACATTCAGCATTCCTCAAATGGGATCTGAAGGATGAAGGAATATTTGAGTCCCTGGCCTGGCAGAAGTTGCCAAAAACAAACAAAAGGGCAGTAAGAATATCTTATTTTCTGGGACCTAAATGGAGGTCAATTCATTTAATCTAAGCTTCCAGAAGTACCGGATGGTGATTACTTAGATCATTACCTACCGTTATATTAAGGGTTTAAATTGAATGTATTTTTTTTGCTGTGACACTCCCTATGCAGCTCATATAATTTTTACAGATCTTGTTTTTCAAGAAAGAGAAGGTTGATAGAGCTGTTGTAAATTTATTCTGTACAACTGATGTATAAGTTTAAATTTTGCACATGAAAACCTGCGTGAAAATTTGTCATGAATTCCTTTCCTTCAAAATTACAGATGGTCACTGTTCCCAGAAGTTTTACTCTCCTAAATCATATTCACTGATATAGCCACAAAAAATCTATACTTACAAATCATGAGAACAAAAGAGAGACTTCTGATAAGGCCCTTCCACTGTATGGACACTCATGCATAAACTTGAAAACCTAATTTAATTATTTTTTAATCTTAAGGTAGAGTTAAAAATGAAATAAAAATCAGTCTTAGTGCTGTACTCCAGAGCAAAATTTGACCTTGCAATTCATCTGTTCCTACTGTGCTTATGAGTTGCAGCTGTCCATCTTTCTTCAGGCATAATTTGACATTTTACAAAAATGATGGTAAAGCTTTCATGGATTTCATGCTATCATTCTGGGGTTCAATAACTTGTTTCAGAGAGCCCAGGCAGCATTATATCTTTCAACATATCCTGCCAGCGTTTGTAAATCTAACATCATTAACACTTGTAATTCAGAATGCATCTTATGTGGGTGCTGAGCTGTATTTTGGTTTCACAATAAATTAATTTATATTTTCCTCACAGAAGCAAAGACAACAGAATCTTTGTGGATTACACAGCATGACCTGGATAAACAGAATAAGGAAGCAACTGGTTCTAAGGGAAAGAATCATGAAGTATCACTTGATAACACAATATAATAAAATACATGCAGAATTGAAGCTGTGCACCTAATTCACATTACACAAGATGTGAAAAATTGCCACTGACCCAATGAAAGTTGCACATAATCTGCAGACAGTGATTTCAGGTCTTCTGAATACTGCAGTATTAGGATAAAGATTTGGGGCAGGATTGTGTGCTTTGTAATTTTCGATCAGTTGTAGAGTCTCAATCTAGTCACTTCAATAGAACTGTAAAACAATCTTTAGAATGATTAGTTCTTTATTTCAACTTGACCAATTTATTGCAAAATCAGTATTAAATTATTACATAAAAATTAAGTGCTTGGAGAGGAGTATTTTTATTGCAGAGATCTTAGGCTCTTTAATAATACAGAAAACAGTACATGTGTTCCTCTCTCATCTTTTTATTTTGTTTTGTTCAAAACCTTCCTAAAGCTATGTTTCCTCATCTTTAAGCAGCATCACAAGACAAATTTGTAACCTGACAAATGAGAAATTTGTTTCTAAATATGCCACAGATCTCTGTAAAGACCTGTAAAGGACATTAGGTGTCTAAGTACCTTCTATCCAGCAGGTTTCATGGAGAAGCTTTGCATGCCGAAATTCTGTAATATGTTGAGCTCTTTGGAATGGAATTTGCAGCTGTGTGCTGGGACAGGCAGACAGTGCTAGTCATGGAGGAGAAGTTCTATGCTGATCAATAGGAAAGATGCATCTTTCTGTCCTGGACTTGATCACACCTGCAATCTTGAGCTAAACATCTCTGTGAGACAACAGTTTAAAACTTAATTCAGTTCTCCTTTAATTTCTATGTATTTGTTTGCAAAAACAATTTTTTTTTTTTCTTGTTAAAGCCCAATATGATTTCACTGAATGAATACATGTGGTGGTATGGGTAGGTTCAAAACTTTAAACCTGCACATGTGAAGCAAAAGGATGTGCACTATTATCATTATGTGACAAGTCATGACACATGCTCCTCCCTGGACAGTGCTCTGCTCTGTCCCAGCAGAATGCTGCACACCACTGTGCTGGAGAGCTGTACTGAAGGTTGTCTCTGCCTTCTACCATCTCCAAGCAAAAATGGTGCTGGCTGGTGCTTCAGGATGTACTCAGCATAGTCAGCACATGCTATGCATTCCTAAAATCCACTTGCTGCATGACATATCTTCTCACAGGGATTATTCATAGGCATGACCACTTTGTTCCTAAACATATTTGGAATTTGAAGGTCTGACAACAAAATACTTAGTTCAGTCAATCTGGGTACTGCCTCTGTGCATCCACATTGGCAGATTTTTAGGTATATAAACTTTACCTGAAAAACCTTGGGTACTTACAGACTCTCCACCAGCAAAGCTATAAAGTAATCTGTTCTGGTTTTCCTTTGAATTTTCTTCTACAATTTAGATGCTAATCTCTTTAAACACCAATCTACATGTGGGAATTTGCTCTCTCACTGTTTCTATAGTCTTTCCAATTTTTTAGTTGTACTTCCAACCTTAGATAAAAGCCAAATTCTCATGCCAAGCACTTATTACTTTGATAAATATAAACAGCTCTCTGCTTGCATGAATGTACACTCTGTTGTCATAAAAAAAAAAAAAAAAAAAAAAAAAGTGGAAAATAACTTAAAATTATTAGGTGATTTTAAAAAAAAATAAATTACCCAAGAAAGCTGCAGAAGACACCCCAAAGAAAATTTAGGAAAAAATTCCCATAGGTCAATTTGATATTTGTTAAGCACATAAAAAAACAAACAAACAAACAAACAAACCCCGACCCCAAAACCAAAGAAACAGTCCTTCCTGATACTGTACACAATTTCATTTGTTACTTCCTTTGACAACTAAATGGAAAAGACACAGCCAGCTATAATCACAGACAATGATTAATAATTTCAATATTAACATAATAAACCTCTTACAGTTTTCTTAGTTGTCCTTCACATATTTTTTTTAAAGAGTGGGTCACTAGCAGTTTATAGGCCACCATTTGAAAACCGCACTATGGTCTTATGTTCCAGGATTAATATTAATGTAGGATTTAAATTACAGTAAGAAATACAGAAAGATGATCTAATTTACTGCTCCTGGCTTTTCATTCCATTAAACTCCAAACTCATAGTGAATAATAGCATGTCAAAGCAATCTCCAGTTGCTTAACGAATGCCTAGCAAAAAGGAAGTTTAGGTAAAAATTGGTAAGCTTTCACGTTCTGGGTTCCCATTTCACATTGGAAATATTGTAAATGTGCTGGAAGGGCTTAAATGGTTTCTCTCTATAGACTGAACTCGTGCTGTTAAACTCAAAACCAATTTTGCTTTGACTTTAATCAGAGCAAGATCAAACACCTACTCTTCCTTCAGACCTACTTCCAGCAGGAAAGATCCAGCCAACTGGAATAAAATAAAAGCATGACATAAGACATTCCCCAAAAGAGCCTTCAATGTTAGGTGTACCTGTAATGGAACAGTGTTATCTAAAGGTGTTTGCCTTTGACACAAAGCTACATTTCATAACCCGTGGCTGCAGTGAGAATTATGCAGCACATCTGTCAAGTGTCTTCATGCAAGCAGTGAAAGGTCTTTCCTACAAACAGGAACCCATCATGCCCACCTTCTCCCAGAATCGTGGTCTCTAATTTTTGTCCCTCTAGCCTTCGCTTTCTGTCACTGTAAGCGTGCCAAAAGCTGTTCTGTTACACATTGTTTACAGTGCCTTTTTTTTGGTACCACAGACATCCGGGGGCTGGATTTACATGGTAAGATGGATATAGGCACCGTAAGGCTCACAGAAAATCTGCATTCTGTTATCAGGCCAGATGTTCCTGGGACATTTTGCTTATCCTCCTTAACTAATCTCTGCATACTAGCTTTTACATGAGTAATAATATATATAATAATAACCTATACACATGGCTATATGTAGATAACATTATAGCTGAGAACTGTCTCTATTTTTTTTAGGTGTTTTCTTTCCCCCACTTAAATCCATTAGTAAGATGGGAGAGGGGAATTTACAACGTGTTACATTAACTGCTCTAATTTAATTGCTAACATTCAGTTTAACTGCCATATTAATTCATCAAGAACATTTTAAATTTTTTTTTTAACACAAAAAAGGTAAAGAAACTTTGTAGAAAACATGAGCTGGCCCACATTAATTTTGTATAAAGTGAGTATGAATAATGTATTTTTGTGTGTATCATTTTGTGTTGTATAAATTCATCTTTGGCCTTTTACCTTCCACCAATGATATGAGTTAATCACTAGCCCGATTTAAATCAGCAGCAGTGAAGGATGTCAGAGGCACAGGCATAGTAGCTGGAACCTTGTCAGAAATTCTGTGTTAAATAACTAATTTTGCTGTATGTTTTTTTCATTTGATATTTCTGACTTCATAAAATTATAGTATAAGGTAACAAGCAACGCTCTGTTAAGCATACTAACTCGCCCCTCCCAGTATCAAAGCTTGATAGAATAATGTCATGTGATATAGCAAAAGGCTGGAGAATAAGGTATAAGTAAAACAGAAAAACTGAATCTAGATGTCACTTTGGCATGCAATCAGTGCTGTCGATTTCTAACCACTGCAGCTGCCTAGGCTTTGGTTAACCTCTCATTGATTTCCCCAAATAGGATTTCAGCTAAAGCACCAAATTAAAAACTGAGACTGAGGGCCAGTTCTGTGAATTGAAAAGTGTACAAATGAATTTCTAGCAAATACACTTGGCAGTTTTCATCATTGTAAAACCTCTGATTCTGAACCTAACAAAAGTTGGTAGAGGTCAGGTTGTTTTGGGGGAGGAAGGGAAACTGAGAGTATGAAGCAAAATGTAATGCTTTAGTTTACGTTACAGAAGTATTTAGTGAGTGAAGGATAGTTAATAATGGATTTACTATTTCCGACAATGGAATGGTATAATGAAAAGAAAAGCACAGTCGTGATCATCTGGAGAAGACAAAACAAAACAAAACAAACTCCCCCTCTTGTAATAAATCCCTGTGATCTGCAGTACATTGTCATGCTGAAGAACATGCAGTAACAGACATTTCTTTCCTGACTGTTACATTCATGTACCCAAGTGTATATACCCAGTCTTCTAAAGGAAGGTCCAGGATGTGAGGGTTTACAGTGCTGCAATATATAAGAAATATAACAGCTCAAACCAGCACTGTATTAAACCCAGAAAATTGACTTAAAAGATCAGCACTGTTGAAACTTTTCAGGATAAAATACTTTCCATTCCTTTCCTGCAAAGATCACTGGCTGCTTATCCACTCTATCCCTATCCAAGAAGCCATATTAATCCTAAACCAGAAACAATTAATCTGATACATGATCCATGCAAAAACTGCAAACCTCTTTCTTACTCATATTTTGGATCCTCGGAGGCTACTAAATTCACAACAAATGTTTGATTGTACTCTGCTCAAATCAGGTGAATCATCACAAATGAGGAAAACTTTTTAAAGCTATTAAGTAATGTCTGCATATGCCACCCTGATGAAGGGAATAGTAACAAAGCTTTTACCCAGAACAGACTAAATTTCTACAGATAAGAGGAATCACCGGCACATACTTGGCCAACTTCCAGTTAAGCCGAATAAAATGGGTAAAATTCAGAAGCGTTATGAAGGTCGATGGCAAATGTCAGCTGACTTTAATCAGGATAAAGGTATCCTTATCTATGCTTCTTCAGTCATTGACAAAGATGGTGCTGAATTACGTTTTATGTATCACTTCTGTTTATCCCCACAAGACACTCTTGCTAGCCTATACTGACATTTCATGTCCTTATTCAATTTCTGCATTTGAAAGCTTATCAAATTCTATCCTCAGTGACAACCATGTGAGCTGTTTTTTACAAGACTTACTGAGGACATAATCTGGTGTCACATGGTGCAAAAAAGGTTGACAAAATATTAGGCATGCATGCACCACTTCAATCTCTGTGAGCAGAGTTTTCCCAAGCAGCTTTAAAAAATTCACTGGACAGGATTAAACAACAACAAAAAAATGCCAAGCAAACAAAAAACCCAAAACAAAACAAATCAAACCTAGAATGAACTTGAAGGTTGTGTTTCAATTCTAGGCTCAGACACCTAAAGTTGGGCATCCACAAGCTCCAGTTACAGGTAGTGAAGTACTAAGACTTCATTCAGTTGTCTAAACATGGGGTCTGCTAACGTTTGAGATACTATAAAGTATACTTCATGTTCTCTAATACAGTCAAGTACCTCTTTAGAAACATAAAAAATAGGACATCTAAGAAACAACATGTCAGGTAAACACCAACAGAAAAAAAAAAAAAGAAAAAATTGTGACACTATAGTCTTCAATCAAAAAAAAATGCACACCCCTCCAAAAAACCAGTAAAATTTATATTACTGTGAATCACGCTTGTACCTTTTTTTTATCTTAATTTACCTTTGCATTTAGCACTAGGTCATAAAAAACTTTGAATTATGGAATATACCGTTCTTTTTTAATTCTCTTCTCCTCCAAGGAAAAGTGCAAGTGAAAGAATTTCATTCAGTACAGAAAGTAAATTCATTATAATAGGTATAGGACAGATGGAGAAAACTTGTGAAGAACTGTTCTCATGCATACTTTTTCAACTCTCCCACCTACAATGGTAATTATTGGTTTAAGAAAACAAAATAGCATAAACAATGGTATACAAAGAGGAATGTCCAAGAGACTTCTCATACAGATACATTATCAAACCAAACCACTGGGACAACCTTTGTGGCATCCTCCTTCCCAATCTTAGTAACATAAAATAATAGATATATCATCCTTAAAATATTCAGATACAAGAAAATTATTTTTCTTTTTTCCCGAAGAAAAACAGCTTTTAAACAAAATAAATCTGTGGGAGTATATAAAAATGTCTCTTTTTTTTGATAGTACAATTCAGTACTACAGTTCAAATGTGTTTATAACACTATATGCTGATGATTTTTAAGATTTATTTTATGTAAGATTATAGTTCTGGAAGAAAAGAACATGAAAGTTGTACCTCTAACTCCTGTGTTTTGAATCCCTATGTAGGACCAGCCATTCCAAAACATTTCAACACCTTCTTTACAAAGAAGAGTAAACCATCACCATCAAATTGGCCAGGCATATGTACCCCTGCTTTCTGTTTCACACTTCAATGATGCTTGAAAAAACAAAAACACATTGTACCATTTGAAAAATCAGACTGAAAGAGTGCCAGTAAAGCATGTAGGAGATAAAAAGCTGAAGACAATACTCCCAAACAAAAAGGTAATTTACTCAGTACTTTAAGAAGTTTTTTACATTCTCCTCTTTCTCTTGCTGTACACAAACACATAACAAAATATACAGTCTGTTCTCTTCACGAACTTGCAGACAGTATTTAAGCACAGACACTAAATATATGCATAGATATTTTGTATGTACACGTTAAATATATATATCAAAATATTTCTATGTCATGGTATATTTAATAAAGTGAGGCAAGACCCAGCCTTGCAGAGCACCTTGCTAATCTAGTAAAAGGGGCTTTAAACACTGTGAGATGGTGGACAGAAGCTCTGAGACTAAGAGGAGGGATACAACAAAGTGAGAAAGGAGCAAGAATGATGCATGAGGAACGTCCCCTGTGAACACAGTACAGCTGAGGGGCTCACCACAAGTGCCTGTACAAAAACACATGCATGAAAAACAACTCACAGAGAACCCATACAGGCTCCTCAGGACAAGTGAGGAAGAAGAGGTTGATCTCGGTGGAAAAGGGCAGTTTGAATTCATGGAGCTTTGCATTTGAGCAAGTGACCAACCAGTCCAGAGCTGATGGGTCAAGGTGAGAGTAAGTACAGTGATGAGTGTCTGATAAAGATTGATTGATCAAGAAGAGGAAATGAAGCCTCCTTTAGAAAACTGGGGGAAGCCTTACAATCACAAGGCTGGTTCTCAGGGGGGATTTGAATAACCCCAACATCTTCTAAGAGGGCAAAATGTTTGATCACAAAAATTTCAAGATATTTCTGACAAGCACCCCAAGAACTGTTCTTTTGATACAGGTGTACAGGTGGCTGACAAGAGACCAGAGGAGACGCTCAGTTGGATCTATTACAAAAAAAAAAAAAAAAAAAAAAAAAAAAAGGGGAACCTAGACCTTAGAAAAGCAGATTTAAACTTGTTCAGGGATCTGCTTGGTGGGGGCTAATGGGATACTGTCCTGCAAGGTAAAGGACCTCAAGACAGCTGGTTGATCATCAGTGACAACTTCCTCAAAGCACAGAAAAATTCCAGTGTCACACCCAGAAAGTTGATCAAGCACAGCATAAGGCCATCGCGAATAATGGGGAAATCCTGACTGAGGTTAGCTGAATATAAAAGCAAGTACCCTCTTGGAGCTGATACTAGTGAGGATTGTGAAGCATAAAAGAAAGTTATCCTATCAGCAAAAGGAAGACAAAGGAAAATGTGTGGCCACCACTCAAAGTGGTAGGGAACCTAGCAGCAAAGGATGAACAAAAATCTGAGGTACTAGATCCTTGCCTCAGCTTCTACTGGTAAAGACTGCCTCAAGCCTCCCGAGTCCTTTGAGCCTGTGCCAGGATCTGTGAGACTGATGAATTACCCACAGTAAAAGATCAAGGTAGAAACCAGTGAAGTAAACTGAACATAGGACAAGATGGAATACCTCCAACAGTGCCAAGGAAGGCAGGCAATGACCTGGCAAAGCCACTGTCTATGGTCTTACAAAGGTCTGAATGATTGGGGTAGGTTTCTGACAACTGGAAGAATAGTGCATTTTCAAAGAGAAGGAGGAGAATAATGGGGGAACTGCAGGCTAGTCATCCTAGCCTCACCACTCAACAAATGCTCCTGGAAGCCACATCCAGGCATGTACAGTAGGAAAAGGAGACTGGAAACAGCCTATGTGCATTTACCAATGGCAGAGTGTGCTTGACCAGTCTGACTGGCTTCTGTGATGAGCTGCCTTGATGAAAAAGGGGTACCTTGATGCTAGCAATGCTTTTTTAGTCCGTACTAACAACTTGATGAAAATATGGTTTGGATGGGTGGACTACCAGGTGCCTGGAAAAATTGACTGGACTGCCACGTTCAAAGGGCTGTGATCAGAGGTGTACAGTCCAACGGGCAGCTGGTTAATAGGGGTGGATCATGGGGCCAATGCCGCCTTTGCATCTGATGTCTTGGCTAATAAGCTGGATCATGAGGCAGAGGACATCCTCTGCAAGTGCACAGATGAAACCAAGCTGGAGGCAAGTGTTCTGCATGCTGGAAGGCTGGGCTCCTATTCAGAGGGAGCTTGGCATGCTGGATAAATGGGCAACAGGTGCCTCAAGAAGTGCAGCAATGGTGAACGTGGAGTTCTGCCCCAGGAGGAAATAACCCCATGCAACAATGCAGGCTGGCAGCCAACTAGATAGAAGCCAGCTTTACAGCAAAATATCTGTTGGTCCTGGTGCACAACCATTTCAGCATGAGTCAGCAGCGTGTCCTTAAACAAAAGTCAAACTGCATCAGTAAAAATGTACACAGAAAACTTGGGGAGGCAATTCTTCCTCTCTTTTCAGCATGTTGTTCTCTTTTCCCAAGTAGTAAGTGATAAGACAAGAGCAAATGGCCTCAAGTTGCGCCAGAGACCATTTAGACTGGATATTAGGAAAAATTTCTTCACTGCAAGGGTTGTCAAATATCAGAACAGGCTGCCCAGGGAAGCAGTTGAGTCACCATCCCTGGAGGTATTTAAAAGACATGTAGATGTGGTGCTTATGGACATGACACTTAGGGACACTGCTGACTTGGCAGTGTTGGGTTTATGGTTGAACTCTATGATCTTAAAGGTTTTTTCCAACCTAAATGATTCTATGAATGAAAACTGCATGTGGAATGATGTGTTCAGTTTTGAGCTCTCCAGTACAGAAAAAACACTGAAGTAAGACCAGCAATGGTTGCCAAGTTGGTCAGGAGGCTGGAGAGTATTAAGAAGGCCTCTGAGAGCTGCATGTGTTCACCCTCAAGATGTGAATGTTACTGTGGTTTTAGCCACTTAACGGGAGGGCCTGGAGAATATGGAGCCAGACTCTTTTTGCACAGTGACAGGAGGAGAAGCAAGAAAATTCTAGTTTGATATGAAGGAAAAAATTTTCACAAGGATGATCAGACCCTGGAACAGGATGCCCAGGGAGGCTGTGAATAGCCTTGGAGATAGCCTTGGAGAAATTTAAAACTTAATTGGGCAAGGCCCTGACAACCTGATCTAAACTAGCTCTCTTTGGGTAGGACCTTGTGTCTAATGACCTCTGAAGGTCCCTTCCAAGTTAGATTACTCCATGATAATAGAACAGTTCTCCACACATATAGCAAGACTATAAGAATAATCACATGCCTAGTCTTAATATATTTAGTAGTTTTCACTTTTATATAATATTTCCATGGATAGTATTTTTTTCTGTGAAATACACAGAAAAACTAACCATACATCAAAGCTAATCTGTTTAAACATTACACATTTTAACATTACAAATATTTTTAACTACTTAAAATGTTCCGATGATGCTATTAGAAATAGTATCAGATAAATAATCTGACAGTAAGAAATTAGTTTACATTGTAATATCAAAAAAATGCACTACTTCGTGTACAAGCTTCACCCCCACAAAAAAACCAAACATAAATTCTGCCTCTGCTGTCACTTGTATTGGCTTCATTAAGGTCACACATGAAGTACAGCAAGAGGCTCCAGATCATTCTTTCAGGGTAGAGGGTGATGAAGTTGGAGGCAAATCTATTTACAGGAAATACGGACAACCCAAATTAACCTAGTATTTCTTATAAAGGGATCACTGAGTCACAGAAAAATTATGGAATTTTGAGAAAGAGGTAAAAGTTTAGGAAACTTGAGTCAAACCCATAGTTCACTCTCTTCTCTTCCTTCAGAGTGGAAATCCTTGAGTGAAGGATATTTTCAGAACACAGATTAGGAAACCACAATAAAATTTGATTGCAAGGATGTTTTTTCTAATTGTGGTTATGACATTTAAATTAACACAAACTGTTTGATTACTGAACTCTCTTCCTCCTCCATGATGGATAAATATTTAATGAGAATAATCTCCACTGTGATTTTGAACTGTGTAAAGAAGTTAATTTCTCCTCTATTTTTTCTAAGGTCCCTGAGAAACCAGGTATAATCTGAGGAGTTACAGAATAACTATCTTTCCTCCAAATCTCTTCATAAGTATTCACCAGAAAGCTAATATTTATTTAGACATACCTAAAGGAACTTTGCTATCCCAGGAGAAATCCTGTTGAACTTTACACAGGGCAACCATATTTGGAGTCACAAACAGTACAGAATAAGTGCAATTTTTGACTTTAGCTAGGTTCTCAGTCATAGAGATGCAATCGCTCAAAGCCTTAGTCTGCCTGACTCAGATGCACTGATAACACCTTGCTATCAGTAGCACTGGAAGGAACACATGAGGCTCCTTTCAAAACCAGATAGGAGGAAATCCACACAGGGGACTATTACATTATTTCTGCTAAGAAAATATGCCTCAAAAAAATCTCAAGAAATCCAGCTGCCAATGAAATTATTAGTAACCTGTGACTTCTCTTTCATTGTATATTTTATTACCATATATTGCGTCATGAAGAGAAGCTAGAGGTAGAAGAATGCTATTAAAACTACATAAGCTTTCTGGTGTAGGAACTAGAGTAGGTCCCAAACAAGGAGGGGAAAAAAACCTACCACAATCTACCAAAGCATTTAAAAATGTTTTAAAATATTAAAATATTACTTAAATATAAAAATTCATGACTGGCACTCTTTTATATACTATATACGGAGACACAGAGAGATATAGGATAAAGGAAATACCTATTATTTTGTTCACGAAGAATGGAAACATTGTATGGTTTAAGAGAGAAAGAAAATCGGGAATATATCGAAGTATTGTCAGACAGCAGCATCCTGCTTCTACTGGCAGATTCCTAGCAAATGTCTTCATCCAGAGACAAAAAGATACACTCTTTATACAAGATTATGATTTGCACTAGATACCAAAACAAGGGTGAGAGAGAACGGCTAGATTTAAATTCTCATATGATCCATTAGACCTGTCACAAAAATGCTTAGACACTAGAATACTTTTCTTTAACACTTCAAGAAAAAAGAGCAGGAGAAGAGAATAATATATAAGAGCAGTCTGGAGGTACAGTTCTTCATGAGGACAGAGAGACTTGGCCTAACCATTCCATTAATAGATCGTATATACTCCAAATTTTCTATGCATAACACACACTTAACATACAAAAATGTAGGTGAACTAGCTCATTAAAGTATTGGAATATTGTATAACAATACAAGAATGGATCTATCTTTACTCCATTAGGGTACTTGGTTTTCCATATGCCACTTCATGTGCTTCTGCTGTGCATCTGTCTCACAGAAAACATTAGATGGTTAGATCCACTATCAATTACAGGCTGGAACAAGTTTGATTTCAATTAAAGCAGGAGAGGAAAACAGCTGGGATCCCTAAGGGGAGGTGCAGGCACTAAGGGGGTGAATCAAAAATCAGAATGGTACATTGCATGCTACTAATTAGGGAGAAAAATGAAGTCAAATTATATATGTAAACATTTATTTTTATACAAAGCTGGAGTTGCTCGGTTTCATTTCATACACATTTGAGATAGAAGAGTAGTACCTCATTGGCCATCACCTATTTGAATTAATTTGAAAGAGCTGCTTCACAAGTAATTTTAATGATATTTCTAAACTAAAAATCATCTTACTTTTGAAAACAAAGTAATAATAAAATCTAATTACAAAGAATATCAGTGTTTGTCCAATATCCCTGAATTACATCCAAGTTAAGAGGCCAGATAATGGGCACAGAGAGTTATGAGCAAAACAAAATACAAATTGTGAAAACTTCTGCCAGGGTTAATAATAATACCTGTATATGCAGACTCAAAAAAATAAAATGTACAGAGCATTCCTCTTCTTAGAATCCTGACTCAAGCAACTATTATCATCTACCTTGAACAGCAGAGAAAAAATTACTTTTTTCTTTTTTTTTTTTTTTTTTTTTTCCTTTTTACAGGGGAAAATAATATACCTGCATGATCTACTGTTTGGAAAGAAGTCATTTATATGAAACATACTCATATGAGATATTTGAATAGTCTCAGATTCTTCCTTTTAACCTTAGCCTATTTCCTGCAGCTCTGCATCTCTTTCCTCTCTTGAAGAGAGATTCTGTTACTTTAGGAAATACTTAGCCATAAGCTTTATGCTCATATCCTTTGCAAATCTGCCTCCTGCTTTTGATTATTCCATGCCGTTTTTCTTCCTTTTATATACACATACTTCCAGATTTGTGTGTTCATGTGTGGGGTTGGAGGGGGTGTTTCCACCCCACAGAAAGAGATCAATGTTATCAATGCCCAAGTATCATTATATTCCTAGAAGGCATAATTTTGATCACATGTCCCAATAGTCTACCTAAAAGCATTTCTCAGATAAAAGGGACCATGACTACACCTGCCCATCTACAAATAACAAAATTAACCTGGTATGAGATGGAAAACAAAGATGCACTAGCTGAACACCATCATATAATTGTTGCTGACTTCACACTTCTGTAACACAGAGTGATAGAAACCTCAGTGACAACTGTTAGTTGGCCTTGCATCTGGATGATAATCAAGGAGATTGGCCTGAGGCTATGTGACTAGTGAGGCCACATGGCTTATTAGCTTGGCTTATAGTAGTTTACACCAAGAATATGATTTATAAAGCAGTAAACAATTAAGACAATAACTTCTCATGAGTGGACAAATCCATGGGCATCCAACATCACATAGAAGGCTGAGCCTGAACCGTGCACACAAGAGTCTGGCTGACAACCATCCTGCACTGTTGGAGTGAGCATCCTGTACTCCTGGTCTATGTGTGTGTGTGCATGGTGTGTGTTGTAGAATAGTCTTCTTAAAAGACAAATTGCTATCCACGCACTATCATCCCTCCCACATGCTAAATAAATTTTAGATTATTCACACCAAGTGTTGTGTTTCCATTCTTGCATCCATCCCGCCCCAGCCCAGTTCCACCCCAAAACTGTGCTGGGTGAACTGCTGCTTAATCAGGTACATCAGACACTTACTTACCTAAGAAATTCTGCTTCTAATCTTTAGGTCCAGCTACCACCAACATTAAAGGCAATGACTAAAATTTAACTTCAAGATATAGAAAATCCATTAGGTCTGAAACTTGGTTTAAGAGGGCTTTTTATATTCTGTTACATACAATGTTAAGGGAGATCTGCTTTGTTAAGAATCCGTTAGAAAGAGACTATGTAATTGCTGTTTAGATGAGCAAAGTACTCACAGGTAATTCAACTGGTTTTTTTTAAAAAAAAAGCAAGAATACAATACTTCTTTATTCATACTCAATAATGCATTGCAAAATGTGCAGTCCTTGTCCACTCTACAGACTTTCAACATTACTTAAGTTATTGCTCAGACTGTGAAGATTTATCAAGATTTATTAAAATGATAAAAATATATTCAAATACTTAAAATGCTTTCCGTAAGTAAAGGGTTGGAGGATTTTTTCAAAGCCTGACATCCACATGGATAGAAAAGAAGCTTTAATTAAACTGATTGGTCAGCCTGCTGCTGTCAGCTAGGACAAAAAGCCAGAAGTATTCCATGCCCAATATCAACTGCTAGAGAAGAGGGAATAAATGTTCACATTTTCTGAAACATCAAACAAGCATGGGAAATAGTTTACCTATTTGTTTAACTCTTCCGTAGTATTGAACCTAACTGAAAAGATTTGTCTGACAAAAAGCAACAATACTTAGAGAAATGCTGAGAGAATTCCATAAAATCTTCCAGAAATTAGTTTAAAAGTTTATAACTTTCTTCCTGTTTAGACACTTTAGAACTTACTTTCTAGTAATTAACATCCAACTTCGGTGAAAAAGATTTCCCTAACAACTGCAACAATTGAAGGAACAACTTTTACAATGTAATGTATAGAATACCTTCCCTCAGAAAAGTGGACTCAACCATGAAGTATTAAAATACATTGTTCTCAGAGCTTTAAATAAAACAGTACATCAGGACTTTATTTTGTATTTAATATCCAATTAAATAAAATATTAGCGACAGTTTCTGTTAAAACATTGCATTCTACTACTGATGCAAAAAACGACTTCCCAAAACTGAGATAAGAGCTTAAGTGAATATTTACTCTCATATGGGACTCCACTGCCTGAATCCACCTCAGTGTGGTCCAAACATTCTCCATTGCCTTAATAAGAATTTATACACATCTATAGCTACCTAAATTTCTAGTATCTGTAGCTGAATAGAACAGAATTTTTCAGTTGAAAGGTACCTACAATGATCATCTAGTCCAACTGTGAATTCCATTTATTATTATGTTCACTTTGAATTACATTGTCCAGTGTATAATGGCTCTTTTTCATTCAGAATTTTCTTCAGAATTCTTGTGTGACTGGATTAATATATAACTACAGCACTGTCTATTATTAGAGATAAGATGGATGATAGATATTTAGATTCATGTATCTGTATCAATTTTATAGTACACTAATAGAAATTCAACAGTTTATTCAGAATATTTTACACTAAAAAAATAAAAGCAATTCCCTTTTCTCTGAAATACCTATACTGAGACTAAAATAGCCTAGTATTAGGTCCAAAAAGTCAAATACCCAGAAGTAGTTAGAAAATATAGTTTTAGATTTAATGTCTGATACTATAAACTCACATTTCCAGGAAATTTTCTTCTTTTGATGTAACTTAAGTGCCGCAGAATGCTTGAGGAAAGAGGCCTATATTATAAAGGAAATTACTTCTTACTGTAATCTTGTAGTTTGAATAGTTGAACAAACATAATTAAATGTATCATAACATGCAACTAAATTTAAATTGCATTTATTACTTTTAACCTTTAAAACAGCTGGAAGTTCTGAACTTCTACATGGAGCTTTCTGGTATTAAGTTTGGAGACACTTTCTCTAAAAAGCACAGATAGTGGACAGATACTACCGTCCTTTATTTCACACAAAAAACCCAGCATGGGAACTCACAGACTAGACTGGAGACTAGACCGAGAAGAAACTGCATCTAAATAGACCATGGCTCCTCCTTATTGCAGAGCTTTAGAAAACAAAGCATTTGAATCCTGTTTCATCTCTGATTACTGCCTCTGAAAGTGGAGGACTGACAGCATCTGCCAGACTCATTTTCTTAGAAATCCACATGGTGCTCAAAAGGAGACTGTTATTTTCCTTGGCTTACTAGGTTGGAGTCCAGAGCAAGCGCTAAACAAGACTAACAAGAGGATACCTGGAGAAAGATACTATTCAGTACCTTTCAGGCCCAGCTGTGAACCATGAATTGCTCTGATGGGCAATAGCTAACCGCTTGCTTGTCTGAGTGAAGATAAGAGAAAAGGTCTTATTATAACCTTCAGCTGAGCAATTCTCCCTTCCCCCTGTCAGATGATACTACACAGCTTTAGTTCACTACAGGCATTACTTCAACTTCACACCAGTGTGACAATATTGAAAAGAAAGGAAACACACTTGCATAAATTCGTAGTAATGCACTTCTTACTAGCCCTGCAGGAGTTTTGCCCATTGAATTCAGTGACAACAGGGCACAAAATTCCTATCTTAAAAATAAATGTTTATTTTATTTATTTCAGTGGATCTGATATCTTACCACCCATGGTTTGTCAGGTACCCAAATCTCCCACAAGTACTTCGGCATATCTCCAAAATTCAGTGCCTAAAAAGCAATAATATTTAAATAAAAAAGATGTGTCATTCTTACTACAGATCTTCATATAACCCACCTCCCCAATGGCCCATAGTGGTAATATAGAAACCAAAATGTGAGCAAATTTCTACTGAAGATAGATAGATAAATAGCTCTTTATGAGGGTTCACAAACTTCAGAGGCCATTGCTTAGTGTTACCAGACATATGCATGGTAACATTTAAAATGCTACACCAAACGTCAGTTTGGTTTCTGAAGGCTGGCTGTATAACATATTGCTGCAGCCAGGCAACAGATTTTTCAGATGGGTTTTTATTGTTCTGTTTAGTGAACTACCAAGTAAAATTGCTGTCTCATAATAAGGAGAAACTTTTTTTTTTTAGTTTAATGCACTATTAAGCTTTTTATTAAGATCTTATTAATCAACCCTGAGACTCTAAAAAGCAAAACCAGCAGATCTTTAAAACTGCAATTAAAGCTGTGTTTAATGTGGGAGCATTAATGGATGTTCATACTCTGTTACTAACTGCTGAATATAAATAGCACCATGCACTTCAAGTTCCCTCCTGAGTAAAATATTCAGACACCCCAAAATATCATGTCTCCAAGGACTGGAATCATAAGGTCTCTCTGTGTATGTGACTGTAAGAGAACTGTGGAGGCAAAGTTCAGTAGGTTACCAAGTTTGCAGAACCTTCAAAAGTGCTTATTCCTAGAGGGACTGAATGAATTAGTTATCCAACCTGACAGCAGAATAGTGCCACAATAATTCTGAACAATCTAAACCAGAGCAACACATGCATCTGGAGGGACAGGCAGAAACTCAGGTATCAACATAGCACCAGGCCTTTGTACTGTTCCATTTTACTTGAGAAAAGAAATCTTCCCAGAGAGAGAACATTACATTAAGAGTAAAATTTCTGGAAAATCAGACAATTTCAAATCCATTCTCTGTAGAGTAATATGCTCAAACTACAAACAAGCACTCTGTGCACCATATTCAGACAGGACATTAGTATTCCGTACAGAATGGTTTATCCACTCCTTTACCATTTTATAGTGATCAAAATCCTCAGAAAACTTTACATCAAATAGTACTTTTACTCACAATGGAAAACACATGTCTCTTCCAAAGTACTTCCAAAGTACTCCCAACAGATACCTCAGATATCTCACACAAACTCTGTGTTGTTGGAGAATTATATCACAGTTCTGAAAGCTTTTTCAAGAAATCCCCTTGAAAGCAGAAAGTCATCTTAAGTATTTCACCTACTGAAAATGTTCTCCTCTGATATCTGAAGTCACATTTCCAACTAATTTCAGGAAGTCCCTTATTTCCTCCTCTAAAATTTCTTAAAAAAAAACCAAAACCAAAACCACACAACAACAACAACAAAACAAAACAAAAAAACAAAAAACAAAAAAACAAAAACGCTTTGCTCACGCAGAATTGTTATTATTTGTTCTTACACTCTGAGTGAAAAGGCACTTACACAATCCATGGAGATTAATAAGTAGAGCTTAACAGAAAGGTAAAAGACACTGAGAATGCCTCATTTTAAAATCTGCCTTTATCTCCTCTGATATTTTACATATGATTGTTTTCCTCATTTACATGAGTACAAATGAAGAGCAATTCACCCAAAGGCCACAAATTAAACTGGTAAAAAAGCAAAGAAGGAGTCCCTATGGATCAAGTTCTCTTTTTAGAATGTATATTGCACATTTTATCTACTTTGATAAAGTGATGAGTTTTTGAAGGCAGACTCCGTATTGCTAAATAACTTCTTACTTGTTAGAAAGTCACCTTTACAGAAATAAGTCACCTTTGCAGAAATAATAAGTATTGTTTCCTGAAAATAATTGGAAAGGAACCACAAGAGTAATTTCAATAACAACAAATAATGAATTCTTCCTCCATCCCCTTTTGCTAGTTGAAAGATTAGGGACACCATCAAAATAAAACAGGAATAAACAGGAATAAAATCTCATTCATATAACAATTGTAGACTGAAAAGACAAATGCACGGCATCACATTAAATACAACATCTTTTTTCTACATAGCTACTTTCTCAAAAAGCAGGCTACTGCTACATCAGAAGTGAATATATCTATCGCACTTTCCCATGCTTTTGGGAATGGTTAAGATCATTATGTATTACAGGGCCAGCAAAGAGAATCAGGGAAGCAACAGATTTGCAACAGCTTTATCTGACTCCCCAGCCTTCTACAGTTTCCCTGTGTCCACCAGCACGTGGTAGAAAGCTGTAAGAAAGTGGCTCTTGCTCTCAGTCCAACAACCAGTGGCAATTCCAACTGGAATTAAACTTAGACCCAAATAAATTACAGCTAAATTCCTGAAATGGCTCGTGGCTACCATACATTTAAAATTCAGGGTTGGATTCAAGAGCTTCTTCCCCAAAAGGTGTTCAAAAGTCAACATAATTTAAGGAATAATAAAACATGCAAGATGTGTTTCTGCAAAACTTAGTACAGTGTTATCTTTTTCTTTCCAACTGTTCCTCTATTTCATGAGCTGACATCAGCAAAATCCTTCAACCAAAATGCACACTGGCTTTTTATTTCATTTATCATCCAACATTTACAAACAAAAATGTTGTGGGAATATCTTGAGCTAAACAGTTTGGATGGAGGAGGAAATGACAAAGTCAGCATCATAGATGAGATTGCAATCCAACAGCAAGGAAGATAACACAGAAAAAACTTGCCAATTGCTTTTTCCCAATAAAATGAATAGATAGAACCACAGACCTCTAAGAGTAATGAAAACAACCTACTGTGTCATCATTTTATGCAAGAAAGGGAGAGAGAAGATTAGCCTAAAACTCCTACAATAATATGGATTTTTTCAGCTGACAAAAGCAATACTATATAAAATCTTTTCTGTGCTTTTTTCTAATTACCTTCTATCCTTTAATGAACAAGAAAGCACTTGATCTTGAAAGTCCTTGTGCAGTCAAAACTCCCACTAAAATTAATGGGATGTTTTTTCCAGCCTAAGAGCTCTGAGATCAGTCCTCAAACTTAGCTCTTTCTAAGCTTCTTCCATTAATCAAACTTCTTAGTTTTTTCCTCTCCTTTTCTGCTAGGATCATATATTTTAAAAAACAGACATCAGAAATCATATCCTCGCCTGAGGAAGAAAGTCTGCTGTACTTCGTTATTCTCAAAAGTTTTGCTGAATTTTGCAAATAAAACCCCAATTCTGAAGAACCTTGTTAACCTGGACACCCAATACTTCATTTTGGTCTCCAAATAGTTCATACAGATGTTGTCACACAGTGCCTGTGGAAGTTAAGCTGTCTGAATTACACAGCTGAAATGTGTTTACACAAACTTTCTAATCAGGCAAACCTCTCTGAAACTAATAGACCCAAACATAAGGGACTCTGAAGAGCATTGTCTCTCACTCCTAGCAAATAAGGAATTAAAGGACTGAGGTTCAATGCCCAATTCTCCCATCAATCCTCACACAACCTGCAACATATGTCTGTCATTTCAATGCCTAAAAGGAATAACATTAAAATCTTGTTTGTATGCATCAAGAAATCACTCTGATTTTCAGAGTGTTGGTCACTCATTTCAGGAAAATGACAATTCTTACACAGCTTGAAAAAAAAAAAAAACACCACCACACCAAAACCTAGCAAGAAATTTCTGTATTTAAAAGATTTTACTGTCTTTTTGACTGTAATACAGTAGCATCATTACCCAACCATAATTCTTAATTTTCTCCCACTGAAGTAGTATAGAGGCTCTTGAACAGAAGTAAAAATAAAATACACTGTAACTTGTCAAAACAGGTAGTACTAACAACAGTGTCCTAAGAAAGAATATGAGACTTGTTTATGACTGATCATTAATAGGTCTTAGCAAGGATAATCTCCTTTATTCATTTTTACACTTCAACAGCAGAATAGGGTATATACACAAGAGAACTGACAGGACACCACAGCATTTAATTGCTCATTTAGAGAGCCTGTGAGAGGCTGTACCGCACTGGCATACAGTCTAGAAATTATACGGTTCCGCATGTATTCTTACATAAGATTATACCTTCATGTGAAGATGCTGTAGTATCTGTGAAGACTCTAACATTGCCTTCATTTATGAAGAATTCAAGCATAATAAACTATTGATCTTTTAATTACAATGAAGAAGTCAAAGATCCAGCAGGTGACAGGAAGAAAGAGAAATAAGGATGATGGACCGATCTGCAGTTTAACACATTAATACACACGCACAAAACACAAAATACCTGCACAATAAACATTCAGTTGAAGAAGCAGCACCAGATGAGTCCTTGCCAACTTACTAGGTTCTCTTCTGTTCCAGCTGGCATGGTTTAAATTGACTTCAGCATTCGTTTGCCTACAGTTTGTCTTTATTTTTAAATGCTGTAATTTACAGGAATTGAAAGCACACAGAAAAATATTAAATAAATAATACCTACTGGTGATGGTTCTCATCACGGAAGAGGAAAAAACCACCAGAAAGTAAAAGCAGCAACTACATAAGTTACAGAGATAAGCAATTTTTCTTGTTTTCAAAAACAAAACCAACAAAAAAACCCACACAAGCCGTCACTTTCTAAGGATGAAGTAAAACTTTAAAAGGCAAACTGTAATGTATTAAAAAGAATGAAAGTAAGAATATAATGTCAGTGTTAGAACTGAAAGGTTTACAAGACATGCAATTATTTTCCTGTGTGAGCAATTAAGTATGTTTTTAGGAAGACAAATGAACATTTTATTAGATAAAAGAAACCAAGTACATATTTCACTGGGTTTTTTTTTTTAAAAAAAAGAAAAGTCAAACCTTCTCTAGAATCTATCTGGTGTTAGTAGTGATTATACAACACAGAAAATTGAGTAAGAGAAATCTCTCTGAGCTCACAGAGAAATTCTACCCCATCAGAAGAAAAAAAAGAGACTTCATAATTTAATTTCAGTTCTCAAAGCATGTGCATTCCCCATGCAATCTCTGTGCTTGCAACATAATACTCTACGTTATCAATATTTTACTGTTAGAGTCATGCCTACTAGTTACCATTGCCTCATGGACTTATATTCCCCGCTTCTGTCCCACCTCATTTGAGTTAAGGAGGTAAATAAGTCTCTGGTACTTGACTAGTAACTGTTAAAATGAGATGTAAAGAGAAACTAACACTGCAAAGACAGTGCAAGCATAACAGCAAGTTCACCTTTCATATTCTACAGTGAATTCATTGCTCTATTTATTTATTGTCTATTTAATGTCTAATTAATGCTGATTTCCTGATGTAAGACCATTTGACAGGTATAAAATTTTATCACATGTAAGGTACTGAATATATAATTTCTACAGAAGACTACTTATTTTGAACACAGATATCTAGATGCAATCCACACAAAAGGACAATAATTCAATTATTAACTAAAACCCTCTTGGTATTTCTAGCACAGTGCAACTCTTTATGGCTGAAATGGATCTGGACTGACTGTTAATGATTACAATTTATAACTGGTTTCAGCCATAAAGGATTATATTATCATCCTGCAAATATCAAATTATTGTGGTTTTTTGCTTCTTCAGTGTTGCCTGAAATTACGATCTCTGAAGTCTTTCATCCTCAACCCAAGGGCAAAGGAAAGACATGGTCATATAAGACAATCGTGTGTGGTTGAGAAACAAATGACCGCTATTTAGGCTTGTGTGGATTACCCCTATGTGAAATAAATTGGTGGTTTCAGTTTAGCTCAAAGTAGATGTGATTTATCTATGACAAAACACAAGTAGATTACTTATTGGTAACTCTAAGGTCAAAAAGATCAAAGATTCAAACCACTACTTGACCAGCAGTGACTGCCTCTTTGCACTGCTGCTCATTGCACTGCACCTATTCTGTGGATACACTATGACAAGAGTGGATGATAAAGTGAAGTGCTAAGGCTTGCACAACCGGCCCAAGCCAGAGTTGACCTACAGATGAATCCTGTACATTTTATAACTGAAAAACATTGTGCCAATAGGTACTATACTAAGTTATAACAAACCACCTATGCTGATGTAAAAAGTGATAAAGTGTTCAAGTATTGAACAGGCCCCGAGCCAAAGCTGCTAACTTAATATGTAGTCATTAACAAAGTATGTATGCTCATTAATGAAAGATGTATCTTAGATATCATATACTCATTACTGGTGATGGATGTAATGAAAACATGTCTATCCTGAATGTATATCTCTTCTTCTCTGTGTAGGGGTAAGTTAACAAAGCTGTGAAGCCAGCTGTCCGGCCTTGGGACAGACGCATGGCCTTGTTTTAAAGAGAACACAAATAAATTAGATAAGGAGGAAAACTCCCTTAGCTTCTCCTTTGAGCCCTGGCCAGGCTCTGGGGGAATCTAATGTGAGATTGAAACCAGATGTTCCACTGAAAACAAAGGTGCCAGTTATTATGGCTTGCTGACTTTTGGGTATATAAGGCTGGACCCGCTCACAGCTACTTTGGCAGCCTCACCTATGGGTGGACGCACCGCATAGGATTTCCCCCTTGCCGGGACAGGCTCCCCAAACCCTCGCTGTAACCGGGGCTGCCCAGCCACTGCGGGTCTGGGTGATGGTAATGTATGCAAGTGGTGATGGATCTTTCTTAATCACTATTCTCTCTCTCAGGTAGTAATTATTTGATGCATTACCCTGTATATTCTTATTTAAGTGCACTATTCTGGCTTTTCTTAATGTATGTTTTCTATATTATTCTGTTATATTATTTAGTTATTTCTAGTAAAATACACCTGCTCTTTTCACTCTGGTGTCTGAGTTTAGTTGGTATCCCTGATCAGCAAAACACAAAGGTCTATATACTACCTGTCATGACTGTGAAACTCTCTTCAGGTAAAACTACAAAACAGTCAATTATATGAAATCATAGCAACATCCAGGGGACAGATTGTTTCAGTAGCTGCAGCATTAAATTAGCAAACTCTGCGCAATGGGAAAAATAAAAAAGAGCACACTTTTGTACTCTCCAGATATTTCTGAATGCTAAGTGATGGTATGCTTAAAAGAAAAAAAAACAAACAAAAAAAAAAACCAAACAAACAAACAAAAAACACCAAAAAAAACCCACAAAAAAAACCAAGACAAAAAAAACCCACACACAAAAAAAAAAAAAACAGAGAAAAAGAAAAGTGAAATAGAATCTCTCTGTAAAAGCAATAAAATCTCTCTCATTTTCTCTTTCTCTCAGAGGCAGCATATTATGTTGCAAAGGACAATCCTTTATACCTCGGAAGAGGACTCTAGTCTGGTGGGAAGGCTCTTAGTCATGCAAAGCTACATTATACTAAAATCCCAAAGGTAGATGTGATTCAGCTTTAAAATTGGCACTATGATTCAATGTACTATTTTTTCTCAATTTAATGCTTTGACTCCAATCTCGTGAATTCTATACCGCAAATCCATGCTGGGAATAAACATATACACTGAGACTTTCTGGTAATGATTTGCACAGGTAGCACAGCAATTGTCTGTTATGAAGTGAAGAAATTATGAAGGGAGCAGCAGCATTGTGGCTAAGGAGGAGGGGTACAGTTAATTATGGTTGTCATTCAGAGAAAATAAGTGTAAACTTCTGACAACAGTCAGAAGGAAATCATAATGAGTTTATTGTGATCAGTTTATTTTTCTCACTATAAAGAATAGTGATAAAGTAATCCTAATGAAGACCATCAGGATATCAAAGAAACAAAACCATGCTTGAAAAAAACTTCAGAAGTTACCCTGATTACAATGCCTAGGATATGACTGACTGAGCTAACTGTTGGTAACTTTTCCCCTTCACAAAATAAAATAAATATTTTTTCAAGATTTGCATAAAGAACCTATAGTTACAGACAATCTTATTCAATTACTCATATAACTTGTTTCTAGTAGGTCTAATCTTGTTTTCTCTTCTGTCTGAAAGTCACAAATTTTATCCCAGTACTTACACTGAAGTTAATATTAGAAGGAAAGGAAGGTATTGCACTGAGGTTTAACCCACGACATATTTAGTAATACAATTAATACAGCTGCCTGCCTAATCAGTCAAAGGCTTATACATATCCTAAAAGACCTTAACTGATCTGTATTGATCCCATTGTCATCCTTTATCTCCATATTAAGGAAAAAAGAAATTGCACCTTCCCTATTGTGCTTCTTCATAAACATGACTACCTTTTAAAATAATCAATATAGTCTTCAATCTCTAAATTTTTGCTAATTCTACAGGAGTCAAGCTTAATCTACAGGAGTCAAGCTTAAAGTGAAAACAGAAGTCAATAAAATTCTGTCTTTGCAGTAATTTGGAGAGTAAACATGTTCTACTCATGTTAAAGAGCAAGATAAAAAACATTTTCAACACGAGAATGCCAAGCTGAACTCAAAGGTCTAAAATCTTGGCTTGTTATACCATCCCATACTAATCCTGACATTGCCAGCAGTTGATTTGTATCAGTGAGTATTACAATATAATGTAATTAGTAATAGTAATATTACCACAAATAGTATAAACAGCCCTGCTCTACTGCCTTTAAATTAGTTTTGTAAGCATGTTAATAACATACCATCAAGCGTCAACACAAATCCTTGACAGCCTCTTGAAAAAAGATTATGCATGTCTAAGCAATTTTCTCATACACAGGTTTTCTTTAGAAAACATGTTGTCATTATTCCATTAGCTCAAAAGGGAATGTACGCATAAAAGAATCTCTGCTAAAGAAGCCTGACTACTAGCCAGGAAAGCATATGTTCAATAGTCTGTATTTACTGTTGGCTGGGATAAGGCTGTAGGTACCACAGCATCAAATTAATTTCTTCTTTAAAAGATGTCTAACAGTGCAGTGAATGCTTTTCCTTTTCAAAGGGGGAACCCTTTGAATGGCACAAAACCTCATTTTGACAGTATTTCAAAAGGGACTGTTGGAATGAAAACAGAATAGATTAACAGATATGTAGGGCAGACATCTTAGGTCTGATCCAAAGTCTCTGCAGTCCACCATAAATGGATAGTGTTCTAAATTAATCACCTTCCTAAAAACATTAAAAAAGAACACACACCTCCAAAAACCCCCCAAAAAACAAAACCAAAATTAAATTAATGTATTTTTGCTGCATATCCTACCATAATTTGAGGGTGTCCAACTCCCTACAGTCAAATACTACATTATTTGCAAAGGTAGAAACACGGTCTGTATCTCGATTTTCCAACTTGTATTACACTGATCTGCTGTCTGGAAGTGCCACTCCTTTTAGTATAGATGGAGGCCAGTGAAGGTGTTCAAACTTCACTGTCTGCCATTTTGCTGTTGAAAAGTTCAGCAAGAGGAATATTTATCATCATTGTTCAAAGATATTTTCCATACCGTCAGACAGCTGGCTGATTTGATTCACTTTCCATTTTGTACAGAACTATTAGCTTAATAAGACATTTAGAATTCCAACAGGTATCCTTAACATTATGATATGATGCATATGAGATAAAAGTCTGTTTTGTCAGGTTAAATTATATAGATGGAAACCAGATTTTTCTCTAACCTCATTTTTTTAGAAACAGTGGAACCATTTTAACTCAGTGCTCTTCAAAAGTTTTTATGTCTATAGTCAATAGCTTTCATGGATATTTCAGTTCAAATTTTTACAATTTGATTACTGTAAGCAAAGATATAATGGAAGTCTGGGTTCAGTTTTTGGGAGGGTGGGGGTATTGGGTAGTTGTTGCTGTGGTGGTTTCTAGGATTTTCTTTGAAAGCACACACAATATTGATTTCACCTATTATTGGTAGAAATTTATATTCACAGGTATTCCCAGATTCTCTGAAGGAAATTTCATGTTACGTTACCGTATTTAATGTTTTCTATGTTTCCACTTATCAATATCTTCACAATCATGAAATCATAATCCTGAGTAACAAAACTCACTTCTGACTTTTAAATTTTACCTCTTGCTTGGGAAACCAGGAAAAGGGAAAAGATGGGTGAGCTATCCTAAACAGTAGTTTACTGTTCACTTGTTTACTTTCCTTGACCATCAAATAAAGCTTTCTTGACCTTACATATATGCATCAATTATCTTTTTCCACTTCTAGGGCTGAATTGAAATTTTACTGCTGCTTTCCCTGTTTTGATTTCATTTAACATTTTTAATTTGAAGTGGCTGATGTTTAACAACTAGTAATAACATGCTAAAATAAGCAAAAATTTTAATCATTGAATTCAGGGTCATCATTATGTCACCCCTCCTATAATGAGGTATTCCACTTAGAGACGAAAATCCTTCAAGATCCACACCCCCTCAGGACTGCTTAGACTGTGAAAATTAGAGATCTATTACATCTATCAATTCTATGGCAGCTGGCATGAAAATACAGAGAAACAAGGTATGACGACTCTTTCCCTCTCTTTGCTAAGACAATCCTGTAGAACTGGGACTGACCAGGTTGATACTTTTCTGTGACTCAGTTTCAGTTTCAGCAGCCAAGATGAACTTCTTCATTACTCTTAAACTACTGACAAAATATGAAAATCATTCACTCAATTAGTCTATTATATTAACGACTTCAAAAAATATCAGTTGTGCAATTTTATATTACATTGTCATTTAGCATCCTATTGCAAATCCAATATTCTCTAATGTAACACAGAATCCTCTGATATAATATAGCAGCTGATAACACAGCAACATATCTGAGGCTTTTATTAACTCTGAAATCCAACATAACTTTTTCATTAGTTTCATAAAACTCAATACTATCTTAAGAAAATATTAGCACACTGATGAATTTAGAATCCGTTTTACCATGATAATTACTTATGTCAGATTTTGCAAAGCCAGACTGAAGTTAGTGCTCTGATACCGCTCCTGTGTTTAATCACACAGAATCTTCTAAATTCTGAATTTAGGAAAATAAAATAATTAAAGGAATCCTCAATTTAAAATACAAATAATTAGTTTAGTGCTAAAAGAAAATAATTTATGAAGTCTGAAAGAAACTGTGAAATTCCTGTCAGATGTTAAAGACAGGGAAGGGAAATGTATAGATTAACTTCTTTAATGGAATAAATCTTGTCTAGTATGTTTTACTAAAAAGCATTTGCTGCAGTAGTATTACACAAAGTTCTTCCAAATAATTATATGGACCATTCAACTAATTGGTTTTACTCCTGAAACAAATTTTAATCACCAAGTGTATCACAACTCTTTTCTCCCCTCAGAGGTTTTTATTTTTAATCTAAAGCAGGTCACCCTAAACTCTCTCTCTTTGATATACATATATTATTTATTTGTATTTGGATAAGTATGAGGAAGATATAAAATTCCTGGCCTCCATTTGATTGGCAAAAAGAATTTTAAAATTTGACCTAAAGATCCACATTAAGCTTCCTGAAACTTTAAAATCTTCTATAATTTAGGTACCAAAGAGGAAGATCCTCTCACTTTTAAAAATTTTTAGTGTGGTTTTCAAGCCAATATCACTTATTTACTACTTCAGTATTAAATTACATAACTTATACTTAAATCTGGTTGGTGGCCGGTCACGAGTGGTGTCCCCCAGGGGTCGGTTTTGAGGCCACTCCTGTTTAACATCTTTATTGATGATCTAGACGAGGGGATCGAGTGCACCCTCAGTCAGTTTGCAGATGACCCCAAGTTGGGTGGGAGTGTTGATCTGCTCGAGGGTAGGGAGGCTCTGCAGAGAGACCTGGACAGGCTGGAGCCATGGGCTGAGGCCAACTGGAGGAGTTTCCATAAGGCCAAATGCCGGGGACTGCCCTTGGGCCGCAACAACCCCCAGCAGCGCTACAGGCTTGGGGAGGAGTGGCTGGAGAGCTGCCAGTCAGAGAGGGACCTGGGGGGGTTGATTGACAGCCGGCTGAACAGGAGCCAGCAGTGTGCCCAGGTGGCCAAGAAGGCCAATGGCATCCTGGCTTGTGTCAGCAATTGCGTGGCCAGCAGGGACAGGGAAGGGATCTTAACCCTGTCCTCGGCACTGGTGAGGCCGCCCCTCGATTCCTGTGTTCGGTTTTGGGCCCCTCACTACAAAAAGGACATTGAATGACTCGAGCGTGTCCAGAGAAGGGCAACGAAGCTGGTGCAGGGTCTGGAGCACAGGTCGTACGAGGAGCGGCTGAGGGAACTGGGGGTGTTTAGTCTGGAGAAGAGGAGGCTGAGGGGAGACCTCATCGCCCTCTACAGCTCCCTGAAAGGAGGTTGCAGAGAGCTGGGAATGAGTCTCTTTAACTAAGTAATAAGCGATAGGACAAGAGATAATGGCCTCAAGTTGCACCAGGGAAATTTTAGACTGGCTATTAGGAAGCATTTCTTTACAGAACGGGTTATTAGGCGTTGGAATGGGCTGCCCAGGGAGGTGGTGGAGTCCCCATCCCTGGAGGTGTTTAAGAGTTGGGTTGACATAGCGCTGAGGGATATGGTGTAGTTGGGAACTGTCAGTGTTAGGTCAATGTTTGGACTGGATGATGTTCAAGGTCTTTTTCAACCTAGACAATTCTGTGATTCTGTGATAGTAAGTACTATGATCCTAATTGCAACAGAGTCGGTCAGACTTTTGCAGAATCGCAGAAATTAGGAATAATTTCCTAGCTTTCAGGTCCAGGTATGTACAGTATAAGTGGGTGCCATGACTAAGACAACCCTATCTCATTACATTTCTGCCTGACAGACAGTAACCCTAACTAGAAGGAAACACAACAAAACAAAACAAAACAAAACAAAACAACCCAAACAAAAAAAACACAAACTAAAAACCCCAGCAACAAACAAAACCCCCAAAACAGCCATAAATATTTGTATGTGCCATGTGACAGGTAATGGGTTGTTGGATCAGATGACCTCTAGAGGTATAGCCATTCTGTTCAGGTCAAGGACTGGCCTGGCTCAGTATCCTATCTCCAACCATCTTGTCAACTTTTGTGAAATTACTCCAGTACAAACTCAAGAACACTCACTTATTTGGATCTACAGTGGACTTATTCCTTCACAGGTCTAAAACAGATGTGTAACTTCTTATGTGTATACATTATGCAGAACTGGTCATTCTTCTTTATTTCAGAAAACAGAACCCAAATCAAAATTAAAACAAATAATTCATGCTGGCCCTAGGAAAAGCAAGAGATAAGCAAGCATCCCTCAAGCTTCATCCCAGCTTCTGATTATTTGAAAATCAGCCTGATAGCTATTATATATATTTTCTCAATATTTCGTACTTACTTGGGATAATTTCTTCAACAACCGATAAAAGTGAACATATGAGTAGAAAGAAATTAGCTAAAGGTGTACTGCCCTATATAGCAACTGTGAGGCTTTAGGATGTGGTTTTGATTTTTCTGTTTCTAATTCTGTCTTTAATAATGGCTACACCTTAGTGAGTGACTCAAACTGCACATATTTTGAACCCTTCAGTATTACTCTTTAAGCATCTAGTAACAGAAAAAAACAAACCACAATTTAAGAAGTCCGGTCAGCACAAATGGTAGCAACATATTAATTAAGTATTCTCTCCATACAGTGATATTCTGACTATTACAGAGTTCAACAGAAAGATGTTACAGAATGTCTTTAGCTCAAAACACTATATTTCCCACTCTGTCTCCCATGGCAACCAGGCTCTTCTGAAAACAAACTGTACCACCAGAAGGCATCAAGAGTAGCAGAAAGAATTTCCATTCTTCCTTCTGTTGACTTCACCAAAAAAATTGAGCTTCAGCATTTTTAGAACTAAAAGCAAAATTTTAGTTTTTTCTTGCAAATTCCTATATACCAATGAATAGAGAATTGCAGCAGCATACATTGATAAATATAAACAAAACTGACTACCTAATTCACTTGTTCTAACAGAAATATTCAGATATCACTAAAATTGACAACACAAGTAACAGAACAGGGTACAAGGGCAGATATCAACAGAATTAAGCAGTTGTCATTTGCTAAACTCCAGAGTTTAACAAACATTCACAAATCATACCCAAAGTTTTTTTTGAGGGATTTTTTTCATTCTATAAACTTTCATCGAGGTTTATTTGATCTCAGACTGTGCTGCCACCAGAAAGACAGCTCTCACTTTCTTCTCTTTTGCTGGGCACATCCTTTGCTATGTCAGTACTTAAACCACGTAACTCACCAGTTATGTCAGTTCCTTGAACTGACTAAAAACTAGACCTGCCTCCCCAAATTATTATTTTTCCCAGAACAGCTGAACAATCACTAGTGCTGACACAAGAGAGGTGGCAGGAACAGACAGCTGGAGGCAGGGAAAGGAGCACGACTTGCCTTTTTGGCAGCAGTGTGGTCAAAACTGATGCTGAGAGATCAAACACAAATCTAGAATGTTATATGACAGCCGCTGTATCTCATTCTGTATTCTTCTCCTGAACTGGAAGAGCATGAGATGAACATGAATTTCCATTAGAACTAGTCTTATTATACAGTCGGCTAACACCACTACTTTTTCACTATCTGGAACAATGATCCAATAATTTATTATATTGGAAGCTAGGATATCATTCCACAGGGGGCACATTGAGAAGGATCTTGACTTTTTAAAACTTAGGAAAACAAGTTCTTTAAAAGGATGAGTAGCCACAGAACCAGAGGATTTGGTCAGGAGAACCTAGCAAAGTACTCACTTTGCTGTTCCTTTGGGAGCTATTAGAGAAAAGTTTCATGAGACATCTACCACAATAAAGCCCATAAAAGGTACCCATATTATATTTAAATAAAAAGAGAGAGCCAATACAAAGTACTCATAGTAAACTATCACTATTTCCTCTTTGGGTCTACCAGATGACTTCTACTTTCACATTAATGGGAGAGAACTCACAAAACAATAAAATGAAAATATGTCTCTGAAGAAAATGGATAAGCTATTTAATACTAATCCTGATTCAAATAAATCATAGCAAAAAACCTTCAGGAATAAAGGTAATTATTTTTCCTATCAGTAGTCCACCCCTGACAATTATTGGAAGAGTACCTCTAGAAATTTTACTTAAATGAAACACTGCCAAATTAAATTGTTTGCCTTGAATATTTACTAAACAGTATCAGTTACCACTTCTTCAAATAAGTGTCTGGACTTGCAGACATACTGCGGTCTTTCTTTTCAGAAAGAATAATTTGCAACAAAACAATCTTACAAATGATGTTCAGGGTAAGTACATTTCTGTAAGTTTTATAAAATTTTTCAAATTGCACCAGAATACAGCAGTCAAGACTTCTGATTTAGACCTTTCTTTGTTTCTTTTCTTTTTTTTTTTTTTTTTAATGAAAAACTCAGATTGTACAATACTAGGGATTATTTAAACGAAGATCCAAAACTTAATACCTTTCAAAATGTATTCCAAACTCATTGTTAGTCATTCTCCCTAATTCAGTGTCAGCCTTATTATCTACACCATTATTAAATTGATAAATGCCATAATGACAAACATTGAATATACCCTAGAAATATTAATATATACTCAAATAATAAATGTATCTGAAATACAAACCATTTAATGAATTTTTTCACTTTTCCAGAAATCTGCAGACATCTTCTTCCCTTTCAACTAAAATAAGGTGGGGTTTTTTTCCAAAAGTGTCTGTGAAAATAACTTGTCAAAGGTAGGTCCTCAGAACATGGATTAGAAGAGGAGACCCAGAACATCATCAGCAGCCTGTAAAGCTAAATTAATTATCTACAAAACTCACACATCAGCAGTTATGCCTAAATATTGTGAAAACTACGTACATGTTGCCATTCTAAAAGTAACTTTGCAACTACTGGAAAAAGCAGTACCTGCAACTACTCGCAAAGACAGTATGGATAGAGTCCCTATTTTATTTTTAAATCCAACATACTACTTATCTTAAGACATTTCACAATGTCAAGGCCCTAAAGCATTCACTTCTTACTGTGGTTTGTTTTACCCTGTGAGATCTGAGCTAAAGTAAACTCCACCATTTGATGAGCTGCACCAATCTGATCTTAGAGCTTCGGCTGTACAAATGCCCAATTCTTTTGCTCTGATCCCTTCTCTTACTGAAACATCCAGTAATCTCTGTCATACACTGAAACTAGCCTCAAAGGAAAAAGTATTTTCTATGGCAGTTCTAGGGAGACTGACACCGTTGTTAAACATTACTAAGTCCTCAGATATTCAATCTCTTCTAAGTCAGTGAATTTTAAATGATCTCCTTGTCATACAGGGTTCTGTTTAATATTTTGCACTTGAATGTGTGCCAACTCACCTTTCGGCCCCATTGGTTACCAAGGTAAAAACATTTGTATGGTATTTGTTCATTTTTCTGAAATGGGAAGGTTATTTTTCAGAGTCTAACAACCTTCCCACATTGATATAGCAGGAAGGTCTAGCTTCCCTTTCAATTAAAATGCTGTAGTTTTCAAACTGAGTGAGAAACTTGATAATGTAGACAGCACAGGTAAAGTCTGTAGCTTGCAAATGACTGAGAACTTGCAATCCATCATCTAAAACAAAACCCATAAGAACTGTCCTAGCATGAAAAATATCTTTCCCAGAACTATTATCCATTGGCATCCTGCACCATTTCACACTGCTACACTGAGAAAATATGAAAGTATTCCCAAACCATTCAGAGAATACAAATGCATTTGGTCTTTGATTAATTGCAATAAACCCACAAATGTGAAACCTCCACACAGAGAAATGGGTGAATAGGACATTTTTTTCCTCTTTTAGTTTTGTCTTGTTATAAAAATGTCACAGTTTTCACTTTTAGGAAAGATGCCAGCAATACTGAAATACACTGAAAATGTCCAAGTGTTGGCCAGAATCAAAGTTTTGCCATGACTGTCAAGGGTTCCTATAAAGGATACTGGTGGGGGGTGGTATGGTGTGGTGTTGAGTGTTGTGCGGCAAAGAAAGTATGAAATGATGAGATTTTCAGTGTGATTTTTTATTGATAGTATTATGCACTAAATGCCTTCTAATAGTTTTGGGTACTAACCTTTCCCATGTCCTCAGTATATCAATCCCTTTCTACTCCTAGTGAAATCAACCTGGGTTTAAGTTTTCAGTTTCTCTTCATATTATGTTCTGTCTTTTCCTTCAGACATCTTGGAAATCTGCTTATTGCACCTATGCCAGACATAAAATCTTACTGTCTTGCCTTGCAAATCAATCAATTATATTTTGCTAGCAGTGAGAATAGCAACTCAGACTGAGTAACATCTAATCCAAAATCAACACCTTGAGTTTGACCTGTGCACTCTGGAATATTGAACTATAATTACAAAGATATTAACATCTGTAACAATTTAACTACATTTGTATGTATTGCATTCATCTGTTTTCTGGCCATACCTATATTGTGTGACAGTTGCAACTGGAGGAGTCCTGTATTCTGCCTATATTGTCAATTAAAGAGAAGCAAACATCTACCATAGGTGAGATAGTAAAAGTAATTTTTATTCCCTCTAACTATAAACGCAGCTGTCTTTATTTCAACAGAAATGTGAGAGGCAAAAAAGCCAGGTTTGAGAGTGTTTACAGAATTCCTCATTACAAACAATACCAAACTTTGCAAAGCCATAGAAAAGATATAATTTATCTGAAACTATCAACTGGGTTGAGGCAATTTTACTTATGTTAATGCAATGCTTAGTAATCTACACTATGGGCAACATCATTGAAAGGATTCAAAGCTCAGATGTGAAAGTGTCTTAAATCAGATTTTTCTGAGAAATGTTCAGAATTAGAAGTGTATTTTTTAAATGTACTGTCATATGTATGCATATCTGTGAGACAAAAGAATACATTGCAGAGTACATCAGACTAACCAACTCTGCCTGTCATTTGACTGATTCAGAAAATAATAAGAAAAAAATAGAAGAGTATAAAAATTGAGTTTTCAAAAAATATATATGATTTGAGAGCAATGACCTAATAATCCAAGCCATTTTATCTATTAACAGTGTTTGATTTGAATCCAGAACATTAGCAACAATTTTATCGTGAAAATTAGTTGCTGAGATCAATTTACCTTAATACAAAAAAAAAAAAAAAAAAAAAAGTTGTAGCAAATTCAAAAGAAGAAGTTATAAAATTATTAATGGGCAAGAAATTATGTATGATTCATACCAAAAGAAAAACTTACAAAAGCTTGTGGACAATATTGACAAGTTGGATGTATCCAGATCCATTAGACCTGACGGGATTCTCCTGAGACTGTTGTAAGGGCTGGCTGATGTGACTGTAGTCTACTGTCTATAACTTGCACAGCAATTAGATGAGGTCCCTGATGGCTGTAAAAATGCTATCATTATATCCTTACATCCATTTATCCTTAAAAAGGGAAGAAAACTGATCCAGAGAATAATGATAGGAGCCTGAGTTAGGTCCCTCACTACAGAGATATCATGGGATATGTCTCCCTGGAATCCCTTTTTTAAGAACACGAGAACAAGAAAGTAACCAGGAATGTGCAACATTGATTTACCAATAGTAAGTCATGCTTGACCAACCTGATACCTCTTATGAAATGTCTGGCTGCAAATAGCAGTGGATGTAACCTATCTTGACTTTAGTAAGCCTGTAGATATTAAATCCCACACTTTCTTCATATGAAAACCATCCATTCTACTTTGTTTCCATATCTTCATATTTCTTTTCCACGACTCAAAGCACTTTCATTGGAAGTGAACAAGAACAGCATTTGGAGACTGGCAAAATAGCTTAATTTGTCTAATGCTGTATCGTTCAATAAATAATACTTCCTTATAACTCATCAAATGACACTGATGAAAGTAGCAATGAGCAGAAGGACAAATTAGCAATATTTGCCAGGTAGCTTTAAATATTTGAAAACAGCACATGGAAAATTATATAATTACAAAGCAATAAAACCAGGGGAAACTGAAATTGTCTTCAAAAATCTAATTCTAGTTGTTTATTTTAAAATATATACTTATTAGAATGGTAACATCACTAGCCAGAACAAAAGATGTTGCTAAAACAGAAGGAAACAAAATAATCATGACAAATTCATTCAATTGCAGATACATTTAGATGCCTTGGTTTGAAGACCATTCAGTGCAAATAAAAAAATGTTCTGCAACAAAAGGCACAGCAGAGGCATGTGGAAATTGAAAAGATGCTTTGGACTGCACAACATCAGGAGGTGTACAATCCGTGATGGGTATGGGATGATTTCTTATCCAGTTTTTGGCGTACCAGAAGAGGATTCTTCCACTGTGCTCACTTGAAGAACTGAGAATGGGGCAAGAGCACAGCTGCCTATAAAAAGCTTTTGCTCTCTGAAAGTCACACAGAAGAGCATCACTTATGACAGCAATAGGCTTGGAATATTTGTAAGAATTGTGAAACTACTGAACTGTCGCATAATGCTGTCATGCAACAGATTTAATTTGCCTTTGTGAAAATTACAGAAATAACAGAAAGTAGAAATGAATGCTAGGCCAGAATATTAATAAAACAAAAAGAAAGAAATGAGGACAGGCAAGTTTAGGAAGAGATTGAATGAATAATAAAGATCATGCTAGGGTTTTCACATATTAGAATGTGAAACTATTTTCTCCTATAGTTTATTTTCTTAAATATTCTTGAACCAAATAATTATTTTCAGTTTCTTAAGAATTGTCTCATTTAAAAAAAAAATTACTTATTTTTTAATTTGTTGCTTTCTATAATTCTAAGAGTAGCTTTATATGTTTTAAGAGTTCAACACAAGATAGTGAACACACAATTCTTCATCTACATCTTAACTGAAAAGAATTATAGTAAAATCAAAGGACATACGGTATAAAGATCTTATCTGGCTCTGAAACAAGACTGACAAATAAATTATTAGATAGGCTTACATAATTTTTCATTTTGCCCTTGCCACTCTCTAAATTTAGTCACCTTCTAGTTGCCTCAAACTTTCACCTACTTTTTCATAAAGCTTTCTTTTCTTGGGTTCTACTGGAAAGAATTTTTCCTTATTGATGCTTGAGAGTATGAAAAAGACACAGCTCATGTATTTATTAATATGACAGAGGTGAAAGGAAAACCTAAATCATTTTAACGAAAGAAACAGTCTTTTAAATTTTGCTGCCTCTTCTTTTGAGTTGGTTTAGCCATGAAGCTGAAATCTCTTAGAGAGCTAGGATGCTGGGGTGTTGTATTTCTGAGCAACCTGATGGCTGATGGTTAGTGATCTTGAATTTATTGATTGAATGGCTAGGAGGAAGAGGGAAAAAAAAAAAAAAAAAAAAAAGCAGCTAACTGCATATCTAAAGTAAGAAACATCATTAGTGTTTGCTTTGAGTCCTGAAATTTAAAAGCTACAATGAATTGCAGGACATCAACCCCTTGCCTCCCACTCCAGGACATGACAAACTTGTTCAATGGTTTTCTTAACTGATATTTATCAACTCTGACCTTAAACATCCAGTCATGGAAAGTCTTCAGTCTCTCCAGGTAATGTATTTTCAGGTGATCGTGCTTTACTACCATTATAGGAAGGAAGTTTTAACCTGAGTTTTCAATACTGCAGTTTAAGATAATTACTTCTTGTATCCACCATGGACATAACACAGAGAACTGATTATTCCTTCCCTATTTACAGTAGCCTTTTACATGCTAAACTTCCTGCACAGAGACAAATGTGATGCAGCCACATAGGGCCTGATCCAATGTCTGATAAACTTAGTGCATAGATCTGCTCTAATCACTTACACATCACGCCAGATGTCCCACAGAGCCATTGCTGTATTTTTCCATCAGGAAAGGAGGGAGAAAAACCTTTATTGTTATCTTTACTTGTATGAAACACTGAGATACCAGTGACAAAAACCACATTAGAAGTTAGTTAGGTTCCCTACTTTCTTTCAAGAATAATTTGCTCACTTCCAAGAACCACAATGGCAACTGCTGTTTCCCGAAGTCTTCTCAAAGCAACATGTATAAATGTCACCTACATCAGGCTTTGCAATATGTACAGGATGAGCTGTACCAATAAAATGTAGTCAAAAAGCTATACTATATAACAAAAACCAAACCCAAAATAATGATGAAAATATTATTTAAAGAAAAAGGTAAATATTCTACATTAACTATTGACATAGAAATGCTTTCTGGTAATTTTTTCTTTAAGATTGCACTTTTTTACTTTTGAGTGTAAGCAATTATTACATTAATACTGTGCAGGTACCATCAGAAAAGCCCGTCCTAGCCATATTTCCAGGCCTAATGTAACAAGCAGTTTTTCTCAAACTACAGGGTGTTTTTTTGAACAAAATCCAGGTATGCCTACTGATTTTCTGATTGTCATTGCTTATCAGTCCTTACTCACTCATAGGTAAAAGGGGGGGCAGGGGAGTTGACAGTAGGAATAGGAATCAGAAATACCAGATAGATGAGCAGGATGAATTTCCTTATAAAGGATGGGATGGAAAAAAAGGAGAAGCTGTACACACAAACTTCTTTAGGATCTTGAAGCATTCTCTTAACTTACTTCGTGTATGGCTACATGACCAATGAGTTGCTTCTGCCATTATCAGCACCACCTGTTTCTTCGTCCCTAGATTCTTGCACTACAACCTTCAGAATGAGCTTATACAGCTTAGTGGATGTCCTGGTTTTGGCCAGGATAGAGTTAACTTTCCTTTGCCTGAGGGGGAGCACAACTAGAGGGCCAGGTCCCAATCAGTCGTTGGAGCATTCCATATTATGTGATGTCATGCTCAATATATAGGCAGACGTGCTCTCTCACACATGTCTTTGGTTTTGGTTCCCCGGTTGCCATGGCAGGATATTTTTTTCATTTTTTTATTTCCCTGGTTCAGTCGGACCATTGCTGGGGATGGCTCTGTATCGGTCTCTGCTTGGTAAGCCACTGCTGCATTTTACCCGTTTTGGACTTACTATTGTTATCATTGGTTTTGTTACTATTACTACATTTTTTTTAAATTCAGCTTACAAATTTCTTCTTTTGTCCCTCCCCTATTTCACCAGGGGGTGGTGGTGGAGTAAACAACAGGCCATGTGGCAATTTGCTATGGCTGAATTCAAACCACAACAGTGGAGGAGCAATGTATTGAAATTTCAGTTTATCTTGAGTCACATCAGGATTCTAGACTTGCTGGCTTTAGCAGTCAACATATCCATGAGTGTGGTCTTCCTCCCTAGCAGACCACTCAATCAGTATTAACTATCCTCCAAAATTTAAAGAACATATTTGTTTAAAACCACATTTCCAATGATGAACTGTACTATAGCACGATGTAAGAACAGAATTCATTATTAATACAATTAGGATTTCTCTCAGCTACTCTAGAGTCTTCACTCCTGAAACTAATTAGCCTCTAACCAGCCCCAGGGTTGTTATGCCTTGAGAGTTCTCACATATGCACCCTTCTCTTACCATTAAACATGCTACTACAGTTACCCAGAGCACTGCTCAGAAAGACCAGCCCTTTTCCAGATGAAACCAAAATTATCACCTGCTCCCTCTGTTTCACAGTTCTGTGTTCCCTTTTGTCTGTCAGTGATTACTGGATATCACCTGGTAATGCAGAGGATTAAGTTTTCTCCTGGTCCTCATCCTTAGGAACATTTAATTTAAAATGCTATTGTAGACTCCAGTATACTTCTGGTTTTGGCCATTTAACCATTACAGATATCCGAAGTTGGTGAAATTTTATTGATTACATTATTAGAAATATCAAATCTACAACCTTTTCTTAAAGATTTATAGCTTTTATTTCTCTATCAGCATTCTATGAAGACCAAAAGTCTGAGAAGAAGGTCTTCAAATGAAAAATATTCCCCTGGAATATGTTATTAGTTTTAGGAGGAAATCTTCTGGAGACTGTCACAAAACCTGATGAGGTTCATCTGTTGTTACCCTTGCTCATGCTGCAACTTTGTTTTGCCATTTTCAGTTAGTACAGAAGATAACCTGAACAATAATTACTGGACTACCTAAATTGTAGATGTATTTTTACTTATTGATTTTTTTAAAAATTGTTTTCTGAGCAGAACAGTCAAGTGCAAGTTATATTTGCAGATCAAAAATGAAGGGGGTGGGGGTGGGTGCTGAAGAAAGAAAGGGGTAAATGCTATACAGCCATGTAGATGCTGTTGATAAAATTTATAGCTAAAAATTTAATATGTTTAGGGCCATGATGAAATGCTTATCATCAGCTTGCATTGCCTGTAGTTCTTGCTGATTCCAGCCCGCTCAGCGTATCCTGGTAATGAAATGAAATGGCATGGGCCCAGTGCCTGCAAAATAAAATTCATTTCATTACAGTTTGAGAGGCTTTCTCTCTTTTCTTTCTTAAAGGCTGGACTCAGAAACATACAGATCACAAACCTTTATGGGAGGCTTCTTTTTCTTTTTTTTTTTTTTTTTTTTTTAAAAAGCCCCATGTTTTATATATGTTACTGAAAGGACAACCAACATCTTAAATTTAAATTTACTGGCACTGACTCCTGTACATCCTTCCTTTAAACCCAGCTATGTTCTCATGACTTCTGAGCATCTATTTTAAGAAATTCTATTCAGAATCAATGTCACCATTGATTGGATAATATATTGGCTTCTTCTTCCTCGGTTTCTCCTTAATTACTCATTTACCCTTACCCAGCCATGGTGATTCTAGCTTTATAATCACTTAAAGGTTACAAAACACCAACCAGGATCCATTCTCACTAGACCTCTTTGCTGATGGAAAAACAGAAAAAAACAAAATTTGATTTCTGATACCACAAAACAAGAATGTTTGTTTGCTTTGTTTTTATGTTGTCACATAGAGCAGGTTTTCCACAGTTATATGGAGAAGCATAACTGACACACAAAATTAGACTATACCTAAAATAACACATTCTAACAAACATTACATCACTATGATTCATAATGTTCCTATGAACTAAATCTTGCTATAGCAAAGTTTATCTATGTAAACTGATGTGCATACAGTTTTGTTCAACAGCACTAAGAACAGGATTAGTCTTTTAAGCTCTGGTTTCACTGTACTCTCCTCCCAAAACTTTATACCCTCCCCATATAATTATGTTTATTATTTTTGCATTAAAAGCATACTTAACACTTCTCAGAGTTACTGTTAGTTTTAAAGCCAAATTCAGACCTTGCATTCACCCTACAAAACCATATGTTTCCATAAAATAGACTATATAGGTCTATCAGAATTTGGCCTCTAGTATTTCATGCCTTCAACAGTAAATTGAATGAGCCAAATGGATCTGTATTTCTGCCATATAAAGACAAATCTTATAAAGAGATATTTATTCTATTTTCAAATGTGCTAACCTTTCTTTTTTGGGATAAACCAAAACAGAAGTCAGTCTGAAAGCTTTTGGCATTGATAATACAAAAACCCTATTATTTAATTTGTATTAAATTCAGACAGGAGCTGCAAAAACTCTCCACTGAGGTGTATTGCTATTTCATGACAAAACTTACTTTTAAAAGCAGAAGATGAAAATACTTGCATTAATAATCTTCTTCCAAAGGATGGATAGGTACAGTGATTAAAGTGTTATCTTAGGGCTTTAATGACCTGGGTTCAAGTCTCTGTTCTATTTTCCTTATCTCTTTGAGACACAAAGCTACATGACTTGTGTTCCCAAACTAATAAAAATACCCAGATGCTCATGTTTCCCTGTCCTTGAAGACACTCTCAAAGTTTTTTTCTTAACTACTTTTGATAGACACAGACTTGATCCAACTAAAACAAATGAATTCCAAGTAGAAAACATTTCAACATGATAGCCAGTGTAAAAAAATATAACTTCCTTGGAAAAGCAGAAGCTCTTGAAAACTATTTAATGGATTTCTGGTATTGTCACATAAAATACCTTGAATTTGAAAAATCTACTGTATAGAAACCTACAGAGTCTTGCTTTCTACACTTCTGAATGGTTGCTCATATTAACAGAGCATCTAGTGAACACAATTCATACTCAATGGTTTAAAATTTAACCTGTTTTCTGCATTTTTTTTAATCTCAGACTAATCTATAATCCCACTTCTCTGTCATTTTCCATTGTCAGACCCACTCCAAATGCCCTCATTAGAGCAAATGAGGGAATGAGTGGGCAGAAAAGTTACACACTAGCAATCTGGCTTTACCTCAATGAAAACTGCAGCTGAATAAGTTGAGGGAGAAGAGTTTAACACTTTCAAAACAGAATTACGTTCAGCAAGGTGCTGAAGAAATTAATTGTTCTACAGGACTGGGTTACTGACCTCATTAAAAACCCCAAGAACAATCAACTTTCTGTTTGTTTGTTTTTGGGGTTTTTTTGTGATATCTATCTGCTGCCCTCTGATAGGCCATTCCTTGTTGGTAAATTTAACACAAGTCTTTTGAAACAGTAACAGACTGCTTTTTGCTGTCATTTTGGAGGACCTTATAGTGATTGTCATTCATTCATCTATAAACTGGATTATATTTATCTAAATTATTTCAACCCTCCACCAGGTAATGTGTTGGTTTTTTTTTCCAATTTGCATTTGGCACTCTAACACATCAGACATATACCCAATTATGGTTGCTACAAGGGAGATCTGGGCATTTTACCAGTAAATCTGACCAGTTTCAATATCATTAGAAGGATGATGACACTCTACTGCCTGCTTCCCCAAACACACGCCACCTCTCTTCATTTAGCCTTTAGTTTAGTGGCACTGCTACAGAGCTTAATGAACAAAATATCTTTTCCTGCATTGGAAAGTTTACCTTGTCATTAGAAAAAATGTAGTCTCCAAATTTGTTTACAATAGGCCTTTTTTTCTCAGAACAAGAAAGAAAGTTTGAAGGGAAATATATTTTCTAAACTCTGCCAATGAGATTAGAAATTCAGTTTTACGGCCTGTATGGATTGAATGCAATGACAATTATGCAGAACAAGAATTACTGACCTCTGATGTATATTTGACATTCTAATTTCGATGAGAAGGTCACTACTTATTTTACAGAGCTCCAAAAAGGAGGAATATAAGTACAGAACCAGGAGTATCAGTGGTTTGGCTGGCTGAACTATGTAATAGTGATTGCTATTACTAGGGGCTTAAAACAGGATGAATACAGATAGTCACGTTGATAAGGGTCAAAGGAACTAGAGAAAAATGGAATGAGTAGGAATTAGTAATGAAAATGCCAATCTATCTGCATTTGGAAGGAGACAGAAAGAATGAATAATGCGGCAAAAGATATCTTTGTCCTAACAGACATTGTTTTCTGCTAAGACTCGACACACATTGGTGGGTGCAAAAAAATGCACCCCTTCTCCCATAACGCACTAAACACACAGATACACAACAGATGCATAGAGATTGCTGACTCCAGCTGTTCTATTAAAAAGTAAAAATATATAATATATGTAAAAATATTTTTAGAACTCTGCTGAAAGTGTATCTACAGCCAGACTATAAGTTGTTGCATTTATTAATGTATCAAACATTTAAGATTAATACTAACCTTCTCATGACTGAGTTAACGTGCTGCAGATTTCAGAATGAGTCAAGTCAATCCAGGTTAAGTGATTGCTGATTATTTTCCCTCAACATGAATTTGATGAGATATGTTGCCTCTGGAATCTGTTATCAATAACTGCTACAACCTCCAGCAACAGCTGAGGGCTCAGAGCCATAAAATACTGCAGTACTGCACAAAAAAGTACCGTAAACACTGCAGTGAGGTTTATTGAAGAAGTCTTGATTACCATGACAGTAAACTCCTCCAAACACAGTCACTATAGAGAAAGGTAGTTACAGAATTTATCAAATCTTGTTCATACCAAATTTATATGTACCCTCACTCTTCATTTTTATTTTTCTTCATCACTCAGAAGAACATAATTTTTTGGTTTATCACGAACCTTCTGTCTGTTCAGTCCTCTAAGTCATTTGTCACATTCCTCAAGGTCACAGGGGAGTCTCAGTGGAAAAGTATGTGTGTTGATTGATTGGTACTGTGATGCCTATGTCTAGTAGGGCTGCTAAATGAGCTTCTCTCCCCTCTCCCCATACCCTCTTGCCTCCAAGCAATGATGTGATTGAAGCGGGGGGGATGTGGTGGAAGGAAGAGGGGGGAACACTTTAAAGGAAAACCAAAATCTTGCCTGTGAATCCAGTTAAGAAGGTTCATAAAGCAGTATTATCCCTGGTAATCAAACTATCTCGTATTGCTAATCCCTGACCACTTGCTGGGTAACAAAAAGGACATATTTTCCCTATAAAAAATGATACAATAAATTTGAGAGGAATGAGAGAACAGAAGAGACAGAGACGCACAGTGCACATGAGCAAGATTGAGAACGAGAGTGCAAGAGCATGAGTGAGAAAGGGAGTGAGCATAAGAGAAAGAGTGCATACAAGAAAGTGAGAGGGCAAAAGCACACAAGAGAGCACATGCTATAGAGCGAGAGGGAGTGAAAGCAAGAGAAAACAAGTGAGAAAGAAAATGAGCATGCAAGAATGAGCAAGCAAGACACTGAAAGCATGTGCAAGAGAGCACATGAAGAGATGAAAAGCACTTGAGAAAATTAGAGAGAAAGAGAGGAGGCATGTGAGAGAGTGTGACATTGCACACAACAGGTGTGACAGGAATAGTGTAGAGGAACATGTGAAAGAAAGTGAGACTGAAAGCAAGGAAGAGCATAAGGAAGACAAAGGAAAACACAGGAGGAAAAACCAAATGTGAAAACTCCCTTAAAAAAAAAGACACAGAAACTTCCCTCTATGGTTTATTACTACTTACAAAATTATTTAGGAAAAAAAAAAAAGCATTTTTATGCTTCTAGTAACTGCATTCCAAATATATCTATTAACTACATAGAAAGCACATATACTTATGATTTTAAAATGGACACTGACTATATCTGATATATTAAATGAAAAGCTGTGCTTCTGTGAACAACTCCTTCCTGTTCATCTCTTAGAAACTCATAAACACATAGACATGCCATCAAACAGATTGTATCTGCAACATCCAGAAGCACCATTTTAATTTCAGACAGAAGAAATCTGAAAGATTATGACTCCAGTAGACATCAGTGGCTTGTGGATTATCATAATATCTCCAATAAAAAGATCCCAGATTAAACCAAAACTCACTACCATAAAAATGTTAAATAAAAAATGAGATTTGTTACTGGTGTATTTGTTGTTTGTATGTCTAACAACCAGTATGTACATGAGTGTTCTGCTGCTGCCCTTTAGTCACATCAGCAGTAAAAGAAACAACAGATATTGGGGGTGAAAACAGAATAAAACCATCATTTTCTTTTCACATCGCTGATTAGTCACTTATACAGTATCACAAGGTTAAAAATTCCCACTCCCCTCTTTTTCCTACTCAGCTCAGACCCTCATGCAGCAAGACATTAAGCCTTAAAGGCTTTTCTAAGTCATCTCTTAATGACTGGCAGGTTGTGTCCATCTTCTGGGTAGAACTCTGGCTAAACTTTAAGGCTAGCTTGCTTTTTTTTTTTTTTTTTTTTTAATTAGTTAACATTTCCAGATTCTAAGTTTGTTCAATATCAAAAACTTTGGCAGTTCACAAGGTCCGTGAAAGTATATCTCTTAAGAACCTACTGATATTGTCTTGGCTTCAGCATAACCTAAATAAAAGTGAAAGGTATCATTATCTCCTATACAAGAATTACCCATTAAGAACAGTAAATCTAATTTTATGTTATTAATATAGCATAGTGTGCAAAGGCCACCCATGCACAACCATAATTGAATTATATCAATAGAAAAATAGATTAATATAGAAGACTTTTCCCACTGGCAAAAATATAGTGACAGCAAAAATAATTCAATGCAAAATTAATTTACTTCTAGTGAACTAGACCACTAACATAAAGTTACAGAAAAACCCTTTGTATGAAAATACCTATTTTCTGTGCAATGGCAAACTCACACAATTCAAAACACAGGAAGGCAGATATTGATATAAGATTTACTGTTGAAATTATTAAACTGAGTGATCAGTTACACAGAACAGATGTCAAAACCTAAACACTCAAAACCTCTAATCTTGTACAATTTTGAAAAGTATTGGCAGAAGAGATATAAAGAACCACTCATTTGTAAATGGTATGCTGAATTCTGGAAAAATTAAGAAATATAACAAAAAGATCAGAAATAACAGAATAACAGAAATAACATTTAGAGTGAACATAAATTGGTGGGGTTTTGTGGTTTGTTTGTTTGTTTGTTTGTTTGTTTTTAACTGGGTAAAATCACTTTCATAACATTTGTCATTAGACATATAAAATCTGAAAGATTATGTGGGCACATCAAATATTTATGAATACCTAAAGTTTTTAGTACAATAATTGGGATTACCTCACAAATCAGGAGTGAAAATACACAAAATGCGACCATAAGCCATTGCATGTCTCTGTAAATATGGTACAGGATACATTATACACGCACAAATAAAAATTACAGGAGCATTGTGCTATAAAATAAAGCAAAGGTCTGTATTTTTTTGATTGAGAAAGTCCCCAAAGTATAAATTCATCTTTTCTGAGTGTTTTGTTTTGGGTTTTTTATATACTTACAAACAAGGAAAATAATCTTTGATATATGTTCTAAGACTATATGTTATTTTGGGGGGGCAACTCCAGATAATTTCTTCAGTGCAGGATAAGAGGTATAGTAAGCATGGTAGTAAATGTAAAAACAAAGCATTGGTGATGTATATAAGCATATGTGTGGTTTCTTTACTATAACAATAGAAACATATGCTCTGGGACATTTTTGGCTACTGATTGCAGCATACTGTTAGCTGTTTTGTCTATATGTCAGTAGAGAAAAGAGAAGTTGCATGTAGTAAAACCCACAGGTAATCAGCAATAAAAAGAGAAAACCTTAAAAAGAATTAGTTTGCAGGAACATCCCAAATCTCAATGCTATCACAAACTAATCCACTCAGTTGTAAAATTATAGCAGAAGCTTTCTAGAGGCAAGTTCTCCCACGCAATCTAACACTCCTTACCCTTGCCTAGGACAGATATATTGCAAGAAAAATATTTGTCTTTCTGCTTCTAGGAAACACAGAGGAAAATCAATTAATGTTGTAATAACTTTTTTCTTTTTACACTCAACATTAAAGTCTTTAGCCTGACTTCTGGGGAAGGGAATGTTACTGTCATCTTTAGTTCATTTATGTAATCTAAACTGCTTTTTTACCTTCTAAATGAGATCAACTTTTTGAAAAATTGCAAACGCATTTTAATCTTAAAATTTATTTGTTGAATTTTGCATTCTATTACCCCTCTCAAGTTACATTATAAAATGATGGGTAAATTTATAACTGATAGTTTAGCATCACAAAAGGTCCAAAGTCTGGTCTCACACTCTTCTTTAAAAACAAAACTACTAGAAAATAAAAATGAGTGGAAACTAACAAAAGTACACCAGTGAAAATGTTACTGTTTCAAGTGAACTTTCTACATCCTCAGTCCACACCTTTATTTCTCTACTGTCTAGTTAACATTTAATTAAGTTAGACATCTTCAAAAGTGTCAATAGAATACATGTTACAAGCTTGAATAAGAAAGTTATAGCAACAGTGTATTTTACCGCTTAGAGTTTCTGCATCAGCAAGGGTGTTTGCCTTGAAAAGCAGCAGCATCACTTTCTCAGACTCTCTTGTTTCCCACCCATAATGATTCAGAGCAAGTAGCAAGCACTTTTTCATTTTGTGTTGTTTTTTGGATTTTTTAAACTCCTTCCCTCAGTCTGCCTCCAAAGCCATCAGATCTACGGCATCTCAATAAATTATTCAGGCCCATGCTGCTCCCTGTCTTGCTCAGTTCTGGGACTTCCTGGCATGCATCCCCATCAATACCCACGGACATGTGCACAACCTATAGAAAACCACAAACGTTTGTATGTTAAATCCCTCAGCCTTCATTAATCACAAGAGCATACAGCTCCAGTTCCTTTACAGATCTGTCACAGGGCAGTCCTGTTTGCTTCTCTAGTTCCTCCTCTTGTTTCATGCCTAACCTGTATTCCCATTTTATACATTTTGATTCCCATTTTCTCTCTGCTCCATTCCAGTTGTTTATTATAGCTCAGGACAGCTTCAATGCAAGATACCGGAGCTGTCACTTGTTCTAAATCTGCCTCCTCCGCCTCCCACCCTCCCTCTCTGTGCTCAATTTGCTCCATGAACAGCTGCATCACAGCTGTCAGGGTGAATGGCAAAGATGTCCTTTTCTGATAAGACTGTGCCTGTGGCACACAGAGTTCCTTCGAACAGCTAATTAGCAGGAGATAGGCCACGGCAAGGTTTGGTGCCGTCCATCAAGTCTTCTGCCAATGTCAACACCATCAGCTGAGCTGTCACGTTTGGTTCCTCATTTAGGGGGACTGGCAAAGTCTCTTTTTATGGCTAAGGAAAGATGGTGGAGTATGGGTAGTGGAGAGAAAGTAGAGGGTCAGGCTTTGTCAGGGTTCAGTAAGAAGTGTTTCATACCTACGCAAGCCCTTTCTATGCATATGTTTTGTCTCTTCCAGTTAGCTCCTCTGCTAACAACTCATAAACATGACAGCAAGAGAAGACAAAAAATGCAAAAGCAGGATAGACTAATTTTTCTGTATAAATAGAGGCCTGTAACTGGCATTGTATTTGTGATCACAATTTTTGGAAACTGTCCTCTAAAAGTATTCATCTCCTCAAAAAATCACGTTTCTAATAAGTAGCAACCAAGAGCATACGATTTATTGAGATTTTTTTCCTTCCACAGCAAAGTTTACTACGTATACACTAAGTACTAGAAACACATGTAATTAGCTGAAGTCAAATTCCAGTCAAAATAACAACCTTTGGACTGTTTCTTCAAAGAGATGAAAACGTAGAAGGGAACAAGAAAAGAAAATAAACCTTTGATTAGATCACTATAGAGCAAAAGGTTCTGGAATTCCTGTGGAGAGCTGCCATATTTAATTTCAATGGGTTTTAGACATCTGAGCTGTCAGAACTTAAGCACAATATTTTGCTATGGCCATTAGTGTGGGCATGGTGCTGTTGCATCAGGAAGATGCAATATGAGCATGGCCATTATGCCAAATTTTAAAATATACTGCAGTTTAGAACTGTAAAATAATTTAAGTTGGAAGGGAACTCGGGAAATCATCTAGTCTAACTGCTCAAAGCAGAGGCTAATTTTAGAGCAGGACCAGGTTGCTCAGGCTTTGTCTAGTCAGGTTCTGGGAATCTCCAAGGATGAAGATTCTCCATTGTCAGTTTTAGCTTCATGCAGCTGAGTACAAAATGGTTCTTCTCTCAAATTACACCTGGGAGAAGACTATGCCCGTGGCATGCAGAGTTCTTTCAAACTCTCACTAGTTGTGAAGCCTTTGTACTTCACAAAACACAGGCATGGCTGTTGCCCAAGTTCGTGTAAGAAAGGGACATCTTTATCACAGACTTCTGAAGAATAACATAAGGCTTTTCAAAGCAATAACTACTGAAAAAAAATAAAGATCCAGAATATTCCTACTTCAGTACAGCATATAACCTGATCCAGAAGGTTTTCTCATTGCAGTTATATTTTTAAACTCTTTTCCCCCATTTGTTTCTTAATTGCATTTTTATTTCAGAGTAAATACTTGAAAGAGGCAAATCTCAGGTTCAGAATTAATAGCATTGGAACCCAACTATTGTGATGAATAAGCTTCCAATTTATTTCTCTCCTTTGTTTTCATTACTTATTTTTCATTTGATACTGTTACATGAAGAAAGAGCAACTACCTTTATTTTCACTCGAATGACTTGTCCAATCACAGTTTAAAATTAGCTCTAAGTGCCAATATCCAATGTATGGTGGCATAAGCAAACAGTTTCTAGTAAACAAAAATTGGACTGGGTTGAACAGGAAAAAATCAGAATAGAACTGTTAGAAAAATATGGGGTTTATATTAAAAAAACATGGATGCAACAGTATTATCAGTTAAAATGGTTTTATTTCCATATGGCTATAAATGATCACTGACAAAATTAACCTTAGCTTACAGAATATTTTGTGTGATGCTACACTGAAATTCAAAACAATAATAATTTTCTCTCATTTTGGTCTTCTACCTTAATCAGTCAACTTGGCGGTGTCTTCAGTAACCCTGTTTCTGGGTGGTGGAATTTTTTATTTATTTTAAATTAGAAGAAATAGCTACTTGAATAGAAGCAATTAAGTTTTATGCTTCTTATTACTGAGAGGTAATTGCAATGTGGTTATCATCCAGTTTCACAAAGGTACAGGCATATACTTAATTTCCTCAAAATCTTAGTTACATTTCCAGGTAGAATATGGAAAAAATATTTCTTTCTTTCCATCAAAACGTTACTCCTGATTTTCATTTAAACTTTTTCAAACCTCCTTATTTTCAAACATCTCTCCCAGACACCTGCACCCAGGAATTTCATGCTTGCCCTTTCTGCCAGATTTATGAAGGTAAAGCTTGAAGTGCGCACTCATTAAAACCTCTTTCCATCAATCCCTCAAACTTTTGAGAACTTTGATTTCCATCTGACATTGATTTTTGGATTTCATCCCTACAAGGAAGAAATCTTATCAGAGACACTCATACACTGCACACTGGATGACTTGGTAAAACTACTTCAGCTGAAGCATCAAAGACAGTGACAGGGAACAGCTACTTACATTGAAACACAGCCTAATGTGACTTCCAGCAGGATTTTAATTAAGTTCACAGCATTTGGGAAAAGTGGAGTATTTTATCTAATGCTATTTTTCACACTTTGAGTTCAAAATGTTTGCCTAAAATGGACAGTATAAATTTATTATATATATTAGTCTTGTATTTCAAAATAGTTATCAAATAACCTAATTTAAAGGCTTTGTCAAAAAGCTTACTTATGACACTTAAGTCAAAAACTTACTATGTGATCGGTTACATACACTGCTCAGTTACTTCATAAAAGTACCTCAGAAAACAAATGAAGTGCATGCATTTTTCCTCTCAGATGAAAATCAACAATTCAGAACTACAGAAATAGCAAAGAAACAACTACTTTACTTCAGCTGTCAGCTGAATTCAGTGAAATGTAAAATGAAATTTGGTATGTATAAATGCACAGGGAAAAAAAAAAAAAGTATTTTCCAGATATAAATGAAAATGGAAGTCCATCAAGAACCATAGAATATACAGATAAAATAAAGCCCCTGATCCACAGATTACAAAGTTTAAAAACAGTGAAACAAAAAACCACACACAAACTAAAATACATGATACATACATGTTTGTCCTACCTTGTAGGGGTTTTTTTCTTATTATTGAAGGCCATACAATAAGCTAGGTCAACTCTTGGCCAGAATGCAGTAGGACCATTTTTATATATGCTAACTGATTAATCAAAAGAAATTGGACACTGAAATTAATTAAATCTTTTTAGTTAACATAAATTTGCACTCATTCATTCATACCATCAGTGAAAAAAAATTGTTGTCATGGGAAGAATAAATCACTTATTGTATTTCTGAAGTTCTCTTTTTAAATTCAGCAAAATGAGGTAGCAGCTATAGAAGAAGCACCACAACTGTGTATTTGAAATTTCTGAAAATACAGCTTGTCATGGTAACTGCTAGTGGACACAGGCTGAACCGAGACAATTGCTGGAAAACCAAAAATGCAATTGTTTTTACAAAAAGAGAAGAGGAGTGAGGAAGAATAAATATATAATGTCCTCTGTGAAGGGAACAGAGGAAGAAGGAGAAGCTTTAGAAACATCCATTAAAGAAAAAAAAAAAAAATCCCACTTGAAGGGTGTGAGGGGAATGGAATAATATTTTTTTCCCATTTTTCATCCAGTTCTACACTGCAGTCAAATTCCATTTGTTCCCAGATGTAAAGTGAACTGCATTAATTTTCCACCTGCTTTCACATACCATTAAGCTTCCTGAAAATAAGCATTATTCTATAAATCTGCAAGGTTTTCTATTTTCGAATACTTGTGGTTCACCCAGTTACTACAGTGATGCGACCCCTAATTAAAAGTACATTTTTTGATAAAGAGCAGACCACCTGACATTATGAAAAGATTTAATGAACTTCTAGAGTTCACAGGATGAATTCTGAGCCCTTTTGATGTTGGATTTTTAATTTTATTATCTCCACACTTTGTTTGACTCGCCTGATTATGCCCCATTATGACAAACATTTACATAAGTGCTTAACCTTACATAGAGCTCCCTCTCTGTTTATAATGATCTGCTTTCAGTTCCTCTGAATTGTATCTCCTATTTCTTCCAATCTTAAGGAATTGATTTAGCCACCTTCAACCACAGAAGAAGTCCTTGCTCATAGAAAGATTCACTGTCTGTGTTGAGACTGAATAAAATTTGTGCTTGTCTCATGGAAAACCACATGTGCAGCTACCGAGGTCCTGTCCTTTGAGAGAAATGAGATATGGCAAAATGTTCACCCCAAGCTGGAAGTATCCCACATATATCAATTTAGACACAGTCATTTATTGCACTGGCAATGCTGCTAGAGTGACTTTTTTTTTTTTTTTTTTCCCCAGAGAAAATCTCCAATTCATGTTTCTGAATAGCAATTCAAGGAGATAGAATTCAAAAAGAATTCTTAACTCAGACTGATGATAATTAATCATGATCAGTGGACACCTTGTTTATCTGGTTAAGATAAATAAGAATTAATGATGGTTTTATTACAAAATTCTTTGTGTTAAAAGTTTTTACAAAACAAGATCAATGTAATGATTTCTTTAAAAAATGAAAAAGAAAACCCTTCATGGAAGTTATTATTTTAAAATAAAACAACAATAAACCATTCACACTTGATTCGGAGGCATGGTGTTTAATGATACATACCAAACTGCAAAGTAATAAGAAACTCAATATTAAAAAAGTGAAATGTTTAATATGCAATTATTATTGCCTAGATACCATACCAGAAAAAGGCAAATATCCTGCGACAGTTTTATTTCTCAAGAAAAAAATCAAAAAGTATATTAAATAGAAGGCTTGTATAACTTCATGTTGGAAACAAAATGAAAAAGGAAATAACATATTTTTACTGTTCATTATTACAAAACCTTACATTCTATTGCAGGTAGGACAGATCCTCTTAGAAATCCATTTTTTATCCTTTATTCACTGTACAAACAAGTATGTAAGAGGAGCAAACACTGTCATAGATTAAAATAGGATCTCTGTGTATATTTCCATGAATGGCAAGGCAGCAAAATCAGCCTGAAGTTTCCTAATCCATACTTTAACATTTTACACTGTGTTTGCATGCTGTTCCGTACTGGTTCTTAATTGAGCATGCAGCAAAAGCTGCTGCCAAATGGGGTTTGTTGAGAAAATTTAATAATGTCAAAAAAAGGGGGGATAAGAGAACTGCACTAACATCTCGCTATACAAAGATGAGAAAATGCAAGAAAAGACTAACTTTTGAGCCGACAGGAATTTTCTCAAAATTTCAGAGAAAGGGAATAAGCATGTATGCCTCATGATCTATATTTCACAGAATGCAGTTCAGGTTTGTAGTACATATAAACAGAGATTTTTAATTTTCTGGAAACTGTAAATCATTTAACACAATCACGCTAATCAAACACAAAACACACACAAAAAGAAACCCTTCAGTGTTTCTTATCAATTACTGATACTCTATTCTAACTTCCTAAATTTCTCCCTTCCTGTCTTAGACAACTGTATCTTCAGATACACAAAGGGGTCTGAAGGGATAGAGGAATCCAGAGAAATACAGATCATATTCTTATAAACACAACTGGATTAGCCAAAGAAACATTCATCCTTCCTGTTTTGTTTGTTCTAGGGAAAAACAAACAAACAAACAAACAAACACCAAAACCCCCCAAACCAAACCTAACACTGAAATAGCAATCTATACTTTCCCTACCAGAAGTTTAAACACATTTCTCTTCCATATTTAACAATTTATATTCTCACTGTTTCTGAGTGTGTGCTGACACTGCAGTCCCAGGTGCAACTGCAATCTGACCCCAAATGTAACTTAAAGAGCTTGGGAAATTATGGTAGTGGAATGAGCTGAGGACACTCCAGATGCTAGACCAGTCTACCCAAGCTCCCAAAGGATGAGGGGTGAGAGTATTTCAGCCTACACCCAACACAACATTGCAGGAGTTAAATTAGGTATCTACTTGATCAGGCATGTGTATATATATATGCTGCAACCATATTGTTGGACTGCAGCATGAGATCAACCTGAGATATCATTAAGGGTGTTTGGGATAGGGTTTTTTTTCTTTCTCCAATATAGCAGTAGAAAAGAAAAAAGGCTACTGTATCTCCAATTTCTGTCCCTCATAGCCCTATAACCACAATAATAACAGACAAGCCCATCTATACTCTAGGAACTTCTCCACTCAGACCAGTATAAATCAATGCATTTTTTATCTTGTTTCTTTGCTGCCATTGCTGAGATCACCATGAAGATCTGTATAGTCTGTATAGTATCCAGTTAAGCATAGAGAATTCTAGTGCCAGAGATAAACTATTTTTGGACGTGTATGCGTAGATGAACTCTAGCAGCTTAAGTTAGTCCAGGAGAATCAGAAGACATATTCCAACTTCGACGTTGGTGCTGGAATTTTACACCTCCAGGTTTCCAGCCTTTCATTTTTAATATGTTCTGTGGACCAGAAGAGCTGCATGCGAGAAACAAACAAAAAATCTTTTGTGGTAAGACACGGTTATGAGCATAAAAATCTGAAAAGTCCAAATGATAAACTAAAAGCTAAACTACTCAATTAAATTAAAGGAAGTGAAAAAAAAATAAGAAGCTAAATTCATCCACATCTAGATGTCTTCTCAAATTCTGTATCTGCAGAAACAGATTCTCTTCATAGTTGGACAGTGGTGTTTGACAGTTTAGCCATGATAAATCTGAAACTTAGAGGTTTGTCACAACAATTTTAAAATTGAGGAAATAATAGATAAGAATATTCTGGTTTTATCACCTTTACAGATTAAGTAACCCATTTCATAAGTAGTTTCTCTCATAAGAAAAAAAGCTATGTGGAGATACCTCCATCTTATTTTAAATAAGTAAGCACTGACTGAGAGTTGGGAAGCAATTAGAATTTGCGGACAAATCTTTAATCAAATGAGATGAGAATACCATAAAAAAGTAAGCACAATATTTTATGACATAAACTGAGTTTGATACTACTAGCAAATTTCCTAATGTTGGTAGGTCTTATGAAAAATCTATGTTGCACTTGCCAACAGTCTGTGTACTTTAAGTAAATAGTTCAAATTATTGTGTAAATGAAGACTATTCCATCCTTCCAATATCAGGTACTGTGAGCCCAATGTCTGCGATGCATTGTTGATCATGTAATGTAGAGCTGACCTGGTCATGCTCACTGGTGTTTTGTCAGAGAATTCTGGAAATCAGATTACTGAGCTGAACAGAAAACCAAAAAACAACCCCAAAAACTGAATAAAATAGAAATAAATTAGAAAAGCACTAAGCTATCTCTGCAAGAATTTTCCAACTACAGAATCTAATAAGAGTTTCCAAGTTTAATCAGTACTTTGAACTGCTTGACTGAAAAGTAGCATTTCTACAGCATATTTTTAGGGCAATTTTATCTCATGGCATTAATGTAAAATATTCTTCCTTATTTAGTTTTATATAACCAGTATTAATAAATTAATAGGGTATAGAAAACATCATAAAAAACCCACAAAAAACCCCCCGAAAAACATATGGTTGAAAATGGCAACAAAATTAATGAGGAAACCGCAACATAAAAGAGAACCCTCCAAGTGATCAAGGAGAAAGTCAGTGACACAAACATGAAGACTCCCTAGAAATATACCTCATAATGTCTTTTTCCAGTCTTCTGCAAATGAGAAATTATCACATAGAGATTTCATACACAGTTGTGAGAAGAATACTGTCAACTTTGCTAGGCTGAGTTGCACTGAATTTGACTGCCAAATGATTGTGAAAAACTAGTCAGCTACTCACAGCTCACGGTGATTACCAATAAAGAGCTTCAATGCAGAAAAAATAACATCAAGTGCTCCAGACAAAGTAAGCCATGGAAATTACTGAAAATATCTGTAAATCAGAAATTCCTATAATTTTACATGGGAAAGCTGAATTGCTCATAAAAACTCAGCTCCAGACTATGGATCTCTGTTAGAGTTTTTAGTTCTACATTACCATACACTGTCTACAAAGTCTTCAAGACCAGCTATCTGGGAGATAAACATGTCTTTAAAACAGTCCAACTAGATTACTGTTATTTATCTTATATACTGCTATATGTTACAATTCTTAAGCTAATACAAAGTGTGACTGTCCAGGTCCTGAGAGAATAAGTAAACACATAAACCCAAGCATCTCACATATTTTGTTCCTATTTCTATATCACTGGAAAGTCAAGGCCTTGTTCCCCATCCAAAGGCTATCAACATACCATGACCCATTTACACCAGCTACTGACTCCTATTCAGATGGCAGCAGTCCTTAAACCCATAAATAATATGAATCTCAAAAAGATGAGAGATAATACATAGTTGGATCATGGACTGTCACAACAGTCAGTATACAAGACCAAGACGAGAGCTGCAGTTCTGACCCTACAGTGGTCCAAATTATTGACAGACCAGAACTCAGCATGCATCAACAAAAGTGTGACTCAGCATTGAAGAGAACAGAGTTATGATTTATATCCTCCCCACACATTTGTGGCAAATTTATAAACAATTCCTCCTCTCAGCTAACAACTACAACAAGGACTTTGGAGAACAAAAGAAAGGACACCATAAAAATACTTGGTCATTCAGAATGAGTGAGTCCTTTCCAGACCCAGATCAAACTTCTCCTAAAATGATATCTTGATATCCAGTCTACCTATTTATTATAAGTCGTTATGGGTTTTGCAGAATTTTTTATTGGGATAGTGGCTATTTTAATGATGGATACCTAAACTAAGAATGCTTCATAATGGTAAATACGCTTGAAAATGACTTACCAACTTAAGTAGGGCATTGCTTTGCATCAAAGGTCACTGAATAGGACCCTTATGTTCTACTTTCTCACCAGAAAAAACATACTTTTACCACAGTAATGTAAAACTCTAAATATTTTCTTTTGAAATGCTGCTGCTTTTCTATGTTGTGAGAGACAGAATGAATTCAGAGGCCTCAATCATACAAGCAAGTATGCTTGCTTGTTATAATTGATAATTTTACTGAAGAGCATGTAATTTCTCTGAAGGATCTGCTAAATTGTAACAAACAGTATTTCTGAAAAGTCACAATAAAACATGGGGTTTTAAAATACCATTAGACAGTGCTGGGAACTTGTCAGATCCCACACAATTCATTCCCCCATCCAATGACGCATGGTATTTGGCACATAATGTACTTATGCTTTTTGTTTGTGAAAGGAAGACATTTTTTTCCTCCCATGCTTCTGACCTTTACTCTTATTATCAAATACTCTTTCCAATTTCACCAAATTATGCAAAACTACCCCCCGTGAGTAATGCCAGAAGGATTTTGTCCGTTTCTTGGAATGAGATAATTGACAAAGTTTATGCAGTCAGCTTGTGTTTCCAAACTCTACTTAAATAAGAAAATATTAGCTTAAATGGCAGTGCAAAACTATGGTTTTTATCTCAGGATTAGCTGCTATATCTAATCAGTAACTAAAACCAGCTTAATACAAAGAACAGTTTCCCTAAATTCAGAAATTTCTTGTCAGTACCGGAACAGAGCACTTGTGGGGAAAAAAGGTGCTGATAGTAACTGAAAGAAAAGTAGAATAACTTGAATTTTATTGTCCTTTATGATCCTTGTTACCACTTTTCTGCAAGGGTTTATCCAACTTTGAAATATCATTGTTATTTTAAGATCACTAATTACTTTCCTTATTAAAAAAAAAAAAAAAAAAAAAAAGTAATTCAATCCAGGAAGCATTTCTTTCATTTTACTTGTGTAATGACTATTTTCAGTGATTGGCAAAAGTTCTTCCAAGTGCTATATTCAATCTGTATTCAATCAGAGACAATCTGTACTGTCTACATAGCATTACCTCATCTCACTAGCTTTTACAGCAGCTACATGTTATCTATTGAGATTTTAGGATGTAATTTCCTGTGAATGACAGAAGCTGATAACAGTCCAAGTCATGAAATTGAGAACGATATTCACTTACTTTTAAGAATATTGAAAATTTATGCTACATCAATTACACAAATAATTGAATATTTTTGTTTAAGAAGCACTTCAGTGTCACTACCCTGCTGGAAAGCAATAGCAGTATATGCTGTTATTTGGTTGCTCCACCTACTCTTCCTACAAGATCAACATTGTTCACAAAAGATCAATAGAACCATTATAAAATATGTTCGCTATAATTAAGGAGGCAAGAGTCTTATATTTATGCTGCAGGATGCATTAAAATACCAACATTATGTCAGGACTGAGTTAGCACTCTCTTAGCTACACCAGTTATTCCTCACTAAACCATGTTTTATTTATTTATTTGCTTCAAGTACCACCAATTCCTACTCCCTCATTAAGAACCCCATGCTCTAAATTTAAAAGCTCTGCAGGAAATTTATTTCTTCACATCCTTTGGTGAGGAAACAGAGTTTAAAGAATGTGGAGTGGAGGGAATAGGTAAGGACTATACTCCAACTTCCTTATAAAACCAAGTGGGAAATTTATTCAAAATTAAATAGAGATCAAAATAGGACTTTTTTTTTTTTTTTGGGGGGGGGGGGAAGAAGGGAATCAAACAATCATTTATGTATGTTCATATATAAATATATACCTATACACACACACACATCCTATATGCATATATTCATATAGTTTTACACCTGAAAAGGATCTTATTACCATTAATAACCATTTTATTCCTGTAAAGCACATGAGTGACTATGAAATATTTGTAGGGCTGAAACCTTAAGATAGAAGACTGTGATTTCCATTTTACTTATTCAACATTTTTTGTCAGTAACAATTCTAACAAAGTTTCAAATTATGTGTTCATCTGAAAAAGGATGTAGACTCTTATCCACTACACCTGATGCACACCAAGTCAAGTTCATGTTAAATACTCTTGGAATACCTCTCAACCAATCTGAATAAGCAAACAGCTACTCAGACAAAGACTGAAGTATAAGATGAAAGGCTGTTGGACCATAACAGCAAATAAAAAAATACAAGTAAACATGCACTGACATATAATTGCAAGTATCACATCATAATAATAGCCCAAGTTGCAAAATATTTACAAAGCTGTCATTTCTTTTTAGTATCATGTAGTAATAGTGTTAAGTATCTGCACATATGGTCTGTAGAATATTGTAATATTCAGAATTGTTATCAGTGAAATCAGAGAAGCATTAAGTGTGCACAAACACATCTATAAATCCTTAAGGCTATGAGATTATTAGGCAGAAAGCAAAAAAAAATTTCTTGCAGCTATGTACAACACAATGATTTAAGAAGTCATCAGAAGATCTTCTACTGAATGTTCATCTGCATATCTATACAAGACCAACCAAAATTGCAATTTCAATAATTGCTGGGTCTACAGAAACAAACCCAGTGGTTTTTGGCAGTGAGTTTCTTTTTTTTTTTTATATTAGCAAGTTTGTTTCTCTAGAAAGATTCTTAATGCTGTGTTAAAACCAGCATTGAAGATTTTCTTGAAGCTTTTCAGAGAGAAGACATGCTGACAGAAACAGGATGAATCATGGAAGAATACCATACATTTTCCTCATAATTCATAGAATACTTTGGGTTGGAAGGGAACTTAAGGATCATCTAGTTACAACCCCCATGCCATAGGCAGGGACATCTTCCACTAGACCACATTGCTCAAAGTATCATCCAACCTAGCTTTGAACACTTCCAGGGAGGGTGTATCCACAACTTCAGTTAAACCTGTCAAACTTGACATAAAACTTTATTTATTTCATTAATTACTAATAATAATAATAATGCAAAATGACTGGTGCTTGTAAAATTGTGTATTACTAAAGGACATTTAAGATAAGTAGTCCATCTGCTTGGAAAAGGTTTTGAAAAAATTTAGCACCCAAGTGATGCGAAGCCAAACAACCAGTCAGTCAAAGGTGTTTTTTCTTTCTTCCCTTAGGCCTGAAGCAGTTTCACCATCCCAAATAAACAGATCTATCATCATAAATTTGTATAATGAAATACTGCACAACTTCATATAGTTATACAATACTGTATTGCTCCAAGGTAAAAAAAGGCAATTTACAAGAGGTGGAAGCAGGGACAAGTTATAAAAGGAGCAATTTAGAAACACTTCTAGGACACAAAGGGCTGTTGTTAGGAGAGAAGAAGCCCACCTAAAGCTGACACTTGCAATGGACATCAAGGGCAACAAGAAGAATTTCACTATGATGCTGATAGTGAAAGAGTTAACAAGGAAAATGTGTGACTATTACTGAATAGTGAAGGTATTTTAGTGACAGCAGGCACAAGCAAGTCTGAGGTACTCTATGCTTTCTTTGCCTGAGTTTTCACCAAGGTCTCCCAGGCCTCTGGGAAGAGGGACAGTGTTCATAGTGGAAAGCCACAACCTGCAGTGGATGAGGATCGGGTCAGGGCTATATGTTATAATAACAATAATTCTGTTCCTTTAACTTTGTGATAGTAAAACTGAACTGAGACATAAAAATGTAAAATACTGATTTTTTTTTTTTCCACTTCATTCTGTATTCCAATTAGAATATGTTTAGAACACTCAGCTCTGTGGCATATGTTCATAATTAAACGCACCTAAAAATATCAGAGAAAATTACTCTTAAACCAGATCTATTTTTAAATGTCTTGTTTCAAAGTGAATATGAGGAAAAATAAACTAGTATTACTTGATAATACTTAAATTAGATCTGACTCATGTTTAACAGTGTATTTGTTGCACATGTAACAGCCATCATACTGCAGAAATATAAAATAAAGCACTATTTCAGTTACTCATTGAAAACAATCCAGCAAAGGTTTGCAAATAATGTATTAAATGTACGATTACAATGGAATTGTTGGTGATTTAATTAAGAACTGAAGAACAGCACCCTTTTTGAAAGTAACCCAGCAGGTTCCTAGTAAATGATCTGTAATATACAAGCCAGACTAGTTCAGCTAAAATCCAACAAAGCATTAAGTGTGCCAAGGAAAAAAATGCAGAGAAGCAAGTGATTAGAGAATGGTAAGCAAAACCTTGCACTTAGGAAAGCCAATCTTGTATTTCAAAGTCCAACTGCAAAGATTATTCACATTCAATTACTGTATATTTCTCCATCTTACTATATCCAAACTGGATGCAATTTCAAGTCATTATTCACAAAGCAGCAGGAATACGGAAACACTGTGGTATGGATCAGACTTTGGTATGAATTGTCTTTTTTAGACGTCTTCTGTCTGTTTCTCAGATTTAAGTGTTTCATAACGATTATATTAGAATTTTATACCCCTGTTCTAACTAAGTTGCCATGGGTATGCATTTAAAAAAAATTCTCATCAAAATATACTTTGAATACTGGGATCTGCTTTACTAGTTCCTCCCATACAGTTATTGTCTTGCCAAAAATTGATATCACAGAATCATAGAATATCAGCTTGGAAGGGACCTCAAGGATCATCTGGTCCAACCTTTCTTGGCAAAAGCCCTGTGTAGACAAGATGACCCATCACCCTGTACAGCTGTCATCAAAGTGTCAAATGTTGGGGAATCCACAACTTCCCTAAGGAGATTGTTCTCAATGAAAATGAAAAATTTTCCTCTGGTGTCCAATCAGAATCTCCCCAGGAGTAACTCGTTCCCATGATCCCTCGTCTTTTCATGGGAGTCCTTGTAAAAAAGGGAGTCTCCATCTTCTTTCTAGACACCCTTTAGATACTGGAACATGGTGATGAGGTCTCCCCTAAGCCTTCTCTTCTCAAGGCTGAATAAGCCCAGTTCTCAACCTTTCCTCATATGTCAGGCTTCTCAGTCCCTTGATCATCTTTGTGGCCTTCCTCTGGACCCTCTCCAGTCTGCCTACATCTTTTTTACATAGTGGGGAACAAAACTGAACACAGTATTCCAGGTGTGGCCTGACAGGCACTGCGTAGAGCGGGATAATGACTTCTTTATCTTTGCTGGTGATGCCTTTGTCGATGCAACCCAGCATCCTGTTGGCTTTCTTTGCTGCTGCAGCACACTGTGTACTCATTAAAATTAGCCTTATTACAATAGGATAACATGGTGGATTGGCTCTACAGATCTGCATTACAGGCCACTCTGATCTCCTCAAGATTATGCTTTAAATAAATTGAGACAAGAAACATAGGCATTTGTAACTTTACAACCAGATGAATATGAATGCCATTTTGGTCCAAAGACTGCCTTAGGAAGAATACATCAGATATTTTCATTAATAGCTGAAGGAATTCATTCCATTTGCTGCTAAGTAGACTGACTACTAAAGAACTGAAGTATTGTAAATGTAGTGAACATACTACTTGTATTGTACAATTTTAGGAACTTATCTTTTTACTGCAGAATTAACTCCTTTTACGTATTTAATATGAAATATGACCTTGCTGCAGTGCTTAAAAAAACCCCAACCTCCCGTGCAGTATATTTCAACAGAAACTTATTTCTGAAACAGGTGAAGTACAACACTGTAATACTGTTATCTGATTAAAATAAGTGATTGCCTGTCTAAATGTGGAAAATAGCTGTATTTTAGCTCAGAGTTCCAATTTACCTCTCGTTATAAAAACTGTAATACAATTTCAATGGAAGATACCTTTTTAAGCACCTGTCACAATCCACCCAGAAGCAGATGCATTTCAGCAGCTGTTACAGAATGTGACTGGACATGTAAGCAAGGAGTTCAAACCACAGCTTTTCTTCAAATATGTTTAGAAATTTAGGGGAATAGAAAGCTAACAGAAATATTATTTATTTTAGTAGGTTTTAATAATGTATTAGGGTCTTAAATTTAGGGATGAGTACACAAAAAACCCCCCGTTTATTACCTGCACAAGTACATGTGCATATCCACACAAGTGATCATTTTAGATTTTAGATAGAGAACATAATCTTGTACATTAGAGCAGTGACTATGATTCACTGATATGAAATCAGGACAAAGGTGACATTTGTAACTAAATTGATTCATGAACCTGGTCTATAATATAACATAAGACTCTAATGAACATTAAAATCATCTTTCTATACCATCTTAAGCTTTCTTCTCTGCCAGCTTTGCAGAACATACATTTACAAGCAAGCTTCAATGGGGGAAAAAGATACTAAATATGAAGACTGGAAGATGTTCAGCATGACTGAAATGCTTGGTTTTTTTCACCAAGATCACTGTTTTTCCCCTGATTTTCAATCCGCCAAACAGTCTAGCCTGCTCTGAATTTTTAAAATCTATGAAGTCCAAAAGGGTACCAAAGCTAAAGTCTGTTCCCTCAAGAACGAATGAAATCTGTCTTTAAGATGGAGGGAAAAATGCTACAGTAACCTACAACTGGCATTTGTTCTGCATCTGTTTAGGACACAATTCTACTTTTCCTATGCTGCTGGTGGAAAAATATCAAATCCATCAAGTCATGCTAGTCTTAGAGATTTCAGTTCAGTACCGTTAACAATCTGATAACCATCAAGAGAAAATAAAATAATTAGTGTCAAGACCAAAACTCAAAGGTATTATATGAAAATATCAGTTATTCCTTGGACAGAGCTCAATAGCCTCTGACTTTCATCATGTGTGAAACCCTAATCTTTTAAAATCAAAGTACCAGAACACATCTGGAGAAAACCAGATTATTTTTCCCCAAAGGAATTATAATCTGTTTACTGGGGTTTTGTCTTTGATTTTGATTTGTTTGATTCAGGAGAAATAAGGAAGTTGCACAATGGATTTATGTTTCACTGTGAACCAGAATCAAGAACTGAAGCAGTGTTGCGTAACACAAAACTCCCCCTTATGCTCCCACTGAGCATGAGGGGGAGTTTTGGGTGAGGAATGAATGCAGAATCATGTCCCCAGGCTTTACTCACCTCTTATTTGGAGCTCCGGTGTAATTGTGACTGACGTAAAAAAGGCCAAAAACCTGCTCCTGCAGCAGTGCTTTGACTGTAGAGCTTCTTATTCATGCTCTTCAAAATCATATTAATGCCAGTGTATTTTCAAAGGGAGATTGAAATCTTCCTTCAATTCCACCATTCATAGGTTCCTCCCACATGACCCTGTTCAGTTCTCTTTTAAAAGGAGCAGTAATGGCTGAACTATGCCTTTGATCCTGCCACCATTTTTTTTTATATTCTAGCAGTATAGAATTGATATAGTTTCAGGGGTTGCTTTGAGAGTCTTTTTGTAGTCGGGAGCTCAATATTTCCTGCATTTAGGCTGCAGGAGGATCAAACCACAGCAATATTTCAGGCGAGATCCTTATCTTGATACAGGTACAGTCTAACTCCAGCCACGAACTCATAATAAACTGCAATACTTAGTCTTTCATCTAATTCCCCTGTAAAAGCTTGGTATCTCTTAAAGAGCATATCCTAAATATATGTACGCCACATTTCTTTTCACATTCACTGAAAACTGATATCACGAGCTTAGACAGGGGAATTTCTGAATGAGAGATATATTTTATGAGGAAGAATCTATAAACTCTGCCACAGAGGGGAAAAAAATCTCTTTGAAATCCTTTCTTTGTTTTAGGCACAAAACCTGTATAACCTCTGCACAGCAATTTTAGAGTTTATTCTTTGAATCCAAGGTCATGTAGGCATAGCAGCTAGTTCATGCTCAGAGGGGAGGTAATCATCCTCTGTTCTTCTCAGCAAGTGCTCTTTGCTGAGGTCAAAGAAATGGGGCAATGTAACACTGGAATCCATTACAAATTAGCATAATGTCACCACCTCTCTCTGTGACATTTAAAATGAACACAGATGAAGGACAGCATGGAAAACAATGCAATTACAAGTATTTGGATACAACAATAGTTCTGGGAATGAGCAAGGAACTGGAACTGCATGTAATGAATCCTTTAACAAACTTTTGCATTCCTTATGTTGCCCTCATTCTCTGTCATACCATTAAACAAATCAAAACATAAGAAAAAAAAAAACCAGACATTCCAGTCAGACACCTGCTTCTGAAGGCAGGAAACCTGAACGAAACAGCGCCACAAGCTTTCATCATGTACAAATACAAAAAGATAAAATACACGTAAAGGTGAGAAGAATACCATCTCAGCACCACAATACAGCACCACTGTGAAGCAATCTGTGAAGATGAGATCTCTCTCTACCTTTACACTGACAGCTAATCAGACTTTAACATGACTGAAAATTCACAAAAAAAAAAAAAAAAAAAAGGCACAAAATATAAAGAAAAGGGAAAAGAAACATACAAGCCCCAGAAACAAAATGTGTTATCTTGTGTTACAAAGTCCAGTGGTAATTTCACCATGTTTTTGAATCAGCTCTGGTCAAAAATAAGGGGAAGGAAGATAAGTACAGGTCTTTATATAAGGATAGAGTGAGAAACAACTCAGTCCATTTTTCGTAAGAAATAGCAACTTCCATTTCTTCCTACATGCTCTAAGCTCTCTGAAAAAAAAAAAAAAAAAAAAAAAAAAGTGTAAGTAGCTAAAACTTCAGTCTTAACATATTCTGAAAACATTTTTAATTTTATCTCTTTTCTGAAACATGATAGCTAATTAGTTATTTGATTATCATAATCAGAAACACTAATCATTGCAGTCTTGATGAAAATTCAGTGATTATCCCAAGAGGGTTGCGGTCCAGTAAATGTGTTGACAGGCTATTTGTTATTATAATGACAATGCATCATGATAACATATAGCAAAAAACAAAAGACAAATACAGATTAATACTACCCATGATACTTCAATACAAGAGAATAACTAATGTGACCTCCAGGTCAAATTATGCGGTTCCTACTCAAGCAAAATTTCCTATAACATCAGTTTTGCATTCAGAATACTGTAGTATCTTAGTGAATGAAAATATAAATCCCACTAAAATGAACAGCAACTAGTGCCAAACCACATCATGATCTTTTCTTAAAATTACCACACAGTTAATTGAAAAGTTAAAGAAAGCCTGTTTTATTGTTTAGAAGTAGAGTTAAAATATTGCAAATACAAATAAAATATATGAAACAGTATCTCTCCCTCTCACAAAGTTTTGTCCCTAAATCCTTCAAACACTTAAAAAATTATTTATTCAATATTTTTACCATTATATTAAAGTAATCTCCCTTTTGAGAGATACTTAGCAGTACCAGACCTTTTCTTGTGAAAATTGCAACAGAAAACTGACATTAGCTAAACTACTTTTCCCAAGAAGTTGCAGTTTGCCAGCCCACTTGAGAATTTATTTTTAACCCCATGCCTTCAACCTGTAATTTCTTATTTCTACTTTCAGTTTAACAAGCTGAAAGTGGAACTGTTCAGAGATGAAATAGTCATGGAGTTGCTTTAAAATACTAAATTACTATTATCTGCTTCATGAGTTGGAATCCTTTTCTTCTCATTCGTGCTTTTTTATTTTTATTATTTTCAGCAGGTAATATTAAATGTCACCAAGCTCTACAAAAATACCAATGCTATTACTTCTTCTTTTTTTCCTCTTTCCCCTTCAAGACTAACAGCTGCCAGAATTGTGGCTGTCAAAACTGGCAGCTGGGAACTTTTCCCATACTTGCCAAAGAGTTGATTGGAGATATGCAAATAACTTCTCCAAAAATTGTCCAAGGGGTCCCAAGAGGCACAACTGAGGTTAGATACTTCCTTTACAACTCTGTGAAGCCACTGTAACTTCCAATCTCCCAGAAATAGAAAGCAAGAATTTAAGACAAAGACATGACATTTTCACAATGACTTCATAGAGTAGCTGTCTATCACTCTACAGCATAAATGTATATGGCCTCCATTGTCACAGTATCCAAGCAATCTCAGTATTTCACACACATATATATATACTCCCACCACAACTACCAAATGTAGAACTACTATTGTATTTTAAGGCTAAGAAACTGAGGCACAAAAATGCATGATAAATCTGGTACAATAAATATAAATTTTATGGATTTATATTAATAAATGGGAAATGAGATCTCACAGAACATCTACTTCAACTACATAAAAGCAAGAAAAGCAATTATACTTGACCCATCTGTCAGACATTTGCCAAACTTGAGGAAAACTCCAGGAAATAAAATATTTGGGGGTAATTTATTCCAATGGTTTACTGCCTGATAAACTTTCACATCTCCTAACCTAACCCTAATCTGTAGATTAACTCAATTTATTCTTCTTTTTCATCTGGTGTCCAAGAAAAGCAATTGATCATTGTCCTGTTTGCAACAGATTTTTACGTAACAAGAGTCCTCATATTTTCTCTCAGTCTCCTCTTGTCTGGATTAAATAAAACAAAGTCTATCAACATTTCTTTATAGATTATGTCTTCAAAACCCCTTGTCAGTCTTGTCTTTTGGACTTTCTCTAGCTTGCTCAACTCTTCCTTAAACCATGATGACCAAAACTAAACAGCATACTAGATATGGCCTCAGAAGCACTGACTTGAATAATTATTCTCCACATCTTGCACACAGTAATTCTGTTCAGATATTTTACAGGATCACACTGTTAATTCGTGCTTCATTTCTGACCAACTATCACCTGATTAGCCAGACATTTTTGTCTTGGTGCATTTGATTTCTCCTTTCTGACTTTTACATTTACCACAAAACTTGAATGAATATCTACTGGTCACTTGAAAGGTGTTTTCCAAAATTTTGAATGCTGATTCTCAGCAAGCCCCCTACACATGTCAACTTTGTTAAAAGCTTGATTTTATCTGCAAGTTTTACAAAGATACAGTAGTCTATCATCAAAATTATTAATGAAAACACTGAAAATACTACTCTGTTCAGGACAGATGAATACAGGACTCTGTTGACATGCCTTCACGGTTTGAAGGGAGGATAACAGTAAGTGGTTGATTCTTATACATTACATGACATTGATTAAATGGAGTCCAAGTTTGCCTACAGGAATATCATGTGGGACAGAATGAAAGAGTGTACTAAATTCAAGGTATGTTACATCTACAGATTTCTACAGATTTCTGATTACCCTGTCAAAAGCATTCTAGAGTTAAATTAACTTCTTGTAGATTTTAATAACTTTCTCTAAACTATTTCCAAGGATTCAGGTCAGACTGGCTATGACATCCTGGTTGTCTTTTTTTCTTATTTTGAAGCCCAGAAATATATTTACATTTCTCTAACCCCCAGCGACTCCCTCAATCTCCATGAGTTCTCAAAATGTAAAAGATTCAGAGAAAGCTCTCATTAATGAATTTTTAGTTTTATTCATTAATTTTACTTCTTTAAGGTCTTTCTTTTTGGCAGCTATACTTCAGCATGTACCTCATCATATACCCTATGTCCTCACATTTCTCATGTACCCTTACATTGTGTATCTATCTGGTCAAATAATTCTGTATCATGGCGAATGAAGACAAGAAAAGAACAGCACTGAATTTTTCAGCTTTCTTTACATCAGCCTGTATTTGCTCTCTTCTTTATATTTCATAATGGAAAGATATGATTTTCTTATTTTTATATGAGATTGACCTAGACATTTTGTTTTCCCCCCACCACTTTCTAACTAACATACAGTTTTCACTTGGTACTACTTTATCTTTGTTTCTAGGCTATTTTGCTATTCTCATGCCTAGTTATGTATAACTTTTTTTTCCATTTTTATGATTTCTTTCTGGTTCAGGTTATCAAAGAGCTTCTGATGTAGTCATAACAGTATTTTACAGTGTTGCCTGTCCCTTTTGTGCATTTCAAAAGTGTCTGCAGCTGTACTTCTACAAGAGTCTGTGTCACCAGTTCTCAATATAGCTCAGGTGATCTTCCTCAAGGACCCTATTTATCTGTTCCCTAAATTCGTCCAAATCCATTATCCTCATTCTACTGTTATGCATCTTCCTCTCTGTGAGAAAGAACAGTGACGTGTAGGTTCCAAGTGTTTATTCAAACATGTTTTTCAAACATGTTCAAAATTTGAGTCTTAGACAGTTGGATAGGGTCACAAATAACTGTTAGATTAATAAACTCAGCTCATCAAAATGTCAAAACAATACCCCACACCCTATCCCACAACTCTCTTTTTCTTTGCAAAAACTTTTGCACTTTTTCAGGAAATCCCATATGTCTCAGAATAACCTTTTCCCCTAATGGTGACTAATGGTTGACTGATAG